>NC_134357.1:183222464-183859964 GCF_048569485.1 Anomaloglossus baeobatrachus
TCGTACCGTGTGACGCCCACATTAGAAGTAGATGTCCTCCAATTGTCAGAACCAGCTTACTTTCTTATGTTTCACCTCAGGATAATAGAAGCAATATACAGTTAGGTCCAGAAATATTTGGACAGTGACACAATTTTCGCGAGTTGGGCTCTGCATGCCACCACATTGGATTTGAAATGAAACCTCTACAACAGAATTCAAGTGCAGATTGTAACGTTTAATTTGAAGGTTTGAACAAAAATATCTGATAGAAATTGTAGGAATTGTACACATTTCTTTACAAACACTCCACATTTTAGGAGGTCAAAAGTAATTGGACAAATAAACCAAACCCAAACAAAATATTTTTATTTTCAATATTTTGTTGCGAATCCTTTGGAGGCAATCACTGCCTTAAGTCTGGAACCCATGGACATCACCAAACGCTGGGTTTCCTCCTTCTTAATGCTTTGCCAGGCCTTTACAGCCGCAGCCTTCAGGTCTTGCTTGTCTGTAGGTCTTTCCGTCTTAAGTCTGGATTTGAGCAAGTGAAATGCATGCTCAATTGGGTTAAGATCTGGTGATTGACTTGGCCATTGCAGAATGTTCCACTTTTTTGCACTCAGGAACTCCTGGGTAGCTTTGGCTGTATGCTTGGGGTCATTGTCCATCTGTACTATGAAGCGCCGTCCGATCAACTTTGCGGCATTTGGCTGAATCTGGGCTGAAAGTATATCCCGGTACACTTCAGAATTCATCCGGCTACTCTTGTCTGCTGTTATGTCATCAATAAACACAAGTGACCCAGTGCCATTGAAAGCCATGCATGCCCATGCCATCACGGTGCCTCCACCATGTTTTACAGAGGATGTGGTGTGCCTTGGATCATGTGCCGTTCCCTTTCTTCTCCAAACTTTTTTCTTCCCATCATTCTGGTACAGGTTGATCTTTGTCTCATCTGTCCATAGAATACTTTTCCAGAACTGAGCTGGCTTCATGAGGCGTTTTTCAGTAAATTTAACTCTGGCCTGTCTATTTTTGGAATTGATGAATGGTTTGCATCTAGATGTGAACCCTTTGTATTTACTTTCATGGAGTCTTCTCTTTACTGTTGACTTAGAGACAGATACACCTACTTCATTGAGAGTGTTCTGGACTTCAGTTGATGTTGTGAACAGGTTCTTCTTCACCAAAGAAAGTATGCGGCGATCATCCACCACTGTTGTCATCCGTGGACGCCCAGGCCTTTTTGAGTTCCCAAGCTCACCAGTCAATTCCTTTTTTCTCAGAATGTACCCGACTGTTGATTTTGCTACTCCAAGTATGTCTGCTATCTCTCTGATGGATTTTTTCTTTTTTTTCAGCCTCAGGATGTTCTGCTTCACCTCAATTGAGAGTTCCTTAGACCGCATGTTGTCTGGTCACAGCAACAGCTTCCAAATGCAAAACCACACACCTGTAATCAACCCCAGACCTTTTAACTACTTCATTGATTACAGGTTAACGAGGGAGACGCCTTCAGAGTTAATTGCAGCCCTTAGAGTCCCTTGTCCAATTACTTTTGGTCCCTTTAAAAAGAGGAGGCTATGCATTACAGAGCTATGATTCCTAAACCCTTTCCCCGATTTGGATGTAAAAACTCTCATATTGCAGCTGGGAGTGTGCTCTTTCAGCCCAAATTATATATATAATTGTATTTCTAAACATGTTTTTGTAAACAGCTAAAATAACAAAACTTGTGTCACTGTCCAAATATTTCTGGACCTAACTGTATTGTCTACAGCCCATATTCTGATGCAAAACATAGTTTTCCCCCATAAATAATATATTACATGTTTTCTTTTTAATATAATGATATTATACTGTGATTGAGTGGGGGCTTTAGCAGCAGCAGTCTCCCACCAATTATTAGAACCAACAAAAATTTCTCATTACTAAAAAATACTATTACTTCAGCAAGAGAGCATGGCATGGTACCAGAGGAAACTTCAAGGTGTCCAACCATAATTCTATGTTATGGACACATTTAAATGAATTCAAAGAATAGTATCTACCTGAAACTTCTAATTTTGGTATGATGAGTTTATTCCCAACAGTTGCAGCATTGACTGATACAACTTCTTTGGCTACCGGTAGACTGCCTTTTGAATTTATAATGGGCAATGGATTTAGTGATGGAATTTCAGGTAAACCTAAATATAAGAAGCATGAAATCTTAAACAACAAAAAACTGTACTAATGTATGAAAAGGAATCTATTTACTGCCCAAACTGTGGGATGCATGTATCAGCCACTGGCTTTGTGATCCCAGCCATGTACGTTTAATTCTAAAACAGCTGGGGACTGAGCTGTACTGAGCACTAGTCTTACAGGTGGTCCCTGGAGGCTTAACCCTGCCCTCTGATAGAGACTGAAAAACCTTTGGCTGAGCCCGTGTGTGAGCAAAGGCTTTACATAGGTAAAATCTGCTGACAGGTTCCATTTAAAAGTAAAATTTTTAAATATACATGGCTGGCATAACATAGCCAGTGTCTGTTACGTGCTGCCCATAGTTTAGGCAGAATGGATTAGCTGACAGGTTTCCTTTAAGAACATTAGTCCTGGTGTATTTATCTATAACTAGGTTTGGAAACAGTAAAAAAATATATATATTTTTGTCTTCTCCAAGGTGATAGGACACGTGATGTGAGGCAGAACTATTTACTGCACTATTACTATGAAGTTCTGTGTATAAATATGTGACACATCAGATATTGTAAATTAAATTACGGATTCATGGCACTCCTGGGGGTTATGATACGTGCTAAGATAAGGTCCAACCCTGTCTTCATATAGAAAAATAATCTGGCACTCAGTTGAATTGAAAGCAAAAAATCCCCTTACTTGGGTAATTCAAGTAGCAGTGTTTAATTTCGACGTTTCGGTCAATCAATGACCTTCCTCATATAAACACTGAAAAAATTGACAAAGGTACATAACATTAATCAAAATATATCATAACCAATACAATGGTTGTAACATGTTGTACATCAGAAAACCAAAAATTATTATTTGGAATGAAATAAATAAAATAAAAAAACAAAAATCAAACATCAAGCATAGTCTGAGTATAGTCATAATTGTGATAACATGGGTGTTGAGGTTTTATACACATACAGAAGTCAAATGCAAAATATCACATCTCTTGGTGTCATAATTATTGAACTCTCTGTGTCTCAATGCCATCTGGCAGGTATAAATCTCACCAAAATTAATATGTAGTAAATGAATCGGAACAGAGAGTACATCTGAACACAAATGTTCAGATATACTCTCTGATACGATTCATTTACTACATATTAATTTTAGGCTAAATGATAGGTTGCTATTAGTGGCCTACACATTGCTCTATGAGAATAAAGATATGTAGATAAGTACTGTTCCGCACATATCTTGCATTATTGTTGTGTAGTGATGATGGGTCACAGAAGTGATTGCTGTGGGCACTAAATTCTATAGACGTGCAAAGTTTCAGAGCCCTGCTATCACATTTTCTTACGCAAAGTGGTTGCGCATCAGGCTAACACTGCCTGGCTTGTAAATCTTTTCCACATCACAGCAGCTAGAACTTCTTTTTCAAGTGTCTGGGGCAGTGAACAAGACTATTGCCTGCCGGTGGTCTCACTGTGCATTGTTATGGATTTACTGCTCAGCTCCTCTGTCTTCTTGGTTGTTGCCTACATAGGCAGAGACCAGCAGCAAATAACAAATGAATCTCAGCAGTTGCACAGTGCATAGACAGTTATGTAGATGACAGATGTGCTCCCAGAATCCCAAAAATGGGGCGTTGGAACTTGGGAACTTAAATCTACAGAACCCTGTTTTGACTGGAACAAAGGTGTGCATGTTCAAACTACACTCCTTTCATTGTCTGGGAGACATCAAGGAAAAAATGAGCACTGCACTTGGCATTCTTCAGCAGCCTCCTAGACAAGTGTGCCCCATCTCCAGTTGTTAAGGACCACCAACACTGCATGTTTTCAGAATTTTTTTAGCATTACATAGGTGATAATTTAATCAGCTGTGCTGGAAATTATTTCATCACCTGTGTAATTCTAAGGAAATCCTGAAAACATGCAGTGTTGATGTTCCTAAGGACTGCAGTTTGGGAAACACTTTCCTAGACAATGAATGGAGCAATGGCTGACCATTCGCACCTCCTCCCCATTCAAGATGTGCTTCTGTAGAGCCAGCTTCCAGTTCTCCAGATCAAACTTCGTAAAATGAGATTGACTTTACAAATCAATAGAAAAGAGGATTATTGTACACATAGATCTATATAACAAACATAGTAATTCTTCCATATATGATAAATGACTTTTCTCTATGTAAATTAATGATGAGCAAGTTTCGAAATACTCGTAACGAGTACTGTGTAATACTCGCATATGCATTCCAAATAGTGTGTGCAATGCAAGTCAATGTGGAATACTCGCAAAATAACAAGTAACCTGAATTCTGCACTATTGTTGTGAGTAGCGAATAGTACGGAATTCAGGTTACTCATTACTTTGCGAATATTCCCCATTGACTTGCATTGCACACACTATTCGGAATGCATATGCGAGTATTTGACAGTACTCGTTACGAGTATTGCAAATCCGAGTATTTCGAAACCCGCTCATCATTAATGTAAATCTATTCATAGCAGGGGTGAACATTCCATTGGTACAATCTATGCAGCTGCTCAGGGGCCCAAGAAATAATGGGGGGGGGGTGTATTTTCACCTCCAAAGCAGTAAACAGCTTCTGTCACAGACACACATTATTGAACTCCAGATGGCTCCTTTATTGTTCTTGCTTAGGGACCCTCTTCTCTCTGTGTCTGCTCTTGATCTAGAGAGATACAGTAACTCACTAAAGTGAGCACACCACACATTTTTGTAAATGTTTTATAATATCTTTTCATAGGACAGCACTGAAGATATGACACTTTAATACAATTTAAAAATGTCTGTGTTCGGTTTGCATAACAGAGCAAATTTGGCCATTTTCACTTAGGGGTGTACTCACTTTTATTGCCAGCAATTTAGACATTAATGGCTGTGTCTTGAGTCATTTAGAGATCACACTAAATTTACACTGTTATACAAGTTGGACACTCACTACTTTACATTGTAGCAAAATGTTAGATCTACAGTGTTGTCCCATGAAAAGATATAATAAAATGTGAGGGGTGTACTCACTTTTGTGAAGTACTGTATGTTAAAAGTTGTGACCAGTTTTGAATTTGGCAGTCAAATCCCGCCAATCAAATTTACTTTCTACATGAAAACCATACCTCCTAATTCCGCTTTATCCCTAGCAGATAAATCTTCTTTAGGTAGATGTAGACAGGTTTTTTCATTAGTAATTGGAAGAGGATTCAGTCCCGGAATTTCAGATGAACCTTAAGGAATGAAGCACAAAATAGCATGGAAAAGATAGAGAAGGGTTCCCCTTTAATCACTTTACATATATGTCACAGGTATAGTTCGATCACAAGAGTTGGAGATGGCAGTAATATAAAGAAGAACTCCCATTGTAACTGTGGACAATTTAACCCCTCAGGTTCTGCAACTGTGACATCTAAGGAGTGACAGGTAAAAACTTAAGGGGATATGATGACCCAAAAACAAATCTGTCTTTTTCAATGTTTTTTTTGTATTAAACTGATAAAAATAAGTAAAACTAGATACATTTGGCATCACCATAATTGTTCTGACCCACGGAAAAAAGCCAGCCCATTATTTCTGCAACAAACTAAATGGGGTAAAATTTAAACATAATTGGTGGGGTTTTTTTTATTACTTCTACAATAAAGAGTTAATAAAAGTAATGATCAAGTTACATTTACCCTAAAATAATACTATGGACAAATTTCCGCCATACAGCCATTGTCAAGTTATATCACTTGGTTATTTCACCCTCTACTGGAAAAAAATCCCCCACTTAATATACGACATAAATGCTTTTTTGGAAGTGCAACAAAATTTTGAGCAGCGGAAGATTTTGTAAAAGCCAATATAGACATAGAGAATTTATATACGGGAATTCTGCAAAAAATAGGGAGTCAGTCTGCTAATAACTTACATATAAACTGACAGAAGCAAGGAATGTATTCATTTCATGTGCGATGGACTGTAATTTTTCTGATCTCATAATATATTCTACTGTAGTTTGATAGAAAGGGGTGTAGACAGAAAGAAGGAGCTGTAAAGGGCTCCGGTTCCATCCACCCACAGCATGGTAATGCTTTTCTCTCATATTTTGAAGAAAGATATGAGTATTGTGTAGATAATCCATTCTTAGGTAACATTAAGCATTTAATATGTGTGTGTTCTCTAAATTTTTCAGATACTTAATAGTGTCAATGATATTATAACACGGTTCACGTCATAATGGAGATCCACTCAGACTGAGCTTCTACATCTACATACATAATTGCCAGTTGCAGATGTAACCGTATCCCACAATGCACTGCAGCACAGTCAGTTCGCGCCCACATCATAGCCATGGTAACCAGGGACAACAGTGCAGGCGGAACCCAAATTGCGGGCTGAGTAAGCACAATTCTGCTCTCAGTCTAACATTGTGCTACCCATACCACAGCTAGGTATAATGAGGTGTTGGTGTTTGCGATGTCACGGAGCAGTAAGGAGGTGTGGCCGGGTATGTCCGCCCTTGCCTGACATCGCCATGCCTTGAACGATGTTGCGGCGAGCGATGAGACATGGCGACACTGGCAAGACATGGCGGCACTGGCAAGATATTACGAGACATGGTGGCACTGACGAGACATGGTGGCACTGACGAGACATGGCGAGACATGGCGGCACTGATGAGAGAGAGGGGGAGCAAGAGAGAGAGAGAAAGAAAAAACTCCAGAGTCAGCCTGCTGCCATGACTAAAGTTAGCTAAGGTCACTCCAGGGGCCTCCCCGCCCGCTGTCACACGAGTCGGGAGAAAGTGATTGTGGAAGCCCTGGAGTCTGACCTCAGATTTTCTCACTGCTGGCACTGCATACAACACATACAATACACAAATGCGGAGGGATGACATACAACAGATATGTTGCAAAGCTCAAACAGTGTGACACATGTCCACTGCTCCTGTCACACCACTAAGTATAGACAGATGTTCATTTCCCTGCACTCCCAATGCGATAGCATCTGGTCTATTTCTAGTATTAATATAATTATTAAAGATGTACTTTATCGAAACCCACTGCAACCAATCCTATTTTGACAACTATCATCAAGATACAGTATAGACAATTTCTGCATTTACACAGAATAGTTATGAGAATGTTTTACTTTAAAAGGATAAAGATGTGACAGAATGCTTAAGGCTTCAGCTCCACTTACGATTTACATGGACGAGTGCAATTCGATAAAACATCATATTGCACTTACACCAATGTAAAACTATGGGGCAGTGTCCATCTGCGATTGATTTCTCATGACATATCGGCATAAAAAAAGAATTGCAGCATACTGAACTTGGCAGCTTATATTGGATCACACGCAGCCATACAAGTGTATGGGTGTATGTAAAACATTGCACTGCACTCGCATTTCACCCGACCGCAGTACGATGTACGCAGTGACAGGCAGAGGAGGAGATGGGGAGAAAGTGCTCCCTCCCTGTTTTCTCCACCTCTTTTGTGTTTTGAATTTTATGCCATTCACATGTTCCAGAAGTAAAGTGATCATTTTATTCTGTGAGTCAATATGATTACAGTGATACTAAATTTACACAGTTTTATTTGTTTTATTACTGTTGTTCATTAAGTGCAATTAAAAAATTATCTGTAATGTCACAAAATTCTGAGTCATTAATCTTGCGCTGTCAATGGAGCTATGTGACAGATTATTTTTTTGCAAAACAAGATCTAATTTTCATTGGCACCAATTTGTGACATATGACTTTTTGATCACTCTTCATTACACCTTTTTTTTAGAGGCAGAATGAATAAAAAAACATTTTTTTTCCTTAAATATTGGTCACTGTCCTGTATAAATACCACATTTATAAATCTTTCTTTTGTTGTGGTTTGCCATTTTTTGTCCTTAAAAAAAAAGACAAGTTTCTTTAGACACATTTAGATACTGTATATTATATACCTGGAACTCCTAATTTTGGAACGGAGGGTTTATTTCCAATAGTTGCAGCATTGATTGATAAATCTCCATTAAGTAAAGGTAGACTGTCTGTTGCATTTATAATGGGCAGTGGATTTACTTGTGGAATATCGGTTAAACCTGAAAGATAGAAATTGGAAATGTAGAACGAGTACTTTTGTGTTAAAGATTTTGTGCAGTTTTATTACATTACTGATCTGTCTCCTCAACCATCAGCTGTTTTCACTAGTGAGATTTAAACAGTGAGCACAAGCAGAGCTCTGATCAAGGAGAAGTGGCAGCAGGCGGGAAGGACAGTCCATGATTTTCTACATATTCTTCAGTAGAGATGTGGCAGTAGGGTCATTCCATGTCTAGTGGACCAGTGGTCCCCGCTCAACCTTCTCCGATTTTGCTGAAAATTTATAAGGATGTACATGTATGTTTGAAAAGAGGTTCTGTAAATATTTAGGGCCAGATCTCAAATACATTGGGCACTGTTGACCTTTCACTGGAGGTTCCACCAAGCCTGCGGCTTCAGCTAAGAGAATTTTGCAAACTTTGGCACATAGCCATTAGAGTTCTATACTGGCTATGATGCTGAAATTTGGCATACTAGCTCAACTTTTGCTGATAAACACGATAAAATAATTACTGGCTATGACAAAACAATATTTCGGCCGCAATTTTGTGTCAAAGTAGCTTGTAAAACGCCTAACTTTGCCCATATATAACTCAAGACCAAAAACCAATAGTGACTGGTGATGCTTTGCCCTGTACACCAAACATCTACATGACTTTGCATTGCTGCAATATCACGGTCAAAGCATATGAATTTGTGGAAATATTCACTCCCACATATGATGACAAACTTAAAAAAACTAATTTTACCTATTTTTAGGTCAAATTTCTCAAAAAGGGAACCCCTAAAATATATTAATTCTGATATCATTAGAAAGAGCACATTTTTCTCAACAAGGATCATTGTTTTTGTTTTTTTGGAGTCTCTCAGTTTAAGAAAAGAAAAATGCCACTGAACTTGGTGTTATTTATGCATTGATTTTGTGTTTAATTTTCAGATTCTTATCACATGTTACAGAGTTGTATTGTTGCTAGCAATATCTATTATAATCAAAAACCTATAAACCTTTTAATTTATGAAAAGTTAATGAATAATAATAATAACTAATAATAACTAATCAGTGATTGCTCACGACATGACACAGTTGCAGTCCACACTTTCTTAACAGTAATTGTGGAGTATCTCAAGACTCTCATCTATGGGATTCGTCATATCCACTACTTCAGCGATGGATCTCCAGCCCAGTACAAAAATTTCAAATATTTTCTCAACTTGTGCCACCACAATGCTGATTTCAATATCAGCGCTGAATGGAATTTTTTTTGTACCAGTCATGGAAAGTCGCCCTGTGATGGGATTGGAGGGACAGCAAAGAGGTTGGCAGCTCGTGCCAGTCTTCAACGCCCAACTGAAAACCAAATACTGACCCCGGTGGATTTATTCAACTTTTGCAACGAGCAACTGCATGGAATCAAGTTTTTTTTTTGTTCCAAAAGAAAAAATTGACGAAATAGGGGTAGTTCAAGAGGAAAGGTTCAAAGATGGACATACAATTGCTGGAACAAGAGAAAATCACCAGTTTGTGCCAATTGATGACAAAAAGATTCACGTTTCAAGAGTGTCAAATGACCCATCATCTTTCATTGCCCATGTAGATAGATCTGTCAGATCAGAAGTGCCTTTTGTGCCAATTGCAAACCTCCAGCCAGGGCAATACATTGCCTGCATTTACGAAAGGAACTGGTGGATTGGAAATATTTCTGAAATTTCAGTCGATGACCATGATGCATTAATAATTTTTATGCATCCTCATGGACCAGCTAGCTTCTTTCACTGGCCTGTGAGAAATGATACATGCTGGATTCCCGAGCAATCAATGATTGCAATAATTCAAGCACCAGCTGCAACAGCAATGGGACGGACAATACAGCTTCTCTGAACCGATTATGTTGCAAATTCAGCAACAATTCCAGACCACTTAGACTGAACATTATGGCTTGGGAACCAACAAAAGATACCCATTATTAGGCTTGGAATCCTAGGCAAAGACACCCACCCTCAGGCTTTGGAACCTTCGATAAAGAGACCGCCCACGGCTGGCCTTGCATGGCTATTGGACATGGCTCCTAGGCGATGGGGCTGCCAATTCTCAAAAGACAGCATTATTAAAATTCTTAATAGGATTATAATACCAATTCTTAGGGAATTGGTTGTGGTATAACCACCATGGACCAACGCAAGGGTTTGAATAGTGCAGTTACCATTCATTGCGTATTAATAAATAACACCAAGTTCAGTGGCATTTTTCTTTTCTTAAACTGAGAGACTCCAAAAAAAAACAAACAATGAAACCTTGTAGAGAAAAATGTGCTCTTTCTAATGATATCAGAATTATATATAATATATAATATATTTTAGGGGTACCCTTTTTGAGAAATTTGACCTAAAAATAGGTAAAATTCGTTTTTTTAAGTTTTTCATGTGGGTGTGAATATTTCCACAAATACATATGCTTTGACCGTGATATTGCAGCAATGTAAAGTCATGAAGATGTTTGGTGTACAGGGCAAAGCACCAGTTACTATTGGTTTTTGGTCTTGAGTTATATATGGGCAAAGTTAGGCATAAATTTTATGCTAGGCGTTTAACAAGCTACTTTGACACAAAATTGCGGCCGAAATATTGTTTTGTCAAAGCCGGTAATAATTTTATCGTGTTTAGCAGCAAAAGTTGAGCTAGTATGCCAAATTTCAGCATCATAGCCAGTATACAACTCTAATGGCTATGTGCCAAACTTTGCAAAATCCTCTTAGCTGAAGCCGCAGCCTTGGTGGAACCTCCAGTGAAAGGTCAACAGTGCCCAATGTATTTGAGATCTGGCCCTAAAAATTTACAGAACCTCTTTTCAAACATACATGTACATCCTTATAAATTTTCAATAAAATCGGAGAAGGTCGAGTGGGGACGATTTTTAAAACTGGTCCACTTGATGTGGAATGACCCAGTAAGCAAACTCAGTTGCTTTTCTACCAACCTGTATGTAGAATGCAGGATCTAATTTGCAAACAGAAGTTAGTTAAAGGGGTAGTCCAGGGTTGGGGTTCAAGTCTGCAGTCACTCTATATGACAACAGACTTTCGAATCTAAAGGGGGCTTTACACGGAGCAATATCGCTAGCGAAGGCACCCGTCCCTGTCGTTTGTGCGTCACGGGCAAATCGATGCCCGTGGCGCACAATCTCACTTGTCCTAACGACGTCACTGTGGGCGGTGAACAACCTCCCCTGAAAGGGGGAGGTTCGTTTGGCATCACAGCGATGTCACAGAGTGGCCTGCCAATAGAAGTGGAGGGGCGGAGAGCAGCCGCATCTCCATCACTCCCACCTCGGTGCTCATTGAGGACACAGGTACGCTGTAGTTCGTCATTCCCGAGGTGTCACACATAGCGATGTGTGCTGCCACGGAAACGACGAACAACCTGCGTCATCAACAACCAACGATTTTTTTAAAATGAACGATGTGTCAACGATGGACGATTTGGTGAGTATTTTCCGTCGTTAAGGGACGCTCGTTGGTGTCACACGCAACAACGTCGCTAACGATGCTGGATGTGCGTCATAAAATCCGTGACCCCGGCAATATATCGTTAGATATGTCATTGCGTGTACCGGGGCCTTAACAGCACATGCACTGTACACTGTCAAGATTCTCCAGAGCTGGCACAGTAATTTGGATACATGCCATCATGTACTGACAAGACATACAAGCGGCCTTATCCAATAGAAGTGACTTGAGCAAAGCAAGACAAGTCTAGTCAGAATGTGGCTGGATATATGCAAATTGTATACTTGTTAGTAACATGCCAACCATTGAAGCTGGTAAAAGCAGAATTGTGACACATTGTCATTCGGCACATACTGTGACTATAGACATTTTATTGATTATGGAAACCATTTTAGCAAAGTACACACATAGGGAGAAAGAATGACATGGTTCTAGTATAACTTCACATACCCAACCCTTGTTCTGCTATAAATACATATTTAGATAATATTCAAGTGTTTAATATACCTGAAATTCCTAATTCTGGTACAATGGGTTTATTTCCAACTGTTGAAGTCGTGTCTAATAAATCTCCATTAGGTAGGGGTAGACTGTCTTTCTTATTACTAATGAGTTGTGGATTTAGTCCTGGAATTTCCGGATAACCTAGAAGAAGAAATGTAAAATGTAATACAAAAAATGCTTATTAAGTTAAAGGGGTTATCCAGCTTTATGATAGTGCTGATCTTTCTGTAACCACCACCGATGAGCTGTTTTCATTTCTGCCACTAGCTCGATGTAACAGAGAATGTAGCCAGGGCAGCACTGCTCTTGATCTTGCGATCGGATCACAGCTGCGGAGGTGAGGGAGAGATTAATTTCACCCTCTTCTCCTCAGCCTTTTTCGTCATATTGCACTGCACTCAAACAACAGCCAAGGGCAGTGTGATGTTTCCCACACACTCCATAGACTTGTATAGGTGTGTGTGAGCCGACAGTCGCCACCAAACGCAGCATGCTGCAATTCTTTTCTCATGCCGATATGGCATGAGAAAAAAATAGCAGATAGACACTGCCTGATTGGTTAACACTGCTGTAAGTGCAATTCGATGTTTTATTGGATTTCACTCATCAACATACATAATCACCAGTTGTGTCTGTTCTCCTATTCCATCATACACCACAGCAGTCAGTTGCGCAGGCACAGTTTTAACATACACGTTACTGCAGCTTCGGGGCACGAACTGCGCATGCGCAAGTATTGGAAGCTGCGGTCGGTGTTCCGTTGTCATGGCTGTGAGTCATGCTTCCCGTCTCGATTTATCTCCCTCTCCCTCCTATCCATGTAAACAGAGCAGAGCCAAACGCGCTAATTCAAACGGCTCTGACTCTGTGCTGCTGCTAATGTATTGGTCATCAGGAGCCGCACTTCCCTGGCTGCTGGAGCTTTAAACTTGGCACCTGCAGCCCAGAGTGCACTGCTGCAGGTGCAGGTGTCAGTGATTATAATGAGCGGTGGTCAGGAGCGGGTGACAGCAGAGCCGGAGATAGAACCGCTGGATTAAGGTAAACAAAGACACAGTTTTCTCCGAGGGGAGGAGAAGAGAGACTGAGAAAGAATACACACATATATACACAAACGCCACTTACACACAGCATACAGCCATATACACACACATAAACACAGACGCCACCTACACATGGCGTACAGCCATACACACACACATATATACACAGACGCCACCTGCACACAGCGTACAGCCATATACACACACGCATATACACAGATGCCCCCTACACACAGCGTACAGACATATACACACACACACAGACACCACCTACACACGGCGTACAATCATATACACACACACATATACACAGATACCACCTATACATAGCGTACAGCCATATACATACATATACACAGACGCCACCTACACAGCATACAGCCATATACACACATATACACACACAGACACCTACACACAGCGGACAGCCATATACACACACACATATACACAGATGCCACCTACACACAGCGTACAGCCATATACATATACAGAGACACCACCTACACACAGTGTACAGCCATATAAACACACAAACACAGATGCCACCTACACACAGCGTACAGCCATACACACACATATACACAAACGGCACCCACACGCAACGTACAGCCATTTACACGCATATATACAAAGACGCCACCTACACAGCATACAGCCATATACACACACATACACAGGTGCCACCTACACACGGCATACAACCATATACACACACATATACACAGACACAACCTACACACAGTGTACAGCCATTTACACACAAATATACACAGATGCCAACTACAGTGTGCAGCCATAAACACACATATACACAGATGCCACCTACACACAGCGTGCAGCCATATACACACAAATACACAGATACCACCTACACACAGCATACAGCTATATACACACATACACTGTGTGCAGAATTATTAAGCAAATGAATATTTTGATCACATAATTTTTATACATGTTGTCCTACTCCAAGCTGTATAGGCTTGAGAGCCAACTACCAATTAAGTAAATCAGGTGATGTGCGTCTCTGTAATGAGGAGGGGTGTGGTGTAATGACATCAACACACTATATAAGGTGTGCTTAATTATTAGGTAACTTCCTTTCCTTTAGCAATATGGGTGAGAAGAGATATTTGATGGGCTCTGTAAAGTCCAAAATTGTGAGATGTCTTTAAGAGGGAAGCAGTAGTCTTGAAATTGCTAAACTTTTGAAGCGTGATCATCGAACACACAAGCTGTGACGACATGGACTCTCATGGGTTAAAGTTTCTTAACATTCAACCAGACATGAAGACAGTTTGTGTATAGATGGGGATAATCCCTCATTGTTCTACAAGTCTCTTGGGAGTTTAGTATTGAAGTTTTTGTTGACTCATGTAATTCTTTTGGCCACTGAAGGCCAGACACCCAGATAACTCAACTATGCGAACTTCCCATTGTATTACTAAGTGAATTGCTAGATGTGATGTAACTTACCGGTCTCACCCTTGTCTCTGGATATTTGAATACAGCTTGAAATTCATCCAATAAGAGAAGCAACCTTGTACAACCAATCGTGAAGACCCCAATGGTGTGAATAGAGAGCTCAGGGGTATCAGAAGGACTGTCCATTGCCCAGAGAGACTCTTGCTACATGCTACCAATCTAGGACCTGCGAATCCGATTGGCAAGCCTGGAATATAACACTATATGGACTTCAGCACTGAATGCAAGGATTCGGCTTTGATATCAAGGACTACCTAAGGAAGAAACCCAGGTTGGGACAATTTGGTCACCTGGCTACAGACTTTGTGAACCTCTGCCAGCTTCCTAAATCTGGCGTTATTCCATTCTCGGTGGGTGCCCGCCAAAAGCGGGGTGCTGCTGGATTGGAGTAAGTAGCCCTAGAAGCTCTGAAGCACGGACATTCTAAATTCCTGGTGAGCCAGCGGAAGGGTGAGACTCTGTTGCCTGTTACATTTGTGTTTTTTGCTGGTTATGTGCCGTTAATTGTTTGGGGATCCAATAAAGTCTTAATATTGTGACTCCCTCACCCTGTGTTGTCTGAGTAGTGTTCCGCCCACGGTTAAGGAGGCCAGCATTCAGTTGGGATGAGCCCTGGGCCATGCTGTCTTTCTAAAGGCGGCTGGACCAGCGGACGAAAGCACCCACTGACCTCGTGTCTCCACACAAGCGTTTCATGGCAAATAGCCAATAGGGTCACAAGAAACGTGTTGAGCTAAAAAGGCGCAAAATAACTGCCCATGAATTGAGAAAAATCAAGCATGAAGCTGCCAAGATGCCATTTTCCACCAGTTTGGCCATATTTCAGAGCTGCAACATTACTGGAGTATCAAAAAGCACAAGGTGTGCCATACTCAGGGACATGGCCAAGGTAAGGAAGGCTGAAAACGACCACCTTTGAAGAAGAACCATAAGATTAAATGTCAAGACTGGGCCAACAAATATCTTAAGAATGATTTTTCAAAGGTTTTATGGACTGATGAAATGAAAGTGACTCTTGATGGGCCAGATAGATGGGCTAGGGGCTGGATCAGTAAAGGGTAGAGAGCTCCACTCCGACTCAGATGCCAGCAAGGTGGAGGTGAGGTACTGGTATGGGCTGGTATCATCAAAGATGAACTTGTTGGACCTTTTCGGGTTGAGG
The DNA here is from genome assembly GCF_048569485.1 of Anomaloglossus baeobatrachus. Lineage (NCBI taxonomy): Eukaryota > Metazoa > Chordata > Amphibia > Anura > Aromobatidae > Anomaloglossus > Anomaloglossus baeobatrachus. The sequence continues at coordinate 183,238,427 of NC_134357.1, forward strand.
ATGGAGTGAAGCTCAACTCCCAGACCTACTGTCAGTTTATTGAAGACAACTTCTTCAAGCAGTGGTACAGGAAGAAGTTGGTATCGTTCAAGAAAATCATGACATTCATGCAGGACAATGCTTCATCACATGAATTCAACTACTCTACAGTGTGGCTGGCCAGTAAAGGTCTAAAAGATGAAAAAATAATGACATGGCCCCCTTGATCACTGATCTGAACCCCATAGAGAACCCGTGGTCCCTCATAAAATGTGAGATCTACAGGGAGAGAAAACAGTACACCTCTTGGAACAGTGTCTGTTAGGCTGTGGTGGCTGCTGCACGCAATGTTGATCCTAAACAGATCAAGCAACTGACAGGATCTATGGATGGTAGGCTGCTGAGTGTCATCAGAAAGAAAGGTGGCTATGTTCGCCACCATTTTTTGGGGGTTTTGTTTTTGCATGTCAGAAATGTTTATTTCTAAATTTTGTGCAGTTATATTGGTTTACCTGGTCAAAATAAAAAAGTGAGATGGGAATATATTTCTTTCTGCAGCTAACTATTATAGTGCAGAATTATTAGGCAACTTAATAAAAACCAGATATCCTCCTAAAATAGCCAAATCTAAAAAAAAACCACTCCAACTTCCAAAAATATTAAGCTTTGATATTTATGAGTCTTTTCGGTTGATTGAGAACATAGCTGTTGATCAATAATAAAAAAAATCCTCTAAAATACAACTTGCCTAATAATTCTGCACACGGTATATACACAGATGCCACAAACACACAGCGTAGAGCCATATACACAGACACCTACACACAGCAAACTGCCATACACACACATATACAAAGATGCCACCTACATACAGCGTACAGCCATATACACACACATATACACACGCCACCTACACAGCGTACAGCCATATACACACACATATACACAGACGCCACCTATAAACAGTGCACAGCCATATACACACACATATACACAGACGCCACCTACACACAGCGTACAGCCAAATACACAAATATACACACAGACACCTACACACAGTGTACAGCCATATACACATATACACACAGACATGTACACAGCATACAGCCATATACACACATATACACAGACGCCACCTACACACGGCGTACAGCTATATATACACACACATATTCCCAGACGACACATACACACAGCATACAGCCATATACACTTACATATACACACAGAGCGTACAGCCATTTACACGCACATATACACACAGACACCTACACACCATGTACAGCCATACACACACATATGCACAGACGCCACCTACACAGTGTACAGCCATACACACACACACATATACACAGACGCCATCTACTCACAGTGTACAACCATATACACACACATATACACCAACGCCACTTACACACAGCGTACAGCCATATACACACATATACACAGATGCCAACACAGTGCACAGCTATATACACACACAAACACACACAGACACCTACACACAGCGTACAGCCATATACACACACATATACACACAGACACATACACAGCATACAGCTATATACACACACACATACACAGACACCACCTTCACACAGCGTACAGCCACATACAGACATACACATAGACACCTGCATACAGCATACAGCCATATACACACACATATATACAGACACCACCTACAAACAGCGTGCAGCCATATACATACATACATACACAGACGCCACCTACACACAGCGTACAGCCATATACACACACATATCTACATAGAGACACTTACACACAGCGTGCAGCCATATACACACACATATACACAGATGTCACTTACACACAGCGTACAGCCATATACACAGATGTCACCTGCACACAGCATACAGCCATATACAAACACATATACACAGATGCCAATTTCACACAGCGTACAGCCATATACACAGATGCCACCTACAAACAGTATACAGCCATATACACAGACACCACCTACACACAGCGTACAGGTATATACACACACATATACACAGATGTCACCTACACACAGCATACAGCCATATACACACACATTTACATCTACATAGATATTTGCCAGTTGCGAATGTAACCGTATCCCACAATGCACTGTGGCACTGTCAGTTGCACAGCCAAAGTGCAAGCTCACATCATAGCCATGGTAACCAGGGACAACAGAGCAGGCGGAACCCAAATTGTGGGCTAAGCAAAATTCTGTTCCCAGTCTAATATTGTGCTATCCATACCACATCTAGGTATAATGAGGTGTAGAGAGCAGTGAGGAGGTGTCGCCGGGTATGTCCGCCCTTGCCTGACATCGCCATGCCTTGAGCGATGTTGCGGCGAGAGACGAGACATAGCAGCACTGATGAGAGAGAGAGTACACATTATCTTTATTTACAATAAAATTACACATAGCCTTTAACACATTTAATTAGCCCGAAAAGCGCAAATGGTGTGACACATGTCCATTGCTCCTGTCAGCACCACCAATTGTCTTTATGAAGTAATTTCTAGAAGAAAATATAGAATATGTGTTAAATTTACAGGAAAATGGTTAATTTATCATGACAGGATATTAGTTAAAGAGAATATGCCACACATATTTTCATGGAGTCCTGAATGGAAAGCAAAGACTTGTCACAGCTATGTGGTTGTGAGTATTTAGATTGACAGCTGTGTAACATGTACTTTATTGGGAACAAATAATATTGTTTCATATAACTTATTATTTAACACAGTGATTCACTATCGTGAGCATCTTGTATCTTTTTTTCTAGGTTATTATAGAATGAGATTCTTCCTATAAATATCACTGCCAAATCACCAGGAGATTGCATGTGATCTGATTATAAATATATACTGATTGATAGATAATTCCCATCTTTGAATGTGGCATATTCTGTTATATATATTGAACCAATTACATTATTGCTGCTGGGCTTAGAAGAGGGGACAGAGGAATGGGCAGAGCAAGAAAAGGGATCAAAAGGGAGAATTGATCTAATAATAATTTAAAGGTTTTTCATGATAATGATGATAATTGTTTGTACTACTGAAAACTGAGATGAGAACTTGAGAAAGTTGTTGAACCTCAATTGCTAATACTGATCTTGAGCTTTTTGTACATGGTTCCAGATACTTCTATAATAGGTGTCTACGCATGGGATACGTGGTGGACACCTTGAAAGATATGTCGATATTAGAACCACTTTTGCTCTCCTATTCAGCCCAGGTGTGACACGACTATGGATTCATCTAGCGGAGCAGGGATTTCTTTAGGAACTTAGCAGTAGAAGTCCCAGAAATTTCAAGCTCCCCCTGAAGTCCCGAAAGAGGGTCAAATGACCCTTAGTCCAAACTGACCTAACTAACTAGAAACTAAATGGCTAAACTCAATGGAAAACAACAACCTCCTGTGGTGCGACAGTAATGGCCTTAATTACAGAACAAAAGACGGTGATTATAATTAATAATTAATAATTTTATTCATTTATATAGCGCTATTAATTCCACAGCGCTTTACATACATTAGCAACACTGTCCCCATTGGGGCTCACAATCTAGAGTCCCTATCTGTATGTCTTTGGAGTGTGGGAGGAAACCGGAGCACCCGGAGGAAACCCACGCAAACACGGGGAGAACATACAAACTCCTTGCAGATGGTGTCCTTGGTGGGATTTGAACCCAGGACCCCAGCGCTGCAAGACTGCAGTGCTAACCACTGAGCCACCGTGCCGCCGGTGATTATAGGATGTTAGCTAAAATCCAAAGCAATTATACTTATTCCAGGAACTACAGAGTGATTTCATACAGTTACCCAGAGTAGGCACATATGAGTATGTCTTTGTCTGTGTGGATCTTTTTTTCAGCATTTTGTCTGTGTGGATCTTTTTTTCAGCATTGGCTAACATCTGAACAGCACCCAAATGAAAAGCACTATTTAGATGACTGATGTTCGAAAAGGTATATTGCTATGGGCTTCAAAAGGTAATAGAAAGTAACAGAGGACACATTTTACATGCGATGTATTGGGGAATATTTAGAGAACACAGCAGGACTTGCTTACCCCATACCAGCCTCAGAGTAGAGGGAAACCTGAGAGGCTCAATGGGACACTGAAGTAAAGATTCAGAAAATGGTTTTGGAGAATTGTGGACTGAAAGTCTGCCAATAGATTAAAGGACTAACACAATGAGCAAGCATGTGAAGAAAAGTTTGAAACCTAAAGTTGAATGGACATTCCATGTCAAGTTAGCCATCCCAACCTCGTTTAAATTGGAAAGAAAGAACCCTTTCTATACACCTCTCATGGCAAAAAGGTTTCAATAAAGGCCAATATAAGTTCGACCATATCATCCATCTGTTTCAATAAGTGGTTTTGTATTAGTTAAGTACACAATATAGTATATGAACAAGTATATCGAAGTTGAATGTGATAAAAAAAATCATAAAAATGAAGAAAGGGAAGAAAAAACTTTCAGCAGCACTGTTATATGATCAAAACTTCACAAAACCACGGCATGTGAACCATGGAGTTCCCTAATTTGCATAACACAATGTGGCTATAGTTGGCCTGACTAATGTCACTATATTTGTCAAATAAATGCCCTACCTAGCCTGCTATTGGATGGAAGGGGAGGTTGTACCTTATTGGTTAAACATGCACAACTGAATTTAAAGGGTAAGTTCAGAAACATAGTAGTAGCACTCTTAGTGGTGTGGTGGGTCAAGAAGTATTCTGGATAAATCAAACTAATTGGTTTAACAAGATGTGACAGTGATGGGTAAGAATCCACCGCGCCACTGGCCGAGCTTGCCTTGGAGGGGCATAACTACGTGAATACCCGGTATTCATTAGAGTCTCTGATGGTGAGGATAAGCTTGAGTTAATAGAACAGTCACCCAGTACCACTCCTGGGCAGTCTACAGGCCTGCAAAAGCAGGCCTGCAGGTCAGAGGTATGAATACAAAGCAGAGAGGGCAAACACAGAGATGTGGTCAGACAGTCTAATAATGGGTGGGCGGCACAAGTTCAAAATACGAAGCCAGTGTCAGGAGGGGAGACATCAAACTAAATGAGTGAACAAGCCAAGTTGGTAACAGGAGAGTCAAACAGGAATACAGCTAGACAGGGAACTAGTGACAAATTGCAACTAGAATCTAAGCTCTGGAAAGATTTGGATGGAGGGGTTGCCTGATATATCCCCAGCTGGAAGGGGATAGACTAGGGAAGCAAACCTCTGCAGAACACAGTGGTTTAAATTCCTCCAGGCTGAATGAATCCCAGATGAAGCCGATGCGAAACACACATCATGGATGCATTGATGATTGATATGCATCTGGGGAACAAAGAGTAAACTGTGCTTTTACTGCAAGTTTCTTCTTTTTCTGCTTTACTCATTGTCTATTAGCATTCATCTGTGCAGACATGTTTTATCAAGCAACATACAGTTGAGACCAGAAGTTTACATGCATCTAAAAAGACACATATGCAGATTTTTCCACTATCTGGCATGAAATCAGAATAAACCTTTCCTGTTTTAGGTGAATTAGGATTACAAAAATTATTTATATTTGCCAAATGGCAGAATAATATGAGAGAGACAGAGAGAGAGAGAGAGAGAGAGAGAGAAATGATGTTTATTACTTTCTGCAAAGTCAAAAGTTTACATACACTTTGAGTACTGTGCATTTAAACAATATGGGACAGTCCATATGAGGATGCCATGTCTTTGGAAGCTTCTGATAGTTCTATTAGCAACATCTGTGTTAATTAGAGACACACCTGTGGATGTATTTTAATGCACACCTAAAACACAATGTTTCTTTATGTTGCATCATGGAAAAGTAGAAAAAAAATCAGCCAAGATCTCAGGAAGAGTATTGTGGACTTGCAAAAGTCTGGTTCATCCTCGGGTGCAATTTCCATGGTGCCTCATTCATCTGTACAAACAATTATACGCAAGTACAAATAAGATGGGAATATCCAGCCATCATACTGCTCAGGAAGGAGATAGGTTCTGTGTATATCAACCCAAGAACAAAAGCAAAAGACCTTGTGAATATGCTGGCGGAAGCTGGTACAATTGCGTCATTATCCACAGTGAAACAAGTACTGTATCAACATGGACTGAAAGGCCATTCTGCCAGGAATAAGCCATTACTCCAAAAGAAACATAAAAAAGCCAGATTAATGTTTGCAAGTGCACAAAGGAACGAAGATCTAAAATCTGGAGACATGGCCTGTGGTATGCCAGAATTAAAATTGAACTGTTTGGCCATAATGACCATCATTACATTTGGAGAAAAAAAGGAGAAGCTTTAATTTCTAAGAACACCATCCCAACTTTGAAACATGGGGGTGGCACCATCATGTTGTGGGTTTGTTTTTCTGCACGAGGAACTGGTGCATTTCACAAAAAATATGGCGTCATGAGGAAAGAAGATTATGTGGAAATACTGAAGCAACATCTCAAGACATCAGCCGCCAGGAACTTAAAGCTGGGCAGAAATGCATCTTCTAAATGGACAATGACCCAAAGCATACTGCCAAACTGGTTACAAAGTGGCTTAAGGATAAGAAAGTCATGTGTTTTTTTAGATAATATAAAAACTTCTGGTTTCAACTGCATATATGGAGTATTGACTATTCTAGCTGGATAAAATATGTAATATATATGCCCTCCATGCTTGGTTACCCTGTGTGCTCCATTTGTACTTCTTGCTCTCACTATGACTGTGGTTTTATTTTGTCTTTATCTGATATGCTTTAATAAACTATATGTATTTTTAAAGAAGTTGGTGGATTTATGACTTCCATTTCTGTAGGAAAAAAAAATGGAAACAATATTGCCAAGGAATGGTAAAGAGGATCAATCTTTCAAAAGCACATTTGGACAGCTGAGCAAACAAATTGTTCTACCATAGACGCTACAGAACCTGACAGATGTGTCATCTCTGGATAGGTAGATCAGGGGAGAGTATCAGGATGTCAGACAAATACATGACTAGCGAGACATAGAAGAAGTCCCGGAAGATATTGTTAATGAATTCCTAAAACAAGGCATGTGCATTGCAAAGACCAATGCGTGATACTCGTAGTTACCATCACGGGTATTAAAGGCCATCTTCTATTCGTTGCCCTTATGGAGCCGTATCAATTTGTAAGCACATTTCAGGTCCAAATTAGTTATTTTTTGCCCCACAGATTCTGACAAATAGTTCTGAAATCAAAGGTAGTGAATACCTGTTCTTTATGGTAAATTTGTTAATGCCTCGATGGTCAATACAGGGACATAGAGAACCATCCCTCTTTTTCACAAAGAAGAAGCTGTCACCAGCAGGAAAAGATGACTTACAGGTGAATCCCTCGGCTAAGTTTTCTTGGATGTACTCTGACATGGCACGAGTCTCTGGCAGACTTAGGTGATATACCCGGGCCCAGGGTGGAGAGGTGCAAGACTGAAAATCGATGGGACAATCTTAAGTCTATATCAAAAACGAAGAAACTTCAGCTCTCCCCTCTTCACTCCCAAATCTTACCTCCGGTGCACGGAAACACCCTGACCTGGGTGGGAAACATGAAGAAAGGAAGAAATTCCAGCAACTTCAGGAGAAAGTAGAATTTTCTTAAAAAACAGTTTCTTTATTGGTAATAAAAATATTAATATTCCATCCAAGCAAGACAGAAAATGGAGAGGCAAGACAGAGGAGCTGTTTCCTACGCGTTTCAACCTGAATAGGTCTTAATCATGGAATGCCAAATGGCATTCCATGATTAAGACCTATTAATTAATGCCTCTCCATTTTTTGTCTTGCTTGGATGGAATATTAATATTTTTATTACCAATAAAGAAACTGTTTTTTAAGAAAATTCTACTTTCTCCTGAAGTTGCTGGAATTTCTTCCTTTCTTCAATCTTAAGTCTATGGGTTGACAAGACCTCTGGCTTCTTTTCACAAAAGACATCCGCAAAGGCAAGATAATAGGTGGACAGGCAAGAGAGGTTTGAAGGCATGGAAGGTGGTGACTTTTGCAAGACCTTGATCAGGCAGTTGATAGCACAAAATGGTCCCACCAAAGCACCAGGCCAGTGGACCAAAAAACAATCTGTTAACCCAACCATGGAAGGCCCAGAAGAACAGAATTTACAGATTAGTTAGAATGTAGATAGAAATTATTTTGAAATGCAAGACTCTAATCTGCAACTTAACTGGCAGAGTGATATATAATATCGGCTCCGATGGGTATGGAATGATTTAACTGTTACGTAGAAAGCTAAAGTTGAAAAACCAGATCATGATGGATGAAGTTGGCAGTTTTTCTGGAATCTAAATGGGCTGATGCAGAGAGACATCACTCCCCAGACCAGGGTGACCTCTGTCAATAGTTTTGTAGAACAATCTTTCTTTACCTATGGATATCTTTCAGACCAGCCCTAGGTGCTGAAGTTTCCCAGCCTCACTGGGCACTGACAAAAATAATTTCCTTTGCCTCCACAGTTTATGCACTCACTCCCTATACCTTCCCTGTCACTCTTGTGTGGAACGTTTGGTCTGTTTTACTTGCATTAAGCTCTACAACAGGAGGTGTGACCAGCGGCAGCAAAAGTTGCAGGAATGTTAGTGCCAGCCTGGATTGATCATGAACACGAGTGAATGCTGGCGCTTGTCCCAAAGCTTGGTCATGGAAATGGAGAGCAATCCTACTACCCAGGTGGACAAGAGAATCCAGAAAGGAAGGTAGGTCTCTGCCTTTTAATTCATCCTTGATACAACTAAACAAAACCTGACATAAGGTCGCCTCCTTTATGTAGAGCAACAATTCTTTTTTGCAGATTCTCAGAGAAATTTAGACATTAATAGTTTTGTGTTGAGTTATTTACAGGGAGGCAGACAAAATTTACATTGTTATGGAAGCTATGAAATTATTCTATATTCAATATTATCATTATTATATGTTGCACTATAATGTGTGGATTGCCAATATACTGCAGCCAAATAAGAGTGAGGATGAGATAGAAAGCATGTTATCTCTAGCGCACCCCCCCCATGAGCCTTCTTTTACTCTTATACCCTCTACTATTCTACCACCTATTCCCCTTCATATTTTAAAATCAGAACCTGTGAAAGCTGGTAACATGTTGATGTAGGCTTGGCTGGGCTGAACGCTGAAGACAGACTCCTGCTGTCCCACTCTACACAGCGTCCCCTCCAACCCAGTCATCTACAGACCACTGCAGCTGCTTAGGATTTCCCTGCTCTGCGTTCTCCTTTTCTTGGTTTGCAAAGAATGAAGGAGGAAAGTATGCAAGACTGCTCTGCATGTACAGTAATTCCCTGCTCGACACTGTACTCTATAGGTGTCAGCAGAGTTGTGCTGGCATTAAACATAAGAAAAAAACTCATGTGGTGCTCTGTACCTGGGTCACCACAAATAATGGCTGCATGTGCATTTCAATATGTACTGTATAACATGTATTACCAGCTTTAACACTAGAAGTCCCAGACATTTTGAGCTCCATAGGGTTCCAATGGTAGAAATGTTAAATGACCCCTCTCTGGGACTTCTAGTGTTAATGAGATTTAGTTTTCTCTGCTGTCCAGTAAATGCAAACATTTGCCCACATTCCCTTATTGGGGCTGTTCACTTGAGCTGATAACAAAGCTTGTGTGTGCGCTCTAGAAGGAGAGAGGGAGGAGCTTAGGTGTGAGGTAAATTCAGTTTCAGTTGAAGTTGGTGTCAGGGTGAGCATGTGAGAGGAGTATAATATGGAGATGGTCCTGTCCTGAGGTAACTGTTGAAACCTCTGAAGGGGCCAGCTACAAATATGCAGGGCATCAGTGCCTAGGCCACCTGAACTTTCAAGATCAGTAGCAAACTGAGAGACTGCTATTGGCCTTTTCCTAAGCAGCAGTGAAATTTCTCAAAACCCCAGTGACGTGATTGAGTCTAGAAACTTTTAGAAGAAACAGTGAGTTTTCCCTCAGAATTCAAGTCGCCTGCTTGCTGGAAAAGATTAAAGATGCAGAGTTTACTTGTTTTGAAAATCCCAGGATTTCAAGGCACCTATTCCCAGATAGAGAAGTAGCGGCAGGAGCAATACAGTACCACCACACAGCATTGAAACCAAACTATCATCGGGGTAGTTCAAACAACCATGATTGTGAAGACTGTAAAGAATGTTCCGGACTGTTCTGCAAGGCTTCAATAAAAGGTAAAAGCTCCCTGTACTGTCTCATCTGAATTATTCTCTGCTACTCCATCCCTACCTCAACATCCCCAGGAACCAGCCATAGTTGGGGGTATGGGCGAGGAGACAATCCTCTGGCACTGTGCATCAACACCTAACCCCTGGGGACCTTCAGCAGTGCCCGACCATACCAACATCACAAACTCTTTATGTATTTATTTATTTTATTATTTTTCTCTCACCTATTTAAAATTATTTTTAACCCCCATCACAAAAGCCTGTTGCTCGTGCCTGGTATGGCCACATCGCCACTCGGACCCACCACCGTAACATCAGATGTCTACCGGGGGCGGAACACTCACTTAGAATGAATCTTTACAAATGGATTGGGTTGCCTCTTCTTGACAGTTTGGTGAACCGACTGTGATTTTATCAACTGGTGCTACTGAACCAGCTAAATCACACTCATGAGGTAAGCCTAAGATATACTGACAAATGCCTTTCCTATATTACAGCAAGTAAGAGTGTTGCACTGAAAGATATTTTCGAACTGACAGAAGTTGAGTTCTTCCACACTCTCTGAGGAGTTAAACTTAATGTGAAAATAGTTAAAATCTTAACATAGGAGGTATTGTAATTAAGTCAGAGATTTATGCAGGCGTCACACGAGACAATCTATCGTGCGATCGCACGAGCGATCGCACCTGCCTCCGTCGTTTGTGCATCACGGGCAATTAGTTGCCCATGGTGCACAAAGTTGTTAAACTCCTGTCACACGCACTTACCTGCTGAGCGATGTCGCTGTTGGCAGCGAACATCCACTTCCTGAAGGGGGTGGGGCGTTCGGCGTCAAAGCGACGTCACACAGTGACCGGCCAATAGCAGCGGAGGGGTGGAGATGAGCAGGACGTAAACATCCCATCCACCTCCCTCCTTCCGCATAGCCGGCGGGACACAGGTAAGCTGTGTTCATCGTTCCCGGGGTGTCACGTGGAGCGATGTGTGCTACCCCGGGTTCGATGAACAACCGGCGCAGAGAAGAAGAAATGCCTTTTTGAAAATGAGCGACGTGTCAATGAGCAACGATAAGGGGAGTATTTTTGCTTGTTCACCGTCGCTCGTAGCTGTCACACGCTACGATGTATCAGATGATGCCGGAGGTGCGTCACTTTCGATGTGACCCCGCCGACATATCGCACAAAATATCTTCTCATGTGACGCCCGCATTACAACCAAGATTTTATGGTCCAACCAGAAAATATCATCAAAACGATAATTCACTGCTAAATGAGAGCATTAAACAGATGAGAAGGGAATTCAAGAAAGGTACAAATGAAAAGAGTGGAAGGGAGGAAAATTAAGGACCACTTTTGATCACTTGTTTGTCCATGTGCCCTATTCAAACATATATATGAGGTAACCATTTTAAGCATGCTAAGAAGAGTTCTAATCGAGCAACAAATCTGACAAGGAATTACAAATTTGAAAGCTTATACTAAAGTGGAGATAGGTGGTTTTGGAATTAAATTCTCATTAATTGCCCAAAACCTTGGACAATCCTTTGCTCTATGGATGAAAGCAAGCAAAATACTGTCGATCGACTATAATGTACCTTAATGCAGTAATTTTTGAAAGTCTAAACAAAGCACGGTCTTAGAGATGTCACTCTGAGATAGTACCTATGTATGATATCTAGCTGGAATACCAGATTCTGGTATGATGGGTTTATTTCCAACAGATGTAGCTCTGACTGATAAATCTCCATTAGGCAAAAGAAGACTGTCTTTCTCATTACTAACGGGAAGTGGATTTAGATCTGGAATTTGTGGAGAACCTAAAAGGAATAAATGTGAAATGTAATGCAAAAATACTTTTGATTAAATTTTTTTTACAGCCTTATGTATCTTTAGGATAGGTCAACAATATCAGATCAGTGGGTTTCCTACAGCCTCCAATTATTAATTGTTGTCAGCTCCATCGCTGGTTGGATGGAAAAAGTGAACAAAGCCAGATCAGCATGATTCTGTCCATCTTTTTCAGTTGAGATATGGTTATTAACATGCACAGTTGTCTTTCTATTCTCAAGTGTAGAATTTTTAATCTGAAAGCTTCTAATTTTCAAACCGGAGACAGCATGAAATGTTGTACATGATTGGCATAAAGATGGAGCAGGCTCAGAAGTTTCTTCAACACATCCTTATACAAATTGAACCCCAAAATCTAAAGTCCCTCATAAATGCAATATCTTTAAGGATGAAGTTTTAAAAATTAGTTGATTTATGGAAGAGGATGGGCTTCTTATAAGTAGGCACATGTAAGCCAATTCAGATTGAGACAATTCCATTAAAAAAATACGTTTTGAAAATAAATTTGGTGTGAAAAATTGCTAGTATACTTTAACTTCTACTGTTTTAAAAAAAGGGCATTTAAAAAATGAGAGCAACATACCGTATTTTTTTAGAGAAGGAAAATAGGAAAATAAAATTTTAAGCAAAAAATGTGGCCATGACACACGGTTATGGGGCGAGGATCTGCTGCTGACACTGTTATGGGAGTAATGTCCCCAAATTCTCTACTAAGGTACCCCATCCTGGTAATGATCCTCCTGCCTTGTATATCTATATATGTCCCTCATCTTGGTATAGCCCTATCTTGCTATATACTGCCATCCTGGTATATGGCCATATCCTGCTATATACCTCATCCTGGCATATAGCCGCATCCTGTCCTGCTATATACCCCATCCTGGCATATGGCCGCATCCTGCTATATACTCCCATCCTAGTATGTGCTCCCATCCTGCTATATACTCCTATCCTGCTATATACTCCCATCCTGCTGTATACGCCATCATCGTGCTATATACACCATCATCCTGCTATATATGCCATCATCCTGCTATATGCCATCATCCTGCTATATGTCATCATGCTGCTATATGCCATCATCCTGTTATATACCCCCATCCTGCTATATGTCCTGCATCCTGTGGCACACACACACAAAAAATAAATAAACGTTTATACTCACCTTTCCTCGCTCCACGCAGCATCGCTCCTCCTCCGTCTGTGCCGGCAGCGCTGTGGGGAGCCGGCCATGATCCCTGCAGCATCGCAATGTCCTCCTGTCTGTGCCGGCCGGGCTGTGTGGACACGTGCGCATAGCGATGACGTCATCGCTGTGAGCACCGCTAGTCTCCACACACAGTCCAAGAGGAGATCGCGATGCTGCAGGGGAACGGTGAGTACAGTTTACTGATCACTGCCCCCCACACTGATGATGATGTGCGGGGAACAGTTAATACAGCCGCACATGATCACTCCAGGCTGTAGCTGCAAGGGGTGATCATGCGGCCGGCTGTTTAGTAAGCGCACATCCACCGCTCATCATCCCGCCCACCTGTCAGCGCCGACTTCAGCGCTGAGAGATGATGGGCGGACGATGGGCGTGCATATGAGATGAGCGGGCCCACGTGGTCACGGCAGGCGCTGCTGCAGCCTGCGCATGCCCCCGATGACCCGCTCCACCGCAGCACCCTCATTCCTCACAGCCCTACACTCAGACTATAAGATGCACTCCCCACTTTACCCCAACATTTGGGGGGGAAAAAGTGCGTCTTATAGTCCGAAAAATATGGTAAATAAGATATACAAGTGCATCTCAATAAATTACAATATCATCAAAAAGTTAATTTATTTAAATAATTCAGTACAAAAAGGGAAATGCATATATTATAGTCATTACACACAGATTGATCTATTTCAAGTGTTTATTTATGTTAATGTTGATGATTATGGCTTACAGTCAATGAAAACCCAAAAGTCATTATCTCAGAAAATTAAAATATAAGACCAACTGAAAAAATGATTTTACACTCAGAAATCTTGGCACCTACTGAAAAGTATTTACAGTAAATGTACTCAATACTTGGTCGGGGCTCCTTTTGCATGAATTACTGCATCAATGTGGCGTGGCATTTTGGCAATCAGCCTGGGGCACTGCTGAAGTGTTATCGAAGCCCAAGTTGCTTTGATAGCAGCCTTCAGCTCGTCTGCATTGTTGGGTCTGGTGTTTCTCATCTTCCTGTGGATAATACCCCATAGATTCTCTATGGGGTTTAGATCAGGCGAGTTTGTTGGCCAATCAAGCACAGTGATACTGTGGTTATTAAACCAGGTATTAGTATGTTTGGCAGAGCGGACAGGTGCCAAGTCCTGCTGGAAAATGAAATTTCCATCTCCAAAAAGCTTGTCGGCAGAGAGAACCATGAAGAGCTCTAAAATTCCCTGGTAGATGTCTGTGCTGACTTTGGTCTTGATAAAACACACTGGACCTACACCAGCAGATGACATGGCTCCCCAAGCCATCACTGATTGTGGGGACTTCAGACTAGACCTCAAGCAGCTTGGATTGTGGCCTCTCCACTCTTCCTACAGACTCTGGGACCTTGATTTGCAAATGAAATGCAAAATTTACTTTCATCTGAAAACAATACATTGGACCATTGAGCAACAGTTCAGTTCTTTTTCTCTTGGCCCAGGTAAGATGCTTCTGGCGTTGTCTTTTGGTCATGAATGGCTTGACACAAGGAATACGACAATTGTAGCCCATTTCCTGTATACGTCTGTGTGTTCTTGAAGCACTGAATCAAGCAGTAGTCCACTCTTTGTGAATCTCCCCCACATTTTTGAATGGCTTTTTCTTAACAATCCTATCAATGCTGCAGTTACCCCGGTTGCTTATGCATCTTTTTCTACCAGACTTATTCCTTCTACTCAACTTTCCATTAATATGCTTGGATACAGCACTCTGTGAACAGACAGCTTATTTAACAATGACCTTTTGTGGCTTACCCTCCTTGTTGAGTGTATCAATGACTGCCTTCTGGACATCTGACAAGTCAGCAGTCTTCCTCATGATTGTGAAGACTACTGAGTCAGAATAAGGGACCATTTTAAATGGTTAGGAAGCCTTTGCAGTTGTTTTGTGGTAATCATTCTAATTTTCTGAGATAATGACTTTTGGGTTTCATTGGCTGTAAGCCATAATCATCAACATTAACAGAAATAAACACTTAAAATAGATCATTCTATTTGTAATGACTCTATATAATATATGCATTTACCTTTTTGTATTGAATTATTGAAATAAATGATATTTGATATTCTTATTTATTAAGATGCACTTGTATGCTAAATGGTAATCATTAACTCATTTGTGTGGTATAACAATTTGTCTGAAAATAGAAAAAATAAGCTTTAAAACTGCAGTGTTGAATACATTTTCTGTAAGATTTGCATAACTTTTAAATAAACACAAAAGATTCTAATCAAATGTTTTTCCACCAAAATAAACAACAATGTGCTATTAAAAAAGAAAAAAAAATTCCAAATTAAAAAATAAAACTGTATCTAAAATTGTAAAAGAGGCTGAAAGGCACTAATGATTATAGTTTCCAAAGAAAGTAAAAGGTCAAAGATCTAAATACACTTTTGCTAGCACAAATTAGCGTGAAGCGCGGGTGGTACAGAACACTTGAACATTGTTCTTCACGCTACAAAACTTCCACTTTGGATTGGTCAAGTAGAGGGTTATTCCCATCTTAATACTCATCTGTCTAAAGGAAAAGTGAGCTAGCTAATTACTAGGAATTCTCACAGATATACTAGGACCTCTGGTAGATAATAATAATAATGATAATAATATTTATTCACTTATATAGCGTTATTGATACCACAACACTTTACATACATTGGCATCACTGTCCCCATTGGACTCACAATCTAAATTCCCTATCTGTATGTCTTTGGAGTGTGGAAGGAAACCGGAGTACCCAGAGGAAACCCACACAAACACAGGGAGAATATACAAACTCCTTACAGTTTTTGTCTTTGGTGGGATTTGAGCTTAGCCCCCAGCGATGGAAGGCTGCAGTTCTAACCACTGAGCCACCATATACATAAAAAGGGCTTTAAATGCCCCATGTGATTGCTGTGAGGGTCCCCACTTATACCAGGACAAGCAATATTATTGCTGGTATTGGTTGACCTTCCATGATTCTACTTAATGAGTTCCCCCTGCTCAGTATATCATCCATGGCCCATTCGCCACTCTTTGAAAAGGGAAGAAGGGGACATTTTTCAGAAGAACTCCATAGCCCTTTACAATGTAGTAACTGAGTGTCCTTTATTTCACTGATCAAATCTGTGATATGGCAGAAGTTCTGTAATTAAAAGGATTCTCTAAATGAGACATATGGAGGATTGCTTTATACAGTTCTATATAACACAGCCAGTAATGCGCTCGCATATAATACATTACATTCTTCTATGTTAAAGTATTTATAGAGATGTGTCTTAAGTTGTGATGAGATATGGATTTGGCCTTGGACAAAATATGTTGTCTATGGCCCAATCGCTGTTTCTGGTTCTTTACCGTCATGGTATCAGAATGGGGAGATAAGGTATGCACACCAGTGACTATGGAAGGGGAATACATGGAATAGCAGAAACTGCTGTGTGAATACTGACATGAAAAATTCAATAGCTATTTGTAAGAATGAAATGTGAAAAATGGACCTGCATTACTGCCATAAATATATGAATAAAGAGAAATTTAGCTACTGAATTGATCAATGCAATAGAGCCCCAACACTACGCCAAAGTATTTCTCTACGTTGGGGTCCCTAGCTTGTGTGTGTCCTCTCATGCAGTTAAAATACTTACCGTGTATGGGAGGCTGAGACCCAGGCTATATATACGATGTGGATTGGCAATAGGTGTGTATGGGGAGGGTTCACAAACGAAAAACTACTAACATTAAGGAATAAACGTTTGGAACTCCATTCTATGTCTGAACTGGGTGCAAAAAACCTAAAAAACATCACTATGGGGAGATAAGGTATGCACACCAGTGACTATGGAAGGGGAATACATGGAATAGCAGAAACTGCTGTGTGAATACTGACATGAAAAATTCAATAGCTATTTGTAAGAATGAAATGTGAAAAATGGACCTGCATTACTGCCATGAATATATGAATAAAGAGAAATTTAGCTACTGAATTGATCAATGCAATAGAGCCCCAACACTACGCCAAAGTATTTCTCTACGTTGGGGTCCCTAGCTTGTGTGTGTCCTCTCATGCAGTTAAAAAACTTACCGTGTATGGGAGGCTGAGACCCAGGCTATATATACGATGTGGATTGGCAATAGGTGTGTATGGGGAGGGTTCACAAACGAAAAACTACTAACATTAAGGAATAAACGTTTGGAACTCCATTCTATGTCTGAACTGGGTGCAAAAAACCTAAAAAACATGGTATCAGAACTCCACATTTCCCATAGATTTCTTATGTACACAAATTTAGAAAAAATAGGTATTTTACCAGGGACCCCTAATTCTGGTGATATAGGTTTATGTCCAACAGTTGCAGCATAGTCAGATGTATCTCCTTTAAGTAGAGGTAGACTGTCTTTTGAATTAATAATGAACAGAGGATTCAGTCCTGGACTTTCCGGTAAACCTGAAAGGAAAAAATCACAAAACAGTGTGTAAGAAGTGGTCAAGACCAGCAACAGTAGGCCACCAAAAAAGGCACAATGGTTATATTTAAGGTAGAGTATGTAAGCTTGTTGGCTAGAGGTCAGTTTTGATGGTACAAAACAATTGATGCCCGAAACCACAACAGTCTTTCAAACAGCACAACTCCCACTTTGAATAAGTCAGTATTACTTCAAATAGAAAACCTAAGCTATAAACAAGATGTGCATATACCTTGCAGTAAGTAATTTGTAATAATACATATAAATAACATAGGGTACTTAGTAATCATTGTTTTGTTTAAAAAAGCTTAAAGGGTAATACACTACGACAATGTGTACCTGCATCAGGATGGTCCTATCTTCTAGTATTAAAACCTCATCTTTTGCCAACCGACCTTAATGTAGATATGGCAGTGCAGGACTGGCAACTCAACTGTTCAGACACCTGCCCATGGGAAGCTACAGTGGTGTGAAAAAGTGTTTGCCCCTTCCTCATTTCTTTTTACTTTATTACATGTTTGTCACACTTAAATGTTTCAGATCACCAAACAAATTTAAATATTAGACAAAGATTACATAAGTAAAAACAAAATGCAGTTTATAAATTGTGATCCTTATTATTAAGGGAAAAATAAATCCAAACCTAAAGGGTCCTATGTAAAAAAAAAGTGATTGCCCCCTAAACCTAAAAAATGTTAGGCCACCCTGAGCAGCAACAAGGGCAGTCCAGCGTTTGTGATATCTGGCAATGAGTCATTTTGAACTCTCTTGAGGAAGTTTGGTCCACTCATCTTTGCAGAACTGTTGTAATTTAACCACGTTGAGAGATTCTGACCATGAACCACTATTGTAAGGTCATGACATAGCATCACAATTGGATTAAAGTCAGGACTTTGACTAGGCCATGCCAAAGTCCTAGTTTTGTTTTTCTTAAGCCATTCAGACGTGGACTTGCTGGTGTGTTTTGGATCATTGTCCTGCTGCCTAGCCCAAATGCTCTTCAGCTTAAAGTCATGAACCGATGGCCCGATGTTCTCCTTTAGAATTTTTTGGCAGACAGTAGAATTCATGTTTCCATTTACTACAGCAAGTCTTCCCGCTCCTAAAGCAGCAAAACTGCTGCAGCATTATACTATTTGTAGTCTGTAGCAATTGATTTCACTTTCCCGGTGCCTGTCCCTAATTTTGGGAATTAGGGAAGAGGACTCCTGGTGTATGAGGGCTCCAACTCCACCAGGCCTACATTTGTCACTCATCTACCTCAATATTTCTTATGTTAATAGTCTAGGAAACTAATGGCTGTACCACAACAGTGTGGCTCCACTGTAAAACTGTTTGAGCTGTTTTGGTAGCTTTTGGGGCTGCATAAAGGTGTTGTCTATGCCTTTGTTTGATTCCAATTGAATTAATTGTAGTTTAGATATTTTTTGGCAAATTGTTTGGCGAACAAAGGTAAATTTGGTGAATACGAACCAAACCTTTGGAGGTTTGCATATCTCTACTCACGACCAGATGGACGAATATTTACCTTCAGGACTTTTTGGTAGACAGCAAATTTCATCATTGTATTTACCACAGCAAGTCTTCCACGTTCTGAAACAGCAAAACAGCTCCAAACCATAACACTACCACCACCACCATATTTTACTGTTGGTATAATTTTCCTTTTCTAAAATATTGTGTTACGTCTACCCCAGATGTAATGGGACATACACCTTCCAAAAAGTTCAACTTTTGTCTCTTCAGTCCACAGAGTATTCTATCAAACGTTTTGGGATCATCAAGATGTTTTCTGGCAAAATTGAGATGAGCCTTTATGTTCTTTTTATTCAGCAGTGGTTTTTGTTTTGGAACTCTGCCATGCAGGCCATTTTTTCCCCAGTGTCTTTCTTATGGTGAAATCATGAACACTGACCTTAACTGAGGCAAGTGAGGCCTACAGTTCTTCAGATGTTATTGCAGAATCTTTTCTGACCACTTTAGTGAGTCATCGTTGCTCTCTTGAAGTAATTTTTGTGTGCCGTCCATTCCTGGGAAGGTTCACCACTGTTCCATGTTTTCACCATTTGTGGATAATGGTTTTCACTGTGGTTTGCTGGAGTCACAAAGCTTTAGAAATGGCTTTATAACCTTTTCAAGACTGATAAATCTCAATGACTTTGTTTTTCATTTGTTCCTGAATTTCTTTGGATCGAGGTATGAGGGCTAGCTTTTGAGGATCCTTTGATCTACTTCCCTTTGTCAAGCAGATCCTAGTTAAGTGATTTCTTGATTGAAAACAGGTATTGCAGTAATCTTGTTTGGGTATGTTGGGTAATTTTGGGATGTTTTAGTAATACTATATACCCTTTGCCCTCACTGATCTTACATGGTCCTTTCTGTATGAAATATAGTAACAACTAAAAATAGATTGTGCCCAGTGTTTATTAGTAGAGATGAGCAAACCGGCCGCGGTTCGGCTCAAGTTCGGTTCGCCGAATGGAGGTCTCGTTCGAGTTCGGTTCGGTGAACCACTCGAACCGCATAGGAAACAATGACAGGCAATCACAAACACATAAAAACACCTAGAAAACACCCTCAAATTTGTCCAAAAGGTGACAAACAACTCACAACACAACACAAACACATGGGAAAGTGACAAGGACATATACTCATGCGAAAACAAAAGAGCTGGACAAGGAAAAAGAGGAGGAGACACAGATATAGGCATGGCACGCCCTTCTAAAATCATGTAAAACACCGCAAGGTGACTCCAAGTGGAGTCTCCCTTTTTTCCAAAAATTGGGCCACACACACACCCACCCCTTCAGTAGCAGCACTTGTGCCCCAGTTGTACACTTCACAGCTAGATTTGCATCAAGCACAATCAAAAATATGCCATATTAACCGTCCCCAGGATGACACCGGGGTAGGTAGCAAAGTCTTTCCTGATCCCAGCTCTGTGCATCTTGGATCATTTTTAAAAACAATGTAAGCAAGGGTTACTCCAAGCGGAGTCTCCCTTTTTTCCAAAAATAGGGCCACACACACCCACCCCTTCAGTGGCAGCACTTGTGCCCCAGTTGTACACTTCACAGCTAGATTTTCATCAAGCACATTCAAAAATACGCCATACTTAACCATCCCCAGGATGACACCGGGGTAGATAGCAAAGTCTTTCCTGATCCCAGCTCTGTGCATCTTGGATTATTTTTAAAAACAATGTAAGCAAGGGTTACTCCGAGCGGAGTCTCCCTTTTTTCCAAAAATTGGGCCACACAGACACTCACCCCTTCAGTGGTAGCACTTGTGCCCTAGTTGCAAACAGGATGTTTTGATTTGCATCAAGCACATTCCAAATCCACAATCATTTACTCTCCCCAGGATGACACAGGGGTAAGTAAATTCCTTGTGGATCCATGACTTGTTCATTTTGATGAACGTTAGTCTGTCCACATTGTCACTGGACAGACGCATGCGCTTATCTGTCAGCACACACCCAGCAGCACTGAAGACACATTCAGAGACAATGCTGGCAGCTGGACACGACAAAATCTCCAAGGCGTAAGTGGAGAGCTCTGGCCATTTTTCAAGATTTGAAGCCCAAAATGAGCAAGGCTCCATTTGCAAAGTCATGGCATCGATGTTCATGTGGAGATACTCCTGTATCATCCTCTCCAGCCGTTGACTACGTGTCAGACTTGTTGTCTCTGGTGGCCTTGCAAAGGAGGGTCTAAAAAAATTATGAAAAGATTCAATAAAATTGCTCTTACCAGCACCAGTTACGGTGCTACTGGTACGGGTAGACTGTTGTGCAGCAAGAAGGCACTCATGTGTCTTGCGCAGCCATGCGGACCAAGTCCATGCTGTGTTTGTGGCATAGAGGTGCTAACCGTTCTTTCTTCCTCTGACATCTCCCCCCAACCTATTTCAACTGAAATTTGACCAAGGTCTCCCTCATCCGCTGAGTCTTCCATGTCCATGGACAGTTCGTCCTCCATTTCTTCATGTTCTCCTGCACCTTCCTCAACACTTCGCCTGCTACCATGCGCCCTTGTTGATCCCTGTCCCCCATGGTCCCATGCCTGCCGCGTTGGTGATGATGAACGTCTGGACCTTGGTGATGTTGTTGTGTCTTGCGCATATGAATCCTCCTGCAGTTCCTCCCCTTCCTGTTGTCCCACCCCCTGACTCCAAATAGTGTTTAGCGTGTGGTCCAGCATGTAAATGACTGGAATTGTCATGCTGATAATTGCATTGTCAGCGCTAAACATATTCGTCGCCATGTCGAAACTGTGCAGAAGGGTGCATAGGTCCTTGATCTGAGACCACTCCATCAGGGGGATCTGCCCCACCTCTGCATCTTGTTGGCCCAGGCTATACGTCATGACGTCTTGCACCAGGGCTCGGCAGTGCTGCCACAGTCGCTGTAACATGTGGAGAGTCGAATTCCAGCGTGTCGCCACATCGCATTTCAGGCGATGAACCGGCAGGCCGACAGACTTCTGGAGCGATGCAAGTCGCTCAGCTGCGGTGGTTGAACGGCAGAAGTGAGCAGACAGTTTTCGTGCCCTGTTCAGAAGTCCATCTAGGCCGGGATAGTGTGTTAAAAGTTGCTGGACAACAAGGTTCAACACGTGAGCCATACAAGGCACGAGTGTCACCTTGCCCAGGCGTAGGGCCGCACCCAGGTTTGCAGCATTGTCGCACATGGCCTTACCAAGCTGCAGGTTGAGTGGAGACAACCATTTATTAAACTCAGTTTCCAGAGCTGCCCACAACTCAGCCGCTGTGTGACTCTTATTTCCAAGACATTTCAAGCTAAAGACCACCTGATGCCGTTGCGCTCTGCTGCCAGCATAGTAATGAGGGGTGCGTGATTCCTTCTGCGCAGTGAGAACGATGGTGGCCTGACCAAGCAGGCTTGGGGCGGTGGTGGAGGACCTAGACGAGGTGGAGGAGGCAGAATCAGTGGTGGAACTTGGACAGACAGAGGATTGACACACAAGTCGTGGGGACGGCAAGACTTGTGCAGCAGACCCTTCACCATCTATCACCATAGTTACCCAGTGCCCAGCCAGCGACATGTAACGTCCCTGTCCATGCTTACTGGTCCAAGTATCGGTGGTGAAATGCACCCATTCACACACAGAGTTTCTCAAGGAAGCGGTGATGTTGTGTGCGACATGCTGGTGTAGCGCAGGCACACCTTTCTTAGAGAAGTAGTGGCGACTGGGCATCTGGTACTGGGGCACAGCGACAGACATAAGTTCTCTAAAATCCTGTGTGTCCACCAGGCGGAAAGGCAGCATTTCGGTAGCCAAGAGCTTACAGAGGGATAAAGTCAACCTCTTAGCTTTGTCATGGGTCGCAGGAAATGGCCTTTTATTTGTCCACATCTGAGGGACAGAGATCTGGCTGCTGTGTGTAGATGGTGTTGAGTAGGGTGTCCCTGGAAAAATGCAGGTCTGTGAGGAAAGTGCAGGCGTAGACATGATGTTGCCTTCATCCAACGTTGGTGCTATCGATGTCTGAGAGAGCTGTACACACGCACTTGTTTCCCCTTCCAAACCAACTGACGACCTACCAAGCAAACTGCCTGTTGCGGTTACAGTGGTGTAAGTTGTGCATGGAAAACCAGGTGTGACAGCTGTCCCCACAGTCCTAGAAGATGAAGAGCGCGCGAATGCACTGGAAGGGGTAGGCGGTGGATGGTTCGCTCCGCTAGGCCGCATTGCAGCACGTTGAGCTTCCCACTGGGACATATGATATTTATTCATGTGACGTTTCATGGAAGAAGTTATCAAACTGCTGAGGTTTTGCCCTCTACTAACAGAATCACGACACATTTTACAGATCACATAATTTGGGCGATCTTTTGCTATGTCAAAAAAGGACCAGGCTAGGCAAGGCTTAGAGGGCATGCGACCTGCTGATCCACCCCGACTAGTGCTCAGAGGCACAGTGGTGGCTGAGGATGCAGTTGTAGACGTGCTACCAGTGCTCCGACTCTGTCCAGGAAGGCGCAAGGTAACTTCGTCGTCGGTTGCATCCTCCTCCACCGCCTCTGTTGACCTCCTCGAGTGCCTGACTGTGGGTTGACAGTAGGTGCGATCTAGAACTTCCTCATCAATTGTTGTGTTTGCACTCCCCTCACCCTCAGACTGAGCCACTTATTGCCTTGACAGAATATTTAAGTTGTCATCCCAATCTGTTATCTGCGTCTCATCGTCATCAGTATGTTCCTTATTGGCTATAACAACAGGTGTTACAGTTTGTGAAAAAGGGTCAACATTATGCTCAGAAACATGGTCCTCACGGCCTGAATCAGAGTCACAAAGGTTCTGGGCATCACTGCAGACCATTTCCTGGTCTGTACTCACTGTAGCTTGGGAGCAGACTTCTGATTTCCAGGCTATAGTGTGACTGAACAGCTCTGCAGACTCAGCCATCTCAGTTCCACCATACTGTGCAGGGCAGATGGAGACTTCAGAGCTGGGAGAAAGCAAGTGTGATTGGGATGACAACTCAGAGGACTGGTGTTTTTTGGATGCGGTAGTTGAGGTGGCGGAGAGGGCACTTGTTGGACCACTTGAGATCCATTCAAGCATTTTCCTTTTTTGGCCATCATCTACCTTTGTTCCAGTTGTTTGTGTCCGTAAAAAAGGGAGCACATCGGATTGTGCACGGTAAGTAGTAGACATCTTACTTTTGCTGGAAGATGGTCTATCTTCAGCAGATGTTAATGGAGCTTTGCCACCTTCCCCACGGACAAACCCTTTTTTTCCTTTTCCAACACGCCTCTTCCCCTTTCCACCAGCATCTATCATTTTGCCACTCATTTTGATTGCGACAAGATTGTGCACTTAAAATGTGGTAGAAAAAATTGAGAGGTGGTGTAGATTGCAGCAGAATAAACAATAATAATTATCTCTGACAATGCAGCTACGGCCCTTAAACTGGCAGCATAGTTTGCTAGTATAATGGCTTAGTAACAATGAGTTTGAGTGTGCAATGCAGAGGTGCTGCACATAGATTTGCACCAGTGGGACACTAATGGAAGTCCAACAGCCACTTTTAGGATGCCACTAAGTTTACTCAGTGTTTGCTAGTATAATAGCTTAGTAACAATGAGTTTGAGTGTGCAATGCAGTGGTGCTGCAAATAGCTTTGCACCAGTGGGACACTAATGAAGTCCAAGAGCCACTCTTAGGATGACACTAAGTTTCCTCAGTGTTTGGTATTATAATGGCTTTGTAACAATGAGCTTGAGTGTGCAATGCAGAGGTGCTGCAAATATCTTTGCACTAGTGGGACACTAATGAAGTCCAACAGCCACTTTTAGGATGCCACTAAGTTTCCTCAGTGTTTGGTATTATAATGGCTTTGTAACAATGAGCTTGAGTGTGCAATGCAGAGGTGCTGCACATAGATTTGCACCAGTGGGACACTAATGGAAATCCAACAGCCACTTTTAGGATGCCTCTAAGTTTACTCAGTGTTTGCTAGTATAATGGCTTAGTAACAATGTGTTTGAGTGTGCAATGCAGAGGTGCTGCACATAGATTTGCACCAGTAGGACACTAATGGAAGTCCAACAGCCACTTTTAGGATGCCACTAAGTTTCCTCAGTGTTTGCTAGTATAATGGCTTAGTAACAATGAACTTGAGTGTGCAAAGGGCAGGAGGGTACAGTGGCAGGGTTGTGGGTCTGGGTAGAGGAAAGGAAGCCTCCCTTTCTATCCCTCCTAAAGGGGAAATGCAGCGAGGAAATCCCTGACCTTAGCTACACAGACGCTGTCATCTTGTGTAGCTGTTAAAATCTGTTTTCACGGACCTGACTGTCACCTATGGCTCTGACTCTGCTGGTATTAGCCCTTACAAGGACTAATAGAAACTTCTATCCCTATTCTGTATAGCGCTGTGTATAGAGCGTACACAGCAGTATCGGAGACAGGAGCTACACCAGCGGTGACTGACACCCAGACGCAGAAGAGATAATGGCGTCCAGACGGGCAGATGCCAGTATGTATAATGCAGGGACATGTGACATGGACATCCTATCACACATGCCGTTGCTTCTCTGGCTAAAAGTCCACTTAGCTGTGTGTGTGTCTGGGATTGGCTGACATGCTGGCCCGCCCCACTACACGCGCGCGCTTAAGGAAGGAAGACAAGGAAAAAAAAAAAAAATGGTGATCGCCATTATCCAAACAGCAGTGATCTGAATGTGCTGTTCCCGCACACTATACGCTGAAATGTCATAATAGTGTGAGTCACAGAGTAACTTACACTATTACAGCGGAAAGCCAGCTAATAATTAGCTTGTCTTTTTGCTGCTAGAACCGTTCTCGAACGTAACTAGAACTATCGAGCTTTAGCAAAAAGCTCGAGTTCTAGTTCGATCTAGAACAGCCCCCAAAATCACTCGAACCGCGAACTGGAGAACCACGAACCGCGAACCGCGCTCAACTCTATTTATTAGTGTAATTTGTACCTGAAAATACTTCAAATTAGGTGAATGTCTGTCTTAATAGGATTTTTTAATCATAGTTTCAGGTTAAGCCCTTCATACACATTCGACTACTGTTGTCCGAACCCACCAAAACTGGCAGGTTCAGCTGACAGTACCATGTGTATGGGGGATATAAATAAATGATTTTTGTGGTAGCTAAGGATCCAGTACAATTAGATGTGCGATCTCAAATACGATGTGACACGCCCAGGTCGCATATGCGATTTAATGAGATCGCACGTAGGTCGTTTATTTGCTGTCACACGTGCGATAGTAGTCTTTTTTTAATTGATCAATATTGTGTGCGATCTTTTAGATCATGTGTTTTCTGACGTATGCATTGTGCACCCTTTTTTTTTAATTTAAATTACAACCATCAATTGACGCAATTACGTTATTTTTTTGTTTTATAAAATACACCAGAACTATGTGCATTGCATTCAAGACTATTAAAGGCTTGCAATGCATGTTTAATCTGGCAACCCACTATAAAAATATCGCACATGCGTTAAAATTGCAAATTGTTTGTTTTGTTTTTTTTCCTTTAAATGATATTCTTGTTTTTGTAACTTGCTAGGTAATGGCTTGATTTTAATAATGTTTATGAATCATGGCAGTGTTTCAAGGCATTGCAGGATGCCATTTAAAGAGAGATTAAGCCGTAACGCAAGTGCGATTATTTAAATGTATGGTGATGGGCGTAAAAACTTGACGTTCAACAACACACCCGCACAGCTTCTGAAGTATAAAAGTTGGATTTGCAAAACCGTATGATGGTTGTCACACATTTCAATTGACTATGTTCGTACAAAAAAGCGTCCAATGTATGAGGAATAAACGACGTGTATGCGATCACCGTATTTGCGTTCAATCTTCATCGCACGTAGGTGTCACATGCAAATACGTCACAAACGATGCCGGATGTGCGTCATTTACAACTTGACCCCGACGACGGATTGAAAGATCTATTGAAGCGTGTAAATCAGGCTTTAGTGGCATGGGGTATTTACTTATGATATACTTCTATTTAACTGGCTGTTGTCTCATAGCAGATGATTTTTAACTCCATCTTGTAATCCAGTTTCCAATAAAGCTGTATTTGTGTGATAGAACTTTAGCATATGGAGTTGGAATTTTTTGTAAGTTGTTGGTTTAGTTTGGTCACACAGTGTATATTTTCTGGTGTTGTGGCTTGTTTTTGTTACATTTTCCAAAAATCTAAATCGGCATTAGGTGAAATATTTACTTAAACCATAACCATCATTTCAATTTTTATTTCATAAATCAATAGCACACATGAAGATACGTCACTTTGTAATATTTCCTATCAGAAAAATCTGCTTCTTTCTCTGCTAGAATTTATCAGTCATTATCAAAATTCAAATTTTTCAGATAAATTCTGTATTCAGTGAAGACGTTTCCATTACTGAGATAGGAGATGGCAGATGTTACTGATATGATTCTATGTATATAAGGGGATGGATTGGAGCACTGGCTATAGCTCCTCCCTCTGCCTCTAGCTCCTTCATCCTCACGTCATCACAGAATCTCATCACTAACAGTTGCCATCTCCTATCTCAGTAATGGGAAAGTCTTTACTGAACACAGATTTTACCTCAGAATTGAGAATTTTGATAATAACTGATCAATTCTGGCAGAACAAGAAGCAGAAATCTAATGGACAACAAATTTGCTATTTAACATCTCAACTCAACATAGTCTTATATTTGATATTGGGAAAAATGTAAAAATATTTAGAAAACACGCAAACCTGTCAGTTTACTTTTCTGTAGTGTTTCTTGTGGTACATTCGGTATCTCTTCAACAGACTTTGGAAGGGGACTGGAAATTGGAATTTTAGGAAGTACCTGAAGTTTTGCCCACTCGAATGGCTGAGGAAGGGAAGATACTAGGCCAAGCAGCATTAAAAGTATCAAATATCTCTGAGATATCATCTTTCTGGTCAACGAAAACCTGAAAATATAATGTAGTTTATAGAACTCCAGTAATAACAATTAATTGCTTACTTATCTAACATATTACTTTGAACAAAGTGTAAGTTCAATCAGCAGAAAATTGTAATGATCACACAACATGGGTTTTATAGTAGTTTTCTCACACATAACTGTTATGACATATCCACAAGATAGTTGACAATGTATTGTAAGACCCGTGGAAGCCCCACTGGTGCACAGGGCTATCTCCATCATTTGTATAGACTTTAATTTCCTGACTATTTTCATGCATGGAGTAAAAATGGGGGCCATGGGACACCTGCTCTATATGAAGTAAAGGGGAATGGTGTATGCAAGGAACCTGTAACACCCCCAAAATAGAGAATATGACTCATGAGGCAACCTGCATTTAAAAATAAATATGTTTTATTAAATAGTCATGAAGGATAACAAAACATTAAAACCATTTATAACCATCGGAACAAACTCCCTATAAGCCAAAATAAGGCTAGACACAATAAATGTGGGTATAAATATTCACTTTTATTACTTTTGCTCTATATTCTTTGAGAATTATTGGTACATTATAGCCACTGTATATTACCATGTTTCCCCAAAAAGAAGAACTACCCTGAAATGAGCCCTAGCATGATTTTACAGGATTTCTGCAGCATGCTTGAAATGAAAACCCTACTCAAAAAATAAGCCCTAGTTATAGTCAGTGTTGGCGTTAGGGGCAGTGAAGCTTCACAATTTATCCAGGATTTACTTTCTAAGTGACCTCCGCAATTGTATTCTGAGGTTCAAATTGTTTAAGGACCTTTCATGATTTCACATTCACAGTCATGTGACTAAAGGTTTCTTAATTGCAGCAGTCTAAAAGAACTGAACAGGAAACAGGCTGGTATGCAGGTCTGGCATTAGGGGGATGGGTGTAAAATAGTGAGTTTATGGAGATTTGATTCATAAACTCTTACTTACAGGCCATTAGTTTGTAAGTATAGAAATCACTGGCTTAGACGTGTGTTTGAAAAGTTGGAGATGTCACTGACCAAACCATCTGACAAGGTACATCAAAGCTGTCAATTCAGTGCTATATTCATCTGGTTTTTAGGCGATGATCTGAAATTAGCATTGAAACCTTTCTAAGTGTTACACTAAGGTCAAAAGTCAGCAAGCCTCAAAGAGTTCTATACATTCTATGGTTAAGGGTAAAGTGGTTGGTTTTAGAAATCTGTACTGCGCATGAGACTTACTTTGCAGATTTTGGACCACGTGAGACTGACATAATGCCATAGCTAAAAATGATATTGAGTTCTTGAAATGATGTTTAAGACCATTTAAAGAGACAAGGAGAATCACAGGGTGTGGTTAATTGTATTTAAGCTTGACCACACTTCATAGGGTAGAATGGGACCATTCTCAACCAGATGAACCAGAGAGAAGACGGCTTGTCATAACATCACAGCTATGTAAGATAAATGGACTCTTTTTCTCTATCTTCTTTTCTCTTAACTCAATTCTAACTAAAAGCCAAAACATTATTTTTCTGTAATGACTTTAACCTCTATTGAATAAACCCACATATATTGTTTGCACCACTATTTTCTCTTCAATCATTACATACTGGCTAAGCATATTTTACGTCAAATCCTATTTTTAACAATGGGAGATCAAACTGGGCAATTTCACAGGGCCCCCATTCTCCTAGGTGCCCCAGGGTTTATATAATGATGGTAACCGTCCTTCAGAACCTTTCTGACACCACATCATGTGACCAAAGGTCCTTACAGGAATCTAAAGCTGAAGAGGAGACCGGCTGATATGTGCAGTGTGTGTGAGTGGATGGATGGATGGATAATAGATTAATCGACATATAATAGACAGAGAGATAGATGGATAGATAGATAGATACATACAGGGTTTGGAGAGGTATGTTGATGGTCCAGACTGTGATATGATTATAGTTGAATACATTTTTTTTATAATAATTAATAATATAAGACCCTGTCTTATTTTAGGGCAAACATGGTATTACTTGCATTTCTGCCTTTGTATTTGTTATTTTTGCTGACTGTGTCTTTATGCTTCAATTTACTTAATTGTGCCTAGCCTTATTTTGGCTTATGGGTGTACAAAAAAAATGGTGTTGTTTTTTGCCTGAATGTTTTCTTGTTCACCAGGACTATTTAATAAAACATTTCACTTTTTTTGGTTGCAGGTTATTTCATATTCTCTTTTTGATTTCGGTTACTGGTGCCTTACATATACCATTCTCCTTTCCTTCACATTTTTTGTTTTTGGGTGTAGAGCACAGAACACTAATTTAAAGTTGGTGCTGGTTCACATTTTTTGGGGGGAAACACAAGGTATAGTGGTGGTATCTTGGTGAAGTCACAATAATCTTACGATTAAACAATGGAATTAAAAATTATTCAAGGAAGTCTTACTTGATCTTGACTTTTAATAACCACAGGCTTCCGGTAAATTGCCGTAATTGACTAATTGACATGACAGCATAGTATATTGCATAATTTATTTTAAAGTTACTGGCATTGTAATATTTTGTATAGAATATTTCCAGCTGTAATTACCTGATTTGTTAAGCTAAAGCGGTGAAAAAATAACAATAACAATCTGTAGTTTAAAGCGAAACTCTTTAAAGTCTGGACTATTTTTTTGCAATGCAGAACATTAGTATATCAGTTTGGCCATACAGGAAATCACAATCCACCAAAATGGATAAAGAATGACTGGAGAGACAGTGCCAAATAGGGTCTTATGTTTGATAAAAAAAAAGTTTATGAATGAGGACACGTGCTCACCTGGATAAGTTGTGAGAGTCACAACCACTGGAAAAACATGATATGGCGACAGCATCCCCACGGAGAACTGGATGCTGAACAACAAGAAGGAAGGGGTTTATCCACACTGCTGTAGAAATGGAGGCTGAGAAGGATCAATCCTGAATAGTTTATGCTTTTTGGAGTAAAACAACTCCTTCTTGAGAACAATGACAAAAATATCCTAAAAAAGCAGTTGTTTTACTCTGAAACGCGTCTACAAATAAATCACTATTTATTAAGGATTTGTCTTTCTTTGTCTTCAACCCTTTTCCTCCAGTTGTTCAGCATTCAGTCCACCAAAATAAAAACATAAACTAGTAAATCC
This sequence comes from Anomaloglossus baeobatrachus, assembly GCF_048569485.1. NCBI lineage: Eukaryota > Metazoa > Chordata > Amphibia > Anura > Aromobatidae > Anomaloglossus > Anomaloglossus baeobatrachus. The sequence goes on from NC_134357.1 coordinate 183,269,775, forward strand.
TTCTGATAAGGGTTAATCTCATCTTCAAGATCCTATCCCAATATGTAGTAGGAGTAATAATAAAAATTTAAGTGCGGATAACGCTCTCCTCACATGTTCATGAATCAAAAAAGTGGATCTCATGCTAAAAAAGTTTGCCTGACATACACAGTTAAATAATACAACATCGATACAGCATACCGGTCATCAAAACCATCAGATAAATACACAGTTTATAAGTGATTAAATGAGAACATTTCTTGTGCTACTTACCGTAGGCAAATCCCAAAATGATGGAGTTTGGTCACGTCTCATTTTATATCATTTTCAGATACTTCATTATGAAGTGCTAGTGTGATCTTTCTTCAGTTAGATAGAATGCCCCTCTTTGTTGTATCCTTGATATTTTTTACCTTAAATATTAAAGAAATTGCCTATATTACCTAATGGATTTGCACAAGGTAATGTCTGGAAGATTAAGAGGTTATTACTGTATATACCAAATAAAGGTTTCAAGCATTTCCAAAAGTTAAAATGACTCTACGTAGAAAATTTTACATGTAAATGGACCAATTTGTGATGTAATGACTGCCTTAGTGTACTTTAGAAAAGATCTTGAAGTTGGCAATGTTTGTACAATGTTGGGGAGAGACAAAGGACACTTTTAGTAGGGGTCATCTTATATAAATCTCCAGTTACACTCTCTAGTAATGAGCTGTGCAATTTTTTCATTGCTACATGACCAGAATAATTATCTGTCACATAAAGGTGTATTTGAAAATCCTATGACGATGAAGTTTGCAAACTTTAAAACAGTGAACACATTGATAAAATCATCTGTTAAGTAGGAAAACATTGATATTGTAGTCCTAAACCAATACAGAGATAGGCATTTAATTCTTCTGAGTGATTATGAGTTAATAATTATAAAAAGATGCTCAAAGTCATAACCTAATCAGCGTAGATGAATAGCCATCATCTATTGACTACCTAATGAACACAATGGGATCAATAATAAAAGTTAAAGCTATTGTTGCTGGTGCTTCTAAAACTAATTCTAAAGGACAAAATATTATTTGTGCCATGTTAGCCAATATATAGAACAGATAAAAACTAAAGGGTACTTTACATGCTGCGACATCGCTAGCGATCTCATTAGCGATGTGAAATTCTAGATCGCAAGTGCGATCTTTTGAGATCGCGCACAGGTCATTTTACGCATGTGCGATCTCGAAAGAACGTACTTGCATTTTAGAATTTCACATTGCTAACGAGATCGCTAGCGATGTCGCAGCGTGTAAAATACCCTTTAGAGTCCTTATTTTATCCATCTTAATCGTTTAGTGATGGAGCCAATTTTGGTTTTCATGACCAAGCCTCAGTTTTCAAATCTGACATGTCACTTTTGTACACTGTGTGCAGAATTATTGGGCAAGTTGTATTTTAGAGGATTTTTTTGATTATTGATCAATAACTATGTTCTCAATCATCCCAAAAGACTCATAAATATCAAAGCTTAATATTTTTGGAAGTTGGAGTGTTTTTTTTAAGATTTGGCTATCTTACGAGGATATCTGTTTGTGCAGGTAACTATTACTGTGCAGAATTATTAGGCAACTTAATAAAAACCAAATATATTCCCATCTCACTTGTTTATTTTCACCAGGTAAACTAATATAACTGCACAATTTTTAGAAATAAACATTTCTGACATGCAAAAACAAAACCCAAAGAAATTAGTGACAAGTGTAGCCACCTTTCTTTATGATGACACTCAACAGCCTACCATCCATAGATTCTGTCAATTGCTCGATCTGTTTACGATCAACATTGCATGCAGCAGCAACCACAGCCTCCCAGACACTGTTCCGAGAGGTGTACTGTTTTCCCTCCCTGTAGATCTTACATTTTATGAGGGACCACGGGTTCTTTATGGGGTTCAGATCTGGTGAACAAGGGGGCCATGTCATTATTTTTTCATCTTTTAGGGTATGTGCGCACGTTGCTTTTTACCTGCTTTTTTGCTGCTTTTTCTTCTGCGCTGTTTAATGCCAAAATAGATGTGTTCTTCTATTCAAGCAAAGTCTATGGGAATTTGGGTTTCTTGTTCACACTATGTTGTTCAAAATGATGCCTTTTTGTGGCAGAACTTTGGTCAAAAACTCAGCTTTTCAAAGAAGCAACATGTCAATTGTTTTTGCCATTTGGGTTTTGCACTGCAAAGCTGAGTTTTTGACCAAAGTTCTGCCACAAAAAGGCAGCATTTTGAACAACATAGTGTGAACAAGAAACCCAAATTCCCATAGACTTTGCTTGAATAGAAGAACACATCCATTTTGGCATTAAACAGCGCAGAAGAAAAAGCAGCAAAAAAGCAGGTAAAAAGCAACGTGCGCACATACCCTTAGACCTTTACTGGCAAGCCACGCTGTGGAGTATTTGGATGCATGTGATGGAGCATTGTCCTGCATGAACATCCTTTTTTTCTTGAATGATGCCGACTTCTTCCTGTACCACTGCTTGAAGAAGTTGTCTTCCACAAACTGGCAGTAGGTCTGGGACTTGAGCTTCACTCCATCCTCAACCCAAAAAGGTCCCACAAGTTCATCTTTGATGATACAAGCCAATATTAGTACCCCACTTCCGCCTTGCTGGCATCTGAGTCGGAGTGGACCTCTCTGCCCTTTACTGATCCAGCCTCTGGCCCATCCATCTGGCCCATCAAGAGTCACTCTCATTTCATCAGTCCATAAAACCTTTGAAAAATCAGTCTTAAGATATTTCTTGGCCCAGTCTTGACATTTTATCTTATGTTTCTTTTTCAAAGGTGGTCATTTTTCAGCCTTCCTTACCTGGGCCATGTCCCTGAGTATAGCACACCTTGTGCTTTTTGATACTCCAGTAACATTGCAGCTCTTAAATATGGCCAAACTGGTTGCAAATGGCATGTTGGCAGCTTCACGCTTGATTTTCCTCAATTCATGGGCAGTTATTTTGTGCTTTTTTTGCCCAACACGCTTCTTGCGACCCTGTTGGCTATTTGCCATGAACTGCTTGATTGTTCGGTGATCACGCATCCAAAGTTTGGCAATTTAAAGACTGCTGCATCCCTCTGCAAGACATCTCACAATTTTGGACTTTTCGGAGCCTGTCAAATGTCTCTTCTGACCCATTTTGACAAAGGAAAGGAAGTTGTCTAATAATTAAGCACACCTTATATAGGGTGCTGATGTCATTACACCACACCCCTCCTTATTACAGAGATGCACATCAACTGATTTACTTAATTGGTAGTTGGTTCTCAAGCCGATACAGCTTGGAGTAGGACAACATGTATAAAAATTATCATGTAATCAAAATACTCATTTGCCTAATAATTCTGCACACAGTGTAGTGTAATAACTCTGGAATGCTTTAACATGTCTCATCAGTTCTGAGAAGTGTTAATGTGAATTGATTCACAAGACTTATGCCGGCGTCACACAGTACGATCTATCTTGCGATCGCACGAGCGATTGTACCCGCACCCGTCGTTTGTGCTTCACGGGCAATTAGTTGCCCGTGTCAAACAAAGTCGGTAACCCCCATCACACGCACTTACCTCCCGGACGACCTCGCTGTGGGTGGCGAACATCCACTTCCTGAAGGGGGAGGGACGTTCGGCGTCACAGCGACGTTACACAGCGGCCGGCCAATAGAAACGGAGGAGCGGAGATGAGCGGGACGTAAACATGCCGCCCACTTCCTTCCTTTTGCATAGCCGGCGGGACACAGGTAAGCTGTCACACGGAGCAATGTGTGCTGCCCCGGGTATGATGAACAACCGGAGCAGAAAAGAAGAAACGACTTTTTGAAAATGAGCGACGTGTAAATGAGCAACGATAAGGCGAGTATTTTTGCTTGTTCACAGTCGCTCGTAGCTGTCACACGCTACGATATATCAAACGATGTGTTACGGGGGGACCGGCAGATTAGGACCAGGGGGTATATATCCTAATCGCCAGTCAGGGCCCACCGTGCTCCAGATGACAAAGGAGCTGCTGGCACCTGAGGGTTAGAGGGTTAGGCGGAGACTATAGAGCTGGATGGCTCTGAGATAACCCAGGAACTCTGGGAACCGGTCACGTGTGTTGGGACACGTCAGACCGGACGACAACCCGATTAGCGTTTTGGTGCACCTAGCGCTACACCAACCACGTGTGCAGGAAACACGTCAGGCTGGGTGGTAACCAGGTAACGTTGACCGGAAGACCGCCACGAAAGCGCCCTGTCGGCCACGTGTGTAGGACACGTCAGGCCGAGCGGTCCTCCGATTAGCGTTTCTGGCCACCTCTCGACTGGCCACATGTGTGTAGGACACGTCAGGCCAGATGGGTACACCAGTAGCGTTGACCGGGAAGCCGAGGAGGATAAGGAACACCCTGTTAACTCCACAGGGGTCCTGGGGTACGCTGTCCGTGCACGTAGGGGGCACAACCGGACAGGTGGCGCAGCAAGTGCGTTGTCCGTGTGCGTAGGGGGCACAATCGGACAGGTGGCGCAGCAGGTGCGTTGTCCGTGTGCGTAGGGGGCACAATCGGATAGGTGGCGCAGCAGGTGCGTTGTCCGTGTGCGTAGGGGGCACAATCGGACAGGAAGCACAGCAGCCGCAACCCAGTTAACGCCACTGGGCTGCTATAGCAAGACTGGAATGGCAGGAGGGAAGCACGGCGCCTGACCCTGATGTGCCGAGCCACGAATCTTGGCGTGACAGGCACCGTTCGCCTAACCCTACCTACCGCTTCCCAACATAGGCTTATGCCGCAATGAGGCTCTAACATGGAGGTGTGCTCTGACTGAGCAAAAGTGAAGACTGCGCACCTCCATGTTGTCTCCAGCCCCTTTTATAACCTGGGTCCGCCCCAAACCCAGGGTGGAACCACCAAGGTCCAATAGCAGAGTGCCATGTCATCAGTGACGTCACATGCGACCTATCCGGAACCGCCACGTCATTGATGACCTCATGGCAGCCACGCCCCAAACACTTCACCAGTCATCGTCTGACGACCAATACTGAGGTGCCAGATCATGGGGGCGGGCCTCTGCGAGCCAGTCCGGAGTTGCCACGTCATCAGGACACCTGACACCCTCTGCCCTATCAGGACGTGCCACCTCACGGACATGCTCAGTGAGGTCCTTACCGGACCTAGCCTCTGGTGCACTAAGTGCCTGAGCATGCCCAGTAGCCTGAGCAACAGGCTCAGAAAGCAGACTATCAGTTTGAGCATGCTCAGTAGGCACATCCCAGAACTTAGACACAGCACGAAGTCCAAGTACCTGTGCAAAGAGGCTGTTAGGGTTAATTGTGGGAGCATGCTCAGTAGCCTGAATTGAGGACTTAGTCTCAGACATAACACAAACATCCTGAGCATGCTCACTAGGCAAAACACCGGGCTTAAACTCTGGCTGGGGTAAATCGGCGCACGCATGCGCACTAGCCGCCTCTCCACACTTAGACGTGGTGGATGGAACAGCCAACTGGACGACCCGAGGCACGGCCAAGAACGGCAGCCGGCGCCTGGGCGCAACAGGAACCGCAGCAGGCTGCTTGCGGCTATGGCGGCGCCGGTTCGTAACAGTACCCCCCCTCTAGCGGCCCTGCCACTCGAATGGTCTATAGTCGCCACAGATACCACTGAGCGACGGGCGGAAGATGGAGACATGCAGTGGGAGCTACAAGACTCGCTCCACCGCGTAATCACCCCAGACGACCAGTCGATATTTGGGGAATGCCGCTTCAACCAAGGAATACCCAGCAGAATATCATCTGCACCCTTAGGGAGAACCAGAAATGAAATGGTCTCCCTATGCCCAGATGACATGGTAAGGGTAATGGGCACTGTCCGCTGGTGAATTACCTTGGGCAACAAGGACCCATCCACCACACGGACTCTCACTGGCCTTGGCATTTGCACCAGCGGGATGGCATGCCACCGGGCAAAAGAGGAGATGAAACTATCCCCAGCACCTGTGTCCACACTTGCCCTTGTGGACCATGTTGACCCCTTAAAGGAAATGGACGCGGGAAACGTCACCCTAATGGATGACGCAGAGTCCAGTCTACCTCCAGCTATGGTCACCAATCGTGGTCGCTTATCCTGACGCTTTGGGCAACGGTTGGCATAATGACCATACTGCCCACAAGCGAAACAGGAAATGCCCTTGCGACTCGAAGACCTAGCAACACCAACCCTAGAGATGTCCATAGGGACAGAGATGTCCTCTAAGGGAGGTGCAGTAGGAGAGACCACTACAGTGGCTGAACGACCCTCTGACCTGCGCTCCAGCTGACGTTTGGAGGTCCGCAGGTCAATGCTGGTAGCCAGAGTCATGAGGCCCTCAAGGGTAGTTGGTACCTCACGCGACGCTAATGCGTCCTTCACGTGCGAGGCTAATCCCCTCCAGAACAGTGGAATGAGAGTCCTCTCTGACCACCCCAGTTCTGCAGCAAGTGTCCGGAAACTCACAGCATATTGACTTGAGGAGGTACGCCCCTGCTCCAAAGTCAGTAGCTGTAGGGCCGAGTCGTGAGTGACCTGAGGCCCCAGGAACACTTGTCGCAAGGACTCCAAAAACTCTCTCCCACAATGGTGTAGCCCACTCCAGTGCTCTATCGGAGAGCAAGGAGATGATAAACCCCACCTTCGACCTCTCTGTAGGAAACCGTGCAGCCAACAGCTCTAGATGGACTGAGCACTGGTTCACGAATCCCCTACATGCCTTGCTGTTCCCCATAAACATGTTGGGCAGCGAGAGGTGAGGGAGGGCTGGAGTAGGCTTGGTGACGGACACCATTGCAGCCGCTTGAGCCACCACATCATCCATATCAGCAGCAAGAGCAGACTTCTCCAGAGAGCTCACTCTGGCATCAAGCTGCAGCATGAACTGACGTAGCTGCTCCATCTCCGCCATACCAGCCAGACCCTGGCGCAGTCTTACTGTTACGGGGGGACCGGCAGATTAGGACCAGGGGGTATATATCCTAATCGCCAGTCAGGGCCCACCGTGCTTCAGATGACAAAGGAGCTGCTGGCACCTGAGGGTTAGGCGGAGACTATAGAGCTGGATGGCTCTGAGATAACCCAGGAACTCTGGGAACCGGTCACGTGTGTTGGGACACATCAGACCGGACGACAACCCGATTAGCGTTTTGGTGCACCTAGCGCTACACCAACCACGTGTGCAGGAAACACGTCAGGCCGGGTGGTAACCAGGTAGCGTTGACCGGAAGACCGCCATGAAAGCGCCCTGTCGGCCACGTGTGTAGGACACGTCAGGCCGAGCGGTCCTCCGATTAGCGTTTCTGGCCACCTCTCGACTGGTCACGTGTGTGTAGGACACGTCAGGCCATATGGGTACACCAGTAGCGTTGACCGGGAAGCCGAGGAGGATAAGGAACACCCTGTTAACTCCACAGGGGTCCTGGGGTACGCTGTCCGTGCACGTAGGGGGCACAACCGGACAGGTGGCGCAGCAAGTGCGTTGTCCGTGTGCGTAGGGGGCACAATCGGACAGGTGGCGCAGCAGGTGCGTTGTCCGTGTGCGTAGGGGGCACAATCGGATAGGTGGCGCAGCAGGTGCGTTGTCCGTGTGCGTAGGGGGCACAATCGGACAGGAAGCACAGCAGCCGCAACCCAGTTAACGCCACTGGGCTGCTATAGCAAGACTGGAATGGCAGGAGGGAAGCACGGCGCCTGACCCTGATGTGCCGAGCCACGAATCTTGGCATGACAGGCACCGTTCGCCTAACCCTACCTACCGCTTCCCAACATAGGCTTATGCCGCAATGAGGCTCTAACATGGAGGTGTGCTCTGACTGAGCAAAAGTGAAGACTGCGCACCTCCATGTTGTCTCCAGCCCCTTTTATAACCTGGGTCCGCCCCAAACCCAGGGTGGAACCACCAAGGTCCAATAGCAGAGTGCCATGTCATCAGTGACGTCACATGCGACCTATTCGGAACCGCCACGTCATTGATGACCTCATGGCAGCCACGCCCCAAACACTTCACCAGTCATCGTCTGACGACCAATACTGAGGTGCCAGATCATGGGGGCGGGCCTCTGCGAGCCAGTCCGGAGTTGCCACGTCATCAGGACACCTGACACCCTCTGCCCTATCAGGACGTGCCACCTCACGGACATGCTCAGTGAGGTCCTTACCGGACCTAGCCTCTGGTGCACTAAGTGCCTGAGCATGCCCAGTAGCCTGAGCAACAGGCTCAGAAAGCAGACTATCAGTTTGAGCATGCTCAGTAGGCACATCCCAGAACTTAGACACAGCACGAAGTCCAAGTACCTGTGCAAAGAGGCTGTTAGGGTTAATTGTGGGAGCATGCTCAGTAGCCTGAATTGAGGACTTAGTCTCAGACATAACACAAACAGGCTGAGCATGCTCACTAGGCAAAACACCGGGCTTAAACTCTGGCTGGGGTAAATCGGCGCACGCATGCGCACTAGCCGCCTCTCCACACTTAGACGTGGTGGAAGGAACAGCCAACTGGACGACCCGAGGCACGGCCAAGAATGGCAGCCGGCGCCTGGGCGCAACAGGAACCACAGCAGGCTGCTTGCGGCTATAGCGGCGCCGGTTCGTAACACGATGCCAGATGTGCATAACTTACGACGTGACCCCGCCGACATATCGCCCGATATATCGTACCGTGTGACGCCGGCATAAGTGCATGGCCAGTAATCTGTGATGGCAGAACAGTAGCTCTGAGAACCACCTCGTACCTGACGTTAACCCAGGCTCCATCATTGTAGCATGCTGCATATATGATGTTGCAGTGTGCCGCCCTGTGGGAGCAGCCGAACTGCTCGGATCTGGGTTCGCTATAGCTTGAGGGTCTCCGGACTTGGGGTCGTGTGGCAACTCAAATGAAGGGGGTATTTACAGGGGAGTTGATACATATAGTTCGTGACGCCACCCGTGGTGTACGGTAATTTGGAAAGTACCACCGCTGCTGTTGGGAGTACCCGGGGTGATGAAGTGGGGCAGCAAGGTGTCGTAGCCCTCCATGGGTAGGGGAATGCCCCGGGGCCCGGTGAGGGGGAATGATGCCGTGGGATGCAGGGTTCACTCTTGTACTCACTCATTCAATAAGCAGATGCTGACAACCAGGTAAACCAACTCTCTGGGTCCGCTGCCACTGAGGGGAGCACGTCCAGGTCCCGTCCCCGATAGTGTTGCCTGTGATCCATGACCTGCCTCCTGGCACTAAGTTTAACTAAAACTTGGTGGCCCAGTTGTCTGAAACTTGCCAGGCCTCGCTCCCCACTGTGGCTAAGTGTGGGAGCTTGCTCTCAGGGCTCACGCTTAGGATTTTCTGGACCGTTTTGGATTGTAAAGTCCTATCCCCCTCGTTGTGCTAATGCCCCTATTCTGGAGCGAGTGGGAACAGATCATGGAAGCTCTGTTCTCATCAGGTGAATTGTCAGATTGCCTGAAGCTACTCCCCGACCTAGGGTCTGTGTACCCTGTCATGCCTTCAGTCCCAGACCAGTGATAGTGCTAAGCTGCCGGCTGTCCTCCTCTACAGGTCCAGGCACCTTGCCATAATCCCCTGCGACCAAGGGTCCGTCTCCTCTAGGCCCAGACCACCGTTTGCAACCTAGACAGCTTCTCTAGGAGCCACCACTCCCGATCTCCTCTCACTCTCACTCTACTCAACTCACTCCGACTACACTCCTCACTTTCCCTCCCTGACCCCCCTACTCTATTCCATTTAAGCCGTCCACTGGTGTGCCTGGTGGGTGTGGTGTAGGGTGTATCTAGGATTTGATTTGCAGTTGGAGGCAACACTATTTAGATAGGGACCCAGAACCATGAGGCACTTGGAATACTGCACAGAAGGGCAGTTTGCACAGTACCCTGTGATGACCTGATAGTCCAGGGGCGTCACAGCAGCAGGCCAGCAAATAAAAAAAAATCAAAAACCAAATCAAAAGAAAAGCTACAAATGCAGTCAGATAAGAGGTGGTTTTCAGGGCTCAACACTTACTGACAGTTGGTAGACTGGGTTCTGCGAAACAATTTGCATCAACTCTGATTCTTATTCCACATTGTACTTTCTGATAATGGTAAAGTTAGGTGGACATGTTTTTAACTTATTTACATAAATATCTGAAAATTGAAGTCCATATGAATCCAGAAGTTTACATACACTATCTAAAAAGACACATATGCAACTTTTTCTCACTATCTGATATGAAATCATGTTTGCCAAATGCCAGAATAATAAAAGAGAGAATGTTTAAAGGCATTTTTATTACTTTCTGCAAAGTCAAAAATTTACATACACTAAGCGTACTATGCCTTTAAACAATATGGGACACCCAATGTGATGATGTCATGTCTTTGGAAGCTTCTGATAGGTTTATTGGCAACATCTGAGTTAATTAGAGACACATCTGTGGATGTATTTTAGCGCACACGTGAAACACACTGCTTCTTTGTGTAGCATCATGGGAAAATCAAAAGAAATCAGCCAAGATCTCAGGAAGAGACTTGTGGACTTGCACAAGTCTGGTTCATCCTTGGGTGCAATTTCCAGATACCTAAAGGTACATCGGTACAAACAATTATATGCAAGTAAAAACAAGATGAGAATGTCCAGCCATCATATCGCTCAGGAACGAGATGGGTTCTGTGTACCAGAAATGAACGTACTTTAATCAGACATGTGCATATCAACCCAAGAACAAAAACTTGTGAAGATGCTAGTAAGATTGTGTCATTATCCACAGTGAAATGATTACTGCATCAACATGGGGTGAAAGGCCACTCTGCCAGGAAAAAGCCATTACGCCAAAAGAAACAAAAAATCTAGATTAATGTTTGCAACTGCACACAGGAACAAAAGCCTTCATTTTTGGAGACATGTCCTGTTTTCTGACAAAGCTGAAATTGAACTGTTTGGCCATAATGACCATCGTTATGCTTGGAGGAAAAAGAGAGAAGCTTTGTAGCCTAAGAACACCATCCCAACTGTGAAACACGGGGGTGGCAGCACCATGTTGTGGGGTTCTTTTGCTGGAAGACGGACTGGTGCACTTCACAAAATAGATGGCGTTATGAGGAAAAATATTATGTGGCAATACTGAAGCAACATCTCAAGACATCAGCCAGGAACTTAAAGCTTGGGCGGAAATGGGTCTTCAAAATGGATAATAACCCGAAGCATACTGCCAAACGAGTTATAAAGTGGCTTATGAATAACAAAGTAAATGTTTTGGAGTGGCCATCTCAAAGCCCTGATCTCAATCGTATTGAAAATTCATGGGCAAAGCTGAAAAGGCAGGCATGAACAAGGCAACCTACACAGATGGCTCAGTTACTCAAGAGGAATGGGCCCAAATTCCTACCAATTATTGTAAGAAGCTTGCGGAAAGATTTCCAAAATATTTGACCCATGTCACACAGTTTGAGGGCAGTGGTACCAAATGGTAATGAAATGAATGTAAACTTTTGACTTTGCAGAAAGTAATAAAAATGCCTTAAAACATTCTCTCTCTCTCTCTCTCATTATTCTGCATTTGGCAAACATAACTAAGTTTAGAAATTCTGTTTGACCTAAAACAGGAAAGGTTTATTCTGACTTCATGTCAAATAATGAGAAAAGTCCCTCCCCCATCCCAGTCCTTCTCCCCCTCCTGATCATCTAAAATGCTATATTCATCCTCCTCCTCTGATTTCTGTCTCATCTGACATGTCAGTTGAGACAGAAAAGTCCTCCCCAGTTCCCCGCTGTCACCCCACTGTCCTACCCTGGTCCTCCGGTACCTCCTGAAGTGTCGATTCCCCACGACCCCTCCTTTTCCTTGTCGTCAGAAAAATGGAAAAAAAGCAAGAAATCAAAATTCCTGGACAAAAAATGTTCATGGTATTTGGGATAGTAGCACAATTGTGAACATAGAATTAAAATATAACCTTTAATAAGGTTTTAACAAAATTAGGTGCCTCAAATTACATACAAATTTCCATGGGATTGACCCTAGTGAACATACAACCAGTGTCGCCCTAGACAGGTAAATAAAACCTCTAATCTAACCCAGATCACCAAACCGATTCAGGGAAGATGTCCCTTAGGGCAAGCTGGCTCAGAGATAGACCAAAATGTTGTAAATTATAGAATAGAGACCATCACTAGTAATAAATGATCCAAATAGATATATTCAGGACAGTGGTCCTAGAATATTGGATATATATTTGGACAAAAAAGGACAATCCTAAATGATGACAATAGTACATTTCATTTAGTCATATACATTTCCCCCATGTCCATATACAACATATTTACAGGCAGCAAACAATGGATAGATCTCCCCCGTTCAGATGATCTCACTGCCCTTCACAGCATTCTTTTCAGTCAGGCGGAGTCAAGGGGAAGGTTATAAGTCCGTTCAATGCTAACTTGCCCTGAGCCCCAATGACTCCCGCCCTTACAAGGACGGTCCACAGCTAACACCTGGCTACTGTCCCTGAATATAGCCCCTTATGCCTCCCAACGCATTTCATCACAACACGTGATGTTACAAACCGGCACCGCCATAGCTGCAAGCAGCCTGCTGCAGTTCCTGTTGCGCCCAGGCGCCAGCTGCTGTTCTTGGCCGTGCCTCGGGTCGTCCAGTTGGCTGCTTCTTCTCCCACGTCTAAGTGTGGAGAGGCGGTTAGTGCGCATGCGCGTGCCAATTTACCCCAGCCACAGTCTAAGCCCGGTGTTTTGCCTAGTGAGCATGCTCAGCCTGATTGCGTCATTTCTGAGACTAAGTCCTCAGTTCAGGCTACCATACAAAAAGAAGGGAAAGGCACACATAATGTGGGCGCACATCAGAGCCGTAAAGCATTTGAGTATACAATGTATTTTATTGGATCAAAAGGCACTATCCTCAGTTCAGGCTACTGAGCATGCTCCCACAATTAATCCTAACAGCCTCTTTGCACAGGTACTAGGACTTTGTGCTGTGTCTAAGTTCTGGGATGTGCCTACTGAGCATGCTCAGGCAGATAGTTTGATTTCTGAGTCTGTTGTTCAGGCTACTGAACATGCTCAGGCACTTAGTGCATCAAATGCTAGGTCCAGCAAGGACCTCACTGAGCATGTGAGGTGGCAGGCCCTGATAGGGCAGAGGGTGTCTTGTGTCCTGATGATGTGGCCACTCCGGACTGGCTTGCAGAGGCCAGCCCCTATGATCAGGCACCTCACCATTGGTCGTCAGATGATGACTGGTGAAGTGTTTGGAGCGTGGCTGCCATGAGGTCATCAGTGACGTGGCGGTCCCGGATAGGCAACATCGCTGATGATATGGCACACTGCTATTGGACCTTGGTGGTTCCAACCAGGGTTTGGGGCGGATCTAGGTTATTAAAGGGGCTGGAGACAACATGGAGGTGCACAGTCTTCACTCATATTCACTTAGAATTCATGGTGGCATAAGCTTTGTTGGAAGCGGTAGGTAGGGCTAAGCGAACGGTGCCTGTCACGCCAAGATTCGTGGCTCAGCACATGAGGGTCAGGCGCCGTGCTTCCTTGCTACCGTTCCTGTTGTGCTATAGCAGTCCAGTGGCGTTAACTGGGCTGCGGCTTCTGCGTCACCTGTCCAGTTGTGCCTCCTACGCACACGGACAGCATACCTGCTGCGTCACCTGTCTGAGAGTGCCCTCTACGCACACGGACAATGCACCTGTTGCGCCACCTGTCCAGTTGTGCCTCCTACGCACAAGGACAGCATACCTGCTGCGTCACCTGTCCGAGACTGCCCTCTACGCACACAGACAACGCACCTGTTGCGCCACCTGTTCAGTTGTGCCTCCAACGCGCACGGACAGCATACCTCAGGACCCCTGTGGAGTTAACAGGGTGTTCCCGGATTGGGTGTGTGAACCTATTATCCTCCTTGGCTTCCCAGTCAACGCTACTGCTGTGATCCCTTGGCCTGACGTGTCCTCTACACACGTGGCCATTCGAGTAGTGACCAGAAACGCTAATCGAAGGACCGCTTGACCTGTCGTGTCTGACACACGTGGCCGACAGGGAGCTGTCGCAGTGGTCTTTTCAGCCAGCGCTACCTGGTCACCATCCGGCCTGACGTGTTCCCTGCACACATAGTCTGGGTTGCGCCAATTCCACCAAAACTGACTGGGTTGTCGTCCGGTCTGACGTGTCACTACACACGTGACCGGTTCCCTGTGTTATCTCAGAGCCATCCAGCTCTATAGTCTCCGCCTAACCCACAGGGTGCCAGCAGCTCCATTACCATCTGGAGCATGGTGGGCCCTGACTGGCGATTGGGATATATACCCCCTGGTGCTAATCTGCCGGTTCCCCCGTAACACGGGACTCATCAGGGGACTTGCATAGGTTCAAAAGAAGGGGTATAAAGCTGGTGAAACACTGTCCAGTGTCAAGACACCAGTTACTGTATTGAGCCGGCCCCTCTGACTGAAACCCATATGTACACATGTATGCATGTATTAATTATTTTTGCGCAGAATCTACGTTTTAATCGACTGTTATTGCATTTAGTGCAAAATTTGTGCCGACCAAAAAACGTAATTTTGGCGTTTGGATTTTTTTTTCCACTACACCATTTACCAATCAGATTAATTGATTTTATATTTTGATAGATCGGGCATTTCTGAACGCGGCTATACTAAATATGTGTATATTTTTTTATTTTTTTACCCCTTTAATTTTCAATGGGGCAAAAGGGGGGTGATTTGAACTTTTAGGTTTTTTTAATTTTTTTTAATTTTTTAAAACTTTTTTTTACTTTTTTTTATTTTACTAGTTCCCTTAGGGGGCTATAATGATCAGCAATCTGATCGCTCTGCCATATCTGCTGATCATAGCTATACAGCTGCAAACAGCAGGTATGCTCATTTTCTGCCTCACCCAGCTCTGGGCCGGGTGAAACCAAAAGTAAGTAATGTGACATCACATGACCCTGTGCTACCATGACTACCCCTGGAAGTCACGGGATCACATCACTTGACTTCTGCTATCGGCCAGTGAGTAAATGTTTACCGCCAATGCCGTTATAATGGCGCTGTCACATATTGAAAGTGCCATTTAAGGGGTTAAACGGCACAGGCAGATAACGATTCTGCTCGTGACTAGCAGGCACAAATCTCAGCTGTAAAAATCAGCTGAGATATGCGCCAATTGCTGCATGCTGCTGGCGGCAAACCACGGGCAGTAATACTATGACCGCTAAGATGTAATATTACTGCCCGTGGTCGTTAGGGGGTTAACAGTTACATTTGCAGGCTAATTTGCCCGAAAATGTTGGCGTTTAAGCTTGTGGACACTTAGCATTTCTGCAACCTGATGGCGGCCGTCCCTCGGTACTTTATCCCTAACCGTAACTATTTCTTAAGTTCTTCAGGTGTGTGGTCTCTGCCTTACACAACCTTATGTCCAATAACATCACCCGTGCTTCATAGTAAATTTCACTAGGCCTCACACTGCCTACATGTCCTTTGCAAGTTTGAGAATCAATTATTAAGAGTGTTTTTAAAATTGAACAAAAATGGCATCAGAGTACTATATATCCTTACATTTGCTGCTGGCTGTGTTGCCATTCCCCATGATCATTTTGGCTGGGCCGTGCACTGTCTGCAGATCCTTTACCACTTTGAGAGTTATTAATTAAGTGTTTTTAAAATTAAAAAAAAATGGAATCAGAGGGTTTCCTGTATGTCTATTGCTGGCAGTATTGCCATGCTTTCTGGTCTACTAGGTAAACCAAACGCTTGGGTACAAAATAACTATTCGGGTGACTTTACTGCCTCTTCATCTGTGCTATGCACTGGTCAATTTCCTAAGGCTATGTGCCCACATTGCGTTGTTTTCCTGCAGACATTTCTGCAGCGATTTGAACAGCAAATGTGCGCTTCATATCGCTGCAGAAACACTGTGTAATGAATGCAGTGAAAAAGCCGATTTCATGCGCTCTGGATGCAGCCCCACCATAGACAGAGCAGGACCTGCATCCAAAGTGCATGGAATAAGTGACATGCTGCTTTTTAGAACGCAGTGATTTGGCAGCATGCAAATCGCTGAATTTTAAAACGCAACATGTGCATGGATTATGCACAATCTTAATATATTGTGCTGGGGATGCAGGACGCATGCAGTTACGCTGCAGTGCAATACGCAGCATAACTGCATGCAAATACGCAACGTGAGCACAGAGCCTGATACTGTCTTTGCAGCTTTGCAAGCACCATCATGAAAGACATCTATTTCCTTGTCCCAGCACAGCATCCAGCTGTCTCTAGCACAGGCCCAGGAGTGGCCGTCAATAGGCAGCAACCAATCCACAGGCCAAAACAATTAATGGCTATATTTCCAGACTGCTTTCCCTGCAAAAATTGGATTTAGGCTTGTGGACACTTAGGATTTCCGCAATTTGATGGTGGTGGTGTGGCGCCCCTGACCTGGTCAGGCACCACTGAGTACTACACCCATGCTGGGGACAGTACAATACAGGTAATCCAGAAGGCTGACCGGGGTGTGGAACACAGGCGCATAGTGATCAGGTCTCACACATGTACCCATGAGAGGACCCCTGGGGATCCCAGGAGGGGGAAAAGCCTTCACCTTCACTGGAATAGTGGAGGGGGCCAAAAGCCTCCATCTCCTCTCAAGGGGTGTGGTAAGAGAGTCTGGTTGCTAGGTGGCGTAGGCAGGCACAAAAGGGAAAAGAGAAGGAGGAGTAAACAGTCTAGAGTCTGCAGCAGAGTGTGGAGGAGTGAGGAGCAGGAAAGTGAAGCTCAGACAGGAGCAGCAGTGAAGGTCCCAGATGTGAGCCGGTTCAGAGCAGAGTCCAGGGAGCTCCGAGGAGAGCTGACCCCTTCCCCTGGGCTGCTGTAGTCTGACAGCGTCCGCGCAGTGGCTACCGACGGGGGAGAACGGTCAACTAGGAGTGCTACCCGAAATCCATCTTCAGCTAGAGAGAGAGCAACGGAGTGGGAAGTAAGGAGACTGCTAGAGAGTACCAGGCCCAAACGGGCGGCAGATCCCGAAGCGGAGATAGATCCAGCTTTCTTTTGCTAAACCTGCCGGTGTGGGGCTCTCAAAGCCCACGCCACAACACTACAAAAGCCGCAGCCACGTAGCCACAGTTAGGGCCCATAGGTCACAGGAGGCAAGCAGCTGGAGTGGCCTGGTCCAGGCGACAAGCAAACGGCAAACGAAGGGGAGAGAGGCTGCAGCATCTTCCCTGGGTGACCCCCATAGGGACTCAAAGTCGGGGTCACCCCAAACCACCAAGGGCTAAGGAAGGCGAGTTAGTAGTCACCCTCACAAGTCAGCCTGAAGGATACCTGGTTCCCACTTGGTTCATCCCAGCTACGCCCGGGTCACTCACCCTGCCATCAACTGTGAGTAAAAACCCTGAAAGACATCCTGCCTGTGTTGAGTCATTCTGCGCCTTGTAGTTCTACGCATCTACACAGGGCCCTGGGGCTTGCCTCACTCTCAGGAGGCTATTCCAACTAACTGCACTCACCATCAGCCCCAGGCGTCCCTTAACCTGCAGTGGCGGTCCCCACTGACCGCAATACTGAGAGTGGCGTCACGACAAGAAGAAGATCTCCTACCTGTGACAAGATCCAGCCGAGTGGAGTCCCTGAAGGTAATGCACCGACACTACAACACCTGTGGGGCTTCACAGTGGCCATACCTCTGTACTTGATTCCCAGCCTTACACAACATGAGTGTATAATCTGAAACAGCGAAGGAATCTGAATCTTTTTACAATTGACACAAAATGTAGTCACAGTCCCTCCTCTTCTGAATCTCCTGCTGCGTGTGTGATGCCCTGGCAAAACCAGGTAGTCACAGATAGGCCCTTGCATTACACTGTTCCCTCACAAGGAAACACACAGCCAACCATTAAACCCTAGTCACCCCCCTTAGGGACAGATAGACACACCAGTGGGCGTGGCCAGGCGGTTGGTGCACGCCCACCCAAGGGTTTAGACTGCCCGGGGCGGGAAAAGCAAGAGAGATCAGTTTTAGAGTTCAGTGAGAGTGGAGGTCAGGCCTGAAGCAAACTGACAGGTGCTAGGGTAGGAGCCCTGGTGCCACTGGCTAGGAGGCAGACGGAGGTCTCCATCAGCAGGAGACAGGAAGACGGCTCGGCAGAACCAAGATGGACCGGGACAGGGTTGTAGCCCGCCGGTACTGACACCGGGGACCCAACCAGAAACCGTGCACAAAGGGGGGTACTCGGACCCTGAAGCCAGGAGCCAGAACCTAATAGAACTGGTTAATTAACCGATTGAGGCCAGGACTAGAGGTCCTGTCCCACCCAAAGTCTGTCATAGAAGACAACAGCCCACCGATTAGGGATAAGAGGTCCCTGCCAGGGCCCATAGATCCCACGGGCCTTCGTCTGCGGGCACGGCTCCTTAGGCCACATCCAGCCTGGAGCGGACTCCTACATTTCAAAGTCCATTGAACACAAAAAGGTGCAGGAAAAGGATAGAGACCACCAGCCGGGTGGGGGATCCCGAACGCAACCGGCCGCGGCACTGGCCACAACCACCTTGGTTTACCAGAGACTCATGTGTTTTACTGAAAGTAAGTACACCAACACCCTCTGCGGTCGTCATTCTCCCTGCACCAGAGCCATCAGGTCCCGGGGCCACCATCCCTGCTCACGGAGGGGTTAACATCTTGCTGCACAACATCTCCCCCGGGTGCCCCGTAACAGCAGCGGTAGTGTCCTACCTCACCACACACCGTGGGTGGCGTCATGAACCTATTACGGCCTAGCCTGTACATCTATGTCCCCCATTTTATTCGGCGTGTCCGCGAGACCCCCGAGTCCGGAGACCCTCGAGCCACCACCCCTGAAGGTCTGGATCCGAGCAGCTCATTTTTCTCATATTTTCCTTAGCAGTAATGCAGGTCCATGTTCACATATTCATGGTTTCCATACTTTAGCATTATCAGAGTGCAAACTGTTTTTTTTGTATTTATGTCATGTTCAGTTATGCACCTGTTCACACGTCAGGTCGAGGAGTGCAGTCAGTCTTTTTTGTCTATATGAAGAGGGTCATACCTTCTGACCGTGCACCCTTCCCCCAGTTGCCACAGGTAATCTTATCCTATGTAGCAGGTTCCTACTTGCCCATACACAGGAGGTTTTTAACCTACAGAGAGGCTTCAGCATAGCATCAGGGACCCAGTTACGAGATATGCCGTGAAGGGGCAACTGGGCAGATATACAAATGGCCATTTATATATGCTAAATATCTCATTTTTCTCAGATTTTCCTTAGCAGTAATGCAGGTCCATGTTCACATATTCATGGTTTCCATACTTTAGCATTATCAGAGTGCAAACTGTTTTTTTTGTATTTTATGTCATGTTCAGTTATGCACCTGTTCACACGTCAGGCCGAGGAGTCAGGCCGAGGAGTCAGGCCGAGGAGTGCAGTCAGTCTTTTTTGTCTGGATCCGAGCAGCGACCGGCTGCTGGCACGGGGCGGCACACGTGTACATTCATTCTTCTGAATTCTAGATAGTCCTTGCAATATGTGCATAGGCTGTACCATAGTAGGAGTCAGAATCTATGAAGTGTGAGGCACATTATTCTGTATGGAGGGCTAGGTGGTGCATATTATTCTTTATGTTAGGCGATGTGGGGCCCATTATTTCCGTTTGGAGGACTATGTAGGGCCTATTAGACTGTATGGCATGTTATGTGGGGCATGTTATTTTGAATGGAGGGCTATGTGGTGCACCTTTTATATATACGTACATATATAATATATACAGTATATTATAGTGTGTAAATAAAAATAAAATGAAAAAAAAACATACAAATTTACAAACACATATACATATTGTACATACACATCACTTGCATATTTATACATTAAACTGTATATTATGTATAAATATATACATGTGATCTGAACATATACGCATTATACATACATATATACAGACACATGACATATATAAATTCAGTCTCTTCTTCATTATCAGGTATTCAGTAACAGCAGTACATATAGGAGACCACCTGTCAGCCATGAATTGTTGCTATACACATCCACCTCCGTCTGGACTGCAGAGCTGTCTGTACCATTCATTAAAGGAGACAATTGTGGGTTACTACCAGCCACACAGGAGACAAGGATGTCAAATTCTTCACCACTCCCAAAGGCCGACAATCATGTTATCCCCCAGACCTGGCGCCACCCACTTTTCCAGGTGCACAGGGTAGCGATGATGGCCTGTCACACCTAGCATGACCAGATTGGGAGAGTGAGTGGTCAGGGGGGCCCCTGTGCTTACCCTCAAGCTAGGGAAGGACCCTAGGCTGACCTCCACCCAGAATTACGTTAATAGTAGCGATATCTGAGCCCCCCATCCTCTCCCTATCTCCTGTCCTGGACCTGAAGATAATGCTCCCTCCACACTCACTACCCAAGGGGACAAACTGGGACAGAGATCCCCAAAATCCCACCAACAAAAACCACAGACAGGGTGGTAACAATAACACTCAGGCACCAATAACCACCCAGAAGGGGAATACACATGGGGGTGAACACAAACCGAGAAGGGTAAGGGCCAGGGGAAAGTAAAAACACCAGGGATAAATACCACACAACCAAACACCAGACTAGTGAAGCAGCAAGGAATGCATCTGTCCACCTCCGGGCTAAGCTCCAGAAAGATCCTGAATAAATGGCACCCCCTGCTGGAAGCAGAATGTTTTTATCCAGGCCAGAAGAGGACATCAGCAGGAACAGCTGACCAACCTAGCAGAGTCTGCTGCTGCCACAGAAACTGACAGTAACTCCTAGTGTGCTTAAAGAAATTAAACCTGTTAAATGTGTGTGGTCTAGGAGCGTATGAGAGGAAGCCCAACTTGAGCCTGTCACAAAACTCAGCAAGAGAAGACTGTGACAGTACTTCCCCTTTAAGGAGAGGTCTCAGGACTCTGAAGACTACACACCAATATCAACAACCAAGAAAATAACGCCACACAAAAGAAAAAACTGGGCCAACCCCAACAATGGGAACAGGTCAAGTCACCAAAATAAAAGGCACGCAGGTATTCAAGAGAAAACGCATCTCTTAGGCACCGATCTGTGTACCATGATATGGGCATTGATTGCTGGGGGTAACTCTAGCCGCACATCCGTAAGATCACTACTTTCTGCAACCCAATATGACACTCCTGCACCAGGGCCGTGGGGTACTTGTTACCGAGCCATGGTTCTGTTCTGGGATGGAAGTCGTGGCGGAAAGGCCAGGTTCAGTGACCCCGGTGGTATCATTTAAAAGGGATAATAGTGGGGATAATAGTTTGTGATGCCACCTCTGGTACTCGGCCAGATATAGCCAATGTTGCAGGATGGGACCTCTGGGGCAGATGGTGACACAGCTTGGTTGGTATAGCTCTCCACAGGTAGAGCTGGGCCCCAGGGCAGTTGGGAGTAGTAGTTGGTGATGGCTGGGGTGCAGGGCCGGAGGCGAAGGCGAATAACGGAGCGACACAGGAATGCAGTCTCAAGGTTTTTACTCACTGTAACAGATTCCAAGATAACACGATTAGTCAGTGACCGCCTTTGGAGTGCTGCGTTCCACTGTGTTGGGCTCCAGTCGATACCGGGTAATTCTGAGGTCAAGACTGGTGCACCTTTCTTATGTTCCTTCCTTGGTCGTCTTCCTGCGCTAGCCGGTGCCCGTGGATCCTGTCAGGTGGCTTGAAGCTCTATCTCTTGGCCCTATGTGGACACCTTCCAGCGGATTCATGTGCAGATTTGGTTTTGTCCCTTGAAGTGACCTAGGCCTCCGGTTTTACTAGATGAGCACATTGGTTCTTCTCCTCTAGTCTAGGGACCGGATCCCCGTCTGCGGCCAAGTCCCCCCACCCCAATATGTCGTATGGGGAACGAGACCGCGGGTGTATGGCACACTTTCCCATGGACTCTAGGACCCCTTCTGTCTTGTGCATGGGTCGAGCTGCATCAGCTCCAGACCACAGGTCTTCACTCCTCCACTGCTCTTTCCGACTGTCTGACTCACTACAGTGTGCTCCCACTAACTAGACTCCATCCCCAGGCTATGTCAGATTGGGATGAGGGAGGTACCACCACCAGTGGTGGCCATACATAGCTTTAGTGGAACCAAGTCCTAACCCTGACCCGGTGGGGAGCTGTCAATTGAGAGTGTTGTGTGTTTTGTGTGCATACCGGTGGATAACCTCTTCCTTTCCCAGGATGGGGCACCCCACCTCTGGCAGAGATGCAGTATCACTGGGGCGACTGAAGCCTCAAGGGCACCACAGATACATACCGTGGTAACCACAATCCACAACCCCAGACAAACCCCTCCACTTGATGTTATTAGCGGAAACCCATAAATAGTCACTCAGACACAGGTTTGGCCCTGCACATTTATTATACCCATTCATGTACACATTAGTACCAGGATGTATATCCATACACCCAGGAATCACGGCGGCCCCCTTACTACCACTTCTCTGGTGGGAACACCAAGTCCTATGATTAACCTGGGAGTGAAAACATTTGTTCTGTCCCCCTCTGATTTAGCCACAGGACCCAGAAAAGAGAGGACAGGATGAATAGAAGAAATACACACTCCAAGACCACCTTTCTCCACACAGTCTGGGGGGGGTGGGCGGTTTTCCAGATGGAATGGTGCATCGAGAAGGATGCGGAAAAGCCGGCTCGTGGATAATACACACAGGCCAAGCCTGGGGAAAGGGAAGGGTATTGCCCCCCATGTGCCACTGGTGGTATAGTAGGTGCAGAGGGAAAAAAAAAAGAGACAACGATAATGCCCTGGTCATCTGCCTCAAAGTGATCAGGGAATGCGGCTTCTTAGGAGGGGGGACCTATTTGGGGCGAGATAGGCCGGGTATTATGTTACACCTAGCATGACCGGATTGGGTGAGTAAGTTGTCAGGGGCCCTTGCGCTTATCCTCAAGCTAGGGAGGGACACTAGGCTGACCCTCCACCCAGAATTTTACTTAATGGTAGCATTGTCTGAGCCCCCAGTCTTTCCTTATGACTTGCCCTGGCCCTGATGATAATGTCCGCTCCACACCCACCACCCAAGGAGACAGACCAGGATGGAGATCCCCGAAACCCATAAAAACCACAGACATGGGGATAACAACAACACTCAGGCATCAATAAAGAACCAACATGGGAAAACACACAGTGTTGGACTGGAACTGAGCAGGGTAAGAGGAAAGTAACAACATCAGGGATAAATACCACACAACTGTTACGTGTGACTAGGGAACAGAGGGAAACCTATACTTGACCCTAAGGCTAGGGCCCCTGCACTCACCTTCACCCAGAAGGGTACCCAGAGGTACGCTTGAAGGTAGGGAGGTCCGAGTCCCCAACCTGGCTATATCTCCTCTATTTGTCAATAATGGTAAGAGCCCTACTCCACAACCCACCACCCGGGGGGAAGTGGCAAGAACAGAAGTCAATAACCCAACCGACAAATAAAGACTAACAGGGCTAACAACGACAACTCGTACACACGGAAACCATACACAAAAAAAGCCACTAAAAGTGCACAAGGGGAAACAACATAAAAGAGGGGAAGTAAACAGACTTTAATACCATAAAAAGCACACCACAAACAGCTGCAACCTGCACCAATGCTGCAGCCAAAAAGCACAACAGAGAGGGGATCTCTCCAGCTCCTTACACCTCCTGGCCAAGCTTCCAAATGATTGTAAATAACCGCCACCCTCTACTGGAAGTAGACAGTATATATAGGACCTAGGAGTGGTCCAAACCGGAAACACCTGACCAGGAGTTAGGAGCTGCTGGAAGATAAACCTAAATTAACCCTCTCCAACCCAAAGGAATGGGAATCCATTTAATCAGCAGAGTCTCACAAGGAAAAGTGAGACTCTTACCCAGAACATGTCACTAAACTCTGCAACAGATATAAGTCTGTGACAACAACCAAACACCAGACTACTGAAGCAGCAAGGAATGCATCCATCTACCTCCGGGCCAAACTCCAGAAAAAACCTGAATAACCGGCATACCATGATGGAAGCAGAAGGTTTTTATCCAGGCCAGAAGTGGACATCAGCAGGCACAGCTGAGCAACCTAGCAGAGTCTGCTGTTGCCACTAAAAAATGACAGTGACCCCTTGTGTGCCTAAAAAAATGAAACCCGGTAAATGTGTGTAGTCTAGGTTGGTATGAGAGGAAGCCCAACTTCAGCCTATCAGAAAACTCTGCAAGAGAAGACTGAGACACAGCCCTGAGAAACACAGTAGTCTGGGTTTAAGCAGCTCCTCCAGAAACAGGAGAGAGCTGGTCACATGAATAAGCATGGTATCTATGCAGCAGTGCAGAATGCTGACAGAGAGTATATAGCAAACTGTCAGTATTCTTCAGCCTAGATCCAAACAAAAATTATAATGAAATCTCGGACAATCCCTTTAAGCACTGTAGCGTGGCAAATGCTAACAATATGTAATATGCTCACTGTCAGAATTTGGCTCTGCTTGCTGATTGCAGGTGTCATCACATTACCACTCGTATGTGATTTTCATACTTACGGTCATGTGCCAACTATAGTCCCTTTCTACTTCTCTCAATGAAGCAGGGGCTGTAGTATTTCACAGATGTGTATAGATGGGAGCCCCAACCAGAATTTTAAATCCATGTGCAGAATACCCTTAGATTTGCCTGTGATTAAGTCATATTTTTGTAGAGTTGTAGATGAATATAAATTCAATGACAAAATAACAATAAAATTGACGAAGAACACAGGTAGTAGGAGACGGAAAATGAATATGCCTGTCCTTTTATTTTGAAAACTTTATGTAAAATATCTGTAAGTAGAAGTAAGCTACAAATGAAATAATATTTTTAAGGAAAGTAAAAAGCGTAAGCATTAGTGATGAGCGAGTACTAAAAAGCTCGGGTGCTCGAAGCTCGGGCCGAGCCTCCCAAGATACTCGTGTACTCGGCCCGAGCACCGAGCCCAATGTTATCCTATGGGAGACCCGAGTATTTTTGTGAAATGACCCCCGGCAGCATGGAGAAACCCTAAAAATGTCACAAAAGTCTCAGAAGAGTGCTCAAATGACATGGCATCAGCATGGGGAAGACCCCTTGAAGCATTTATCACTCAAAAGTCACAGCTGTGAACAATTTTGTCCGAGTTTTACGCCATTTTTACGGACTCACCAGAAAACCTTCCAAAATGACACCAAAATGAATTTTCATGGCGGAAATGTTAAGGGCACATACCCAATAGTGAGATAGAGCTGGTGTATGTTACTTTTTGAGATTAATACATGAAAGATTTTACATGAAAACCTTGTGTGGCACTCCGATGTCCAAAACGCACGTTTTGTGCTTTTTACTAGCGATGTCGGTCATTTTTTTTTTTTTATTCTATCTCCCTCAGTCCGTCGGTCTGTCTCTCTCTGTCTTGTCTGTCCCCCTCTCACAGTCTGTCGGTCAGTTCCCCCCCCTCTCTCTTACTTACCGTTCCCCGATCACTGCCGCGGCGCTGCACAGCTGTTCAAACTCCGGTGGCTTTTCCTCTTTTGAAAAAGCCGGCCGCTCATTAATCAATCTCCTATTCCCTGCTGTCCTGCTTTTCGGCGCCTATGATTGGTTGCAGTGAGACACGCTCCCACACTGAGTGACAGCTGTCTCACTGCAACCAATCACAGCAGCCGGTGTGTGTATACTGTGCAGTGAAATAAATAATTAAATAATTAAAAAAAACGGCATGCGGTCCCCCCAATTTTAATACCAGCCAGATAAAGCCATACGGCTGAAGGCTGGTATTCTCAGGATGGGGAGCTCCACGTTATGGGGAGCCCCCCACCCTAACAATATCAGTCAGCAGCCGCCCAGAATTGCCGCATACATTAGATGCGACAGTTCTGGGGCTGTACCCGGCTCTTCCCGATTTACCCTGGTGCGTTGGCAAATCGGGGTAATAAGGAGTTAATGGCAGCCCATAGCTGCCAATAAGTCCTAGATTAATCATGTCAGGCGTCTCCCCGAGATTCCTTCCATGATTAATCTGTAAATTACAGTTAAAAAACACACACACCCGAAAAATCCTTTATTAGAAATAAAAAACACTAACAAAGTCCCTCATTACCAATTTATTAACCCCGACAAACCCTCCATGTCCGGCGTACTCCACAGTCCTCCAGCGTCGCGTCCAGCTCTGCTGCATGGAAGTGACAGGAGCTGCAGAAGACACCGCCGCTCCGGTCACCTCCACGCAGCTAATGAGATGAGTATAGCGATCAGCTGAGCTGTCACTGAGGTTACCTGGATCCAGCGGTGGATGCAGCGGTGGCCGCGGGTAACCTCAGTGACAGCTCAGCTGATCGCGCTACTCACCGCCGCTCCAGTCAGCTCCATGCACCAACTGAGGTGAGTAGAGCGATCAGCTGCTGTCACTGAGGTTAATCGCGGCACCGCTGGATCCAGCGGTGGCCGGGAGTTACCTGACTGACAGCAGCTGATCGCGCTATTCCCTTCATTAGCTGCGTGGAGGTGACCGGCGGCTTTTACTATTTTGAAAAAGCCGGCCGCTCATTAAACAATCTCCTATTCCCTGCTTTCCCCGCCCACCGGTGCCTATGATTGGTTGCAGTGAGACACGCCCCCACGCTGAGTGACAGGTGTCACACTGCACCCAATCACAGCAGCCGGTGGGCGTGTCTATACTGTGCAGTAAAATAAATTAATAAATAATTAAAAAAAAACGGCGTGCGGTCCCCCCCATTTTAATGCCAGCCAGATAAAGCCATACGGCTGAAGGCTGGTATTCTCAGGATGGGGAGCTCCACGTTATGGGGAGCCCCCCAGCCTAACAATATCAGTCAGCAGCCGCCCAGAATTGCCGCATACATTATATGCGACAGTTCTGGGGCTGTACCCGGCTCTTCCCGATTTGCCCTGGTGCTTTGGCAAATCGGGGTAATAAGGAGTTAATGGCAGCCCATAGCTGCCACTAAATCCTAGATTAATCATGTCAGGCGTCTATGAGACACCTTCCATGATTAATCTGTAAGTTACAGTAAATAAACACACACACCCGAAAAATCCTTTATTAGAAATAAAAAACACACACACATTCCCTGGTTCACCACTTTAATCAGCCCCAAAAAGCCCTCCATGTCCGGCGTCATCCAGGATGTTCCAGCGTCGCATCCTGCGCTGCTGCATAGAGGTGACCGGAGCTGCAGAAGACACCGCCGCTCCGGTCACCTCCACGCAGCTAATGAAGACAGCCGTGCGATCAGCTGAGCTGTCACTGAGGTTACCCGCCGTCACTGGATCCAGTGACAGCGGGTAACCTCAGTGACAGCTCAGCTGATCGCACGGCTGTCTTCATTAGCTGCGTGGAGGTGACCGGAGCGGCGGTGTCTTCTGCAGCTCCTGTCACTTCCATGCAGCAGAGCTGGACGCGACGCCGGAGTCCGTGGAGTACGCCGGACATGGAGGGTTTGTCGGGGTTAATAAATTGGTAATGAGGGACTATGTTAGTGTTTTTTATTTCTAATAAAGGATTTTTCGGATGTGTGTGTTTTTTAACTGTAATTTACAGATTAATCATGGAAGGAATCTCGGGGAGACGCCTGACATGATTAATCTAGGATTTAGTGGCAGCTATGGGCTGCCATTAACTCCTTATTACCCCGATTTGCCAACGCACCAGGGTAAATCGGGAAGAGCCGGGTACAGTCCCAGAACTGTCGCATATAATGTATGCGGCAATTCTGGGCAGCTGTTGGCTGATATTGTTAGGGTGGGGGGCTCCCCATAACGTGGAGCTCCCCATCCTGAG
Source organism: Anomaloglossus baeobatrachus (assembly GCF_048569485.1). Classification (NCBI taxonomy): domain Eukaryota; kingdom Metazoa; phylum Chordata; class Amphibia; order Anura; family Aromobatidae; genus Anomaloglossus; species Anomaloglossus baeobatrachus. The sequence goes on from NC_134357.1 coordinate 183,297,654, forward strand.
AATACCAGCCTTCAGCCGTATGGCTTTATCTGGCTGGTTTTAAAAATGGGGGGAACCGCACGCCGTTTTTTTTAATTATTTAATAAATAATTAAAATTAATAATTAAAATTAATAAATAATTAAAAAAAACGGCGTGCGGTTCCCCCCATTTTTAAAACCAGCCAGATAAAGCCATACGGCTGAAGGCTGGTATTCTCAGGATGGGGAGCTCCACGTTATGGGGAGCCCCCCACCCTAACAATATCAGCCAACAGCCGCCCAGAATTGCCGCATACATTATATGCGACAGTTCTGGGACTGTACCCGGCTCTTCCCGATTTGCCCTGGTGCGTTGGCAAATCGGGGTAATAAGGAGTTATTGGCAGCCCATAGCTGCCAATAAGTCCTAGATTAATCATGTCAGGCGTCTATGAGACACCCTCCATGATTAATCTGTAAGTTACAGTAAATAAACACACACACACCAGAAAAAATCCTTTATTAGAAATAAAAACACACACATATACCCTGGTTCACCACTTTAATCAGCCCGAAAAAGCCCTCCATGTCCGGCGTAATCCAGGATGATCCAGCGTCGCATCCAGCGCTGCTGCATGGAGGTGACCGGAGCCGCAGCACACACAGCCGCTCCGGTCACCTCCACACAGCAAATGAAGACAGCCGCGCGATCAGCTGCTGTCACTGAGGTTACCCGCGGCCACCGGTGGATGCAGCGGTGACAGCGGGTAACCTCAGTGACAGCAGCTGATCGCGCGGCTGTGTTCATTTGCTGTGTGGAGGTGACCGGAGCGGCTGTGTGTGCTGCAGCTCCGGTCACCTCCATGCAGCAGCGCTGGATGCGACGCTGGATCATCCTGGATTACGCCGGACAAGGAGGGCTTTTTCGGGCTGATTAAAGTGGTGAACCAGGGTATATGTGTGTGTTTTTTATTTCTAATAAAGGATTTTTTCTGGTGTGTGTGTTTATTTACTGTAACTTACAGATTAATCATGGAGGGTGTCTCATAGACGCCTGACATGATTAATCTAGGACTTATTGGCAGCTATGGGCTTCCAATAACTCCTTATTACCCCGATTTGCCAACGCACCAGGGTAAATCGGGAAGAGCCGGGTACAGCCCCAGAATTGTCGCATATAATGTATGCGGCAATTCTGGCCAGCTGCTGACTGATATTGTTAGGGTGGGGGGCTCCCCATAACGTGGGGCTCCCCATCCTGAGAATACCAGCCTTCAGCTGTATGGCTTTATCTGGCTGGTATTAAAATTGGGGGGAACCGCACGCCGTTTTTTTAATTATTTATTTATTTATTTTACTGCACAGTATAGACACGCCCACCGGCTGCTGTGATTGGGTGCAGTGTGACACCTGTCACTCAGCGTGGGGGCGTGTCTCACTGCAACCAATCATAGGCGCCTGTGGGCGTGGAAAGCAGGGAATATGAGATGGCTGTGTACAGAGCACAGCGCGCCGGCCGGTATAAAGGCTCGGTCACGCTGTGCAGGCCGGCCAATCACTGCAATTCCACAACTAACAGGGCTGTGGCATTGCAGTGGTCTGCCAGCCAATCCCTGCATGAGGGCTGGCTCTCAAAAGAGCGCCAACATGCAGGGATGAAGACCACGAGTAAAGCACGAGTATTGCAAAATTACTCGGTACCCGCCGAGCAGCCCGAGTACAGTGATACTCGTGCGAGTACCGAGTAGTTACAAGCATGCTCGCTCATCACTAGTAAGCATTACTGAATCAGAGACACAGATGATTACATTTTAGGTTTATAACTCACAGATATTAAGACGTTTGTGGTTACAAGCTTTATCATTCCACTGGCCATCAGTATACATTTCAGTGCAGCCTTCAGTTCCTTTTCCACTTGGTTCACCTTTTCGCCAGCGAGAGAAAACTATAGGGACTCCATTCAAGTACTTGAAAGCCCCAGGTACTGATCCCTCTCCCATTCCCAGGTATGCATTTCTGTTGTATTTCTTCACAAATTCCAATGCAGCATTGTTCTCTGCTTCATTCATGGGAGTAACAATGCGTCCACCAATTGCATTACATGTAAGATTGGATGTTGCAAAATCGACTTCTTTTCCGCTTGTGGCCATCATTTTGTCACCTACTACTCGGATCCTTCCTTCCAGTTTAAGAACTATATAATATACAGAAAAATTAATCATCATATAAGGGATGGAAGATGTTCCATTAGCTTAAATGACTTGCAAATTAATTGACAACTGTTTTATTGGCCCCTCCATTAGCCATCAGTAATGTGTTTACAGAGTGTGCATTACAATACTAACCCATCACTGTCCTTTGCCATGTCCAATCCTGCTCCAGTTGTTGTCTCCTACATCATGTGAACGCAGATTTGACTTGCCAGCTCACAAAGCGGACCATTAGGTCCTTCTTTACTGTAAGCCTATGAGAGATTTCTTTTGATTCTCACAGACTTACACAGAGAAAGTGACTTCTTATCCACACGAGAAATGCTGCATGAGCAGGCTGGTCTCATTTGCGATCACATGTTACAGTAGAGCACCAGAACAACTCTCTATATGGTAGAAGCCAACAACAGGTGACTATTATAATGCATACTTTGTACATGTACACACATGGCCAACAGAGAGGGCAATTGAAAAAAAAACACTGAAGTAGCCCTTTCACATTGCAGCCCAATAATCTTTGAAAATAATTAGAAATTAAAAAAATATTCTTAATTTTGAGATTTATAACTGTGGGTAAAGTTTATGTTTAAGGTGTAGTCTCATCTTACACTTGTATGATAGATACGGATCTCACCGGTAAGACCTGCATCTATCTAAAGACAGTGGCTTCAAACATGCATGCACTACTACCTCTCTGTTCAGAGGAGAATATGACCAACCCTACTAATAATATTAATATTTTTATTTATATAGCACCAACATATTCCGCAGCACTTTACATTGGAGCAGGGACAGACAATAAAAATATTACAGAAAAACATAGTTCAACAGTTACAGAAGGAGTGAAGGCCCTGCTCACAAGCTCATAATATATAAGCAAATAAGAGGGATAAAAGAGGTAGAATGTGCTTGGCAAGATGGTTCAGACATCATTGTAATTTTTCATATAAAGCTCCAATAGCCGTCATCAGCCATTATATAGACTAATTGATTCACTACAAAAGTACTATGAGGCCTATTACAAGTTTTGGGCACTAGATTCTGTGAAGGGATGTTGATCCACAGAACAAGTCTCATTGCTGTCTGTGGACACAGAACATTTTTTTCCCCTTATCAAGGGCAAATGACGCCTGCCTTGTAGGGTTTTGTCCCACCTCTGGATCAATATGTTGGCTTTAGGTTGAATTCAATGGACTTATGTCTACCTCCAACCTAAAAACTAAGAAGCTATAATCAATTTTAAACTGCCTTAAACATTAAAAATGAAGGGTAAAAATACATATTAAACATTTTTGTTATGTTTTGCAGTACTGACGTCTGGGCCTGGCAAAGTGAAAATATGAAAAAATATCACAATTTTTACAAAATGGAGACGTATATATGGATTTTTGTAAAGCTTGGATAAGTAGAGCTTATTAACTATTAAATTATGGTACTTTGTTCCTGTAACCAGTGACAAACAGAAAAAGTCTAGTGGATTACTAACTGTCAATGGAGATAAAAGAAACAGCACAGCAAAACAGCAAAAAGGTTTGAGGAGAGGGAAAATTTAGATTTCTTATGAGTATTGTTCTTCAGTCACTTGCCTGCTTCTAGCCGGCTGACACGACGTTGGAGGTCTTGCAGCTGGACAGGTTTATTGCTTATAACTGGAATTCCTAAAAGTGAAATGTAAATATTAAATATACAATATATAAAAATCTAACTTTTTTTATAAAACCTAATTCACAAATCTAGTTGTTGTCATTCTATACGCTTCTTATCAGACAATACTATTGGCGAAACTGAGAGTGCTATAATGTATTTGGACAGTTAGTATTTCCCTGTATAACACCAGTATCATGCCTACACTTCTCAGAATACAAATCATTACTGTATTCTCTAAAAACAATGGTGGAGATTCATCTAGATCGTATTTAGCAACTCTGTACAGTACTGAAAATCTCAACCATTCTAAACAATCTTAAATTAAATTTGATTTGCTAACATACATTAAAAAGATTAGCAGTTATGCTATACAATAGATGGAGATGGGAGTATAGAAACAGAATATGAATTCACAGGATTTGTTATTGGTGTTTAACCATAATGAGTTGACACAAGGGTAAATATAGGGGCTGTAGACACAAAACAGTGCAATATTATTGGATTGTTTGCAAGGCTGGTTATTGTTAAATAGTTTATTTTACTACTTTTGAGGCCCCTATATCCATTGGATGGCATTTAGCCAATGTTTTGACCGATTGTTTTGGCTGAAGTACTCATTCAAGCCAAGCACTCCTTGGCTTGGAGAAAGCCCCCAATTGGCATGTCAAACATGCCCAATTGTTGTCCTCCTGACCATCAGTTGGTCAGCTACCCCATACACATTAGACTGTCAGCCGAACAAGTCATTATAAGCAGGTTTTGCCAACATTAGGCTACTGTGTATGGGAGCCTTTAGTTTCATTTGTACCTATATATAAAGCAATAAAAATAAAGATGTCACACACCTTTCAGTCCTATTTTTTTCAGAATTCCTCCTGTTGCCTTTGGTGTATTTGCATCTATTTTAGGAGGTGAAATAGGTTTTGTAATACTGGGGATTTCTGGAACCTTTGCTAGATTTAAAGGATCAGGAAGACAGGCCACCATACTGACCACTGCTGTGAGCAGAAGAGATCCTTGATAGAACATCTTTGGTAGTTGAAGAAAGCCTGTTTATCAAAAAACATTAATGGACAGTTAGAAAACAAAGTATAGTAATTTCAACCATCATTATTTTTCCATTGTTCAGGTATTGTCTTCTTTATTGAAGTAATTAGACCCAATTTAAGATATAAATAGTCAATGTTATACTTGTTTCCTTGATTCTGAGGACTCGGACCCATTCTGCATCTATAGAGCATTTGTTCTCACTTTTAAAGTTGGTTGAGTTTATTTGTGACACTGACAATAACAAATAGACTTTGGTGGGTAGCAATCGCCTTTAAATGCAACTGTAAAAGTGTTGCCTGCAAAACTTTTAGGTGCCAAGCACTGTGTTACAGTCTGAAGGCTCCTTAAATAACTACAATACAATAGCAGCATATTCGAAAAAACACTATTTTGAGTGCACATCTGAATGAGCCATAAATTATCATGATGAGGTCTACTGTGTGATAATAAATAAAAGTATAGATAATAAACATAGCAGTCTTCTAAAGCAATAATCATAAATATTCATAAAAAATGTAAATAAATTAAAGTAATTAAAGAGTGTGTAATTTAAAAAAAAATAAATTACTTTTTACTGCCTTAATTGCAAGCAAATCAATGGTGTCCAGTTCCTGAGACTCCCACCAATCATCGAAAACCCCTTCCCAAAAGGTGTGAATCTCAGGCAGTGTAGAGCTCCTGACTGAGTGGGCACACAAAGTGGGATATGGTTTCCTTAGAACGCATCGGTAAAGTCACAATTTAAAGGATAGTAAAACAAAAATGCTATAATGCTTACTTACTATTTAAGTAGGAATTCAGATTTCGTCCTAACATATACCTGTGGAAAACACCAGAATAATTTCCTGCAGTCGTGTTGAGCCATTTTATACTGTTTTACAGCACTGAACTATGTGGTAATAAGAAAAAACCCTAATTTACCCAAATATCATGTTTGTTATACCCCTAATAGTGACTGGAATTATCTAATGGATTTACACAAAGTAGTAAATCGTGTCTTAAGAGGTAGCAAATGGATTTTCAAGCATTCACAATAATTGAGAATGAGTCTTAGTAGGGTTTTCCATGACGGATACGACCATATTTTAATGTAAAGATTACTTCAATGTACTTTAGGCAAGAACTTGACAATGTTTGTTCATTGACTAATATATGAAGAAAGCTGAAATGACTCTTTGTAAGGTGCCCCCTAATGTGGAATTATAATTAACACTGCATTAGTCATCATTTAATGGCATATAGATGAGTAGGGCAGTACTTCTCCATTAGTAAACAGTAATCCTTTAGGCCTCTGTCACACATCCGTGAAAAACACGCACGTGTGTTACGTTCCGTTTTTCGGGTCCGTGTTCCGTTTTTATGTCCGTTTTTATGTTACGTGTGGCATCCGTGTGAATGGCGTATGCTAGCTGTGTGTGCGTGTGGAATGTCCGTGTGTGCGTGAGATACGTAAGTGACATGTCCGTGTGTTACCCGTGTGAAATGTTCCGTATGTGATGCACAATGTCGTTGATACATACCAGCTGACAGCAGACAGAGTCACGCGATGAGAATGAACTCGGGTGAACTGTACCCAACTTCATTGTTATACTGCGGCTCTGTCTGTGTCGCGTACTGATTAGCGGTCACCCGTGAAGGACTCACTGGTGACGTTATCGCAGTTCAGTTGTTGCGTGGAGCTGACAGGAGCGGCGGTGTTCTTCTGCAGCTCCTGTCACCTTCATGTAGCAGAGCTGAGAGCGTCGCGGGACCTCCGTGGATTACGCCAGACATGGATGGGTTTTTGGGGCTTAATAAAGTGGTGAACGAGGGTATTTGTTAGTGTTTATTATTGCAAATAAAGGATTTTTTCACTGTGTGTGTTTATTAACTTTAACTGCAACTGAGGTGAGTAGCGCGATCAGCTGCTGTCAGTGAGGTAACTCACGGCCACCGCTGGATCCAGCGGTGGCCGCGGGTAACCTCAGTGACAGCAGCTGATCGATATACTCACCTCAGTTGCTGCATGGAGCTGACCGGAGAGGCGGTAAGTAGCGCGATCAGCTGAGCTGTCACTGAGGTTACCCGCGGCCACCGCTGCATCCAGGTAACCTCAATGACAGCTCAGCTGATCGCTATACTCACCTTAGTTGCTGTGTGAAGCTGACCGGAGCGGCGGTGTATTCTGCAGCTCCTGTCACCTTCATGCAGCACAGCTGGACGCGACGCTGGAGGTCCGTGGATTACGCCGGACATGGAGGGTTTGTCGGGGTTAACAAAATTGGTGATGAGGGAGTTTGTTAGTGTTTTTTATTTCTAATAAAGGATTTTTCGGGTGTGTGTGTTTTTTAACTGTAATTTACAGATTAATCATGGAAGGAATCTCGGGGAGACGCCTGACATGATTAATCTAGGATTTAGTGGCAGCTATGGGCTGCCAATAACTCCTTATTACCCCGATTTGCCAACGCACCAGGGCAAATTGGGAAGAGCCGGGTACAGTCCCAGAACTGTCGCATCTAATGTATGCGGCAATTCTGGGCGGCTGCTGACTGATATTGTTAGGCTGGGGGGCTCCCCATAACGTGGAGCTCCCCATCCTGAGAATACCAGCCTTCAGCCGTATGGCTTTATCTGGCTGGTATTAAAATTGGGGGGACCGCACGCCGTTTTTTTAATTATTTAATTATTTATTTCACTGCACAGTATACACACACACACCGGCTGCTGTGTTTGGGTGCAGTGAGACACCTGTCACTCAGCGTGGGAGCGTGTCTCAATGCAACCAATCATAGGCGCCGAAAAGCAAGAAAGTAGGGAATACGAGATTGTTTAATGAGCGGCCGGCTTTTTCAAAAGAGGAAAAGCCGCCGGAGTTTAGTGAACAGCTGTGCAGCGCCGCGGCAGTGATCGGGGAACGGTAAGTAAGAGGGAGGGGGGAGAATGACCGACAGACTGTGAGAGGGGACAGACAAGACAGAGAGAGACCGACAGAGCGAGACCGACCGACGGGAGATAGAATGAAAAAAAAAATGACCGACATCGCTAGCAAAAAGCACAAAACGTGCGTTTTGGACATCGGAGTGCCACACAATGTTTTACGTAAAATCTTTCATGTATTAATCTCAAAAAGTAACATACACCAGATCTATCTCACTATTGGGTATGTGCCCTTAACATTTCCGCCATGAAAATTCATTTTGGTGTCATTTTGGAAGGTTTTCTGGTGAGTCCGTAAAAATGGCGTAAAACGCGGACAAAATTGTTCACAGCTGTGACTTTTGAGTGATAAATGCTTCAAGGGGTCTTCCCCATGCTGTTGCCATGTCATTTGAGCACTCTTCTGAGACTTTTGTGACATTTTTAGGGTTTCTACATGCTGCCGGGGGTCATTTCATAAAAATACTCGGGTCTCCCATAGGATAACATTGGGCTCGGTGCTCGGGCCGAGTACACGAGTATCTTGGGATGCTCGGCCCGAGCCTCGAGCACCCGAGCTTTTTAGTACTCGCTCATCACTACTGATTATCAGATTGGCCTGGTTCATGGGAGAGAGGCAAAGAACAAGTCTACCTAATAATGTTAAGGCCACGTCTCACTAAGCAACATCGCTAGCAGCATCGCTGGTGAGGCACGACTTCTGTGACGCAACAGCGATGTTGCTAGCGATGTTGCTGTGAGTGACATCCAGCAACAACCTGGCCCCTGCTGTGAGGTCGCTGGCTGTTGCTGAATGTCCTGGACCATTTCTTAGTTGTTGCTCTCCTGCTGTGAAGCACACATCGCTGTGTGTGACAGCGAGAGAGCAACAACTGAATGTGCAGTGAGCAGGGAGCCGGCTTCTGCGGACGCTGGTAGCAAAGGTAAATATCGGGTAACCAAGAAGCCCTTTCCTTGGTTACCCGATATTTACCTTCGTTACCAGCGTCCACCGCTCTCAAGTTGTCAGTGCCGGCTCCCTGCTCCCTGCACACATAGCCAGACTACACATCGGGTAATTAACCCGATGTGTACTCTGGATAGGAGTGCAGGGAGCCAGCGCTAAGCGGTGTGCGCTGGTAACCAAGGTAAATATCGGGTTGGTTACCCGATATTTACCTAAGTTACCAAGCACAGCATCGCTTCCACACGTCGCTGCTGGCTGGGGGTTGGTCACTGGTTGCTGGTGAGATCTGCCTGTTTGACAGCTCACCAGCAACCCGTGTAGCGACGCTCCAGCGATCCCTGCCAGGTCAGGATGCTGGTGGGATCGCTGGAGCGTCGCTTAGTGTGACGGTACCTTTAGTGTTATGTGCTCAGTAACGAGACATCCTTCACTTGTGAACAAATTGGTGTTGTCCCTTGCTTCTATGATAGAACTAAGACCCTATATTAAAAGCTAATATCGGGGTTAAGGGTAAATGGGATATTATTGGATACGTTCCACATTAGCAATGGGAAGAGAAAACAGTATCTTCTTTCCATTTTTCGGGAACACAGTTGTAATGGAACACCTCCAAGTAGAACTGAAGACAGGTCTAAATATTCATAGGGTAAATTCGGTTGTATGGTATATAACATAACTCTTGGGCAGCTTTACTCTACTTCCTTCAGACGATGACATCTGGAAGAAGTGAGAGAGCACTAGCAGAATGAAAAGACGCATTAGCAAATTCTAGCTGGCTACAGGGTTCATGTGACATAACAGCGTCAAATGATCCCTGGAGACTCGTTGCCAGTAGAGTTGAGCGATGTTTGAGGTTCGAAGTTCGCCAAGTTCATGTTCGAGTGATGTTGGGGGTTGCTCGAGATCGAACTCGAACTTGAGCTTTTTGCTAAAAGCTCGACAGTTCGAGTTACGTACTAGAACGGTTCGATCACCAAAAGCGTGGCTTTTTACAGCTACAGTGTGCAGGGAGCCATGGCTTGCAGCCTGCGGTAAGCTGGTAACCAAGGTAAATATCGGGTGTCCAAGCAAAGCACTTTGCTTAGTAACCCGATATTTACCCTGGCTACATGTGCAGGGAGCCGACACTTTCACGCTCGGCTCCGCCCTCTCCAGCACTCGGCATGTACACACACTCACCTGTCCCCAGCCATGCAGTCCCCGGCACTGACGTCCTCAGCGCCACATGGCCCCGCTCGGCTCCACCCACCTCGCACTCAGCCGTCCGCACACATGGCCCCGCTCGGCTCCACCTACCTAGCACTCTGCCACCCGCACACATGGCTTTGCTCGGCTCCACCCACCTCGCACTCTGCTGCCCGCACACATTACCCCGCTCGGCTCCACCCACCTCGCACTCTGCCGCCTGCACACATTACCCCGCTCGGCTCCACCCACCTCGCACTCCGCCGCCCGCATACAAGGCCCTGCTCAGCTCCACCCACCTCCCACTCCGCCGTCCGCACACATTCTCGGCGGCCGACTGCTGTGAGCGATCAGCTGATCGCTCTCATTTGCCGGCCACTGGAAGATCATCTGTTTGTTCTCAAAAGCTGGCCGGCTAATGAGAGCGATGAGCTGATCGTTCTCTCTTTTGCAACGGAGTCCGACAATGAATTCTATTCTTGTCATCCGTTGTACAACGTATCAGTCACAAGCGTCAAGCAACGCATGTGACTGATGGAAAACAACGTAAATGTGAACCTAGCCTTGCCTGCGGTGATGAAGTCCTGCCCTCCCGACGTCAGCACTGTCACTGTCCTCCATGGCCGCCGCTTGTTACATCTCCTCTCGCTGCCGACCCGAGACTGTCACTAGCGTTCACGTCACAGTGATACTTGGTTGTGAAGGCGGCGGTCATTGAACTCAGTGACAGCGCTGCTATCAGGAGTGCAGAAATCACCGCAGGTAATGTACTTCGCTGTCCTGCTGACAGCAGCACTTGTCATGCCCTGCAGTGACCTGGGCTGACCTATTGATGTTAGCTCAGGTCACTGCATTGCTCTCCCAGCCAATATGGAACATTCTATTCTTCATTGACTGGGACATTGACTATGGTATGGATCGTCATGGGAACCCCTTGGATTAAACCAGACCTGGATTTGTTTTTCTTTCTAATAAATTGGTGAAAGAGGGAATGTTTTGGGGAGTGTATTTTCAAATAAAAATGTGTTTGTCGTCTATTTTTTTTTTTATTACTGACTGGGTTGGTGAGGTCAGGTATCTGATAGACGCCTGACATCACGAACCCCAGGGCTTGATGCCAGATGACATTACGCATCTGGTATTAACCCCATATATTACCCCGTTTGCCAACGCACCAGGGCAACCGGATGAGCTGGAGCGAAGCACCAGGATTGGCGCATCTAATGGATGCGCCACTTCTGGGGCGGCTGCGGCCTGCTATTTTTAGGCTTGGTAGAGCCCAATAACCATGGACCTCCCTAGTCTGAGAATATCAGACCCCAGCTGTCCGCTTTACCTTGGCTGGTGATCCAATTTTGGGGTGACCCCCAGGTGTTTTTTTTTTTTAATTATTTATTTAATTTAAAATAACAGCGTGGGGTGTTATCAGTTTTGGATTACCAGCCAAGGTGAAGCTGCCAGCTGTGGTCTGCAGGCTGCAGCCGTCTGCTTTACCCTAGCTGGCTATCAAAATAGGGGGAACCTCACGTCATTTTTTTTTTACATGTATTTATTTTTTTGGCTAAATACAAGACTAAGCACCCCTTAGTGCCACATGAAAGGCACCAAAGGGTGCAAAATTATAAAATGCAGGAGAGTGGGACATTATGTGTCTTTCTGCCATTATAATGACAGAAAAGACTGATATGAAGTGTACAAGGACAAGAAAATCACCAGAGCGCTCTACGCTGTGAAATGGCACTGGAGTGAACATGTGACTGCCTCATGTAGGTTGAAGCTATGGATCCTGGGTAAATGTATGTATTTTCCCTCCTTCAGTTTTTTTGCAGTACGCAAAAAAATGGAAGGCACACGGATGACAAACGGATGACATAAGGACCGTATACGGAACGGAAACGGATGCCACACAGATGCACCCATGAAAAAAACGGAACGTTTTTTGCGGACCGCAAAAACGGATCGGTTATGTGAATGTAGCCTTATTCTGATCTGCCGTTTATAAACAGCAGGCAGAAATAAGTGAATAGTGCCCCCCAGCGTCAGAAAATCTCCGGAGTTTCAGGGGGTAGCTGAGACCCTGGAGATCATGATTCAGGCCGGTTTTTCCGATCCTCGCTCACATGATCACTGATATACACCGTATACCGATGATCACGTTACAGTAAATGACAGTGCCGGTAAAAAATTATTTATCTCCCATCTGGCATGAACAAACATCTCAGATGTAAGATAAATCTCCTTCCCGGTCCCCTCCGGTCCCCCGGTGTTGCCAAAGTGCCCCCCTCTCACCCCCTCCCGTAAATCCAAGATGGCCACGTGCACAGCAGCGCGCCAGCCGCATTCACCCTACTCCTCTGATTTCTGTCACATGTGTCATGACACATGCGACAGAAAACTCCTCCCAAGGCCCTGCCAGGTCACCGCCTAAAACAGCACCGGTGTTCCCCGGTGTCCCACAGTACCTGTGCAGCGTTGATCCCCCGTGGCCCCCTCCTTCACAATAGACGCTGCTGTTATGGGTGACTGTCTGATAATAAAACCCAAAGGAATATCAGACAGTCAGGGTCCACCGTGCAAACACTCTGCTGCAGACTATGGCAGAGGATAAGGGGTATATAAGTGTGCCACTGTAAATAGTAAAAGCACAAGTGCAGAGTGCAATACCTCTGTTAAACTCACAGAGGAATATAATTAGAAAATAAAGCAATTCCTCCCTTACTTGGAAGGTGTGTGGTATGGTCTCTGTTAATGGTCACAGAGACAAAAGCAGTGAGTGTGAAATGGCACCTACCTAGGTCCGTTCCTCTAGCGGTGCCAGGAGACGGACAGCAGTGTAAGCCGCACAAAGCTCCTACCTGCGTTCGCTCCACTAGTGTGCGAGGACACGAACCACTAGATATGGCACCTGCCTAGGTCCGCTCCACTAGTGGTGCAAAAGAGACGGACAGCAGCATAAGCCGCACAAAGCTCCTACCTATGTTCGCTCCCCTAGTGTGCGAGGATACGAACAACTGCCAGACGCAGTATAAGGAACGTTACCCTAGCGGCAACGTCCACCTACGAGTAGAATCACAAGGCCCAGCCGGACCATGTGCCTCAGGCACCTGCCTATGTCCGCTCCACTAAGATGTAAGGATATGGACCGCAGCTGAAGCTGTAAGGTATAAGAACACTACCCTGCCGGTAGCGCTCACCTAGCATAGACAGAGAGATGCCTAGAGGGACGTGCACAGAGCGTCTACTCTCATGCATGAACCAAGAGGACTGAGCGCCGGGTGGCGTGCGTCAGGGTCTTATATAGACTCTGTGCCTCATCCAAGATGGAGGACACCAGAGCCAATCCGCTGCCAGAATGACAGCAATGACGTCACGCTGGCCTATCACCGAGCAAAGCGTCACAAGCACATGACCAGCGACCAATCGGCATAGAAGGTGTCAGAGACATGTGACCACGTGTCACAAGCACATGACCAGCGGCCAATCAGCTTAGAAGGTGTCAGAGACATGTGACCTCGTGTCAGCGATAATGTCACCCGCACATGTGCAATGGCTCCAAGATAGGACTTAGTCTCCAGCGCTTGCACATGTGCAGTAGCAAGAAATCCAAACATAGTCTCCAGTGCTCGCACATGTGCAGTAGCAAGAAATCCGAACATAGTCTCCAGTGCCACAGCAACCGTAACAGTACCTCCCCCTCAAGGGCCCCCCTCCCGGCGACGCAGGTAATCGGCAACTAAGTCGGGAGCATGGACAGCCTCCTCAGGCTCCCTAGAGCGATGTTCCGGGCCATAGCCCTCCCAATCTATCAAGAAGAACCTGCGTCCTCTAACCATCTTAGAACCAACTATGGCTCGTACCTCATAGCTAGAGCGAGAGGAATCAGAGGCAGGAGAGTGCACTTCACGAGCGTGAGGTAAAATAGCCGGCTTTAGCAATGAAACATGGAATTTGTTATGGATCCTAAGATGGACGGGTAACTTCAATTGGTAGACTACAGGATTTACCTGTCGAAGAACCTCATAAGGACCCAGGAATTGAGGAGCAAATTTGACAGAGCTCACTCTAAGTTTCACGTGTTTTGCAGAGAGCCACACAAAGTCCCCTGGAGAAAAGACAGGAGCCGGGCGACGAAACCGATCGGACACCGTCTTCATACGGTCCTTAGCTGCTTGGATCGACTCTTGAGTCCTATCCCAAACCTCTCTGGCATTAGTTGCCCAGTCGGCCACAAGAGGAGGAGGTGCAGCAGCGGGAAACGGTACCGGTACCCTAGGGTGTTGCCCATTATTGAGTAGGAACGGTGTCTGCCCAGTGGCCTCAGCCAGCGAATTGTTAAGGGCAAATTCTGCCCAGGGTAGGAGGGAGGACCAGTTATCGTGGTTCTCAGCAACAAATTGTCGAAGGTATATAATCATGGATTAATTGGTATGCTCAACCAAACCATTGGTCTCCGGATGGTAGGCCAAAGAGAGATTCAACTCAATTTGCAGAAGGCTACAAAGATCTTGCCAGAAACGGGAAGCAAATTGCGGGCCTCTATCACAAATGATACGATTTGGCATCCCATGAAGCCTAAAGACATGCTTGCGGAATAGTTTGGCTAGTACCCTGGAAGATGGGATTCTCGATAACGGTACGAGATGAACCATCCGGGAGAAATGGTCCGTAATGACCCACACAAATCTATGTCCCTGTGAACACGGAAGATCACCCACAAAGTCCATGCCTACCACCTCCCATGGTCTATCTGGCACTGGTAAAGGATGCAAGAGCCCAGCCGGAGTAATACTATTGTATGTTCTGAGGATTTCGATAGCGTTAGGGCAATGACAACCAGAGACGAGTTCTTGGTACAAGATGTTTATAATATGTAACCACGGTAGATACACAACGGAACAAACACAGCAGAACAAACACAGCAGAACAAACACACGAAATACCTTCCCGAAACGGAGCGGAGGGAATTCCCGGGACCACGCACCGGACTCCCCCAGGGAGACCACCAGAGCGAACCCCTATACAGGGACTGTCCGGCAATCACCCCGGAAGGCCTAAATGCGCAGCAGCCGGGACACAAGGGGCAAACGGTAAAGTCCAGAAGTGTCCGTACGGGATGATAGTCCAGAGTGGTTATGAACCGGAAGGAACCGGGCAGAAGTGCTGACCGAAGACGGAAGACGGAGTCCGGGCAAAGCTTGAAGAAACCGGGTATGGTCCAGAGTCGGTCGGTAGTTTTTCAGGAGGATCCAAAGGTAATCAGGAAGTAGAAGCAGCAAGGCAGGAGCACACAGCAAGCAGTATACTCAGGCACTGGACTAGGCTTAGAGGCGGCCTTTTAAGCAGCTGGACAGGAAGTAGGGCAACAGAACAGTAAACTCCATGTTAACCGAGGGCAAGCTCTTTCAAAAGAGAACTGGAAAACCTGGAAACTTGACAGCCGGTTTCTGCCGTAATGGACGGTTGCGAGCACACGAGTAGCAGGAACCGACATATCTCTTGACGTGGCTGGCTAAGTGTGGCCACCAATACCACCTCTCGAGTAACTCTCGTGTCCGTCTAATACCAAAATGCCCACCCACCTTTGAGGTGTGGGCCCACGATAGTATATCATTCTGTCGATCCGGCGGAACAAAGGTCTTGCCCGGTGGGATTTGGTCTAATGTCACAGGGGAGAGCGTATAAAAAACCCAGGAGGGAAGGATAAGACGAGGTTCGTCAATCTCTTCCTGGGTAGAAACCATAGAGCGAGACAGGGCGTCTGCCTTGTTATTCTTACTCCCAGACAGATAGTTGATGGAGAAGTGAAAGGGGGAGAAAAACAAAGACCAGCGGGCTTGACGAGGATTCAGACGCTGAGCGGTTTGTAAGTACGTCAGATGCTTATGGTCTGTATAGACCTGGAAAGGATGTTTCGCTCCTTCTAGCAAGTGACGCCACTCCTCCAAGGCTAATCTCAGGGCGAGCAGTTCCCTATCCCCAATGGTATAGTTTCTCTCTGCCTGTGAAAAGGTTTTAGCAAAGAAGAAACACGACCTTTTTCTACCTACACCGTTCTTTTGATACAAGACCGCACCAACACCCACTGAAGAGGCATCAACCTCCAAAAGGAAGGGCTTATTCTCATCGGGTCTTTGAAGAACGGGAGCAGTTGAAAAGTGTCTTTTTACTGCCTCAAAAGCCTGGGATGTCTCAGTAGACCAGACTTTTGGATTAGCACCTTTCTTAGTCAAGACCACCAAAGGGGCTACCAAAGTGGAGAAATGGGGTATGAACTGCCGGTAATAATTTATGAATCCTAAGAAGCATTGCACCGCCTTCAAGGAATGAGGTTCGGACCATTCCAGGAAAGCAGAGAGCTTTGCAGGATCCATAGCCAGACCCTCTTGTGAGATAATGTAACCCAAAAAAGGCAAGGATCACTGCTCGAATACACACTTTTCGAGTTTAGCAAACAATGAGTGCTCCCTTAAACGGGAAAGGACACGAACGACATCCTGACGATGAGTCTCCAGATCAGGAGAAAAAAATCAGGATTTCGTCCAGATACACCACGACGGAGGATAAGAGTAAATCCCTGAACACATCGTTTCCGAAGTCCTGAAATACTGCGGGTGCATTACATAAACCAAAAGGCATGACGAGGTATTCATAGTGACCGTCTCGGGTGTTAAAAGCGGTCTTCCATTCGTCACCCTCTCGAATTCGTACCAAGTTATACGCACCCCGCAGATCCAACTTCGTAAAAACCTGAGCTCCCCTCAGTCTGTCAAAGAGCTCCGAAATTAAAGGTAATGGGTATTTGTTCTTTATTGTGATTGCGTTGAGACCCCTGTAATCTAAGCAGGGACACAAATCACCCTCTTTCTTCCGAACAAAGAAAAACCCAGCTCCCGCGGGAGAGACAGACTTATGAATGAACCCCTTCTCTAAACTCTCTCTTATATAGGTCGACATGGCCTCCGACTCAGGTATTGACAGGGGGTAAACCCTGCCCTTAGGTGGAACCGAACCTGGGATAAGGTCTATGGCGCAGTCATACGGCCTATGGGGTGGAAGAACCTCAGCACCCTGTTTGGAGAACACGTCAGCGAAATCCAAATAGGGTGTAGGTATGGGAGAGAGATCAGTTGATGCAACCGCCATGACCTTAGGTGGTAAGGGAAGACATCGGGACTGACATTTCGAACCCCAACTAATAATGCTGTCGGACTCCCAGTCAATTAGAGGAGCATGGGTCCGAAGCCATGGGAGACCCAGAAGAACGTCGTCTATACCCTCAGGCAAAACAAGAAAAGAAATCTCCTCTATGTGACCCTGAGACAGGGAAAGGCGCAAGGGAACTGTCCTCAATGTAATGGAGTCAGACAACATAGTCCCATTAACAATCCGGACAGGAATAGGCGCCTCTAACATGATAGAGGGAATATTGTGTCTCTTTACAAATCCTGAGGACACAAAAGTCCCGTCAGCTCCGGAATCCACAAAAACCATAATAGGCCATATATGCTCAGAGAATGAGAGCTGACCTGGGATACTACACTTAGAGGGTGCAGAAGACGTCTCTAGTAACCCCCCTCTAATGGTTACTAGGCCTGGGAGTTTCCCTGACGGCTAGGACACTTGTTGGCATAGTGCCCAGCCTGACGACATACGTAACATATAGGAGGACCAGACCTGCGTAGTCTGGAGGACGTATGACCTAACTCCATAGGAGTGGTAGATGTCTCAGATGCTGAGGAAGATGGTAGTGGACCCTCAACAACTGGAATAGCCCGATGCTTAGGGCGTGGGGAAGAGACCTCGAGTCTACGTTCCTTATGTCGTACGTTGATCCTTGTTGCTACAGTGATTAAGTCCTCCAGAGAAGCAGGGACCTCACGAGTAGCAAGGGCATCCTTGACATAGCCTGCCAACCCTCTCCAGAAGATAGGAATCAATACCTTTTCTGGCCAATCTAGTTCTGCCACCAGAGTTCTAAAAGCAATGGCATAAGAACTAGTAGATAACGAACCCTAAGATAGATCTAACAGTCTCAGGGCCGCATCATGGGTAACCTGCGGACCCATGAATACCGCTTTAAGAGCTTTAAGAAAGTCTTGATGTCTCAGAGTAACCACATCAGAGCGCTCCCATAGGGGAGTCGCCCATTCTAAGGCTTTGTCCTGAAGTAAGGATATGATAAAGCCTACTCTGGACCTCTCCGTAGAGAAGCGAGAAGAGTTGACCTCTAGGTGTATCTGACACTGACTAATGAAACCACGACATGATCTGGCATCACCAGAATACCTGTTTGGCAGAGCAAGTCGAGGATCATGTGCAGCTGTCACCATGGCCTGAGGTTTATCCTCAATAGTCTTGAGCCGCGACTCAAGTACTTGCATGTAACGGTGTAACTGCTGATATTCTGCCATAACTGCCAGACCCTTAGCTCAGTCCTAATGTTACGGGGGGGCTGTCTGATAATAAAACCCAAAGGAATATCAGACAGTCAGGGTCCACCGTGCAAACACTCTGCTGCAGACTATGGCAGAGGATAAGGGGTATATAAGTGTGCCACTGTAAATAGTAAAAGCACAAGTGCAGAGTGCAATACCTCTGTTAAACTCACAGAGGAATATAATTAGAAAATAAAGCAATTCCTCCCTTACTTGGAGGGTGTGTGGTATGGTCTCTGTTAATGGTCACAGAGACAAAAGCAGTGAGTGTGAAATGGCACCTACCTAGGTCCGTTCCTCTAGCGGTGCCAGGAGATGGACAGCAGCGTAAGCCGCACAAAGCTCCTACCTGTGTTCACTCCACTAGTGTGCGAGGACACGAACCACTAGATATGGCACCTGCCTAGGTCCGCTCCACTAGTGGTGCAAAAGAGATGGACAGCAGCATAAGCCGCACAAAGCTCCTACCTATGTTCGCTCCCCTTGTGTGCGAGGATACGAACAACTGCCAGACGCAGTATAAGGAACGTTACCCTAGCGGCAACATCCACTTACGAGTAGAATCACAAGGCCCAGCCGGACCATGTGCCTCAGGCACCTGCCTATGTCCGCTCCACTAAGATGTAAGGATACGGACCGCAGCCGAAGCTGTAAGGTATAAGAACGCTACCCTGCCGATAGCGCTCACCTTGTATAGACAGAGAGATGCCTAGAGGGACGTGCACAGAGCGTCTACTCTCATGCATGAACCAAGAGGACTGAGCGCCGGGCGGCGTGCGTCAGGGTGTTATATAGACTCTGTGCCTTATCCAAGATGGAGGACACCAGAGCCAATCCGCTGCCAAAATGACAGCAATGACGTCACGCTGGCCTATCACCGAGGAAAGCGTCACAAGCACATGACCAGCGACCAAAAGGTGTCAGAGACATGTGACCACGTGTCACAAGCACATGACCAGCAGCCAATCAGCTTAGAAGGTGTCAGAGACATGTGACCTCGTGTCAGCGATGATGTCACCCGCACATGTGCAATGGCTCCAAGATAGGACTTAGTCTCCAGCGCTTGCACATGTGCAGTAGCAAGAAATCCGAACATAGTCTCCAGTGCTCGCACATGTGCAGTAGCAAGAAATCCGAACATAGTCTCCAGTGCCACAGCAACCGTAACAGCTGCTGCATGCACAGAGCGGCTGTCAGCTCAGCTTCCTGTCTTCAGTCACAGTGAGTGGCAGTAACCATGCATCTGTAAGCTACTGCAATGCACTGCTTATGAGGTAAGGAACATAGTTGATCAGGAGAGCTATACTACATTTCCAAATGGAGGTATTTGATTTTATAGTTGCCCTGCTGAACGACTACCAAACATGAGAGTCCATTATACGCCACAAGAAAACACATCTAAATAGCGAGCTCTGTTGTTTAGTATTCATTCAGCTGGATAACTGGACTTAAAGGGGTATTCCATCTCCAAGATCCTATCCTCAATATATCAATATATAGTAGCAATAATATCAGCAAA
Organism: Anomaloglossus baeobatrachus; assembly: GCF_048569485.1. NCBI lineage: Eukaryota > Metazoa > Chordata > Amphibia > Anura > Aromobatidae > Anomaloglossus > Anomaloglossus baeobatrachus. The sequence continues at coordinate 183,317,524 of NC_134357.1, forward strand.
TACCAATATCTGGAAATGTAGAATAGTTCTCCTGATTAGGCATGCCCTTACCTCATAAGCAGGGCATTGCAGCTTTGGTAGCAACAGTTACGACATGGACTCTGCTGCTGTGGACCCGGTGAGAGTGGGTGCAGATTCATTGCACCCACACTCCTCACATGGAGGGTCTGCACTCCTAGAAAATGGGGGATACGTTCCCTGAGTGTGTCCCCCCATATTCTAGATGGTCCCGAGTTGTCGTGGTACCCCCTTATTTTTTCTTCTTACAATAAATTGGTGAAAGAAGGAATGTTTTGGGGAGTGTTTTTTCAAATACATTTTTTTTTGTCTATTTTATTTTGTTAGTACTGACAGTTTGTGATGTTGGGTATCTGATAGATGCCATGACATCACAAATTGCTGGGCTTGATGTCAGGTGACCTTACCGCTAGTACCAATCCCATTTATTTGCCACTGCACCAGGGCATGGAATTAGCTGGGGTGAAGCGCCAGGATTGGCGCATCTAGTGGATGCGCCACTTCTGGGGCGCTTGCGGCCTGCTATTTTTAGGCTGTGAAGGGCCAATAACTATGGACCTTCCCACCCTGAGAATACCAGACTACAGCTGTCTGCTTTACCTTGGCTGGTGATCCAATTTGGGGGGGAACCCTACTTTGTTTTTGTAATTATTATTATTTCTAAAATAATTATAAAAAAGACCCTGAGGTGACCTCCACAATGGATCACCAACCAAGGTAAAGCTGCCAGCTGTGGTTTTCAGGCTACAGTGGTCTGCTTTACCCTAGCTGACTATCATAAATGGGGGGACCCCACGTCATTTTTTTTTTAAACTATTTTTTTAAATAAAAAAAATTAATGGGCTTCCCTGTATTTTGATTGCCAGCCAAGGTAACGCCAGGCAGATGGGGGTGGCATCCCGTAGCTGTCTGCTTTATCTGCGCTGAGAATCAAAAATACCGTGGAGTGCTACATCATTTTTTTTAATATTTATTAATATTATTTTATTTTAAGATTTATTTTTACAGTACTGTCATGTCAGGCAATCAAAATACAGGGAAGCCCATTTTTTGTTTAGTTATTTAAATTTATAATTAAAAAAAAATAGATATGGGCCCCCGCTGCATTTTTTGTACTGCTAGCTAAGGCCGGTTTCACACATCCGGCTTTTTGCCGGTTTACCGGATCCGGCGCTCTCCCGTACAGACAATACAGTACAGTGACAGCGCTGTAACTTCCGGGTCACATGCGCCGGTCACATGACAGCAAGTGACCGGCGCTTGTTGCGCTGTCACTGTACTGTAGTCACTGTATGGGAGAGCGCCGGATCCGGTAAACGGGCGAAAAGCCGGATGTGTGAAACCGGCCTCAGGGTAATCCAAGCAGCTACTGGCTGCTAACCCCCACTGCTTGGTGTTACCTTCACTGGCAATGGAAAATCCAGGGAAGCATTTTTTATTTTTTTTGGCAAAAAACTAACAAAAAAAATGACATGGGCTTCACCATATTTTTGTATGCTAGCCAGGTACAGCAGGCAGGTACGGCTGCCCCAACCCCCAGCTGCCTATTTGTACCTGGCTGGGAACTAAAAATATAGGGAAGCCCTTTTTTTAATTATTTCATGAATTTCATGAAATAATTAAAAAAAAAAACCGATGTGGGCTTCGCTCCATTTTTGTGTCCAGCCGGGTACAACTAGGCAGCTGGGAATTGGAATCCGCAGCACAGGTTAGCCCGAGCTTTATGGGTGCCTCTGCTGCGAATTGCAGTCCGCAGCCGCCCCAGAAAATGGCGCTTTCATAGAAGCGCCATCATCTGGCACTGTATCCAACTCTTACAGCTGCCCTGAAGCCGGGTGGCTTGCTGGGTAATTATGAGTTAATACTAGCTTTGTTTTACTAGCTAGTATTAAGTCAGAGATTCTTAATGTCAGGCAAGTTTGACCCGGCCATTAAGAATCTCCAATAAAGGGTTAAAAAAAAGACACCACACAGAGAAAAAATTCTTTAATAGAAATAAATACACAGACACACTTAGAGACTCCATGTTTATTACTCCCTGTTAGCCCTCCACGTTCCTGGTCTTCTGTCTTCTTTCTCCTTCAACCCATGCAGCTCTGCTACATCAGCAGCGCTGCATGGGGGAATACGCTGCTTCCCGTGCAGTCGATATCACTCAGTGAGTGAGCAGCAGCTGCGTGATGGAAGCGGTGACGTCACCGCTGACAGGCATGTTGCAATAGCAATGGTAATCTCCATTATTGAAAAAAAGATTTTTTGGATCAACAACGTCCCGGGAATATTAGAGTTATACAAATATCGCCAAATATTCCCAATATACACAATTATTTATTCAATAAAAAAGTTCCACACCACAGTGTAAGTAAACAAGTGATCACAAGATCATGTACATATAAAATATATTCCAGATGACAATGAAATATAAACAGGCAGACAAGATTCACAAGAAACTTCGAGCAAAGGACTTAACTTAGGCTGAAAAAATGGCAATATTCGACATCCAAACTTTGGAGTCTAACAGTCCATAAGGTCCAGGCACATATATGCTGTAGCTCTTTCAGAAGTCTTTTTAATAAAGGTGAATCGTCCACTTAGGTGTCATATAATTATCCCTTCTTAGTTCCTCCGCCTCGACGCGTTTCCCCACACGGATAGTGCGGTTCATCAGGAGGCTATGAGTTTAAATACATTTAATCAGTATCAAAATATCCAAGGATACACAGTTTTAAAAAACATTATCACAGTAGTATCGAACAAATAGAAATCCAACAATATAATTAGGTACTTGCCTAAAATGAAGGTTAGGTGTACAGGTCCATGGCACCAGATAGACAGGATCAGCAGTGGTACAGACAATGCTGTGTAGATGACCACCACTGTCCAAGTGATCGCCATGGAGCTGTACAACCTATAGGTATATATATACCCCTAACATTATTCAGAACACCTGCGGGCACAACAGGGCGGAAGCTACCGGATGTCCGGTGTACGCCCCCTGCATGACACGTGCTTAATGCACGTGCCATATGGGGGCCAAAGAGGATCAAAAACAGTTGCCGTCCAGCGATACTAGGATCCGAACACGCATGCCCAGTATCGCCAGCTCATTGTACCCGCGTCAGGACGGAGGCCTGCTCGGGTCAAATAGCATGGACGGGAGAAAACGGATACTTCTACGCATGCGCATGGCCTCCATAGATACGAAAAAGGCGTCCCAGGAGAGCCGTGTCACATGCTCCAATGAGAAGATCCTCCATACAGAGGCCTCTACGCATGCGCACGACCTCCATAGAAACAGTAGAAGCGTCCCAGGGGAGCCGCAGCTTCCATAGATACGAAGAAAGGCGTCCCAGGAGAGCCGCGTCACATGATCCAATGGGAAGATCCCCCGTACAAAGGCCTCTGCGCATGCGCACGGCCTCCATAGAAACGATAGAGGCGTCCCAGGAGAGCTGCGTCATGTGAACCAATAAGAAGATCCTCCGTGCACTTGCGCAGTATCATAAAAATAAGACTTAGATATTCTTCACCACCACCCTTGAGAATAGATCAAAGGGCGGTATTAAGATTATTTTGATGAACACCACATCAATCAGAGCTACCGCCCCAGGCCCTAAGGCGTAAGGAAAAACAATATAGGTATTAAACATGATTACATTAGACATAAATTACACTGGCCGATCATGATATACAGATACACATACGGCCAAGTATGATTACATTTTACAATAATAGCATAAATTACATCAATAATAACATGAATTACATCAATATATATACGGCTAATACCATGTATATGGATATATTTTATATATTCCTAAGACAAGTACTTACATAGATAATTATGATAATAACCAATAATATAGAAACCCCTTATATTAATAAGTGGGCAAACTTCCAGAGTAAAGTTTAGTGAGACCCTTAAGCAGTATATTCCCTGTCCTTGCTATGTGGGGAGGAAGCAATTGAATATAAGCTGTTCGTTGAGCCCCCCTGGTGAGAGGGAGCCCAGCTTAAAAATCCAAGGTTTTACTAGCTCCAACACAGAAATACGTTGGAAATTCTGTGTTGGAGCTAGTAAAACCTAACCCTAGAGGTGGAGACTTTGACAGGCTCCTTCTACAGAAGGAGTCATCTTGGATTTTTAAGCTGGGCTCCCTCTCACCAGGGGGGCTCAACGAACAGCTTATATTCAATTGCTTCCTCCCCACATAGCAAGGACAGGGAATATACTGATTAAGGGTCTCACTAAACTTTACTCTGGAAGTTTGCCCACTTATTAATATAAGGGGTTTCTATATTATTGGTTATTATCATAATTATCTATGTAAGTACTTGTCTTAGGAATATATAAAATATATCCATATACATGGTATTAGCCGTATATATATTGATGTAATTCATGTTATTATTGATGTAATTTATGCTATTATTGTAAAATGTAATCATACTTGGCCGTATGTGTATCTGTATATCATGATCGGCCAGTGTAATTTATGTCTAATGTAATCATGTTTAATACCTATATTGTTTTTCCTTACGCCTTAGGGCCTGGGGCGGTAGCTCTGATTGATGTGGTGTTCATCAAAATAATCTTAATACCGCCCTTTGATCTATTCTCAAGGGTGGTGGTGAAGAATATCTAAGTCTTATTTTTATGATACTGCGCAAGTGCACGGAGGATCTTCTTATTGGTTCACATGACGCAGCTCTCCTGGGACGCCTCTATCGTTTCTATGGAGGCCGTGCGCATGCGCAGAGGCCTTTGTACGGGGGATCTTCCCATTGGATCATGTGACGCGGCTCTCCTGGGACGCCTTTCTTCGTATCTATGGAAGCTGCGGCTCCCCTGGGACGCTTCTACTGTTTCTATGGAGGTCGTGCGCATGCGTAGAGGCCTCTGTATGGAGGATCTTCTCATTGGAGCATGTGACACGGCTCTCCTGGGACGCCTTTTTCGTATCTATGGAGGCCATGCGCATGCGTAGAAGTATCCGTTTTCTCCCGTCCATGCTATTTGACCCGAGCAGGCCTCCGTCCTGACGCGGGTACAATGAGCTGGCGATACTGGGCATGCGTGTTCGGATCCTAGTATCGCTGGACGGCAACTGTTTTTGATCCTCTTTGGCCCCCATATGGCACGTGCATTAAGCACGTGTCATGCAGGGGGCGTACACCGGACATCCGGTAGCTTCCGCCCTGTTGTGCCCGCAGGTGTTCTGAATAATGTTAGGGGTATATATATACCTATAGGTTGTACAGCTCCATGGCGATCACTTGGACAGTGGTGGTCATCTACACAGCATTGTCTGTACCACTGCTGATCCTGTCTATCTGGTGCCATGGACCTGTACACATAACCTTCATTTTAGGCAAGTACCTAATTATATTGTTGGATTTCTATTTGTTCGATACTACTGTGATAATGTTTTTTAAAACTGTGTATCCTTGGATATTTTGATACTGATTAAATGTATTTAAACTCATAGCCTCCTGATGAACCGCACTATCCGTGTGGGGAAACGCGTCGAGGCGGAGGAACTAAGAAGGGATAATTATATGACACCTAAGTGGACGATTCACCTTTATTAAAAAGACTTCTGAAAGAGCTACAGCATATATGTGCCTGGACCTTATGGACTGTTAGACTCCAAAGTTTGGATGTCGAATATTGCCATTTTTTCAGCCTAAGTTAAGTCCTTTGCTCGAAGTTTCTTGTGAATCTTGTCTGCCTGTTTATATTTCATTGTCATCTGGAATATATTTTATATGTACATGATCTTGTGATCACTTGTTTACTTACACTGTGGTGTGGAACTTTTTTATTGAATAAATAATTGTGTATATTGGGAATATTTGGCGATATTTGTATAACTCTAATATTCCCGGGACGTTGTTGATCCAAAAAATCTTTTTTGCTAAAGTTATTCCAGGGTATGGCAGGATTCTTATCAGGGCCTGTTAACACGGCATCTTGGGTTGAGGAAGCTAATCAAGTTTTCTCCACAGGTGATTTCTCTGCAGGGAGTACAGGTTCAACCCTTAAAGATTCGTTCAAAGATCTATTGGCGAACTATAAAAATAATATACGATCGTGGTGGGAAATTAAGGGTTTAGAAAACTACATTAAACATCAGATTGTTCCTAGGGGATTAAGGATCAATATACATCCTTCCCCTAGGACGGCGTCTGAAACATTCTTGGTTGTGTGGCGTAAAGAATCTATAGCCTCTTCCCTAAGACTTATGACCCTTCTATTAGAGGAGGAGAAAAAACTGTTTGCCGAATCCACTACGGTCCTCAATTCAAGTATTGATAATATCTTACGTCTTAAAAACGATCCTGACTTTGTCAGGAGGGAAGGACTATTACAAACCTCTGTAGAAAGGTTTCAGAACAATTTGAAGGAGAGAAAACATTCTCAATTTGTTAGGGATCTAGCAGAGTTTAGAGAGGATAAGGCTTTCCAATCTCCTCCTCCCCCTAGACAACCACTGTCAGTATCTTCCTCTGATCTTGATACCTCGGATTCCGAGAGATCAAGGTCAAATACAAATCCCCCTGAGATAACCAACAGACCTCCATGGCAAGCTCCAAAGAAATCAAAAAAAAGGAGAGAGGGTCAGTTTGGCTATTATGGGCCTCCTCGTGGATCCTCTGGTCCTTCTGGGTCTTTTTTGGAGCAGAGACACCTGGGAGGCTATTACCCACGAACAAGGGCGCATCAGGCCAGGGGAGGATTTTGAATCTCTCGGAAGTTCCCCTATCAAGTGACGACTATGCAGTTTTATCAAAAGGCTTGGGATTTATTCCTTCGAACCATTATGACTGCTTTAGCTGGATAAAAGACCTAGAGTTATTTGGGCGAAAGCTTAAGTGGAAGTTATTTTTTGAACAGAACACGCGAGATCAGTGTAGGGCTCTGGGCATTCAGGAAGAGGATTTTGACTGCTTTCAATCCCTTACTGATCTCCTCAAGGATAGCACCAAAGGCAGGGGAGACGGTCCCTTCACCTGTTTGAAGAGGCCGAGTAAAAAATCTCCACCAGCCAGTACATGTACAAGTGTCGACATCTTTCTTAAACTTGTACAGGAAGACCTGCAAAAAATTCCAAGATCCTCTCATGGACATCTGAATCTTCTAGAGGGGGAATCCCGGGCACTGGATCAGTTATCAAAAAATGACAGTATTGTCATAAAAAAATCCGATAAGGGTGGAAATCTTGTTGTTTTAAGCCATGTGAAATATCTTAACATGTGCTATTCCCTACTGAATGATAGGGAGACATATGAGAGGCTATCGAATGACCCAACTAAAATATATGTAGATGTTCTTTTTCCCATACTTGATAGAGATAGGGGTTCTGGCCTGATTTCGGATAACGAATATGAGTTTCTATCACCGCTTCATCCAATGATTCCTGTTTTTTACGCACTTCCTAAAGTGCACAAGGGCCTAGAACCACTTAAGGGTAGGCCCATTGTGGCGGGGATTAATTCCCTTTCCCAGAACATTGGGATCTATGTTGATAAGGTTCTACGCCCCTTTGTAACCGCCCTCCCGTCTTATATCCGAGATACTCCTCATTTATTGCAGATCCTTGAGGATGTAAGTGTGAGCCCGGAGACTATCTTGGCCTCCATTGATGTGGAGGCACTCTATAGCTCAATCCCCCATGAGTTAGGTCTACAGGCGGTTAATTTTTTTCTTAGGACTAGAGCTGTAGAGTGTGCTAGACATAGTAAATTCATTGGAGAATTGCTGTCTTTCACACTATATCATAATTATTTTTTATTTGATACCAAATACTTCCACCAGCTCAGGGGTACAGCTATGGGGAGCCCGTGTGCCCCCAGTTATGCTAATTTATACCTGGGCTGGTGGGAGGAAACGGTAGTTTTTGGGGGGGAGGATGGGGAATCTCATCAATGTATCGGACTTTGGGTCCGGTACATTGATGACATCCTCATCCTCTGGACAGGATCTATTTTTGATTTTGAGCAATTTGTCGGGGGTCTCAACAAGAATTCCTTAGGGCTTAGATTTACTTATACTTGTGATCACAACTCAATTACCTTTTTGGATCTGGTAATAGTAAAAGACGGGAGAGGTAGGATTCAGACACTCACGCATCGTAAGCCTACGGCAACGAATTCATTATTAAAATGGGACAGTCATCATCCTCTTGCCCTTAGAAAAGGTATTCCAAAGGGGCAATTCTTGCGTATACGCAGGAATTGTTCCAGAGAAGACGATTTCAAAAAACAGGCTGCTGATCTTTTTGACCGTTTTTTGGAGCGTGGTTACCCCAGGCGTATTTTGCAGCAGTCTTATGCTTATGCCCAGAGTACCAACCGACATTCGCTTATGACCCCGAGGATACGTGAAGACAATTCTAACATCACACGTATAATCGGTACTTTTGACACTCAATCAGATAGAGTGTTTTCGGTCATAAAAAAATATTGGGGGATTTTAAGGGCTGACCCTGACCTATCCAAACATATTTCAAAACTGCCAAGTATTACATATAGGCGAGGGCGGTCTTTGGGTGACATGCTGACTCACAGCATGTACCAGGCTCCTAGACCAGAAGGAACTTGGCTGGACAGGAAAATTGTTGGCATGTTCCGTTGTGGTAATTGTAAATATTGTGGATCAATGGAACAATGTAAAGGAATAAAGAGTTCGGCTAATGGTAAAACCTTTTATTTGCGCGATTTTAGTAATTGCAGGACCTCCGGAGTTATCTATAGGGCATGCTGCACGTGTCCAATGGACTACGTGGGCAAGACCCTGAGAGAACTCCGGAGGAGAGTGGGGGAGCATTTGTCCGATATTCGGAATAAACGAGATACACCAATCTCCCGCCACATGAACGTGACACATAGGGGTGATTTAACTCATATTCGTTTTTCTGTGTTGGAGCTAGTAAAACCTAACCCTAGAGGTGGAGACTTTGACAGGCTCCTTCTACAGAAGGAGTCATCTTGGATTTTTAAGCTGGGCTCCCTCTCACCAGGGGGGCTCAACGAACAGCTTATATTCAATTGCTTCCTCCCCACATAGCAAGGACAGGGAATATACTGCTTAAGGGTCTCACTAAACTTTACTCTGGAAGTTTGCCCACTTATTAATATAAGGGGTTTCTATATTATTGGTTATTATCATAATTATCTATGTAAGTACTTGTCTTAGGAATATATAAAATATATCCATATACATGGTATTAGCCGTATATATATTGATGTAATTCATGTTATTATTGATGTAATTTATGCTATTATTGTAAAATGTAATCATACTTGGCCGTATGTGTATCTGTATATCATGATCGGCCAGTGTAATTTATGTCTAATGTAATCATGTTTAATACCTATATTGTTTTTCCTTACGCCTTAGGGCCTGGGGCGGTAGCTCTGATTGATGTGGTGTTCATCAAAATAATCTTAATACCGCCCTTTGATCTATTCTCAAGGGTGGTGGTGAAGAATATCTAAGTCTTATTTTTATGATACTGCGCAAGTGCACGGAGGATCTTCTTATTGGTTCACATGACGCAGCTCTCCTGGGACGCCTCTATCGTTTCTATGGAGGCCGTGCGCATGCGCAGAGGCCTTTGTACGGGGGATCTTCCCATTGGATCATGTGACGCGGCTCTCCTGGGACGCCTTTCTTCGTATCTATGGAAGCTGCGGCTCCCCTGGGACGCTTCTACTGTTTCTATGGAGGTCGTGCGCATGCGTAGAGGCCTCTGTATGGAGGATCTTCTCATTGGAGCATGTGACACGGCTCTCCTGGGACGCCTTTTTCGTATCTATGGAGGCCATGCGCATGCGTAGAAGTATCCGTTTTCTCCCGTCCATGCTATTTGACCCGAGCAGGCCTCCGTCCTGACGCGGGTACAATGAGCTGGCGATACTGGGCATGCGTGTTCGGATCCTAGTATCGCTGGACGGCAACTGTTTTTGATCCTCTTTGGCCCCCATATGGCACGTGCATTAAGCACGTGTCATGCAGGGGGCGTACACCGGACATCCGGTAGCTTCCGCCCTGTTGTGCCCGCAGGTGTTCTGAATAATGTTAGGGGTATATATATACCTATAGGTTGTACAGCTCCATGGCGATCACTTGGACAGTGGTGGTCATCTACACAGCATTGTCTGTACCACTGCTGATCCTGTCTATCTGGTGCCATGGACCTGTACACCTAACCTTCATTTTAGGCAAGTACCTAATTATATTGTTGGATTTCTATTTGTTCGATACTACTGTGATAATGTTTTTTAAAACTGTGTATCCTTGGATATTTTGATACTGATTAAATGTATTTAAACTCATAGCCTCCTGATGAACCGCACTATCCGTGTGGGGAAACGCGTCGAGGCGGAGGAACTAAGAAGGGATAATTATATGACACCTAAGTGGACGATTCACCTTTATTAAAAAGACTTCTGAAAGAGCTACAGCATATATGTGCCTGGACCTTATGGACTGTTAGACTCCAAAGTTTGGATGTCGAATATTGCCATTTTTTCAGCCTAAGTTAAGTCCTTTGCTCGAAGTTTCTTGTGAATCTTGTCTGCCTGTTTATATTTCATTGTCATCTGGAATATATTTTATATGTACATGATCTTGTGATCACTTGTTTACTTACACTGTGGTGTGGAACTTTTTTATTGAATAAATAATTGTGTATATTGGGAATATTTGGCGATATTTGTAAATCTCCATTATTGACCTGCTGTGGCAGCCGGTGAATAACAGAATCGTGAAGCAGAACGGGGAGCCGATCATGTGCCAGAGCATATCGCCAGTACACGGGAAGGCACATACGAGCACCGCGTCCCAGAGAGATGTACTGACAGCTAGCAGTGACATCTAGCCATGTGACCAGTCTGTAGCCAATGAGTTAATAGACACATGACTGGTCACATGGCTATTTTGACGTCACGATAGGTCCTATGCTGGTGCTGGTTACCGGGAGGACGCAGCAAAAAAAGAGCGGCGGGAGATAGAGTGCAGGACGCGTCGCGGGTACCTGTAAGTGTTATGACAATGTTTATTAACTGTATGTGTACATTTATAATGTGTTTTTATGTGTTTGTGTTTGCCTCCTATTGGTTTCAATGGGGTTCGAGAGGTTCGTCGAACGGCTCGCCGAACCGAACTCAAACGTGGCCTCCATTCGACGAACTGAACCGAACTCGAACCTCTAGAGGGTGGCTCATCTCTAGTTGCCAGTGGCGGACTGAGTACAGGCTGTTTTCATTTTACATGAAGCATATAGTAATTTAGAAAAGGTTGCCTGAGTAGTGAACAAGACCTTTAAAAGTAGCTAATTATTTTGTGATTTAAATTTCTCAGAGTAGCAATGAGAGTTGATGCTTACCATATCTTTAATCATTTGCACGCAACCAATTCATCTTTAGCAGGTTTATGGTTTATACGACAGATATACTAGTATCAAGCAATAATTCTTGTAGCATCCAGTAAATATCGGAACATAACTCATCTTCTGAACATGATACCCATGACAATAAAGGTACAGGTTAACAGCCCAAAAATTTTACACTCTTAGGGGTACTTTGCACACTACGACATCACAGGTGCAATGTCGGTGGAGTCAAATCAAAAGTGACGCACATCCGGCGTCGCTGTCGACATCGGAGTATGTGAATCGTTTTTACTATGATTAACAAGCGCAAAAGCGTCGAAATCGTATGATCGGTGTAGCGTCGATCATTTCCATTATTTCGGAAGGAGCGATGTTACGATGTTGTTCCTCGTTACAATAGCAGCACACATCGCTGTGTGTGAAGCCGCAGAAGCGAGGAACATCGCCTTACCTGCGTCCTGGCTGCAATTAGGAAGGAAGGAGGTGGGCGGGATGTTTACGTCCCGCTCATCTCCGCCCCCCTGCTTCTATTGGCCACCTGCTGTGTGACGTCGCTGTCATGCCGCACGACCCGCCCCCTTAGGAAGGAGGCAGTTCGCCGGCCAGAACGACGTCGCAGGGCAGGTAAGTGTATGTGAAGCTGCCGTAGCGATAATTTTTGCTACGGCAGCTATCACAAGATTTCGCAGCTCTAGGAAAGAGAAAACCGGATGCACAGCTCAACTCAATCAAAGGATGAGTGCTGCAGCCTGCATGAAACCAGAAATGAGGGAAAAACAGAAAGCTCATGCATAACCGGCGCGCAGCCCAATCGTGTAAAATAGTCAATGACTGTTCATGTACTAGTATAAATATAGTTTTATTAAGTCCAAAAACACACACAACACAAGAACATAATCATAAAACCAATAAAAATTGTGCAGAATAGCACAGGTAAGGACACGTTCCCTCTGGGATCAGGAGGAAAATTTGCCATATATGACCAGAGTCAAACAATGGGACCTGACGGTGCACAATAGGGGTCATGCAGTGAGAAATCGTCACCTAGTTAGTCAGTCAAAATATACTACCCAAAGTATGGAGCATGGAAATGAGAGTCATGGCAATACCAGGGGGAGCGTGGCCGGCCCCACGCGTATCGCTGCGAACAGCTTCATCAGGGGAGGGTGTTGTTTAGACCATGTGAAAGGATGTATATAGGAACCTTAATTACTTAATTAAAAACAAGTGGTGAGAGATAAACGCATCATTGTTGGTTGCTATGGACGCTACACATACATAGAGTAAATGTACCGTTGGTGGTTACTCTGGACGCCACACATGCACGGAGCGAATACACCATTGGTGGTTACTATGGACGCTGCACATGCACGGAGCTGGGCGCTGCCATAACCGAATATGATGTCATATCCAGAATCCCGATATCCGGAAGTTACATCAAAATAGCCGGTTAAGGAAAACAGAAAGTAATCGCCTGAGGGGCGCAGTGAGGGTTACAGGGATGCAAAGCATCGTAAGCATGCATGGGAAAAGGCGTTCCGAACCGTATGCGGAGACCTGGTTGTCACCAGTACAAACAAGGATTATCATAGTTGATATTGAATCCCATCGATGTCCACAGGGACCCCAATCTACCAGTACATATTGTCAGATAGACATATGGTACCACATACTTTTATGTAACCACAGGTTAATACCACATAACGTGGATTTATTATAAATACATGGTATCCCCATGTGATAGATCATTGAGAGTGGAATAACCTCCCCTTTTTTTATATAAATTTCTCCATTAGTACCGCAAATTTGTATTTATATATGACCCTTGGTACGAAGTTAGAGGGTACCCCCATATACCAATGCATAGTGTCAGATGATAAACACCAGGTAGATATATGGTACCACATAATTCTATGAAACCTCAGACAAATTAGTACCACATAATGTGGATTTATTATAAATACGTGGTATCCACATATGACAACCCATTCAGAATGGGGTAACCCCCTTTTTTTCACCCTCACTAGTACCGCAGGTGCGGATTTATATAACACCCTTAGTAACGGAAGAGGGAAATAATTAAAATCAAGGGGTGCCTCCTAAAAGGAGATTAGGGAGACTGAAACACGTCTTGGTAAATTTGATACGGCACAAGTGCAACCTTTTCAGACAACCATGAAAGACAGTTTAGATAAGTACGAGCAAGAACTAATATCACGTAAACGTAGCAAGCTCACTAGAGACCGTACAGACTTTGAAACAAAAACGGCATACAAATGGAAACACGGTGGCAATTCCAGATGGGGAAACCCCACACGTGGCACACGGAATAGAATGAGACATGGGAATACCACTGGGGAGGCTAACACAAGTGAAGATTTTTTGTCCACCGCAAGCAGCGATTTAGATACAGGACCAGACGAGGCAAGAGGGGTGGAAGATCCCACAAAACGTGTGACGAGACCCAAGAGTCGAGTCAACTACCAAAACAACAAACGATACAGATGGATGTAGGAGAGACCCCTGGGTTTCAGGATCTCCTGGACCTCCTACAGGAGAATGAGAGTCCAACAGGTAGGCGAGCTTTTCCATATAAAAACAAATCCATGGTCACACCACCCCTTTCTTTGGCTCCGGCTGTCAAAGTCTTCTTTGAAATGGTCAAAACTAACATCATGAAGTTGCCCACTAAGATCACTTTCGAACATAATTTAAGCCCCATGGAGAAGGCGGCCCTTGTCCAGCTTAAAAGTAATAACATCTTTGTCATCAAAGAGGCGGACAAGGGCGGCAATGTAGTCCTATGGCCCACTACTATGTACATCGAAGAGGCTAATAGGCAATTAACTAACTCTAGGTGTTATGTTAAGATTCCATCTGACCCAACCAGTGTATTCCTTAAAAAACTAAAATCCTTACTCGACCGAGCTTGTAGTTTGGGTGTTATCAGTAGCAAAGAAAAGAAATATATGTGGGTTGAGCAACCAATGATACCCACATTCTACATGCTACCAAAAATCCACAAGAATGCCTCCAAGCCACCGGGTCGCCCAATCGTTTCCAGCATTGGGAGCTTGTGTGAGAAGGTGTGCACATACTTGGATTTTTTCCTTCAACCCATCGTTACTCAACTCCCTTCCTATCTGAGAGACTCATCTGATTTTATCCGCTTTTGTCTTGACACTCAAATACCTCCCCAGACCCTGATTATGACCTGTGACATAGAATCCTTGTATTGCAACATCAAACATGATGATGGTATCAGGGCTCTTGGTCACTTTCTTAACAAGCAATCCAACTCGGACAGAATGCATGACTCGCTCTTGATTGATTTGTGTCAGTTTGTGCTTGAGCACAATTATTTTTTGTTCGACAACACGTTTTTTAGGAAAACGTCAGGAGTTGCGATGGGTGCACGATGTGCACCGGCCTATGCAAACTTGTTCCTTGGGTGGTGGGAGGAGACCACCGTCTATCCCTCCCGCCTCTACAAGGAGCATGTTTTGCATTGGCGCAGGTACATAGATGACCTGTTCTTTCTATGGAGTGGCACTGAGGAAACCTGCCAGGAATTTTTGAGCTCTCTTAAGTTAACACCAATTCTCATAACATCTTTTTAACCTCAAATTTGTGATTTTCATCAGCAGTCTTTCTGGATCTGAATGTTACAATGGAAGAGGGTCATCTGTCCACCAGCCTCTTCCGTAAACCCATGGCCACTAACAGCCTTCTCCGATTTGACAGCTTCCATCCATTTCATACAAGAAGA
Organism: Anomaloglossus baeobatrachus; assembly: GCF_048569485.1. Classification (NCBI taxonomy): domain Eukaryota; kingdom Metazoa; phylum Chordata; class Amphibia; order Anura; family Aromobatidae; genus Anomaloglossus; species Anomaloglossus baeobatrachus. The sequence goes on from NC_134357.1 coordinate 183,332,710, forward strand.
GGGGTACCGGTGGGTCAATTCCTAAGAGTGCGTCGTAATTGTACATCTGACAATGAGTTCTATCATCAAGCTCATGACCTGACTAAACGTTTTAAGAACAGAGGATATCCGAGAGGGGTCATCTCCACGGCTTTCCAACGAGCAAAACTGGACACTCAACGTGATCTATTAACCCATAAGAAGCCACATGGGGATCAACCACTCCAACTCATTACAGATTTTAACAGTCACTGGAATCAGGTAAGACACATCTTGCGGGACCATTGGAGGGTCCTTACAACTGATATCCAGGTGGCACCCCTTGTGAGTGATGTACCTCTCCTTACTGCCAGAAGAGCTCCTCGGTTGAGAGATATGCTAACCAGAAGCCATTTCAGGAGACCAACAACAAGACTGAACAGAGGACAGACCATGAAAGGATCCTACCTGTGTGGTGAGTGCAATATATGCCAATTCATGCACCCAACCCGAAATGTGTTCATCAATCCCACTGACTCTACCCCACATTCTTTGTCGACATATATCAACTGTAAGACCACTAATGTTGTGTATGACATTATATGCCCATGCCAGAAAGTTTACGTGGGACAGACCTCTCAGGAATTGCGAAAAAGAACACAAAAGCACATCTCCACGATTAATTTGGCGAAATCGAACGAAAAGAAAGGGAAAACCCTTACATCTGTGGCTGCGCACTTCCTCAGACAACATGGAGGTTCGTGCCATAATTTACGGTTGGTGGGGCTTCAGAGAGTAACGAGTAGTGGTAGGGGTGGATCCCTGTGGAAACCCCTTTTGAGGGCTGAGGCAAGGTGGATCTTCACACTTAAGTCCCTCACTCCCTCAGGGCTTAATGAAGAATTGCTGTATACTGTTTTTTTAGGTGAACAACAATAATTCTTCCATTAAGATGGAGTATTTTCATGGTTTTGTTTCTCCTTATTCTAGCATTCATCCAATATGGATTCAATACCTGGGGGTCCACGGTTGATTGGTGGAATGAGTAAACAATGCCTACCGAGTTGGTCATCATGATTGTCATTACTATAACTATTCGTCTTCTTCAATGAAGCAAGAATAAAAGATGGACCTCTCCTTCAACATTTTACAGAACTACAAAGAGATTCTGATGGACAATTGGGACATGTTGATGTAACCTGTGTATTGGAATATTTGAGCCTCCTTCTGGCTCTCTCCCGTGGGATAGCTGTTATGACCATGGCATTATATCCTCATGTTGAATTTAGTTGGATGATCAGGATATGGACATACTAATTGACAGAGTGACCTTTTGGACTCATATAGTTGCGAAGGGTCACCTCTCCATTAACATTAGACTTCGTTCTATTACTTCAGTTTCATCTGGTACATACAGCCGCCCTCCCCCTCCCCCCCCCCATGGATTCTTTTGTCATATTGGTATGGGTTACACAGATGCTGGGGTCCCCAGCCCAGTTTCCCAGAAATCACTTGATAAATCCACACACTGTGGTACTAGTTACTTATCTATTCGATATTATGCATATAGATTAATAACTATTCATAAATTATGGCAGTATGAAATATAAATATGGGTGGCCTCTCCCTCCCCCTTTTCTTTACCATTTAGTGGCACCCCTTGAATTTAATTGTTTCCCTCTTCCGTTACTAAGGGTGTTATATAAATCCGCACCTGCGGTACTAGTGAGGGTGAAAAAAAAGGGGGTTACCCCATTCTGAATGGGTTGTCATATGTGGATACCACGTATTTATAATAAATCCACATTATGTGGTACTAATTTGTCTGAGGTTTCATAGAATTGTGTGGTAACATATATCTACCTGGTGTTTATCATCTGACACTATGCATTGGTATATGGGGGTACCCTCTAACTTCGTACCAAGGGTCATATATAAATCCGCATTTGCGGTACTAATGGAGAAATTTATATAAAAAAAGGGGAGGTTATTCCACTCTGAATGATCTATCACATGGGGATACCATGTATTTATAATAAATCCACGTTATGTGGTATTAACCTGTGGTTACATAAAAGTATGTGGTACCATATGTCTATCTGACAATATGTACTGGTAGATTGGGGTCCCTGTGGACATCGATGGGATTCAATATCAACTATGATAATCCTTGTATGTACTGCTGCCCTTGGGCATCTGCACTTATATAGTAAATAAACTGTTGTTTACTTGATTGAAGCTCTTATGATATATGCACGTTATATACTGCATTGTGGATAATTCGTATGCATCCCTAGGGAGCATGTGCAGGGCCCTGGGACACGTCCAGCTATGTGTATGACATCATTTCCGGTGGCGGTGACAACCAGGTCTCCGCATACTGTTCGGAACGCCTTTTCCCATGCATGCTTACGATGCTTTGCATCCCTGTAACCCTCACTGCGCCCCTCGGGCGATTACTTTCTGTTTTCCTTAACCGGCTATTTTGATGTAACTTCCGGACATCGGGATTCCAGATATGACATCATTTCCGGTTATGGCAGCGCCCAGCTCCGTGCATGTGCAGCATCCATAGTAACCACCAATGGTGTATTCGCTCCGTGCATGTGTGGCGTCCAGAGTAACCCCCAACGGTACGTTTACTCTATGTATGTGTAGCGTCCATAGCAACCACCAATGATGCTTTTATCTCTCACCACTTGTTTTTAATTAAGTAATTAAGGTTCCTATATACATCCTTTCACATGGTCTAAACCACACCCTCCCCTAATGAAGCTGCTCGCAGCGATACGCATGGGGCCGGCCACGCTCCCCCTGGTATTGCCATGACTCTCATTTCCATGCTCCATACTTTGGGTAGTATATTTTGACTGACTAACTAGGTAACGATTTCTCACTGCATGACCCCTATTGTGCACCGTCAGGTCCCATTGTTTGACTCTGGTGAGATATACCCTATAGAACTCCTGGGATATTATTTGTCCCCCCTTTAAGGGCTCATCACTTATAGCCTAACTCATGTGATCATTTAGGTCCCACTACTATGAGATATATTACTTGCATATGGTGTATTCATGATATGTATGATCTAGAATTCTTGGGGTACATGTGCTGTTATTACTCACCTGTTTTACATCACCAAACTTATGAGTCATGCAACAATTGTTGATATACATATAGGAGGTATAGATAACTAATTCTATTGATATGCTGATTTTTTGCATGACTCTATGTATGGCAAATTTTCCACCTGATCCCAGAGGGAACGTGTCCTTACCTGTGCTATTCTGCACAATTTTAATTGGTTTTATGATTATGTTCTTGTGTTGTGTGTGTTTTTGGACTTAATAAAACAATATTTATACTAGTACATGAACCAGTCATTGACTATTTTACACGATTGGGCTGCGCGCCGGTCATGCACAAGATTTCGCAGCTGTGACGGGGGCGGGGACTATTGCGCTCGGCATCGCTACCATCGGCTTGCGATGTCGTAGTGTGCAAAGTACCTCTTAGTCACTCTGTATAGCAAAAGCCCTGCCAACAAAAAAAAAAAAACTACCCCTCATATTATTTCAGAGTTAATAAATCAAAGTATTAAACTCATGACACTTCTCCAATTACAAAAAGTACTCTTAAAAAATGTTGTTCATGCTTGATCACCATATTTTGCCATGTATTTTCACACTTACTAAAAGACTTCAGAGATAGACACACTAGGATCTAGAATGGACCATTTACAACATAAAATGACAGATTTTTTTCAGTTGCATACTATAAATTTGTGGATGCACATAACACACTGGCTTAAGATGTTCAATGGCTTACATGTAAAGCTGAGGACAGTTCCAGGCTTAATAATATTAAAGTGAGATGAATATCAGATTTGTCCACTTTGGAAATACGTATGGAAATGCCTATCCAGAATCCTTCTTCCATTGTTATCTGATCGTGACTTAAAGGAATTATTCTGGACTTTTTTTCTTCTATGCGGCTAAGCAGTTATTGGTAGGTAGCTCTAACTAACTGCTTGTTCTACCATGATTGTAGGTCTCCCAACTCAGAACAGTCCCAGAGAAGTTATGCGATCAATTTTCTCACTTCTTTTGATGTTATATTGACAGACCACCTTCTTCTTTCTATTCTGCTCTAACGATGGTGCATCAATGGCAAGCCCCATGCCCAATCTCTGCGAGCTTCTCTCTTTCAGATGAGTAAATAATGATGGGATCAAGAAATGAGAGACCAGCCACAGCCCTCACTTCCTGCTAATTACGTTTATGTCTGAAGGTGGGGACAGTGAAGGCAGCGCTGACTGGATACAAGGCTCACGTGATGTAATAACCTCATGTAAGCCCCAGGAACGCGAGTGTGGATACTGCTGGAACTGCACCTGTAAGGATAAGGCTACTTTCACACTTGCGTTGGACGGCTTCCGATGCTATCCGCAGCCTTGAGGAATTACGGTAACTGTTGCAGGAAACCGTTATATGCCTCATAGACTTCTATTAGCTACGGATAGCAACGGATGGTCTTGCATTGCATCCGCCCTGCGGCGCATCAGTTGTTTTGACGCTGACCGTCAGTGACCGTCGGGCGGATGGAACGCTGCATGTAGCGTTTTTCTGCACTTCAAAAAACGCAACCTGCAGGATTCCGTCGGCGTCCGTTGTTTTTATAATGGACGCCTATGGTGGCGGATTCCGTTAGAATCCGTCATTTGACGGATTCCGTTAACGCATCCGTCTTTACACAACTGCGCATGCTCAGATGTGTAAAGTCAAGGAAAAAAAACCTATAACGGATTGCGTTATTTTGTACGATCCGTAGCATCTGTTGTGCCACTATATGCAACGCATCCGTTGCATCCGTCACACAAAGCAATGCTACGGATCCCGTCCAACGCAAGTGTGAAACTAGCCTAAGCTTTTTCATTTTAATGGGGCCAAACATAGAGATTGAAAAGGGGTTGTCCAAGTAGTGAACAAACTCTTTAATGTTGATTTACAGCTGGCCCCCCTGGGGCACTGAATACTCTGATACAGTAGAGATTGGTGAATGGCAGAATTAGCTGGTCCTTAACCTACCTTTTCTGTATTTTTTAAATGCATGACAGCTTCATTTTAGATTTACAATGCTTCTTTCTTTCTCTTCTATATTCTGATATCTTGCTGTGACATTTTTTATGTAAGGGTTTTACCACATCCAACAGTCTTCCTTAGATTATAATAAAACTGATTACAAACGCCTCAATTAATGCTCATGGGTTTAATATCCCAATAAATATTAGGCTTTGTGTGGAATGAGGCACAGAAATTAAAGTATGACATTCTACTACTCCTGGAAATACACTTACATAAAGACAATCCAGCCCAATGTATATCCATCCCATATATTTTCTTTCTAATAGCAATTAGAAATTCTGTGACCTTTGTGCTTGAAGATGAAATATTATATTAGTCTGTCATATTGAAGCACCACTCCAGTGTTTTTTTTTCACCACTGGAGTGGCACTTTAAATGTAAGCACCCTGTCCACTATATTATACTTACCATCCAGCATTTTCATGCTTTTTGTAGTGCTGCACCAGTCCCACAGTCATATTTTGTGACTGTAATCTCTGACTGGATGGAAGTCAGAAGTTAAGTCTCAAGCTTTCAATACAACTCTAGATTAGGAAGGTACAACCTCAAATAGTCTCTTATTTGTGAAGACAGTGGAGAAACAAAACAGGACATATAGGCAGCTCATCTATATGAGACACAATCACTATTGAAGCGACTGACAGCTGCAGCAGCCACCACAGTATGCAGTGTTGAAATTGGAGATGAAAAGTCCGAAATGCGTGGAATAAAATCACGCTTTCAAGCACCAGCATTTTCCTTGTGGACAGCAATGCGGCTTTTAGTCCTCCATTTCCAATTTCAATACAACTCTGTGAGAGCCAGAGTAAGACTCTCATAGAGATTTATTGATTTGTGACATCCAGCATGCTCCATGAAATACTGGAGCTTCTGACAGGTCACAAATTCCTGGAGAATGATAGCAGCGGAGATAATAGAAGAAGATGACAGCAGATGACTGTGAGACAGAGATCAGGAGACTTAGATTTAAAGCAATACTCCAGCAATGCAAATTACTGTAAATAATGCTGGAGTGGTGCTTTAATAATTTAGCTTATGTACAAGTGAATGTACTGTATATTTCCCCAACTCCTCACAAATCAGATTTGTCTCTTGATTTTTGGTCAAAGTTAATAAAGTCAAGAAGGGTCACTAAGTAATCTGAATGGATTGAAATACTATTTATAGTTATATAGTGATATCTGAAAGTGTTGGCACCCTTAAAATTGTTCCAGAAAATGAAGTGTTTCTCCCAGAATTTTATTGCAGTTACACACGTTTTGTCATGTATATGTTTATTTCATTTGTGTGTATTATAACAACACAAAAAAAACTGAGGGAAAAAAAGGCGAACTGGACATAATTTTACACAAAATCTCCAAAATGGGCAAAACAAAATTGTTGGCAGCTTTCCAAAATTGTGGTAAACAACTTTGCTTCAGCATGTGATGCTCATTCAAGCTCCCCTGTGGCAAGTAACAGGTATGGGCAATATGAAAATCATACCAAAAAAACAGATAAAAAGGTGAGGATTTGATTTAATCTTTACATTGTGTGTTTGCGTGTTCCACACTAACCATGGAAAACACAGAAAGAGGAGAAGAGAACTTAAGGCCGCTTTACATGCTGCGATCTTGCTAGCGAGATCGCTAGCGTGCGTACTCGCCCCCATCGTTTGTGCGTCATGGGCAAATCGCTGCCCGTGGCGCTCAAAATCGCACGGACCCGTCACACTACTTACCTGCCTGGCGACGTCGCTGTGACTGGTGAACCGCCTCTTTTCTACGGGGGCGGTTCGTTCGGCATCACAGCGACCTCACTAAGCGGCCGCCCAATAGAAGCGGAGGGGCGGAGATGAGCGGAACGTAACATTCCGCCCACATTCTTCCTTCCTTATTGCCGGCGGCCACAGGTAAGGTGAGGTTCCTCGTTCCTGCGGTGTCACACATAGCGATGTGTGCTACCACAGGAATGCCGAACAACATCGTACCTGCAGAAGCAACGAGAATTGGGAATAGGGAGGCATGTCATCGATTAGCGATTTTGAACGTTTTTGCGATGATTCAAAATCGATCATAGGTGTCACATGCAACGTCATCGCTAACGCGGCCGGATGTGCGTCACAAATTCCGTGACCCCCAACGACATCGCTTTAGTGATGTCATAGTGTGTAAAGCGGCCTTTAGTGTTTGAGAACCAAAATTGTTGAAAAATATTAACAATCTCAAGGTTACAAGACTACCTGCCGATATCTTGATGTTATTTTGTCCACTCTGTGCAACATAATATAGAGGTTTATAACCCATGGCACAGTAGCTAATCTCCCTGAATGTGGACTACATATAAAAACTGATGAAAAGCTGCAATGCAGGATAGTCTGGATGTTTTATAATCAAGCTAACTTGCAGACTTGCGATGTATCAGGGTCAGAGAGAACTATCTATAGACATTTGAATGCAATGAAACGATATGGCAGGAAACCAAGGAGGATCCCACTGCTGACAAGAGACATAAAAAAGAAAAACTGCAGTTTGACAAAATGTATGTGAGTAAGCCAAAATCTATCTGGGAAAGCGTTTTGTTACAGATGTGACCAAGACAGAGCTTTTTGGTAAAGCAAACAATTCTTCTGTGTACCAAAAATGGAATAAGGCCAACAAAGAAAAGAACACAGTATCTACAGTCAAATATGGTGGAGGTTCAAAGATGCTTTTCAATTGTTTTGCTGCCTCTGGTACTGGGTGCCTTGACTCTGTGCAAGGCATCCTGAGATATGAATATTACCAAAAGATTTTGGGTCGCAATGTAGTGGCCACTGTCAGAAAATTGGGTTTACATCCTAGGTCATGGGTCTTCCAGCAGGACAATGATCCCAAAAACACTTCAAGAAACACCTAGAAATGGATGGAAAAAAATGCTAGGGAGTTCTGAAACACAAGTGTGCAATTTTACCATCAAGCTTCTTTTGCTCCTGTGATGTCTCCTTTTATTGGAGGACTTGTTGCATCGTGGCAGTGTATTAGTTTTTTTTTTTGGCCTGGGCAGTTTACATCCTCTGCCATTTGACTGTGAGTATTTGCGGAGTTCTGAAATAACTAGCAATAAGTCTGGATGTAAATTCCAATCAACAAGTGTGGAAACTAGCGAGATCTTAAAATTGCTGTAGGTAGAAGGCACCTTCACAAATGAGAGACCTAGAGCAGTTTTCAAAGAACTCGTGAAGAATAAGCTAGGCTCAACTGCAAATACCTGGTGCTCAAAAAAAAAGTAATCTCAATATAGAAAAAAATTCTGGCACACAGTATACCAGTCAATGGTATACGTTTTTCTCGGAATTTTTTTCTATATTCAGTTTTTAAAGAAGACTTGTCAAAAATTCAATTTGAGAGATGTAGGAAGCTTGTTGATGGCTATAGAAAATGATTAATTGTAATTATTTATAGAGATGAGTTAACCTGTTCAATAAAGGTTCGCCAGTTTCAAATTGGTGCAAGCCTTAACATGTAAGGTTTGTGTTCAGTAACTGAACCATTTCCCCAAAATACGGTAATGTTCAGTTTTGTTCGATCACTGGTTGCAATTTAAAAAAATGCTTTTCTAATAACATGTTATGCTTTTGTATATGATTGTGGTGCTGCATTATCAATTGAAGAATGTGTTTAATGAGTGTAGGGGCGGGGGCTCGAGAGAAGCCAGAGGCGCCATTTTTTACCTCTTAACTTTATTTGTTGATGTTCCTCCGGCCAATCTTGGTGCAGAAAACATCAACAAGGTTCAGACACAAGGGCTGCTTAAGTCACATATCCGGCTGCATATAAATTGCAGACATGCGGCATTGGCGCCATTTTGTGAATGATAAATGTTAGTTAAGTTGCTGCTGCCGGTAGGGATAGACTTAGCTAGGGGTTTAATGATAGATAGTTGTGATAGGAGAGTGATAGTGTAGAATAGGGACGTGCAGTGTAGGTAAAGCTGTGTGCCACAAATCAGCATTTAATGATAAAAATTGGGATAGCTACATGTTAAGCTGGTGTCACACATAACGACGACGACAACGACGTCGCTGCAACGTCACCATATTCTGTGACGTTGCAGCGACCTCAACAGCGACGCTGCTATGTGTGACACATAACAACGATCAGACCCCTGCTGCAAAATCGCTGCTCACTCCTGAATGCTCCAGGTCATTTTTTGATCGCTGTTATCCCGCTGCGCATGCTGATAAGCGCTGCATTCTTGTGTTTGACACCACAGCAGCGACCATCGCTACGACGCTGAAAACAGTGACGTAGGGCTGAAGGCAGGATAAGGGCGTGTTTTTGCGCTCTATTTTGCAACGCCCCTACGTCTCCGATTGGTGGTTACAACAGCGTTCCGATTGGGTACCTTGCCGAAGGCGTCACTGTGATTTCATTCTTTAAGTTCTATTTTTTGGTCTACGAACTGCATTCTCTGTTTGGCGTCGCTAGTGTGTCGTGTTTTCTGGATCTTTTATCAGACCTCTTATCAGACCTTGTGATTGAAAAGGTAGGTATGCTTTGAAATTGTTGTATATAGGATAGTACTTTTGTATACGGGAACAGTATTGTACTACTTGAATTCTTGTACTTAGGGAACCAATATTATAATATTTATATTCTTATACACAGGGAGCAGTAGTTATAATCTTGGATATAGTGGGCAATATTATAGTTGTATTCTGGGTCAGTATTATAGTAGTTATATTCTTGGATATAGGGGGCAGTATTATAGTTGTTATATTGTTGCATATAGGGGGAAGTATTATAGTACTTTTGTTGCATATAGGGGGCAGTATTATAGTACTTATATTCTTGTATATAGGGGGCAGTATTATAGTAGTTATATTCTTGTATATAGGGGGCAGTATTATAGTACTTAGATTCTTGTATATAGTGGGCAGTTTTATAGCTGTTATATTGTTGCATATAGGGGGCAGTATTATAGTACTTATATTCTTGTATATAGGGGGCAGTATTATAGTTGTTATATTAATTTATTTACATAGCTGGAAGTATTTTAGCTTTTATATTCCGGTATATAGGAATATACATACATATTGTTGAACATTCTCTTTTTTCGTTTTATTTTTGCAGTTTGCACATCATGGATGATACGCAGTATGCTGTTGTAGTTGCTGCAATGCTGGTGGAGGAAGCTCGGCGACAAGATGAGGCACGGATGCTAGAGAGGCGTTCAAAGCGAAAGCGTCGCATGTGGACCAGAGAGTGGCTGCAGAGGAGGTCCGAATTCTCACACATGCAACTTATCAGAGAGCTGCAGGAGAAGGATCCTCATGATTTCCGCAACTATCTGCGGATGTCAGAGGAATCCTTCAAAATGTTACTGGAAAGAGTTACGCCACTCATTCAACGCAAGGATACAAAGATGCGTGCTGCCGTCCCCCCAGATGAAAGATTGGCAGTCACACTGCGATTCCTGGCCACAGGACGCTCCCTCCAAGACTTGCATTTTTCTGCTGCTGTTTCAAGGTCCCTGCTTAGCGTAATAATTCCTGAGAGACATGTAATGCAATTGTTCGCAGTCTACGCAGCGATAATCAATTTCCTAAAACAGTGGAGGCATGGAATAAAATTGCCAAGGATTTTGAGCAGCTCTGGCAGTTCCCAAACTGTGGTGGGGCTTTGGATGGAAAACATGTGCGCATCACGCAACCACGGAACAGCGGATCCTATTTTTACAATTACAAGGGCTATTTCAGCCTCATAATGATGGCCCTTGTTAATGCAAACTATGAATTCATAAATGTCGATGTTGGCATGAACGGCAGGGTTTCTGATGGTGGTGTTTTGGAGCACACAGCATTTGGTGAGCATTTGCAGAACGGTGCCCTGCACTTGCCACCCAACTCTGAGACCACAGGAAACCTTAATTTTGTTTTTGTCGGCGATGAAGCCTTCCCACTTCATGCCAATCTTCTAAAACCGTTTCCACAAAACGCTCTTACGCAGGAAAGACGCATTTTCAATTACCGCTTGTCAAGGGCACGTCGGGTAGTAGAAAATGCCTTCGGGATCATGGCCAACCGCTTCAGACTTTTCCACACTCCGATTAACCTAAAGCTACAATCAATAGACTCTGTTGTTTTGGCCTGTTGCACGCTGCACAACTTCCTTCGTCGTCAAGATGTAAATGCGTACAGTCCGCCTGGTTTCGTGGACTCTGTGGAACCAACAAATGGGGAAGTGGTTCTTGGTGAGTGGCGTGCTAACGCTCCCGCAATCGCAGGCCTTCAACCGGTCATACATGGCAGAAACAAGGATGATGCGAAGGCCTGCCGAGAAAACTACTGCCAATATTTTAACGGTCCTGGTGCTGTAAGTTGGCAGCAACAGATGTTATAGAGGCCTACTGAGCATTTTGCTGTCTATACTGTTTTTTTAATAATATATTTTTCTTGTCCGTTTTATTTTAATCTTTCTGAATTTTATAATGTTTGCATTTGTTCAATAAAATGTTATATATACTATTATGGTTGATGACTTTTATTACATTGACTGCCATTTGTACCAACAACCATTTAGGTCCTCTGTACCGATACCCCATCGAGTATAATTGCATGTCCGCTCTATTCTCCTTCCCATAATAGATTTGTAAATCAAAATGATACCACTAACACTTTATGCCATTGCTATACCCAACAAAAAGTCATTGGGCCCCGGGACAACCCTCCCTACCCGCGGAGGGGTTAACATCCAGCTGCCACTACCTCTCCCCTGGGTGCCCAACAACAACAGCGGTGGTGTCCCACCTGCCCCGATGTACAAGAATATAACTACTATAATACTGCAACCTATGCACAAGAATATCAATACTTTAATACTGCCCCTATGCACAAGAATATAACTACTATAATACTGCCACCTATGCACAAGAATATAAATACTTTAATACTGCCCCCTATGTACAAGAATATAACTACTATAATACTGCCACCTATGCACAAGAATATAAATACTTTAATACTGCCCCCTATGTACAAGAATATAAGTACTATAATATTGCCCCTATGTACAAGAATATAACTATTATAATACTGCCTCCTATGTACAAGAATATAACTACTATAATACTGCCCCTATGTACAAGAATATTCCATAACTTTACATTCCATAATTCCATAACACAAAAATCCAATACACAAACATAAATCAAAGATTTAAGTGCTATCTATGCCTTTTGCTATCTGACTCGGTTACAGCCGGGATCGCAGACGGGAACGCTACTGTGACTCTGTGCTAGCTTTATTCAGACCGCTAGTTTCACGAACGGGAACGCTACTGTGACTCTGTGATAGCTTTATTCAGACCGCTAGTTTCACGAACGGGAACGCTACTGTGACGCGGTTCGAGCGCCTCGTTGACAACGAGACCGCTAGCGGGATCGCTATTGCGACGTTGTTCAGAACGTGAAGTGATGACGTTGCTCACGTCGCCTTTGAAGTCTGTTGGGCGGCGTACATGTTCTGTTAATGCTCAGAGGCGGGAACATGGCGGCTAGGAGTCGCAGTTCTCCATGGGGGCCTGTGGAGGTCCGTTATTTAGTAAAAATGATGGTCAAAAAAGACTATTTCTGCGAGGCACAGCATGACCATCCCATGCTTCATAAGCAGGCTGTGCTGAGGCTAATTAGTAGAGGCCTGGCCCGTCGATTTGGGGTGGAGCGATCCACAACCCAAATTAGGAAGAAACTGGCAGACCTGCGCTATAAGTCCAGTGATCTCCTCGCCAGCATCCGAGCAGACATCGAGAGGCGTCATGGTGAGTGCTGTTTAGCGGCTTTGGTCCGGTTCGGTTTTGTTTACCCATGAACAACCCATGGCTTTATGGTTCATGGATCATGGATCTAAACATCGGTGTTACCATTTAGTAAACATGTTAAATCTAATATCCCCAAAAATATATTGTAGGATCACCTTTTATGGCCTAGAGCATACCTGGGCAAGGGGCGGCCCGCGGGCCACATCCGGCCCGCCTACTCTCTGTGACCGGCCCGCCTGGCTCCGGGCATCCTTGCTGGCCGGTCACTGATGAGGGCAATCTGACGTGTTGTCCAGAGCTCCAGGCTCCGGGCGGCCTGTGGTCAGATTGCCCTCATCACACGCTGCGTGCCGGCAGGGAACAGAGGACTGATACTGCAGCACCGCACAGTGCAGCAGCGGAAGACAGGAATCTGTCCTCTGTTTCCTGCCGGCACTTTCCCTGTGACACACACGCACGCGCCCTGATGTCGTCAGTACGGCGCGCGTGTGTGTCATTTGAAAAGTTCCCGCCCCGGCAGGAGAAGAAGATGCAGCAGCCGGACCCCGTACGGAGAGAGGAGGCAGCTCAGCGGGGAGCCGTACAAGAGAAGAAGGATGTCAGCGGGAGCCCGGGTGTAGGGATGTATATTACAGGTGGATATAGGGGTGTAGTGATGTATATTACAGGTGTATATGGGGGTGTAGGGATGTTGTTTGTGTATATATGTCTATAGCGTGTGTGTATGTATGTGTGCGTGCGTGCAGAGAGTAAAGCCCGTAACTGCGAGTGGTACCACGTGCTCTCTCCCCGCCCCCTGCAGCGCCATTCCGCCATTACAGGGCCTGATTGCGTTTCTCCGGTACCTGTTTGCATACATGTGTCAGGTACCGGCGAAAACACGAGTCTGTGAAATAAAAAGATTTTCCATATTTACCTGCTTTCTTCAGCTCTGCTGCCTCCCGCTCCTGACCACTGCTCATTCATTGATTATTCACCGCACTCAGGACCTGGAAGCCAGAGCGGCGCGATGACAGCACCGGGCACAGCACCGTTGAGGGCATCAACGCAGGGACAGGTGAGTATTCTGCAAGCACAGTGGCCTCCAGGAGGTCATCAGAGTTTCCAATGAACTTTGATGACCATCCTGCGACACCCACGCTACAGCTTCATGGGTTCATCAGAGTTCATTGGGAACTGTGACGAGTCCCCGAGATGCTCTGGCTTCCAAGTTCTCAACATACACACACACCTGTATACTCACCCAGCGATGCGGTCCCCAGCACTGTACCTGCTTCCAGCTGCTTACTGCAGTGAATATTCAGTGAGTATAATTACCATCGATAAGGAGCGGGAGGCAGCAGAGCCAGAGACAGCAGCGCTGGAGAGAGGTAAATATAGAAAATCTTTTTATTAAAAAGACCCGTGTTTTCTCTGGTATTTGTCACACTGATGTCACACAGATCACATCAGTGTGCGATCCGTGTGACACCTGTGCTGCCAGAGAAAAAAAGGATAGGTGTGCGTGCAGGGCCACGAGGGGTCACACAGTCCGTAACTTACTGTTTGTGTATGAAGGATAGTATATATGCTATATACAGTATTGGTTAAAACTGAGTTAATTATATTAGTCCGGCCCTCTAAAACCAATTCCAATTTCTCATGCGGCCCCATGGGAACATTAATTGCCCACCCCTGGCCTACAGGCTACTTTACACACTGCGATATCGGTCCCGATATCGCTACTGTGGGTACCCGACCCCATCTGTTGTGCGGCACGGGCAAATCGCTGCCCGGCACGGGCACAACATCGCCCAGAGCCGTCACCTATACTTACCTGTCCGGCGACGGTGTCTTTCTAAGGGGGCGGTCCGTGCGGCGTCACAGCCACGTCAATGAACCGCCGCCCAATAGCAGTGGAGGGGCGGAGATGAGCGGGACGTAATATCCCGCTCACCTCCTTCCTTCCGCAATGTGGCCGGGAGGCATGGAAGGGGAGCTTCCTCGTTCCTGTGGCGTCACACGCAGCGATGTGTGCTGCCGCAGGAACGAGGAACAACTTCGTTACTGCTGCATTCACGATTTTTGAGAATGGACACCCATGTCGCCGATTAGCGTTTTTGCACGTTTTTTCAACGATGCAAAATCGCTCATCGGAGTCACACGCAACAGACGGCATCACTAATGCGGCCGGTTGTGCGTCAAGAATTCCGTGATGCCATCGACTTATATTTGCGATGTCGTAGTGTGTCAAGCCCCCTTTAATGGTGTTGGACGCAGCTTACAGCAATAAAAAGTGGTGTGAGGTTCACGCAGAAAACATATGGGAACATTGACTGAAAAATCTGAAAAGTTCTGTCTGGTGGAAAAATGAAAGGTATTGGAAAAAATCAGTAAAACAAAAATAATAGAACACATGGGTGCTGAACGAGTTATCGAGGACCTGTCACCCACTCCCCACGCATGCATAAGTGCAGCAATGAATGCAGCATACATACTTTCATAACATGGACATTAACTGTGATATTCTTCCCCGACACTGGTGACCCAGTGATTACAATTGGAAAAACATGGCACAAAATGCCAATGACCAATCATTAAAATAAAAAAAAATAATCTTAATTTATATAAAATTTCCAAAGAATAATAATACAATTGTGTAAAATATGAGGTAGTTTGGCGAGGACCCAAAGGAGGGGATTTATTTCTGAAACATATGCACTAGAAATATACACACACATATGGCTTCTAAACTTGCTCACTCAGATATGCAACGAGATAAGAAGGATAGTCAGATGACTGGACAATGCTCCAAACGCGATTAGAACAAGGTTGTTTGGAAAGCACATTGTAGTTCAAATGCAATATATTCCAAAGAAAATAATCACATTATACCGAGATATCTAGTGTGCATATCAGAGGGACAAGGTGGCGAAAAAGAGCTAATTATCCTTTGTAAAAGGTATGGTATGCAAACTTGATCATAGGTAAATTTCAGATACCTTAAAACTTCAATGCTCCTGGGGTAATGGGATTATTTACTCTTTGCATATATTAGGATTTGATCAACACTGTGCCAGTCTTTACATAAACCATTTCACAATAAACCATGCTGTGTAATCGCGTTTGGAGTATTGTCCATTGACCTGATTATCATTGTTATCTCAGTGCATATCTAAAGAAAATAATTACATTATACCAAGATATCTAGTGTGCATATCAGAGGGTCAAGGTGGCGAAAAAGAGCTAATTATCTAACTTGATCATAGGTAAATTTCAGATACCTAAAAAAACTTCAATGCTCCTGGGGTATAATGGGTTTATTTTCTCTTTGCATTTGCATCTCTGATTATCATTGTTATCTCGGTGCATATCAGAGTGACATTAGAAGCCTTGAGTACAAGCCATATGTTATACTATTTACAGAACAGAATAAAATAGAAGAATTTAAGTGATTGATTTTTGTGCCTTGTTTTTCCAATGAATGCAGCATGTTTGCTGCTTTGAGGCAAGTGGTCCCCATGTGTCTGGTGCCCCTAGAAAAAGGTTTGTCAAACATACGTAAAAAAGCAGGCTATACACGGGCTTTACATGCTACAATATATCTACCGATGTGTCGGCGGGGTCACGTTGTAAGTGATGCACATCCGGCATCGTTAGAGATATTGTAGTCTGTAAAACCTACATGCGATTACGATTAAACGAATAACCGTTCATCGCATAAACGTCGTCCAATTACTAAAAATTGAACGTCTGGTTGCTCAATGTTCCCGAGGCAGCACACATCGCAGTGTGTGACACCCCGGGAATGATGAACTGCAACTTACCTGCGTCCCGCTTCTTACGTATGGATGGTCGTATAGAAGGGTAAGTACTTGTGACAGGAACAAAGCATAGGTGCGACACGGTCAACAAATTTCAGTTGTCGCACATAAGATGGGGGCGTGTCACATCACATACGATATCGTATGGTGTAAAGTAGGCGTAAGCCATGGTGGCCTGGAGTTATGCGCTCAATAAAAGTTTTCTCCTATACCTAGGACCACCTCCAGCTGCACAGGCAGCTCCACCATCTCCACCCTCTCCGGCTGTGGATCCACCATCTCCGCCAGCTCCACCATCTCCTGCTGCGGATCCACCATCCCCGCCGGCTCCACCATCTCCTGCTGCAGATCCACCACCTCCGCCTGCTGCACCTGCTAGGACACCCTCTCCTTCTTCAACCCCATCACCTGCTGCAACCCCATCTCTTCCTTCAACCCCATCACCACCTTCTACCCTGTCTCCCCATACTTCTCCTTCTAACGATGCCTTCTCCCCCGCATCAGTTGGTGAGTTTTGTGCAGGCTACCCTTCCTGTAATTTATGCACATAACATGGGGTCCCTACAAGTTGAAAAGGATACATGGATGTTTAAATGATGGTGGGCTGTCGTGTACTAATATTTGATTTGTGTTCCCTAGCCACAGGATCTGGTTGGGCCATCAGCGCCTCAGAGGAAGAAGGTGATGAACCCCAGAATCGTAAGTGGTCAACCAAAAACATATACCTGACAGTTCGATGTTGGAACAAGGATGGTTAACTTTTCCCATTCCCTCCACAGAAATCCCCACTCTACAGGACCTGGTGGAGTCGCAACGGCATTTGTCAGAAGCCGTCCGGCGTCATGGGGAGATGCTGGAACAGTTTTTGGCAGCCCAACAGCAGGGCCACTAAATGTGAATGTTTGTGATTTAAATGTTTTTTTTGTTTTGTATGTCACATAAATCTTTCTAGTTTATTTTCGCTGTTGCTTACATTTTTGGACAAAACTTTCAAATAGGGTTTGGGAACCTATTTACTGCCGGGGACCATTTGGAATTTTCTACCAACCAACGGGGGCCACACCAAATTATCAACTTGAACACGACCAGGCTATATTTGTTAAAATAATTAATAAAATCAGCCCCAGAGTGGTGGCTGGAGAGACTGTGATGTTCGGTGAGATTGATCATTTTGATTCTCACCACTACATTTCCATGTTTGTCTTGGTCTGGAGAGGCTGGGGGCATACACAACACAGGAGAAGCTAGGGCATATACATCACAGGAAACACTGAGGCATATACATCCCAGGAGAGGCTGCGTCATATACATCCCTTAAGAGTATGGGGCATATACATCACCCTGAGCAGTAGTTGGCAGCACAAAGAGCACTGTGCCGCCCTGGCAAAACCTGGGTGTTACAGAGGTCTGCATACATGTTATTGATGCTGATTTAACTCTCCCTTGGGGAGGTTCCCACACACAAACACACACCAGCCAATCAGACCCCACTCTACCCCTCCCCACGAAAACAGGAGGACATCAAGACTGTAGAGTGGCAACAAGGTTTTGTTTTTTTTTTCAATGATCTTGACTGTCCAGGGGAGGGTGTGTGTGTGTGTGATGTTACCTCTGAGACCACCTGGCTAGTCCAGGGCGTCACATAAGCAGCCCCTGTGTGGGGCTGGGGTGAGTGGTACTCACGGCCTCAGGAATGGGCCAGCCTCTTGTGGGACCCGAAGTGGACCAGGAGAGGGGTGCCAGCTGTCGGGACCCAGTACGGACCAGTGTGAAAAGAAGACACATACCTCGGGCAGGAAAAGATCACCTGAATTACACACACGGGTGTGGGACCCGTCTTCACAGCAGCGGGCCGTTGGCACCTGTTACCAGCAACTTGGTTAATTACTGGACTGGGGTTAGTTATTGGTTTATACTGTGAGTACTCCTGCACCACCCGGTACAAGGCGAGGACTGTACCCGTCACTCTACAAACTACCTCTCCCAATTGGGCCCTGGGACTATAAATCCCCCTACCCGTGGAGGGTATCCCACCTAGCTGCCCCACACCATCAGTCCCGGGCACGGTCCCCAGAGGCAGTGGCGGTGCCACCACCTTATCAACGCAACCCACGGGTGGCGTGACAGACAATTCCCCCTACCTAATCCCCCTCTTTTTTGGGAGCTTGACATTACAGACCGGGTCACGACACCGGGATACCTGCAGAAGTAACCCCTTGGCCAGGATCTCATTTCCCCCCCCAATCCCTGGGCAACACAGCAATAGGTGGCAGCACAAAGAGCTGTAGGTGGCATAACACAAACAGCACTGACAGTGACAGCACTAGAAGGCAGCTCAGAGAGCATTAGGTGACAGCACTATAAGGCAGCAGGGAGAGCACTATGTTCCCCACCACAGCTTTAAAACAAAGAACCCACAAAAACATTCTTAATTAAAAAAAAAAAAACACCCACACACACACATTATATATGTGCATCTGTAGAGTTGTGCCATGATGGCGACCCTGACCTCCACCCAGCCCTTTACCCCGTGAATAATGTTATGCAGAATTCATGAAAGCTGTACAAAAGTTTGAAATCAAAGACATTTTTTATTACAATTCCCTAACATTGCTTAAACAACAACAAAAACAGCATAAATATTATAACAAAAAACAAAAACTATAAATTTTGATATTGGTTACTAGAGTCATTTAAATGTTGCCTCTGTGGGCTGAAAAATTGGTTCGTTGGGGGGAACATGGGATACTGTGCGGGGGGGTCATGCTGGAGGTGCGGTCGAGGCTCCATCCTCATCCATGGCACTTGGTCCCATGAAGAGTGTTGTTGATGATCTACTTCGCACACTTTTGAGCAGTCTGTCAGTTTCCCCAATGCCGCCTTGTTGAGGGCCTCCAGCATGACCCTTTCGACATGACCTCTTTGTTTGTCATCCAGCTTACGGAGTCTTTCATCCGTAAGCTGGGCAAATCCGCAAATGGATGGTCTGCTGTGCTGCTCCAGGATTTTCTTCGCCATATCCATAAGGTCTGTTGATGATGTGTTGTTCGGCTGCCTCTTACGGGTTGAGGAGATCCGCCGCGGTAATGGAGCTTCTGCGGTCTCCTCGGAAGTCCCGGCAATTTCATCATCACCACCTGTCGCTATTGGCCCAGCTTCACAACGATCCTGCGGAACAATAAAAATGATGTTAAACTCAGATATCATGAGCAGCAGGCACAGGGATACACATGCACTGGAAACTAATGGGAGGGGCAGACTAGTACTACAAGATATGAAATGTCATTACATGGTATGAAAATAGAGTGTGGAGAAACTAGTAAAGGAGTATACTTATCTGAACTGGAAGGGATACATTTTGAAATCTGCAACAGTAATCATAGAAAACCGTAGTAACTATTTTCAATTAAATAATGCCATGTACATCAAAAGTTTCACAAAGGTACTTACATCTCCAACTGGGGTGTCAGACCGGACCTCAGGCTGTGTTCCGGGACCAAAGGACAGCGATGTTATTGTACGTGGTACCTTTTGGTCTCTTATGAAGGCCAGCAAATCGTAGTACCAAAGCTTTGGAACGTAAAGTTCCTCCTTTCCGGCACCAGATTTGCTGGCCTTCTCCACCTTATTTAGTTCCTTTTTATAAACGGTGCGAAGACCCTGGATTTTCTTTCGCACAATCTCAGTCGTAATGGTCTCAGTAGGGTTATGCCTCTGGAACAATTCAACAAGCTGCTCATAGGCCTGCTTTTTCTTGTATCGATTGCTATAATCGACAGACTTAATCTTCCACAAACAAGGCAGGGATCGATACATATCAATCACCTCCCTTATAAATTCTTGTTTGTTGGAAGACATCTGAAAAAAAAGGAAATTAATGTATTACTACATTGTTATAAACTAAGCACAAGAATATAGCTGCTATAATACTGCCACCTACGTACAACTACTTTAATACTGCTCCTATGTCCAATAATATAACTACTATAATACGGCCCCCTATGTACAAGAATATAACTACTATCATACTGCCCCCTATATACAAGAATTTAACTACTATAATACTGCCCCTATACACAAGAATATAACTACTATAATACTGCCCCTATGTACAAGAATATAACTACTATAATACTGCCCCTATGTACAAGAACATAACTATATGTACAGCGGTATTGAATATATAAATATATACATATATACCTATAGATATATATATATATATATATATATATATATATATATATATATATATGTAGAAAATAGCTATATGTTCAAGAATATAATTGCTATAATACTGGCCCCATATATATATTTATTTATATATATATATATATATATATATATATATATATATATATATATTCCTATGTACAGGAATAGAAAAGCTATAATACTTCCCCCTATGTACATAGATAAATATAACTATAATACTGCCCCAATATACAAGAATACAGTTGCTATATTAATGTCACGATGTACTAGAATATTGGTATAATACTGCCCAAAAAAATTACTTACCTTTAAGTCAGGAGAATATTAAAAATCCAAGACGAAATCAACAAATTGAAAGAATCACTGCAGCAAACTGCGTTCTGAAAAAGCTCAGGTAGAGTGAATGGAAGCGCTACTGCGTCGTCTTTTGTTTGATACGGTCACCCAATCAGGCGACGCTGTAGTGATGACCAATCGGAACAGAGGGGCGTGAAGAAAGACAACGCAAAGCGCTGTAGCGATCACCAATAGGAACAGAGGGGCGTGAAAAGAGATAACGCAAACCGTATCTAGGGGTTAAAACCACACCTCTGACTCGTCGTGCAATGACATGTCTGAAACCACACAACGACCGTCGACGTCGCTATGATCTCTGCTCCGTCGCTGCTTTATTTAGCATGTTTGACAGCTTACTAACGATTATCTATGGTCGCTGCAACGTCACAGAATATGGTGACGTTGCAGCGACGTCATTGTCGTCGTCGTTATGTGTGACACCAGCTTTAGTGCCTGCTACAGATTTGCCTGTGAAGGATCTAAACAGCTATTGAACCTCATACTACCTGCTCCCAATTAGCCAGTCAATCACATTTGTAGGTATTGTAAGTACTGCCTGCTGTCAATTTGTTAGTGAACTAGTTAAAATCGTCTTGTCAGTTTTCATAGATTCATTCATTCATAGATCAAAATTATGCCTTCAATCACATTTCAAGGTATTGTTAGTTTATAGTGCCCGCTGTAAATTTGCTAGTGAACTAGGTAAAAAGGTGTTGTCAGTTTTCATTGCCTGCTCCATATTACACAGTCAATCACATTTGTGAGTGACTGTGTAATTGGTATTGTTAGTAATGTGAAGGTAAGGTATTGTTAGTTAGTGATGAAAAGAAGAAAGTCCTACCAGCATCCAAAAAAAAAGTATATCGAAAAACAAAACTTTATTCCAAATCCATAAAAAAGAAAAAAATATTAAAACAGCAGTGTAGACAGAGGTCTATGTGTTTTGAGCAGAAAACCACTCTTAATCATGACATGACTCTACATGTTAGAAGGCATTAAATAGTAAATCCTTTATTAGATAAATACACAAAAGGTGAGATAACTCTCAAAGCCAACATTAACCATGACATCACCAGGGAACATAGATTACATGAACAAACACTAGTTGGATTCATTTCCCAATAGAAACAAAAAAAAGTATTTGCATATAAAACAAAACCTCTATCAAAAAAGTATATGTTGACATAAATGAATGTTTCTGTATATATGCACAACATACTGTATGTCCCCATTACATATCTATAACAATAATAAACTTACACCGAAAATTATAGAAAAATATAAATGCAATAGAAATGTACAAGTCTAAAAAGTGCATCTAATTCAATAAATACAACAATACACAAAATTTTAAATACATAAATAAATAATAACAAAAAAAGTCCTTGAATGGTTTATAATGGTGGATAAACCTACCCAGTATACATTATAATCCATGGATAAAACATTGGCCAAAAATCTTCAATAACATCAGAAACTAAATCAGTGGCCAAATTTAGTCCAGGAAAGCTCATAGGCATTCAAAGTGTCTTCATTATCATCAGGTAGACCAAATCAGCAGGGAAAATGTATCCAGAAAACTCATAGACATTCAAGATAATGAATCAGTGGGCAAATTTAAACGGGTGATTCACCCATATTTTTTATTGTCTAGTTCGATATTATATTGAGAAACAATGTCTCTCTCAAATACCTTGTGTTGGCAATAGTGCCTGTGAGAGGCGGTATTGCAGACCGCTGTTCCAGCTCCAGTGACGTCACCATCAAGTGCCACATACGTCACATCCGTGTAGCTGGCTGCATTCTTCCAGACTCCCTGAGCTGTGGGCGGTGTGTCACCACTGTTACAGCCCATCTGCTCTCTGCTCCCTGCTCCGCCCTCCCTCACAGCACAGAGCGTGTCACGTCTCTTGCTTGCAGCATTCTGCTGTGAGGGAGGAGGGAGCAGATGGGCTGTGACAGCGGTGAAACACCGCCCACAGCTCAGTGAGTCTGGAAGAATGTAGCCGGCTGCACGAATGTGATCTGTGCGGCACTTGACGGTGACGTCACTGGAGCGGAAACAGCGGTCTGCAATAGCGCCTCTCACAGGCACTATTGCCAACACAAAGTATTTGAGAGAAACATTGTTTCTCAATATAATATCGAACTAGACAATTAAAAATATGGGTGAACCACTCCTTTAAGCCAGGAAAGCTCATAAGCATTCAAACAGAGTCTTCAGTATAATTATCTAGGTAAGTTAACAGGCAAAATTTGTGCAGGAAAACTAAAAGACACCCAAGATAATGAACCAGCACACAAACTTAATATACGGAAGTTCATAGGCATTCAAACAAAGTGTCTTCAGTATCATGAGGTAGATGAATCAGCAAGAAAAATTCATAAAGGAAAACTCATAAAAATAAAAGATGATAAATTAGCGAGCAAATTTAAGCCAGGAAAGCTCATAGGCATTAAAACAAATTGTCTTTAGTATCATTATGGAAGGAAAAATTTGTGCAGGAAATCTCATAGACATTCAAGAGATATAGTGTCAAAACTGCAAGTAAAAGCATCAGCAGGCAGACTTAATCCAGGAAAACTCATGGACATTCAGACAAGGTGTCTTGAATACCATTACAAAGGATGAATGAGCAGGCAAAGTTCGTCCATGTATGTCAAAGCTCCTAAACCATCCAATTAAGCTTAATTAATATAATAAGAAAATATCAAACATAAGCTCAAGGTTATTATAAATAGACCACTGGATACGTAGTCTTCATTAATATTGCAATAAATAAACAAAATTAAACAAACATATAAACCATCCAAAAAATGAATTTAAATAATGAAGAAATAGTGGAACAATTGCAGTATCACATGTTGTAAATTGAAACATCTGATACTAAGTATTTAGCGGAATCTAAACTACATACCAACAAAAGAACATTCTTTGAATGAAGGGAA
Source organism: Anomaloglossus baeobatrachus (assembly GCF_048569485.1). Classification (NCBI taxonomy): domain Eukaryota; kingdom Metazoa; phylum Chordata; class Amphibia; order Anura; family Aromobatidae; genus Anomaloglossus; species Anomaloglossus baeobatrachus. Next base: position 183,356,893 of record NC_134357.1, read on the forward strand.
ACCATTGTAATATAGAGTAAACAATTAGATGCAGGAAACTTGACAGACTTAAGGCCCAGTTACATGCAACGACATCGCTAACGAGATATCGCTGGGGTCACAGAATTCATGACGCACATCCGGCGTCGTTAGCGACATCATTGCGTGTGACACCTACGAGCGACCGCTAACAATCCTAAAAACGGCACAAATCGTTGATTGTTGACACGTCGTTCCTTTCCCAAATATCATTGCTTATGTAGGACCGCAGGTTGTTCGTCGTATCTGAAGGCAGCACACAGCGTTCCTGCGTCCTCCGGCATCGAGGTGGGAGTGACATTAATGCGGCTGATCTCTGCCTCTCCACTTCTATTGGTGGCCCGCTGTGTGATGTCGCTGTGACGCTGCACGAACCTCCCCCTTTAAAAAGAGTTTGTTCGCCGGCCACAGCGACGTCGTTAGGAAGGTATGTGCATGTGACGCGTACTAGCAATATTGTTCGCCACGGGCAGTGATTTGCCTTTGACGCACGCACGACGGGGGCAGGTGCGATCGCTAGCGATGTCACAACGTGTAAAGCGGCCTTTACTCTCAGATTGTGGATCAAAAAACAGATCCATTATCACTTTTATGGAGTAGACAGTAATTACTGCACACATTAATGCACACAAATACTGTATCTAATTTCAATTTTGTGCATGCATTATACGTATTTTAATTATTTAGGATGTGTCGTTTTTCATGATGTTCTGTATTCCCTACATAATATGTTAGTCTTTCAGTTATATCCTTGTTTACATATTTGAAAGCGTGTTATGCCGCATCTTCTTCTCTATCTGTGCATTGGTCTTGTACGCATGCGCTGTTTTGCTGGGTTTCTTCTCCCCTGTGCTGTGTCTCTATAGTGACGGAGACGCCGGGTTGTTTACCCGGCCCTTCTGTGGCTATGAAGTGGCAGATGGGCGGATTCTCCCTTTGACTTACTGCGCATGTGTTGCTTATCCATCCAATCCAGCTACAGAATTAGACCTATAAATACCTCACTTCCTCTGCTTTCGGTCATGCTCCCTGACGAAGGCTTAATGCCGAAATGCGTGTCGGATGTATTTCCACTGCAGTCACAGGTTATTAAGGTAATATTCCTTTGTATATGTCGGTTTTGATGGGACTATGGACTCTGGTGCTTAGTATAATCCTGGGTTTCAATTTTCCTGGTGGTAACACTATATATTCTGTAGACACATAGAGTGACATTTCTATCCTTTCCTTGTGAGGCTGCAATGCCGTGTCTGGCTTTCAGCCATTAATTCCAGCACTTATTGTGTTCATCTTTTTGTAGTACACATATTGATATTTGATATTTATAGACAAGTATTCTTTGATAACATATTCACTAATTATATTGGTCAGCTATTTTTCTATGCCAAGTGTGACCAATTTATAGATACCTCTTGTAGCTGAATTTTTAACTTTATTTAAGGTCATTACTACATCTCTTTGAGTATACAGTATCCATTAGCTACTTTCTAGCCATAAAGTGATTTTGTCCATTCTACCTTTTTTGTGAGACTGGTTACACTGTGTCTGCCTTTCCCATATATTCTAACAATTTTATATTGCTTGAACAGCACAATTAGTGGTGTTTATATATAAGTACCCTTTGGTTATTTGTTTAGCACAATCATCAGTGTTCATATATAACCCTCCGGTTGCATAATTATTTGTTAAACTGGTCAGTTTTATGTATATTTATTAGAGATGAGCCACCCCCCTAGTGTTCGAGTTCGGTTCGGTTCGTCGAACGGCGGGTGTGTTCGTCGAACGTTCGACGAACGTTCGTCAAACACCGTCAAACCCCATTGAAAACAATGGCATGCAAACACAAACACGTACAAACACGTAGAAAACACCTTCTAAGGTGTCCAAAAGGTGACAAACAACTCAGAAGACACCAGAAACACATGGAAAAGTGACAAGTACATATACTCATGCTGAAAGAAAAGAGCTGGAGGAGTAAAAGGAGGAGAAGTAGGCATGTCATGCCCTTCTAAAATCATGAAAAACACAGCAAGTGGACTCCAACAAGAGTCTCAATTTTTTCAAAACATTTGGCCACAGACACCACTTAAGTGGTATCAATTGTCCCACAGTTGCAAACTTAAAATGGTTATTTGCATGAAGCACATTAAAAAATCCACAAGCCTTTAGTCTCCCCAGGATGACACAGGGGTAGAAAAGTCCTTACGGATCCATGAATTGTTCATCTTGATGAACGATCATCTAAAACACAGCAAGGGGACTCCAACAAGAGTCTCCATTTTTTCCAAATATTGGGCCACAGACACCACTTAAGTGGCATCAATTGTCCCACAGTTGCAAACTTAAAATGTTGATTTGCATGAAGCACAATCAAAAATCCACAAGCCTTTACTCTCCCCAGGATGACACAGGGGTAGAAAAGTCCTTGCGGATCCATGATTTGCTCATCTTGATGAACGTTAGTCTGTCCACATTGTCACTGGACAGATGCGTGCGCTTACCTATCAGCACACCCCCAACAGCACTGAATACACGTTCTGAGAGAATGCTGGCTACGGGACACGACAAGATCTCCAAGGCGTAAGTGGCGAGCTCAGGACATTTTTCCAGATTGGAAGCCCAAAATGAGCAAGGCTCCAGTTGCACAGTCATGGCACCGATATTCACTTGGAGATTCTCCTGTATCATCCTCTCCAGGAAAAAATTCATGAATCAATTCCATAAAATTTGCTCTTACCACCAGATACGGTGTTGCTGGTACGGTTTGAGTGATGGTGACTCGATAGTCCCATGGTTGGCAAGTTACACCTGTGAGTTTCATTCTGTGCACTACTGGTGTTTAGTGGAAAAGCCAATCTCATATTGTGTAACAGCTTCTGCTGATACTCCTGCATACGTGCGTCCCTTTCTATGGCAGGAATTATTTTGCCAAATTTTGACTTGTAACGGAGATCTACGAGTGTGGCAACCCAGTAGTCAGCATTACTTCTAATTCTGAGAATCCGAGGGTCATGTTGTAGGTAGTGCAGCAAGAAGGCACTCATGTGTCTTGCGCATCCAGGATGAAGTCCTTGCTGTGCTGGTGGCGGCGAGGGGAGAATCATGCTTCCTTCCTCTTCCCTCTCCCCCCAACCTCGCACAACAGAAATGTGATCAAGGTCTCCCTCATCTGCTCAGTCTTCCATGCCCATCACCAGTTCATCCTCCATTTCTTCCTGGGCTCCTGCACCTTCCTCAATAGTTTGGCTGCTACCATGCGCCCTTGTTATTCCCTCTCCCCCATCGTCCCATGCCTGCCGCCTTGGTGCTGCTGACCGTCTGGACCTTGTAGATCTTGGTATCCCTTCCGCATATGAATCCTTCTGTACTTCCTCCCCTTCCTCTTGTCCCACCACCTGACTCTGAATACTGTTTAGTGTGCTCCAGCATGTAAATGACTGGAATTGTCATGCTGATAATGGCATCGTCAGCGCTAAACATCTTCGTCGCCATGTGGAAACTGCAGAAGGGTGCATAGGTCCTTGATCTGAGACCAGTCCAGCAGCATGATCTGCCCCACCTCTGGATCTCGTTGGCCCAGGCTATACAGCATAACGTATTGCACCAGGGCTCGGCGGTGCTGCCACAGTCGCTGCAGCATGTGGAGAGTCGAATTCCAGTGTGTCGGCACATCGCATTTCAGCCAGTGAACCGGCAGGCCAAAAGACTTCTGGAGCGATGCAAGTCGTTCAGCAGCGGGGTGTGAACGGCAGAAGTGAACACATAGTGACCAAGTCCTCTGCAGAAGCCCATGTAGGCTGGGATAGTGGGTTAAAAATTGCTGGACAACAAGGTTCAACACGTGAGCCATACAAGGCACGTGTGTCACATTGCCCCGGCAAAGGGCCACACCCAGGTTTGCAGCATTGTTGCACACGGCCTTCCCTGGCTGCAGGTTGAGTGGAGACAACCATTGATAAAACTCGGTCTCCAGAGCTGACCACAACTCATCAGCTTTGTAACTCACATTTCCCAGACATTTCAACATAAAGACCGGCTGATGCCGTTGAGCTCTGCTGCCAGCATAGTAAGGAGGTGTGCGGGATTCCCTGTGCGCAGTTACAATGTGGGTGGCCTGATCAGACAGGCTTTGGGCGGAGTTGGAGGACCCAGACGAGGAGTAAGAGGCAGAAGCAGTTGAGGAACTTCTACATACAAAGGATTGACGCACAACTCGTGGGGACGGCAAGACTTGAACAGCAGACCCTTCTCCATCTCTCACTATAGTTACCCAGTGCCCAGTCAGCGACATGTAACGCCCCTGTCCATGCTTACTGGTCCAAGTATCTGTGGTGAAATGCACCCTGTCACAGACAGAGTTTCTCAGGGAAGCAGTGATGTTGTGTGCAACATGCTGGTGTAGCACAGGCACACCTGTCTTGGAGAAGTAGTGGCGACTGGGCATCTGGTACTGGGGCACTGCGATGGACATAAGTTCTCGAAAATCCTGTATGTCCACCAGGCGGAAAGGCAGAATTTCTGTAGCGAACAGCTTGCAGATGTTGAAAGTCAACCTCTTAGCTTTGTCATGGCTAAGAGGAAATGGTCTTTTACCTGTCCACATCTGAGGGACCGAGGGCTGGCTGCTGTGCTGAGGTGGCATTGAGTAGTGTGTCCCTGGCAAACTGCTGATCTGTGAGGAAGGTGCAGGTGGAGACATAATGTTGCCTTCATCCAAAGGTGGTGCTCTCGATGTCTGAGAGAGATCAACACCAGCAGCTGTTTCCACTTCCAAAACAACTGACGACCTGCCAATCACACTGCCTGTTGCGGATAAAGAGGTGGAAGGTCTGCGTCCAAAAGCATGTGTGACTGCTGTCCCCACAGTCACAGAGGATGAAGAGCACATGGATGCACTTGAAGGGGCAGACGGTGGTTGGTCCTTTCCGCTAGGCCGCATTGTAGCACAGTGAGCTTCCCACTGCAACTTATGCTTCATATCCATGTGACGGTTCATGGACAAAGTACTCAAACTAGTGAGTTTTTGGCCTCTACTTAGAGATTGGTGACAAATCTTACAGATGACATGAGTTGGGTGATCCTTTGCGATGTAAACAAGGACCAGGCTAGGCAAGGCTTAGAGCCCATGCAACCTGCAGAGCCACCCAGACTTCTGCTCAGAGGCAGAGTTGTGGCTTAGGATGCAGTTGTTGACATGCTTCCAGTACTCCGTCTCTGTCCAGGAAGACCTTATCGTCAGTAGCATCCTCCTCCACCTCCTCTGCTGACCTCATCGACTGGCTGAATGTGGGTTGACAGTAAGTAGGGTCTCCAACCTCATCATCACCCTGTGTGTTCTCACTCCCCTCGTCCTCAGAGCCAACCTCTTCCTGCCCTGACCGAATAGTCAAGTTGTTGTTCCAATGAGGTATCTGAGTCTCATCATCATCAGCATGTTCCTCATTGTCTCCACCAAGAGGAGTTACAGTTTGGGAATGAGGGTCTACATTATGCTCAGAACCTTCGTCATCTGGGCCTGGATCCAACTCACAAAGCTTCTGGGCATCAGTGCAGATCAATTCCTTGTCTGGACTCACTGCAGCTTTGGAGCAGACCTCTGATTCCCAGGCTATAATGTGACTGAACAGCTCTGCAGACTCCACCATCTCTGTTACCGCATACTCAGCAGGGTGGGTGGAGACTTGAGAGCTGGTAAGAAGCAAGAATGATTGGTGTGACACCTCAGAGGACTGAAGTATTTGGGATGTTGATGAAGTTGAAGTGGAGGAGAGGTCACTTGATGGAGCACTTGAGATCCATTTAAGCACCTGTTTTTTTTGTGCCTCATCGACATTTGGTGGTGATGGTCGTGTTCGTAAGAAAGGGATCATATCAGATTGTCCACGGAAAGAAGTAGACATCTTATTTTGGCTGGAAGATGGTCTTTCTTCAGTAGATGTTACTGTTGCTTTACCACCTAATCCACGGACACAAACTTTTTTCCCTTTCCAACACACCTGTTCCCGTTTCCACCAGCATCTGGCCTTTTGCCACTCATTTTGTATGTGAACAAATTGACAACTGTTTGTTGCAGTTACAAATTGGCTACTACAGATGGAGAGGTGGGGTAGCTTTCTTGACAGCAGTGCTATGCAACACACACACTGATACTATGCCCAAGGGATTGCCTGGACTAGCTCCAGTTGAAAATTGTCTAGCAGAAATGGAAAACTGGGATATGTTTGTGGAAAGCAGTAGTAGGACATTGACTATCACAGACACTGATACTATGCCCCAAAGAATTGCCTGGACTACCTGCAGTTAAAAATTGGCTAGTAGAAATGGAGAGGTGGGTAGCTTTCTTGACAGCAGTGGTAGGTCACTGACTATCACAGACACTGATACTATGCCCCAAAGAATTGCCTGGACTACCTGCAGTTAAAAATTGGCTAGTAGAAATGGAGAGGTGGGGTAACTTTCTTGAAAGCAGTGGTAGGTCACTGACTATCAAAGACACTGATACTATGCCCCAAAGAATTGCCTGGACTACCTGCAGTTAAAAATTGGCTAATAGAAATAGAGAGGTGGGGTAGCTTTCTTGACAGCAGTGGTAGGTCACTGTCTATCACACACATTGATACTATGCCCCAAAGAATTGCCTGGACTACCTGCAGTTAAAAATTGGTTAGTAGAAATGGAGAGGTGTGGTAGCTTTCTTGAAAGCAGTGGTAGGTCACTGACTATCAAAGACACTGATACTATGCCCCAAAAAATTGCCTGGACTACCTGCAGTTAAAAATTGGCTAATAGAAATGGAGAGGTGGGGTAGCTTTCTTGACAGCAGTGGTAGGTCACTGACTATACAGACACTGATACTATTCCCCAAAGAATTGCCTGGACTACCTGCAGTTAAAAATTGGCTAGTAAAAATGGAGAGGTGGGGTAGCTTTCTTGACAGCAGTGGTAGGTCACTGACTATCACAGACACTGATACTATGCCCCAAAGAATTGCCTGAGCTGATTTAGACACACGCTGTGAAAAACCCTTGCACAGCGCTGGCACAGACCTGCCTAGCAAAAATGGCTATGAACTGCTCTGATCTAGCCCTGAAAAGGGTTAAAATTACAAGTAGTCCCTAATCCTTAAACCGATGTGTAGATTGCACTGTATAAGTGTATAGCGCCCACAGCAGCAGCGGGAGCGGTGACTGATACACACCCACAGCACTGAAATAATGGCAGCGATGGGGAAAATGGCCGGGTCTTATAGGGCAAGGACATGTGACATGCGCAGCCAATGAAACATGCCCTTGCTTGTCTGCCAAAAATCCACTTTGCTATGTGTGTGTGTGTGTCTGTGATTGGCTAACAGCCTGGCCTGCCCCACTGTACGCGCGGTTAGGAAAAAAAAATGGCAATCACCATTCTTTCAGCACTCAGCAGGATTGATCTAAACCCCGACCCCCCCGCACACTATACGCTGAATTTTGATAATATCATTATTAACAGTGACTGACAGTATTACAGTGAAAAGCCAGCTAGTAACTAGCTACACTTTTGGTGATCGAACCATTATCGAACGGTAACTCGAACGGTCAAACGTTAAGCAAATTGTTCGAGTTCGTCGAACGACTCGAACATTGCCCAAAACAACTCGAATTTGAAATTTGCGAACGGTTTGATTCGAACACCGCTCATCTCTAATATTTATATCTTTATACCAGTTGTGGCCTGTATATATTCTACTTTACATTAAAGGTTATTATTACAGCTCTATGAGTATGCAATATCTGTAGTTACCCCTTCGTGACCATCTATATATAGACCCAGAGTTTGAGTTACATATAATAATATTATATCTTTGTCCTCATCATCCCATGATTACTTCATGTAAATTTTTCATGAAAAACATTGTTTGTATACAAATATGTATTGACTTATTGTACCTTTACGTGCCTGCAGTGATGTAACTTCCGTATTCCCCTCCTCTCTGCCTCCTTCACCTCTTTTTCTAATAAAGTTTTTGCATAATATCATGACCAGTTTCAATTGCCTTTGTGTTTTGGTTGTTTGTGGTAAATTTTTTAGTGATTGTGATATTGACGAAGAGCTCACACCTTCCATTTTTGCTTAGGGCCCAGATCAGGGTTTGCCTATGGTGAGGCATTACTACTCAGTGAAAGGTGCGGAACCTGTACAAGGCTGGTGAGGGCAGTGAGGGGTAGCTGCAAGTTGTTGTCAGGGGTCACCACTAGGGATGAGTGAGTATGGTCTCATGCTATGATGTCATTGAAGGTCATTTGTTTACCGTGCGGCACAGCGATGAACGGACTCAGAAGCAGAATTGGCGGGAGACAGAGTCTGTAGGATGCGTTGCGGGACCTGTAAGTGTAATGACAATGTTTATTATTAACTGTTATTAACTTTCTTTATTTTACAGCCCCCCGCGGCCTTTTACTCAGCCCCCAGACAATTACTCGCATTTCCCATTGACTTGCATTGGACTCGCTTCTTGTAACGAGTACCCGAGTATTAGGACCTACTCGTCACGAGTTTAGCGAGTCCGAGTGTTTCACTACTCGCTCATCCCTAGTCACCACTCCCCCCTTTCCCTAGCAATAGGGCATTCATTTCCCCTTCCCTTTGTGTTGTCCTATACAGCTGGTATAGCTTCTATTCCCGGCCGTGACAAGTACTCATAGTGTCATGATGCAGCAGTCAGGAATGGGCCATGCAAAAGACAGGGTCTGGGGCCAGCATTTATATTTTTCAAATTAATTTTAACAGTAGAAGTCCCAGAGAGGGGTCATTTAACATTCTACCTTTGGAACCCAGAGACGGGTCGAATGACCTGAAGGATTTTAGCTAACATCCTCTAATCAACGTCTTTTGTTCTGTAATTAAGGCCATTACTGTCGCACCACAGGAGGTTGTTGTTTTCCATTGAGTTTAGCCATTTAGTTTCTAGTTAGTTCTATTCAGTATGGACTAAAGGCCCTGTCACACACAGAGATAAATCTTTGGCAGATCTGTAGTTGCAGTGAAATCATGGACATATTTTTCCATTTGTATACAGCCACAAACCTGGCACTGATTGTCCACAATTTCACTGCAACCACAGATCTGCGAAAGATTTATCTCTGTGTGTGTGACAGGGCCGTTAGGGTCATTTGACCCTCTTTAGGGACTTCAGGGGGGAGCTCGAAATTTCTGGGACTTCTAGTGTTAAATGAAGAGGTGGATTAGTGACAGGTGTATGCCTGGTGGTCTGAGACTCTTGCCACAACAGGCAACACAGAACAAGGAGACCCAACTTGGAGTCTCCTCATTTCAAAACATTAGGGGCAGACTCCACTAAAGTGGCAATAATTTCCCAAAAGTACAAGTAGCATAATGGCACACCAAGGATGCCTGTTATGGGGACGAGGACAGAGACTGGCCTAGCATTTCTACCTTAAACATTGATCTGTTAGAAGTGCATCAGTTTGAAGTGTAGACCTGGTGCTCTGAGACCCATTCCACTACAGGCAACGCAAAAAGGAGACTCAGCTGTTACCCTGCGCATACCCAACTGTGACTTGTGCATGCCCAGCTGTCCAGGTCACCCTTTCAGGCATCCATGAATCTAATCCATCATCTATGATACAACTCACACATTGCACCATTACTTGTATGGGGTCATATTACACCAGAGCTCCAATAGAATAGATGGCACAGATTCACACATTACACCACTACTCCCATTAAAGTGTATGGAGCAGGGTCACACATCTAATCCCATCTTATGTGATCTACACTGATCCATGTATGTAACTACAGCATGTGATAGTCTGTATATGTAATTGTGACGCCCTGGGCAAGCCAGGGGTCACAGGTTATGACACCACCACACCCTACACCCCGGATAGGTACACCAAAGCTACACAAAAATCCTTGTTGCCTTCCTCCAGGGGCTGATGTCCACACCAGGGGGTGGGCCAGGCAGTTGGCTCCGCCGTCCGAGGAGTTCACAGCCCTGGAGGCGGGAAAACCAGGCAGATAGAGTTTGGAGGAGGAAGTGGAAGGAGAAAAGAAGTGGTAGAGGAGCAAGAGAGGGGAGTAAGGGTGGAAGAGAAAGTGACAGTTGAGAAAGCCTGAAGTTGGTCCGGGTGTGTGCCCCGGACTGAGAACAGCAAGGTTAGCAGACGGCGGTGACCGTCTGCAGGAGAGGCTGCTTGGAGGTTGCCGAAAGAACCGTGGACGGGTGGTGGCCCGGCGGTACCGGAGCGGTATACGAAGAGAAGCCAGCACCATTGGCAGGGGCCTTTCGGATCCCGGCAAGGCTAGGAGTCGCCGTGAATTTGCCAAATCCGTCAGTGAAGGGGACCTCTGGGTCTCCCAGCTACCAAGTCCCGATTGAAGGCAACAGTCCAACCGTTAGAGAGAGACACCGCCACCGCCAAGGCACCAGTTTCTCAGGGCCAGTGCCTGCGGGCAAAGAGGGGCTCCTCCGGCACATATCCAAACCGGGGAGCGGGTTACCGGTGGGAACCCATCGCTACCAACATAGACTTAGGTGCAGGAAAAGGGACCGTCACTGTCAACTACTGGGGAAAAGCAACAGCAGCCGTCCGTGGGAACCGTCTTTCCAGCCGTGTGTTTTACCGAGAACTTTGTCCCCGTCTCAGGCTGAGTGAGTACCACAGTGCCGTGAGGCACAGCGCTACCCCCGCGTCCCTGCACCCCACCATGCCCTGCACCGGCCCCGCCATCCCTCATCCCCCAACTCATCACTGGGCCCCGGGATGACCACCCCCTACCCACGGAGGGGAGAACCAACAACTTTGCTGCTCCCTGTCACCGCTCCCGGGATCCCCATACAGAGCAGCGGTGGTGTCCATACAACCACCACAACCGTGGGTGGCGTCACGGACAATAAACAATCCCAAAATCCAAACCCCTTTCACTCACGGGCGAGGAGCGCCGCTCGAGTCCCCGGGATCCGGCCCATCGCTCGAGCCACCGAGCAGCAGCAGGCCGCAGCAGCAGCGGCAGCCGGACCCGAGCAGTGGGAGAGCGCAGCGTCCCCTCCTCCGCCTGCGACATAATCACAGTATGTGACACAGCGAGCATCATCATCTAACAATCAGCACTGCTAGACATTTTTTGTGTAGCTCTTCACATGTCAGTATCACTTTGCAGTCATCAGTAATGTCTCTGCACTGTCTAAAAGGACAGGGAAGGGTGAAGTTTAGGATCAAAAACCCAGAAGGGAGGAGACATCAGACACAAGAGTAAATTATGCACACATTAACTGTAGTTGGAATGTGACCTAGCACTACACTAGGGTTTCATAGAAAATTTCAGCAGGTGCTCACTGCTCACCCCATACATTTTTTTAATTATATGCATTAAAAATTTCATTTACTTTTAAATTAAACCATCCTTGCAATTTTTAAGTGGGTTGTTTTTGTTTAAAAGACCTTACATTTTAAAGGAGTTGTCAGCGGTAGAGATGACCAAACCTGTTTGAAAAAGGTTCACCAATTTCAAATTCGGTACAAGCCTTAACTTGATTCGTGCTCGGTAACCCCGAGCACATTTCCCAAAAGTCGGTAATGTTCATTTTAGTTCATTTTCTGCCCTGAACACTGGCTGCATTAAAAAAAATGCTTTTGCAGTAACAATTTTTGCTTTTTTTATAGGATTGTCGTGCTGTCTGATGTGGGGATGTGTAAAATTGGTGGAGGCGGCGAGGACTCTGGACTAGGAGAAGCCTTTTGGCGCTTGACACCATTTTTTTTTCTTAACTTTATTTGTTGATATTGCTGCCACCAACAAATTTGCACAGCAAATGCACAGCAAACCTCCACAAGATTCAGACAGAAGGGTTTCTGTGATTGGCTGCCTAAGTCACATGTCCGTGTGCATATAAATTGCGGACATGTTGCATTGGTGCTATTTTGTGAATGTGAATCATTAGGGAAGGTGTTGCCGCCAGTGCTTTGTTGTGTGCTGCTAGAAAGTTAACTTAGGTAGGCGTTTAATGCTAAGTAGTTGAGATAAATAGGAGAGTGGTAGTTTAAAATAGGGATGTGCAGTGTATGGAAAGGTGTGTGTGCCACAAATTGGCACATTTCATGATAGACATAGGAATTGGTACTTATAGTGCCTGCTAAAGAATTGTCAATGAAGCACGTAAATAGACATTGCTACGTATTACTGCCTGCTCAAAATTCTGCATAGTTATAGGTATTCTTATTTTATAGTGCTTGGTCTAAAATAAATAGCTAGGGAAGTACCTAAAAAGTGTTTCTTGGCAATTTTAATTACCTGGTCAAAAATCTGCAAACACAGTTATAGGTTTTGTTACTTGTTAGTACCTGGCCTAAAAGAGTGCTAAGAAAGTATCTAAAAAGTGTTTCTTTGCAACTTAAATTGCCAGCTCTAAATTACGCAGTAAAATACATATCTAGATATTGTTAGTGGTGCCTGCTGAAAAATGCTATTGAACAAGCTAAAAAGGTTTCTTGGCACTTTACCATGTCTGCTTCAAATTACGCAGTGAACCGCATTTGTACATAGTGGTACTTTATAGTGCATTTACAATATTGCCAACTGAATAAGGAAATAAATAATTTATGTTTTGTGTCAGGTGTCTGACAGGTGTGGGCGTAGGGTAGGAAAGGGGAAGGGTACATTAACCATGAGTGGAAAATTACAACGAGGAAGGGGAAATAGGTGTGGTTTTGGAGGAGTATGTATGAGAACTTCTGTTAGTCAAGATAATAGTGAGCAAACGCCAGCTCATCCAATTGTTAGGGCCAGGTGGACGGGCAGACCCAGGAGGTGGATCCACTGGCCTAATGCGCATGCGCGAGGCCCGGGTGCCAGAAGCCAGAGCAGGGAGCGGTGAACAGGAGGCAGGAGAGCCGGGCTGGAGCAGAGTTGCCGACGGGCGCCGGGAGCGGGGACCAGGCTGCCTGGGGACCGCAGCTGATGGGGCATGGAGGCTGTGGAGCGGGGGACGCCTGGCAGAGGAGCCGGGAAGCGAGGCAGGGGAGCCGGGGAGCGTGGCAGGGGAGCCGGGAAGCGATGCAGGGGAGCCAGAGAGCATGGCCGGGGAGCCGGGGAGCGTGACAGTACCCCCTCCCCCACGCCCCCCTCCCCGCAACCGGGAAAGGAAGGCACGTATCAGGGGAGTACCCACATTCTCCCGGGGTTCCCAGGACCTATCCTCAGGACCATACCCTGCCCAGTCCACCAGGAAGAACTGTCGGCCCCGCACGGTTTTCATGGCCACGATATCCCTTACCGCATAGATGTCATCATCAGCAATAGGAGGAGGAGCAGAACTGGCAGCAGCGGAGAAGGGACCAAGGACAACCGGCTTGAGCAGGGAGACGTGGAAGGAGTTGGGTATCCTCATCGTGGCCGGGAGCTGCAGCTTGTAGGAGACCTCATTTATTTTGCTGAGGACTTTAAACGGCCCGATGTAGCGAGGACCCAGCTTGTATGATGGTAGCTTCAATCGGACGTACTTGGAAGCAAGCCAGACCAGATCTCCTGGAGAGAAACACGGAGGATCCAGACGCCTCTTGTCTGCGTGTCTCTTCATCCGCAGGGAAGCACGTCCAAGGGACGTCTTGACAGAGTCCCAAATCGTCGTAAAGTCACGGACTACAGCATCAGCAGCAGGGACATCCGAGGAAGAGGATACAGGTAAAGGGACGGAAGGCTGAAGTCCGTAAATGACGTGGAAGGGAGAGCTGGAGGAGGACTCACTGACGTGGTGGTTATGGGAGAATTCAGCACAAGGAAGAAGCGTGGACCAGTCGTCGTGATGGGTGTTAACGTAGTGACGTAAGAAGGAGGTCAAGATCTGATTGACTCGTTCCACTTGGCCATTCGACTGAGGATGGTAGGCTGAAGAAAAGTCCAGAGTCACTCCCAGATGTTTGCAGAGGGCCCTCCAGAAGCGGGAGGTAAACTGAGTTCCTCTGTCGGACACAATGTGTGATGGAAAGCCATGCAACCGGAAGATGTGCTGTATGTAGGCGTCAGCGAGTTCCTGGGCAGAGGGCAGTCCAGCCATAGGGACGAAATGAGCCATTTTGGAGAACCGATCCACCACGACCCATATGACTGTGTGTCCGGAGGACAGGGGCAAGTCCGTAATAAAGTCTATTGCAATGTGTTGCCACGGAACGGAGGGTATAGGCAGAGGCAGAAGACGACCATATGGCAGGTGTTTGGGCGTCTTGTTCCTGGCACAAGAGGAGCAGGCTGAGACAAAAGAAGCGACGTCCGTGCGAAGGGATGGCCACCAGTAGTGACTAGAGTTGAGCGCGGTTCGTGGTTCGCGGTTCTCCAGTTCTAAGCTCGAGTGATTTTGGGGGCTGTTCGAGATCGAACTAGAACTCGAGCTTTTTGCAAAAGCTCGATAGTTCTAGATACGTTCGAGAACGGTTCTAGCAGCAAAAAGCAGGGCTTTTTACAGCTACAGTGTGCAGGAGCCATCGCTGGCAGCCTGCCACAAGCTGGTAACCAAGATAAACATCGGGTATCCAAGCAAAGCTCTTTGGTTAGTAACCCGATGTTTATCTTAGTTACGTGCAGGAAGCCCACACTTCCCGCTCAGCTCACTCCGCCCCCTCCTGCCCGCGGCATGTACACATGTACACATATACACACACACACACACACACACACACATGGTCCCGCTCGGCTTACCTGCGGTGATGAAGTCCCGCCATCCCGACCTCAGCGCTGTCACTGTCCTCCATGGCCGCCGCTTGTCACATCACCTCTCGCTTCCGACCCGAGACTGACTAGCGGTGACGTCACGGGCCTCTCGCGATATTTGGCTGTGAAGGCGCCGGTCATTGAACTCAGTAACAGGGGCTGTCAGTGTGCTGGAGATCAGCGCAGGTAATGTACCTCGCTGCCAGCAGCACTTGTCATCCCCTGCAGTGACCTGGGCTGACCCATTGATGTTAGCTCAGGTCACTGCACTGCTCTCCCAGCCAATGGGGAACATCCTGCTCTTCATTGACTGGGACAGTGTGGATCGTCATGGCAACCCCTTGGATTACACCAGACCTGGATTTGTTTTTCATTCTAATAAATTGGTTAAAGAGGGAATGTTTGGGGAGTGTTTTTTCAAATAAAAATGTGGTTGTCGTCTATTTTTTTTTATTACTGACTGGGTTGGTGATGTCGGGTATCTGATAGACGCCTGACTTCACCAACCCCAGGGCTTGATGCCAGGTGACATTACACATCTGGTATTAACCCCATATATTACCCCGTTTGCCACCGCACCAGGGCGCGGGATGAGCTGGGGCGAAGCACCAGGATTGGCGCATCTAATGGATGCGCCACTTCTGGGGCGGCTGCAGCCTGCTATTTTTAGGCTGGGGAGAGTCCAATAACCATGGACCTCCCTAGTTTGAGAATATCAGGCCCCAGCTGTCTGCTTTACCTTGGCTGGTAATCCAATTTTGGGGGACCCCTACGTGTTTTTTTTTTTAAATTATTTATTTAATTTAAAATAACAGCGTGAGGTGCCCTCAGTTTTGGATTACCAGCCAAGGTGAGGTTGCCAGCTGTGGTCTGCAGGCTGCAGCCGTCTGCTTTACCCTAGCTGGCTACAAAACTAGGGGGAACCCTACGTCATTTTTTTTTTCATTTTTTTAGCTAAATACAAAGCTAAGCACCCCTTAGTGCCACATGAAAGGCACCAAAGGGTGCTCCACTTTTTCTCCATTTTTTCTCCACTTTTTCTCCATTTTTTCTCCACTTTTTCTACATTTTTTTCTCCACTTTTTCTCCACTTTTTCTCCATTTTTTTCTCCACTTTTTCTCCACTTTTTCTCCATTTTTTTCTCCACTTTTTCTCCATTTTTTCTCCACTTTTTCTACATTTTTTTCTCCACTTTTTCTCCACTTTTTCTCCACTTTTTCTCCACTTTTTCTCCATTTTTTTTCCACTTTTTCTCCACTTTTTCTCCACTTTTTCTCCATTTTTTTCTCCACTTATTCTCCACTTTTTCTCCACTTTTTCTCCATTTTTTTCTCCACTTTTTCTCCACTTTTTCTCCACTTTTTCTCCACTTTTTCTCCATTTTTTTCTCCACTTTTTCTCCACTTTTTCTCCATTTTTTTCTCCACTTATTCTCCACTTTTTCTCCACTTTTTCTCCACTTTTTCTCCATTTTTTTCTCCACTTTTTCTCCACTCTTTCTCCACTTTTTCTCCATTTTTTTCTCCACTTTTTCTCCACTTTTTCTCCATTTATTCTCCACCTTTTCTCCACTTTTTCTCCACTTTTTCTCCACTTTTTCTCCACTTTTTCTCCATTTTTTTCTCCACTTTTTCTCCACTTTTTCTCCATTTTTTTCTCCACTTATTCTCCACTTTTTCTCCACTTTTTCTCCATTTTTTTCTCCACTTTTTCTCCACTTTTTCTCCACTTTTTCTCCATTTTTTTCTCCACTTTTTCTCCACTTTTTCTCCATTTATTCTCCACTTTTTCTCCACTTTTTCTCCATTTTTTTCTCCACTTTTTCTCCACTTTTTCTCCATTTATTCTCCACTTTTTCTCCACTTTTTCTCCACTTTTTCTCCATTTTTTTCTCCACTTATTCTCCACTTTTTCTCCACTTTTTCTCCACTTTTTCTCCACTTTTTCTCCACTTTTTCTCCATTTTTTTCTCCACTTTTTCTCCACTTTTTCTCCACTTTTTCTCCATTTTTTTCTCCAATTATTCTCCACTTTTTCTCCATTTATTCTCCACTTTTTCTCCACTTTTTCTCCATTTTTTTCTCCACTTTTTCTCCACTTTTTCTCCATTTTTTTCTCCACTTATTCTCCACTTTTTCTCCACTTTTTCTCCATTTTTTTCTCCACTTATTCTCCACTTTTTCTCCATTTATTCTCCACCTTTTCTCCACTTTTTCTCCACTTTTTCACCACTTTTTCTCCACTTTTTCTCCATTTTTTTCTCCACTTTTTCTCCACTTTTTCTCCACTTTTTCTCCATTTTTTTCTCCACTTATTCTCCACTTTTTCTCCACTTTTTCTCCATTTTTTTCTCCACTTTTTCTCCACTTTTTCTCCATTTTTTTCTCCACTTATTCTCCACTTTTTCTCCACTTTTTCTCCATTTTTTTCTCCACTTTTTCTCCACTTTTTCTCCACTTTTTCTCCACTTTTTTTCCATTTTTTTCTCCACTTTTTCTCCACTTTTTCTCCATTTATTCTCCACTTTTTCTCCACTTTTTCTCCATTTTTTTCTCCACTTTTTCTCCACTTTTTCTCCATTTATTCTCCACTTTTTCTCCACTTTTTCTCCATTTTTTTCTCCACTTATTCTCCACTTTTTCTCCACTTTTTCTCCACTTTTTCTCCACTTTTTCTCCACTTTTTCTCCATTTTTTTCTCCACTTTTTCTCCACTTTTTCTCCACTTTTTCTCCATTTTTTTCTCCAATTATTCTCCACTTTTTCTCCATTTATTCTCCACTTTTTCTCCACTTTTTCTCCATTTTTTTCTCCACTTTTTCTCCACTTTTTCTCCACTTTTTCTCCATTTTTTTCTCCACTTATTCTCCACTTTTTCTCCACTTTTTCTCCATTTTTTTCTCCACTTATTCTCCACTTTTTCTCCATTTATTCTCCACCTTTTCTCCACTTTTTCTCCACTTTTTCTCCACTTTTTCTCCACTTTTTCTCCATTTTTTTCTCCACTTTTTCTCCACTTTTTCTCCACTTTTTCTCCATTTTTTTCTCCACTTATTCTCCACTTTTTCTCCACTTTTTCTCCATTTTTTTCTCCACTTTTTCTCCACTTTTTCTCCACTTTTTCTCCACTTTTTCTCCATTTTTTTCTCCACTTTTTCTCCACTTTTTCTCCATTTATTCTCCACTTTTTCTCCACTTTTTCTCCATTTTTTTCTCCACTTTTTCTCCACTTTTTCTCCATTTATTCTCCACTTTTTCTCCACTTTTTCTCCACTTTTTCTCCACTTTTTCTCCACTTTTTCTCCATTTTTTTCTCCACTTATTCTCCACTTTTTCTCCACTTTTTCTCCATTTTTTTCTCCACTTTTTCTCCACTTTTTCTCCACTTTTTCTCCACTTTTTCTCCATTTTTTTCTCCACTTTTTCTCCACTTTTTCTCCACTTTTTCTCCATTTTTTTCTCCACTTATTCTCCACTTTTTCTCCATTTATTCTCCACTTTTTCTCCACTTTTTCTCCATTTTTTTCTCCACTTTTTCTCCACTTTTTCTCCACTTTTTCTCCACTTTTTCTCCATTTTTTTCTCCACTTTTTCTCCACTTTTTCTCCATTTATTCTCCACTTTTTCTCCACTTTTTCTCCACTTTTTCTCCATTTTTTGCTCCACTTTTTCTCCACTTTTTCTCCACTTTTTCTCCACTTTTTCTCCATTTTTTTCTCCACTTTTTCTCCACTTTTTCTCCATTTTTTTCTCCACTTATTCTCCACTTTCTCTCCACTTTTTCTCCATTTTTTTCTCCACTTTTTCTCCACTTTTTCTCCACTTTTTCTCCACTTTTTCTCCATTTTTTTTTCCACTTTTTCTCCACTTTTTCTCCATTTATTCTCCACTTTTTCTCCACTTTTTCTCCATTTTTTTCTCCACTTTTTCTCCACTTTTTCTCCATTTTTTTCTCCACTTATTCTCCACTTTTTCTCCACTTTTTCTCCATTTATTCTCCACTTTTTCTCCACTTTTTCTCCACTTTTTCTCCACTTTTTCTCCATTTTTTTCCACTTTTTCTCTACTTTTTCTCCACTTTTTCTCCACTTTTTCTCCATTTTTTTCTCCACTTTTTCTCCACTTTTTCTCCATTTATTCTCCACTTATTCTCCACTTTTTCTCCACTTTTTCTCCATTTTTTTCTCCACTTTTTCTCCACTTTTTCTCCATTTATTCTCCACTTTTTCTCCACTGTTTCTCCATTTTTTTCTCCACTTATTCTCCACTTTTTCTCCATTTATTCTCCACTTTTTCTCCACTTTTTCTCCATTTTTTTCTCCACTTTTTCTCCACTTTTTCTCCACTTTTTCTCCACTTTTTCTCCACTTTTTCTCCATTTTTTTCTCCACTTTTTCTCCACTTTTTCTCCATTTATTCTCCACTTTTTCTCCACTTTTTCTCCAATTTTTCTCCATTTTTTTCTCCACTTTTTCTCCACTTTTTCTCCACTTTTTCTCCACTTTTTCTCCATTTTTTTCTCCACTTTTATTCCACTTTTTCTCCATTTTTTTCTCCACTTATTCTCCACTTTTTCTCCACTTTTTCTCCATTTTTTTCTCCACTTTTTCTCCACTTTTTCTCCACTTTTTCTCCACTTTTTCTCCATTTTTTTTCCACTTTTTCTCCACTTTTTCTCCATTTATTCTCCACTTTTTCTCCACTTTTTCTCCACTTTTTCTCCATTTTTTTCTCCACTTTTTCTCCACTTTTTCTCCATTTTTTTCTCCACTTATTCTCCACTTTTTCTCCACTTTTTCTCCATTTTTTTCTCCACTTTTTCTCCACTTTTTCTCCATTTATTCTCCACTTTTTCTCCACTTTTTCTCCACTTTTTCTCCACTTTTTCTCCACTTTTTCTCCATTTTTTTCTCCACTTTTTCTCCATTTTTTCTCCACTTTTTCTCCATTTTTTCTCCACTTTTTCTCCACTTTTTCTCCATTTTTTTCTCCACTTTTTCTCCACTTATTCTCCACTTTTTCTCCACTTTTTCTCCACCTTTTCTCCACTTTTTCTCCACTTTTTCTCCACTTTTTCTCCATTTATTCTCCATTTTTTCTCCATTTTTTTCTCCACTTTTTCTCCACTTTTTCTTTACTTATTCTCCACTTTTTCTCCACTTTTTCTCCATTTTTTTCTCCACTTTTTCTCCACTTTTTCTCCATTTATTCTCCACTTTTTCTCCACTGTTTCTCCATTTTTTTCTCCACTTTTTCTCCACTTTTTCTCCATTTATTCTTCACTTTTTCTCCACTTTTTCTCCATTTTTTTTCTCCACTTTTTCTCCACTTTTTCTCCATTTATTCTCCACTTTTTTTCCACTGTTTCTCCATTTTTTTCTCCACTTTTTCTCCACTTTTTCTCCACTTTTTCTCCACTTATTCTCCACTTTTTCTCCACTTTTTCTCCATTTTTTTCTCCACTTTTTCTCCACTTATTTTCCACTTTTTCTCCACTTTTTCTCCACCTTTTCTCCACTTTTTCTCCACTTTTTCTCCATTTTTTTCTCCACTTTTTCTCCACTTTTTCTCCATTTATTCTCCACTTTTTCTCCACTGATTCTCCATTTTTTTCTCCACTTTTTCTCCACTTATTCTCCACTTTTTCTCCACTTTTTCTCCATTTTTTTCTCCACTTTTTCTCCATTTTTCTCCATTTATTCTCCACTTTTTCTCCACTTTTTCTCCACTTTTTCTCCACTTTTTCTCCATTTTTTTCTCCACTTTTTCTCCACTTTTTCTCCACTTTTTCTTCATTTTTTTCTCCACTTTTTCTCCACTTTTTCTCCACTTTTTCTCCACTTTTTCTCCATTTTTTCTCCACTTTTTCTCCACTTTTTCTCCGTTCTTTTTCTATGGTCGGTCTACCCATTAGCTCTGCCATGCATACTGTAGCTCTACACCTACTGCACATGTTACTTTATGATTGACATCTCTTTCGTATCAGAGCTGTCTAAGTCTGCTCTGACCCCATATTTGTCATTACTATATTGTCCTTGTACTGTATTATGACATTTGTATCATGTGTTTCATTTCTTGCTGTGTTGCAATTTTTTTGCTGCATCCCAATTGTACCTCTACATTGTTCGAGTTTATGTTATTGTTCTCTCACTCTTATGTGATACTGATTATTGTCATTTTTCATGATTACATGCAGATAAGTCCAATCTGACGAAGGCTCAGGCCGAAACGTCATTTGTAACTTGTTTTGGACAAAAACATATATGCTTATGAAAATTTTTTTTCTTAATACGGACCAATAAAGAGTGATTTTGCATTACTATCCATTGTGACTTACTGACTTAGTCTGGGAGATATAGAGTGCCGAGGTTACTCACTAATTTTATCTATTATTACCTCTGAGCACCTATATACCAGTGAGCAGAGCTTCCTCTACAGTAGTTCTTCTGATTAGGCATGCCCTTACCTCATGAGCAGGGCATTGCAGCTTTGGTAGCAACCATTACGACATGGACTCTGCTGCTGTGGACCCGGGGAGAGTAAGTGCAGATTCATTGCACCCACACTCCTCACATGAAGGGTCCGCACTCCTAGAAAATGGGGGATACGTTCCCTGAGTGTCTCACCCCCATATTCTAGACGGTCCAGAGTCGTCGTGGGACCCCTTTATTTTTTTTCTTACAATAAATTGGTGAAAGAGGAAATGTTTTGGGGACTGTTTTTTCAAATAAATTTCTTTTGTCGATTTTTTGTTTTTGTTAGTACTGACAGTTTATGATGTTGGGTATCTAATAGACGCCATGACATCACAAACTGCTGGGCTTGATCTCAGGTGACTTTACAGCTAGTATCAACCCGATTTATTACCCCGTTTGCCACTGCACCAGGGCACGGGATGAGCTGGGGTGAAGCGCCAGGATTGGCGCATCTAGTGGATGCGCCACGTCTGGGGTGCCTGCGGCCTGCTATTTTTAGGCTGTGAAGGCCCAATAACTATGGACCTTCCCACCCTGAGAATACCAGACCACAGCTGTCCGCTTTACCTTGGCTGGTGATCCAATTTGGGGGGGACCCTACTTTTATTGTGTAATTATTAATATTTATAAAATAATTATAAAAAAGAGCCTGAGGGGACCTCCACATTGGATCCCCAACCACGGTAAAGCTGCCAGCTGTGGTTTTCAGGCTACAGCCGTCTGCTTTACCCTAGCTGGCTATCAAAAATGGGGGGACCCAACGTCATTTTTTTTTTTAACTATTTTTTAAATAGAAAAAATTAATGGGCTTCCCTGTATTTTGATTGCCAACCAAGGTAACGGCAGGCAGATGGGGGTGGCAACCCATAGCTGTCTGCTTTATCTGCGCTGAGAATCAAAAATACCGCGGAGCGCTACGTCATTTTTTTAAAGATTTATTTTTACAGCACTGTGATGTCCAGCAATCAAAATACAGGGAAGCCCATTTTATTTTTAGTTATTTAAATAAATAATTAAAAAAAATATATATGGGCTCCCGCTGCATTTTTTGTATTGCTAGCTAAGGGTAATCCAAGCAGCTACTGGCTGCTAACCCCCACTGCTTGGTGTTACCTTCACTGGCAATGGAAAATCCAGGGAAGCATTTTTTATTTTTTTTGCCAAAAAACTACAAAAAAAGGACGTGAGCTTCGCCATATTTTTGTATGCTAGCCAGGTATAGCAGGCAGGTGCTGGAAGAGTTGGATACAGCGCCAGAAGATGGCGCTTCTATGAAAATGCCATTTTCTGAGGCGGCTGCAGACTGCAATTCGCAGCAGTGGGGCCCAGAAAGCTCAGGCCAACCTGTGGTGCGGATTCCAATCCCCAGCTGCCTAGTTGTACCTGGCTGGACACAAAAATGGGGCGAAGCCTACGTCATTTGTTTTCTAATTATTTCATGAAATTCATGAAATAATAAAAAAAGGGCTTCCCTTTATTTTTGGTTCCCAGCCGGGTACAAATAGGCAACTGGGGGTTGGGGGCAGCCGTACCTGCCTGCTGTACCTGGCTAGCATACAAAAATATGGCGAAGCCTTGTAGTTCTGCAGCTGCTGTCTGTCTGTATGGAGAAGAGCAGACAGCAGCTGCAGAACTACAAGGCTCAGCATACTCCATCCAGGACTGTATGCAGAATTTTTTTGCCCACTAAAAAAATGACGTGGGCTTCGCCATATTTTTGTATGCTAGCCAGGTACAGCTGGCAGCCACGGGCTGCCTCCAACCCCCAGTTGCCTATTTGTACCCGGCTGGGAACCAAAAATATAGGGAAGCCCGTTTTTTTTTAATTATTTCACTTATTTCATGAAATAATTAAAAAACAAATGACGTGGGCTTCGCCCCATTTTTGTGTCCAGCCGGGTACAACTAGGCAGCTGGCGATTGGAATCCGCAGCACAGGTTAGCCCGAGGTTTCTGGGCGCCTCTGCTGCGGATTTCAGTCCGCAGCCGTCCCAGAAAATGGCGCTCTCATAGAAGCGCCATCATCTGGCGCTGTATCCAACTCTTCCAACAGCCCTGGAGCCGGGTGGCTTGTTGGGTAATCATGAGTTAATACTGGCTTTGTTTTACTAGCCAGTATTAAGCCAGAGATTCTTAATGTCAGGCACGTTTGACCCGGCCATTAAGAATCTCCAATAAAGGGTTAAAAAAAAGACACCACACAGAGAAAAAATACTTTAATAGAAATAAACACACAGACACATTAGAGACTCCATCTTTATTACCCCCTGTCAGCCCTCCACGATCCTGCTCTTCTGTCTTCTTTCTTTCTAGTGTAGTAGTAGTGACGATTGTAGTGAGGATGAGGTTCACCAGCTCATCACTTGGGGCTGGGGAACCTCATCCTCACTACAATCATCACTACAATCGGGAAGCAGCGTGCAGCCTTCACTCCGTGAGTGATCAGTGCTGGCTGCTAGCGGTAACAGCGGTAACGCTGACAGACGCGTTACCATAGCAACGGTGCTCTCGGAGCCGCGGTTAGCGGTGACGTCACAGCTAACTGCGTTGCTATGGCAACGGTGATCTCCGTTAATGACCGGCTGTGTCAGCCGATCCCTAACGGAACGGGGAGTCGACCGTGTGCTAGAGCATGTCACCGGTACACGGCGATACACATATGTGCACCGTGTACCGGAGAGATGCACTCGCAGGTCCTACATGACGTGTCATAGTCATGTGACCAGTCTGTAGCCAGTGAGATAATAGCCACGTGACTGGTCACATGGCTATTTTGACGTCACGATAGGTCCTGCATCTCTGCTGGCAGTGCAGGTCACTGGGAGGATTCAGCGATCATCGGATGGAATAGCGGCAGGAGACAGAGTGCAGAAGGGATCGCGAGGACCGGTAAGTGTTATGGCAATGTTTATTAACTGTTTGTGTACATTTATAATGCATTTTTATGTGTTTGTGATTGCCTCCCATTATAGCCTATACGTTCGAGTTCGGTTCGTAGAACGTTCGACGAACCGAACTCGAACGGGACCCCCGTTCGGCGAACCGGCCTCGAGCCGAACCGGGACCGGTTCGCTCATCTCTAGTAGTGACGTACAATTGTACTCCATGTTTTCTTCTGACCAGCATGGCCGGCTATTTTCGAGGCATGGCCCCAGTGCAACACTTTTTGCCTGTCAGTCTCAGAGACATAGGTCTTCCTGAGCGGTATCTGGGCCAGGGTGACAGGGGCCACCGGAATGATTTTACTAGGGCAGATGATGGGCTGGGATGTCTCCTCCTCCTGCTCCATGGGCATGAATGACCTGGACAAGGCATCTGCTCGTACATTCTTGTCCTCGGGTCGAAAATGGAGCTGAAAATCGAACCTGGCAAAGAACAAGGACCACCTGGCTTGCCGTGGGTTCAGTCGCTGAGCGGACCGCAGGTATTCCAGGTTCTTGTGGTCCATGTAAATGATCACGGGGTACACTGCTCCCTCCAGAAGGTAGCGCCATTCCTCCAGAGGCAGTTTGACTGCCAATAGCTCTCGGTCACCGATGGTGTAGTTGCGTTCAGGCGCTGAGAAGCTCTTGGAGTAGAAACCGCAAGTAACCATCTTCCCGGAGGAGGATTTCTGCATGAGCACTGCTCCGGCTCCCGAGGAGGAGGCATCCACCTCCAAGGTGAACTGTCGGTTTAACTCAGGACGGTGGAGCACAGGGGAAGAAGCAAATGCCTGTTTCAGGGAGCCAAACGCGGCGTCGGCCGCAGGTGACCAGTCCTTTGGATTAGCCCCCTTCTTGGTCAAGGCGGAGAGAGGTGCAGTCAGAGCAGAGAAGTGAGGGATGAACTGACGGTAATAGTTTGCGAATCCCAGAAAGCGTTGGATTGCCTTCACTCCGGAAGGAGGGGGCCAGTTGAGAATGGAAGAGACCTTCTCCGGGTCCATCTGCAGACCGGTATCGGAGATTACGTAACCCAGGAAGGGAAGAGAAGACTGCTCGAAGACACACTTCTCGTACTTGGCGTACAGACGATTCTCTCTCAGTCTTTGTAGTACCAGCTGCACGTTCTCTCTGTGGGTCTGGAGGTCCGGAGAGAAGACCAGGATATCATCAAGATACACCACCACACAGACGTAGAGAAGGTCCCGGAACACGTTGTTCACCAATTCCTGAAAGACTGCTGGTGCGTTACACAGGCCGAAGGGCATCACACAGTATTCATAGTGCCCATCGCGAGTATTGAATGCGGTCTTCCATTCGTCCCCAGAGCGGATGCGGACCAGGTTGTAGGCACCCCGAAGATCCAACTTGGTAAACACACGAGCTCCTCTAAGCCGATCAAACAATTCGGGGATGAGCGGCAGGGGATATTTATTTTTCACAGTGATTTGGTTCAATCCCCGGTAGTCAATGCATGGGTGTAGGTCACCCTCTTTCTTCTTAACGAAGAAGAAGCCTGCTCCCGCAGGAGAGGAGGATCTCCGAATGAATCCCCTTGCCAGGTTCTCCGTGATGTAGGCAGACATTGCCCTTGTTTCAGCAGGAGACAGCGGATATATCCGTCCTCGAGGTAGTGTAGTTCCCGGGAGTAGGTTGATGGCACAGTCATAAGGACGATGTGGCGGAAGTACCTCTGACTCCTTTTTATCAAAGACGTCCGCGAAGGACCAATAGGCCGAGGGCAGTCCCGGTAGGGACTCCGGAACCGGAGGTCGTCGGATGGGCTGTATAGTCTTCAGACAGTTCTCGTGGCAAGAGGAGCCCCATCGGGTGATTTCACCAGTACACCAGCTGACTGACGGTTCGTGTGTCCGTAACCAGGGGAGTCCCAGCAGGATTTGATGAGACATGTGTGGGAGGACGTAGAGAGCGATGTTCTCGGTGTGCAGGGCACTGATACGCAGTTCCACCGGCTTGGTGATCTACGAGATGGTGTCAGAGAGGGGTCTCCCATCTACAGAGGCAATCACGAGGGCTTTGTTGATTGGAGTAACAGGCACCTGGTACTTGTCCACCGTGGCCTGCTGGATGAAATTGCCTGCTGCCCCGGAATCGAGGTACGCCTCGGCCGTGAACCGCGTCTCTCCCGTTGTCACTTGAACAGTCCACGTAACCGGGTCTGAGAGAGTCCCAGCACCTAGGGTGGCCTCTCCTACCAACCCTAGGCTTTGGAGTTTCCCGGCCTCTCTGGACAGGAGCGTAGAAGGTGTGTGCCCTCTCCGCAGTAGAAGCAGAGGCCCTTGGCGAGCCGTTCTGCTCGGCGTTGTTCGGACTGCCGCAAACGGTCAATCTGCATGGGCTCGTAGACAGAGACACCAGACGACGCTGACTGAAGTACAGCGGGCTTCTGCGGAGGAGAGGAATGCCGTATCGGACGTCTCTCACGGGACACCTTTTTGGATCGTTCCTGGAATCTGAGGTCCACGCGGGTGGCTAGTGCGATCAGGGCATCCAGGGTGGAAGGAACATCGCGGCCTGCCAGCTCGTCCTTAATACGGCTGGAGAGTCCTTCCCAGAAGGCGGCGGTGAGGGCTTCATTGTTCCACCCCAATTCTGAGGCCAAAGTGCGGAAGCGGATGGCATACTGCCCCACCGTCATGGTCCCCTGACGTAGCCTGAGGAGTGATGAGGCGGATGCGGCGGCACGTCCGGGTTCGTCAAAGGTGTTTCTAAATGCCTGCAGGAAGTCCTGGATGTTAGTGGTCACAGGGTCCTCCTTCTCCCATAAGGGGTTCATCCAGGCCAGTGCCTCACCCTCTAGATGGGACATCACAAACGCCACCTTGGCTTGGTCGGAGGCAAACAAGTGCGGAAGCAGCTTGAAATGGAGGGAGCACTGGTTTAAGAATCCTCTGCAGGTCTTGGGATCTCCAGCATATCGGGGTGGAGAGGCCAAGCGGAGTTTAGAAGCTTCCGAGGTAGCCGCCACGGGAACCGTGGCCGTGGACTGTGCAGTAGTAACCTGAGATGCCAGGGACGTGGCAGATGCTTGCAGCGTGTGCAGGCGGGTATCCACCGAGGACATGAAGGCCAGCATGTGGGACTGGGTCTCGCGCTGTCGTACGAGTTCCTGCTGCAGGGTGCCCAGCTGGGCCGCTAGTGCTTCGGCGGGATCCATGGCCTGTTCTTACTGTTAGGGCCAGGTGGACGGGCAGACCCAGGAGGTGGATCCACTGGGCTGAACACCTCACCGAGGGCAAGGTGCCCGGTAGCCGAAGCACTACAGGTAGCAGGACAGTCCGTTCAGAGGAGAGTAGAAGTCCCTGGGACCACGGAGTCACTGAAGGTAGTCCGGGTGACGGAGCTCAGGTTCGGAGGCCGAGATGACGTCAGGCAGAGTCCGGAACCGACGGAGCGAGAAGACGGGTCACCACAGGGATCGGAGATGGTATGAACTTGACGGGATGGCAGACCGTCACCGTTCGGGGTTCGGGTATCGTCAGAACCGGTTGGCGAGGCAGGAGCGGCTCTAGGAGAGAGATAGGTAAGTATACCACAAAACACAAGGAGACCTGACTCCTAGCTTAGCAAAAACACGAAGAACAGGCCCCGCCCACTTGGAAATGATCTCCCTATATACCTTGTACCTGATTCTTCAATATCCTGTTGGAGGACACTGGCCCTTTGTCACGCTCCCCGGGTCCCGTGCTCTGATCCCCGGCTCACCTGCCACACTCCCCGCTCTCCAGCCTCCATGTCCTGCACTCCCCAGGCCTCCTGGTCCCCGCTCCCGGCGCCCGTCGGTTTCCCAGCCCCAGCCCGGCTCTGCTGCTTCCTCCTCTCAGCTTCCTGCTCTGGCTTCTGGCACCCGGGCCGTGTGCATGCGCATTAGGGCGCGTGCGCGGTCATTGACCCTTTCTTAAAGGGCCAGCGTCCACTGACAGGAAATGAAGCACACAGGTACAGGGTATAAAGGGGTTTAGTGTCCAAGTGGGCGGGGCCTGTTCTTCGTGTTTCCCAAGCTAGGAGTCAGGTCTCCTTGTGTTCCTGTGAGATACTCACCTCTCTCTCTTCTAGAGCCGATCCTGCCTTGCCATCCGGTCCTGCCGAATCCCGAACCCCGAACGCTGTCTACCTGCCATCCTGACAGTCCGCACCATCTCTGATCCCTGCGGTGACCCGCCATCTCGCTCCAACGGTTCCGGACTCCGCCTGACATCATCTCGGCTTCCGAACCTGAGCTCCGTCACCCGGACTACCATCAGTGACTCCGTGGTCCCAGGGACTTCTCCATTATACTCGTGTGCACGGACAGCCCTGCTACCTGTAGTGCTCCAGCTACCGGACCCCTTACCATCATCAAGGAGTTCGGCCCAGTGGATCCACCTCCTGGGTCTGCCCGTCCACCTGGCCCTAACAGTAAGAACAGGCCATGGATCCCGCTGAAGCACTAGCAGCCTTACAGGAGGAACTCACACGCCAGCGTGAGACTCAGACCCGCATGCTGCAATTCATGTCTTCTGTGGACGCCCGCCTGAACACGCTACAAGCGTCAGTTACGTCTTCAGCATCTCGGACTTCCACTAGACAATCCACGGCTCCAGCTCCCGTGGCAGTCTCTTCGGATGCTTCCAGACTACGTTTGGCCTCACCACCCCGGTACGCCGGAGATCCCAAGACCTGCAGGGGATTCATAAACCAATGCTCCCTCCATTTCACGCAGCTGCCGCATTTGTTTGCCTCCGTCCAAGCCAAGGTCGCCTTCATCATGTCCCATCTAGAGGGTGAGGCACTGGCGTGGATGAACCCCTTGTGGGAAAGGGAGGATCCTGTGACCACGAACATCCAGGAGTTCCTGCAGGCATTTCGTGGCACCTTTGACGAGCCCGGACGCGCCTCCGCGTCTGCCTCATCTCTTCTCCGGTTACGTCAGGGGACTCTGACGGTGGGTCAATACGCCATCCGTTTTCGCACCCTGGCTTCGGAACTAGGGTGGAACAACGAGGCCCTAACCGCCGCCTTCTGGGAAGGTCTCTCGGGTCGAATTAAGGATGAGCTGGCTGGTCGTGACGTACCGTCCACCCTGGATGCCCTCATTACCCTAGCGATTCGAGTGGACATTCGCTTTCAGGAGCGATCCAAAGAGGTGTCCCGTGAGAGACGTCCGGTACGGCATTCCTCTCCTCCGCAGAAGCCCGCCATACTCCAGCCAACGGCATCTGGTGTCTCCGTCCACGAGCCCATGCAGATCGACCGTGTGCGGCAGTCTGAACAACGTCGAGCAGAGCGGCTCACCAAGGGCCTCTGCTTCTACTGCGGAGAGGGCACACACCTGCTACGCTCCTGTCCAGAGAGGCCGGGAAACTCCAAAGCCTAGGGTTGGTAGGAGAGGCCACCCTAGGTGCTGGGACTCTCTCAGACCCGGTTACATGGACTGTGCAAGTGACAACGGGAGAGACGCGGTTCACGGCTGAGGCGTACCTCGATTCTGGGGCAGCAGGCAATTTCATCCAGCAGGCCACGGTGGACAAGTACCAGGTGCCTGTTATTCCACTTGACAAACCCCTCGTGATAGCCTCTGTGGATGGGAGACCCCTCTCTGACACCATCTCCTGGGTCACCAGGCCGGTCGAACTGCGTATCGGTGCCCTGCACACCGAGAACATCGCTCTCTACGTCCTCCCACACATGTTCCATCAAATCCTGCTG
The DNA here is from genome assembly GCF_048569485.1 of Anomaloglossus baeobatrachus. NCBI lineage: Eukaryota > Metazoa > Chordata > Amphibia > Anura > Aromobatidae > Anomaloglossus > Anomaloglossus baeobatrachus. The sequence continues at coordinate 183,386,723 of NC_134357.1, forward strand.
GGACTTCCCTGGTTACGGACACACGAGCCATCAGTCAGCTGGGGCACTGGTGAAATCACCCGATGGGGCTCTTCTTGCCATGAGAAATGTCTGAAGACCATACAACCCATCCGACGACCTCCGGTTCCAGAGTCCCTACCAGGACTGCCTTCGGCCTATTGGTCCTTCGCGTACGTCTTTGACAAAAAGGAATCTGAGGTACTTCCGCCACATCGTCCTTACGATTGTGCCATCGACCTGCTCCTGGGAACTACACCACCTCGAGGACGGATATATCCACTGTCTCCAGCCGAAACAAGGGCCATGTCTACTTACATCACAGAGAGCCTGGCAAGGGGATTCATTCGGAGATCCTCCTCTCCTGCTGGAGCAGGCTTCTTCTTCGTCAAGAAGAAAGAAGGCGACTTACGCCCATGCATAGACTACCGGGGATTAAACCAAATCACCGTGAAAAACAAGTACCCCCTGCCGCTCATCCCCGAATTGTTTGATCGGCTTAGAGGAGCTCGTGTGTTCACCAAGCTGGATCTTCGGGGTGCCTACAACCTGGTCCGCATCCGCTCTGGGGACGAATGGAAGACCGCGTTCAATACTCGCGATGGGCACTGTGAATACTGCGTGATGCCCTTCGGCCTGTGTAACGCACCAGCAGTCTTTCAAGAATTGGTGAACGACGTTTTCCGGGACCTTCTCTACGTCTGTGTGGTGGTGTATCTGGATGACATCCTTGTCTTCTTTCCGGACCTCCAGACCCACAGAGAGAACGTGCAGCTGGTTCTACAAAGACTGAGAGAGAATCGTCTGTACGCCAAGTACGAGAAGTGTGTCTTTGAGCAGTCTTCTCTCCCCTTCCTGGGTTACCTCATCTCCGATACCGGACTGCAGATGGATCCAAAGAAGGTCTCCTCCATTCTCAACTGGCCTCCTCCTTCTGGACTGAAGGCAATCCAACGCTTTCTGGGATTCGCCAACTATTACCGCCAGTTCATCCCTCACTTCTCTGCTCTGACTGCACCTCTCTCTGCCTTGACCAAGAAGGGGGCTAATCCAAAGGACTGGTCACCTGCGGCCGACGCCGCGTTTGGCTCTTTGAAGCGGGCATTTGCCTCCTCTCCTGTACTCCACCGTCCGGAGTTAAACCGCCAGTTCACCTTGGAGGTGGATGCCTCCTCCTCGGGAGCCGGAGCAGTGCTCATGCAGAAGTCCTCCTCCGGGAAGATGGTGACTTGCGGTTTCTTCTCCAAGAGCTTCTCAGCGCCCGAACGCAACTACACCATCGGTGACCGAGAGCTATTGGCAGTCAAACTGGCTCTGGAGGAATGGCGCTACCTTCTGGAAGGAGCAGTGTACCCCGTTATTATTTACACGGACCACAAGAACCTGGAATACCTGCGGTCTGCTCAGTGACTGAACCCACGGCAAGCCAGGTGGTCCTTGTTCTTTGCCAGATTCGATTTCCAGCTCCATTTCCGACCCGCGGACAAGAATGTACGCGCTGATGCCTTGTCCAGGTCTTTCATGCCTATGGAGCAGGAGGAGGAGACATCCCAAACCATCATCTGTCCTAGTAAAATCATTCCGGTGGCCCCTGTCACCCTGGCCCAGATACCGCCCGGGAAGACCTATGTCTCTGAGACTGACAGGCAAAAAGTGTTACACTGGGGCCATGCCTCGAAAACAGCCGGTCATGCTGGTCAGAAGAGAACTTGGAGTGCGATTGTACGTCATTACTGGTGGCCATCCCTTCGCACGGACGTCGCTTCTTTTGTCTCAGCCTGCTCCTCTTGTGCCAGGAACAAGACGCCCAAACATCTGCCATATGGCCGTCTTCTGCCTCTGCCTATACCCTCAGTACCGTGGCAACACATTGCGATGGACTTTATTACGGACTTGCCATTGTCCTCCGGACACACAGTCATATGGGTCGTGGTGGATCGGTTCTCTAAAATGGCTCATTTCGTCCCTATGGCTGGACTGCCCTCTGCCCAGGAACTCGCGGACGCCTATATACATCACATCTTCCGCTTGCATGGCTTTCCATCACACATTGTGTCCGACAGAGGAACTCAGTTCACCTCCCGCTTCTGGAGGGCTCTCTGCAAACATCTGGGAGTGACTCTGGACTTCTCTTCAGCCTACCATCCTCAGTCGAACGGCCAAGTGGAATGGGTCAATCAGATCCTGACCTCCTTCTTACGTCACTACGTCAACGCCCATCATGATGACTGGTCCACGCTTCTTCCTTGGGCTGAATTCTCCCATAACCACCACGTCAGTGAGTCCTCCTCCAGCTCTCCCTTCCATGTCGTTTACGGACTTCAGCCTACCGTCCCATTGCCTGTATCCTCTTCCTCGGATGTCCCTGCTGCTGATGCTGTAGCCCGTGACTTTACAACCATTTGGGACTCTGTTAAGGCGTCCCTTGCACGTGCCTCCCTGCGGATGAAGAGACACGCAGACAAGAGACGTCTGGACCCTCCGTGTTTCTCTCCTGGAGATCTCGTCTGGCTTGCTTCCAAGTACGTCCGATTGAAGCTACCATCCTACAAGCTGGGACCTCGCTACATCGGGCCGTTTAAAGTCCTCAGCAAGATCAATGAGGTCTCCTACAAGCTACAGCTCCCGGCCACGATGAGGATACCCAACTCCTTCCACGTCTCCCTGCTCAAGCCGGTTGTCCTTGGTCCCTTCTCCGCTGCTGCCAGTTCGGCTCCTCCTCCTATTGCCGATGACGACATCTATGCGGTAAGGGATATCGTGGCCATGAAGACCGTACGGGGTCGACAGTTCTTCCTGGTGGACTGGGCAGGGTATGGTCCTGAGGATAGGTCCTGGGAGCCCCGGGAGAATGTGGGCACTCCTCTGATCCGTGCCTTCCTGTCCCGGTTGCGGGAAGGGGGGCGTGGGGGGGGTACTGTCACGCTCCCCGGGTCCCCTGCTCTGATCCCCGGCTCACCTGCCACGCTCCCCGCTCTCCAGCCTCCATGTCCTGCACTCCCCAGGCCTCCTGGTCCCCGCTCCCGGCGCCCGTCGGTTTCCCAGCCCCAGCCCGGCTCTGCTGCTTCCTCCTCTCAGCTTCCTGCTCTGGCTTCTGGCACCCGGGCCGCGCGCATGCGCATTAGGGCGCGCGCGCGGTCATTGACCCTTTCTTAAAGGGCCAGCGTCCACTGACAGGAAATGAAGCACACAGGTACAGGGTATAAAGGGGTTTAGTGTCCAAGTGGGCGGGGCCTGTTCTTCGTGTTTCCCAAGCTAGGAGTCAGGTCTCCTTGTGTTCCTGTGAGATACTCACCTCTCTCTCTTCTAGAGCCGATCCTGCCTTGCCATCCGGTCCTGCCGAATCCCGAACCCCGAACGCTGTCTACCTGCCATCCTGACAGTCCGCACCATCTCTGATCCCTGCGGTGACCCGCCATCTCGCTCCAACGGTTCCGGACTCCGCCTGACATCATCTCGGCTTCCGAACCTGAGCTCCGTCACCCGGACTACCATCAGTGACTCCGTGGTCCCAGGGACTTCTCCATTATACTCGTGTGCACGGACTGCCCTGCTACCTGTAGTGCTCCAACTACCGGACCCCTTACCATCATCAAGGAGTTCGGCCCAGTGGATCCACCTCCTGGGTCTGCCCGTCCACCTGATGTTAACCCCCGGGGGTGAGGGTGATAATGAGACTCATATACCTGAGGTGTACGCATACTGTGCTGTCATGTCAGGTCAGGAAGAGGAAGAGGAGGACAACATAGAACATGATGACGAAGCTGTAGATTCCACTTGGTGTGAACCCAGAGGCATGCAGCTGAGTAGCTCAGCAGATGAAAAGAAGGCGGAAGCTGAGGATGTTACAGTGGCGATTCCCACACAAACACATAGTAACCCCTTTTTTCATAACCCCTTTTTTTCATAACTCTTTTCTTCATAACCATTTTTTCATAACCTTTTTTATAACTTTTTTCCATCATTTTTTCTTGTGAATTTTTTCACTGGTATCCTTTATTTTACTTTCTCACTGATACATTATGCCTATGATAGAATGATAATGAGCACTAATGTTAGTAACTTCTGGGTTTCTCCAATCCCTTAACACCTTCAGTCCGCTTCACCTTTAACTCTATCAATGCTGTTCCTCTTGATTTTCCTTCCTCCTTTTTCTTGCTGAATTGTGCTATTTTGCATTTTGCATAATTTTGTATTTTTTCTCATGTTGGTAATTTTGATTTTGTTGTCAATCATAGTTGTCTGATGAAGGCCATCAAGTGGCCGAAACGTCACATGTTTGCAACTTTTTATTAAATATATTATATGCAAATGATTTAAAAAGTGCCTTGTATTTACTTGGACAAGGAGGAGGAAGCCGAGGATGTTACAGTTGCGATTCCCGCACAAACACATAATGATGCAACCATGGGAAGCATTGCATCCTGAGCCACAACTGTAGCTGTGGCCAGCAGCAATTGCGGGTCTGCAGTTTGTAGGAAGGATGATTGCCTATCCTGGGTTGTTTTTTTTGAGACCGCAAAAGATGACCCAACTTCTCATATCTGCCAAATTTGTGTAGAGGCAAAAATTCAAATAATATGACTACTACATGCATGAACAGGCACATGCACAACCAACATGCATTACTGTGGGAATCTCACTGCGCTAAAATGCGGAATAATGGACCCAACCAACCACCGGACGAAAAATCCACAGTGTCTGCCACTTCTTCCTCCTCTTGCGTCACCACCAAAACTATTCTAACACAGGTCTCCAACTGCAAAACCTCCTCTTGTGTACCTGCTACAGTACTGGTGAGCGAGGGCCCGTCTTGTGTTACAGAAGTTACCTTTTGGTGCTTTTGATACATGTGTGATGCCCCTGGACTATTCAGGTCGTCACAGGGTACTGCATGCTCTTTCTCTTCAGTGCAGGATTCAACCCCCCATGGTTCTGGGTCTCCATCCTGCAGTACTGCCTCCACCAGCATTCACAAATCCTAATTACACCTCACACCACACCTGTCAGGCACACCAGTGGGCTGCTTAAGCTGGAATAGGGCAGTCCACCTAGGGGTCAGACAGAGTAGTGGGAGGGGGAAGTCAGCGAGGGAGGAAGTGCAGAGCAGAGCTGACAGGCAGAACAGTAAGAGCTCCCAAAGAGTGAGGAGCTGGGAGTAGCAGCTCCCTGAAGTTCAGTAGTAGCCCTCGAGCTGTGAAGAGCTCAGAGGAAGCTGGGAGTTGTAGCTCCCAGCGGAGAAGCAGACTAGGTCGCAGACGGTAATCTGGACCTAGAGGAATCAGACCCCCGGTCACAGGGAATTGAGGTTAGGTGCCTGGGACCTGTCTTGGAGGACGGTCAGCAGCCTGGGCCTAATCACCCGTCTGGGACTGAAGGCATGATGGGGTACACGGACCCTAGGTCGGGAAGAAGCTTCAGGCAACCCGGCAATTAACCTGCGGAGGACAGGACCTCTATGGACTGTTCCCACGAAGCTCAGAGATCGGGGGCACTAGCACAACGAGGGGGATAGGGCTTTCCAAACAAGCGTCCCACTGAAATCCCAAGCGTGAGCCCCTGAGAGCAGACTCCTTCACTTAGCCATCATGGAGAGCGGGGCCCAGAAAGCTCCAAGCTGACAGGCCACAAAGGACACTCTAAATTCTGTGACAGGAGGCAGGTCATGGACTACCAGGCAGTGCTGCAGGGGACAGGACCTGGACAAGCTTCCCTCAGGAGTCAGCGGCAGAAAGAGACTTGGTTTACCCTGTTGTCAGCATCTGCTTTATTGCTGAGTGAGTACCTAATTAACCCCTGCAACCAGTGATCCTGCGCTCCGCCTGCACGCCACATCGCCATCCAGAGTCCCGGGGTAATCCCCTACCCGTGGAGGGTCACATCACCTAGCTGCCCCACTCCATCACCCCAGGTACTGTCACGCTCCCCGGGTCCCCTGCTCTGCTCCCCGGCTCACCTGCCACGCTCCCTGGCTTCCCTGCCTCGCTCCCCGGTTCTTCTGTCCGGTCTCCGCCGCTCCCCGCTCTCCAGCCTCCATTGCCTGCGCTTCCCAGGCGTCCTGGTCCCCGCTCCCGGCGCCCGTCGGCTTCTCAGCCCCAGCCCGGCTCTGCTGCTTCCTCCTCACCGCTTCCTGCTCTGGCTTCCGGCACCCGAGCCGCGCGCATGCGCATTAGGGCGCGCGCGGTCATTGACCCTTTCTTAAAGGGCCAGCGTCCACTGACAGGAAATGAAGCACACAGGTACAGGGTATAAAGGGGTTTAGTGTCCAAGTGGGCGGGGCCTGTTCTTCGTGTTTCCCAAGCTAGGAGTCAGGTCTCCTTGTGTTCCTGTGAGATACTCACCTCTCTCTCTTCTAGAGCCGATCCTGCCTTGCCATCCGGTCCTGCCGAATCCCGAACCCCGAACGCTGTCTATCTGCCATCCTGACCGTCCGTACCATCTCTGATCCCTGCGGTGACCCGTCATCTCGCTCCAACGGTTCCGGACTCCGCCTGACATCATCTCGGCTTCCGAACCTGAGCTCCGTCACCCGGACTACCATCAGTGACTCCGTGGTCCCAGGGACTTCTCCATTATACTCTTGTGCACGGACTGTCCTGCTACCTGTAGTGCTCCAGCTACCGGACCCCTTACCATCATCAAGGAGTTCGGCCCAGTGGATCCACCTCCTGGGTCTGCCCGTCCACCTGGCCCTAACAGGTACTCCCAACGGCAGCGGTGGTCTCACAATTACCATACACCATGGGTGACGTCACGAACTATATATACCTCCCCTGTAAATACTCCCTTCTTCATTTTAGTGTGGCCCCTAGTCCCTGGGTCTGGAGACCCTCGAGCCACAAGTAATCACCACCCCCGGATCCGAGCGGTTCGACAGCTGCTGGGGCGGCACACATGTAAGACACCGAGCATACCACATGTTTCTCAATACAGCATTCCATCTCCCGCAACATCTCCCTCCCAGTCTACCGCTCGGTCATGTATACTTTACTCTACTCTCTCTCAGCACAGCAGCCAGGCCTTGGTCACGCAGTGTTGGTCACATAAAAGACCATTTCCTCGGACACATGGCAAAGCGAAAAATGCTTGAACTTCACCATATCGAAACTGTTGGTAACGGAAATGGTGCCTTTCAACCTGGTGGATACAGAGAGTTTCCAAAACCTGATGGCCATCACAGTCCCCCAGTATCAGTTGCTCAGTCACCATTACTCCTCTAAAAATGCTGTGCCTGCACTACACCATCATGTTGCAGTCAAGATTACCTTTTCCTTGAAAAACTCTGTCTCCCAGGGTGCATTTCCCCACTGACACCTGGAGGAGCAAGCATGGCCAGAGACCTTACATCTCGCTGACTGGGCACTGGGTTACTCTGGTCACTGCGGGGGCAGGCGGAAAAGGGACTACTTTCCAAGTGTTGAAATCTCCAAGGCTTTCGGGACAATATTCTGGATCTACTGCTTCTTTTTCTGCTTCCTCCATCTCCTCTAGGGCCTCCACCTGCGCCCTCAACCCCTTAATGTAACATGCATTCAGAGAGAATCCCCCCACCTCCGTACAGCTCAGCCAGGGCTCAACACAATCAGTCAGTGCTGAAATCAATCTGCATTGGAGAATGCCATCACACAGCTGCAGAGTTGTGGACCGCTATCTGGGCCACGTTTGATCAATGGCTGTCTCCACTTAACCTGGAGCCAGGAAAAATCATGTGCAACAATGGTACAAACCTGTTAGCGGCTCTGGGTGACATCCCACATGTGCCTTTCATGGCTTACGTACTGAACCTGGTTATCCAGGCCTTCCCTGGCTCCAGGTTCAGTGGAGACAGCTATTGATCAAACTCAGCCCACAAATCTGCAGATGTGTGACTGTGTTCTCCGATGCAGATTAATTTCAGCACTGCCTGATTGCAATAAGCCCTGGATGACCTATACGGAAGTGGGGGGATTCTCTCTGCACCCTCTGAATGCGTGTTACATTAAGGCAGAGGTTGAGGGAGAAGGTGGAGGTCCTAGAGAAGGTGTAGGAAGTAGAAGGGAAAGCGGTAGATCCAGAACTTTGTCCCAAAAGCCTTAGGAATTTCAACACTTGGGAAGCAGCACCTTCCCTGCCTGCCCCAGCAGCCACTAGAATAACTCAGTGCCAGTCAGTAAAATGTAACATCCCTGGCCATGCTTGCTCGACCAGGTGTCAGTGGTGAAATGCACCCTGGGAGACAGAGTTTTTCAAGGAAAAGGTAATCTTGGTAGCGACATGATGGTGTAGCGCAGGTACAGCTTTATTAGATACGTAATTTATACTGGACAACTGGCACTGGGGGACTACGACAGCCATCAGGTTTTGGAAACCCACTGTATCCACCAGGTGGAAGGGCAGCAATTTCATGGCCAACATTTTGATATTTTGATATGAAGTTCAAGCACTTTAATTTGCCATAAGTGGGAGGAAATGTTTTTTTAAGTGACAAATAGCAGGAACGAGGGCTGGCTACTGTGCTGAGAGAGAATGAAGTAAGGTGTACATGACCAAGTAATGAACTGGGAGGGAGGTGTGGTGGGAGATGGAATGCTCAAATGAGAAAGATGTGGTGTGGTTGGTGTCTCACATGGATCAAAGACACCAAGCACGGTCACTTCTGGAACAACTGACGGGCCTCACTCACGCCCACTGTAGCGGGTACACAAGAAGAGGTTACATGGTTGGAGACCTGTGTTAGAATAGTTTCGCTGGTGATGCAGGAGGAGGAAGAAGTGGCAGACGATGATGATTTGGTGGCCAGTGACTGGGTAGGCTCATTAGTTCGCATTTTAGTGTAGTAAGATTTCCACAGTAATGCATGTTGGTTGCGCATGTGCCTGTTCATGCATGTAGTTGTCAACGTATTTGAATTTTTCTCTCCACTCACTCGTAGTTTAATAAGTTGGCAGATAACGGAAGTTAGGTCATTTTTTGCAGTCTCAAAAAAGGCCCAGGCTAGACTACCCTTCCTGCGAACTGCAGACTTGCAACTGCTGCTGGCAACAGCCAGAGTTGTGGCTGAGGATGCAGTGCTTCCCATGGTTGTATCACTATGTGTTTGTGCAGGAATCGCCACCATAACATCCTCAGCTTTCTCCTCCTCGTCATTACCATAAGCTGAGATATTCAGCTGTGTGCCTCTGGGTTTACACCAAGTGGTATCTGTGGAGACACGGGGCTCAGTGGGTGCTCTCGTCTGCTGAACCAACCACCTTTAGAAAGACAGCATGGCCCAGGACTCATCCCAACTAAACGCACGACCTCCTTAACCGTGGGCGGAACACTACTCAGACAACAAAGGGTGAGAGAATCATAATATTAAGGGCGGCTTTGCACACTACGACATCACAGGTGCGATGTCGGTGGGGTCAAATCGAAAGTGACGCACATCCAGCGTCACTTGCAATGTCGTAGTGTGTAAATCCTTTTTGATACGATGAACGAGCGCAAAAGCGTCATTATCGTATCATCGGTGTATTCTCCGACACTTCCATAATGCCGGTGCAGAGACAGGTACGATGTAGTTCCTCGTTCCTGCGGCAGCACACATCGCTGTGTGTAAAGCCGCAGGAGCGAGGAACATCTCCTACCTGCCTCCCGGCTGCAATGAGAAGGAAGGAGGTGGGTGGGATGTTTACATCCTGCTCATCTCCGCCCCTCCGCCGCTATTGACCGCTTACCGTGTGACGTCGCTATGACGCCGCACGACCCGCCCCCTTAGGAAGGAGGCGGGTCGCTGGCCAGAGCGACGGTCGCAGGGCAGGTGAGTGCATGTGAAGCTAGTGTAGCGATAATTTTCGCTACGCCAGCTATCACAAGATATCGTACCTGCGACGAGGGTGGGGACTATCGCGTGCGACATCGCAGCATCTGCTTGCGATGTCGCAACGTGCAAAGCCCGCCTATGACTTTATTGGATCCCCAAAAAATTAACGGCACATAACACATAACCAGCAAAACACACAAATGTAACAGGCAACAGAGTCTCACCCTTCCTCTGGCTCACCAGGGATTTAGAATGTCCATGCCTCAGAGGTTCCAGGGCTATTTACACCAATCCAGCAGCACCCCGCTTTTGGCGGGCACCCACCGAGACTGGAATAACGCCAGATTTAGGAAGCTAGCTGAGGTCTGCAAAGTCTGTAGCCAGGTGACCAAATTGTCCCAACCTGGTTTCTTTTTTAAGTAGTCTCTGGTATGATGATATAATCCTGGCAGCCGGAGTCGAAATTCCTAGACTGTGGTTATGGTCTCCAATCGGAATCGAACTCCCTAGATTGAAGCCATGTAGCCAAGTGATCCTCTAGATGGGACCAAAGTCCCTAGACTGAGTCCACAAGGTATCTTGGTTATGATCCCCTAGCCAGCTCCTAAGAGCTTAGACTGGATCTATTAGCATTCATCAACAACAACAACCTGGTGACTTAAAGAAATTCCCTTTTATAGCCACAGCCTTCCTTTTGGATACACTGCGTCCTCATCGGATTGGTTGGACAAGATTGCTTCTCCCATTGGAGGAATTTCAAGCTGCATGGATAATGTTCATTTAAATGATGTGGGAATGCAGATATGAGGATATTTACATGGAGTCTGCAAGTCACAGACCAGATAATGGCTAGTAAGGTAATCACATAAGCAATACACAACTACATTACAATTTTTGCTGGAAGGGTCTGGAGAAACAATAGGTAAGCAAACATGAGTTCCTACACAAAAGAACAATACGTCTGGCTGAATGTTAAGAAACTTTAACCCATGAGAGTCCATATCATCACAGTATCTACAAATTTTTAGTCATGCTCTATGTTGTCCCACTTCTGCTTTTCCTGACCTGACATCACAGCACAGTATGCGTGTTCCTCAGGTATCTAAGTCTCATCATTATCTCCTCCAACCCCAAAAGTTAACATCAGTTGATGAGGACCGGGATCCTGCTGGGACCCCACTTCATCCGAGCCTGGATTCAACTTACAAAAATGTTGGGCATCGGTGCAGATGCTCTCCTTCTCAAGAGTCTGGGAATCCTTGGAACAGACCTGTGATGCCAATTGGATAGAATGTGTGAACAGTTCTGCAGACTCACCCATGTGTGGTTTCCCACAGTCAATTTATCAGTTGGAGATTTGTGACGCTGGCTCAAACAAGTGTAATTGGTGTGGCACCTCTGGGGAATGAAGTGTGTGTGATGTTGAGGTGGAAGAAAAGGAGGGGAGGCCACTTTATGCAGCACTTACCATTCACTCTAGCACCTGCTGTTTATCAGCCTCATTTCAAAGTTGAAGCGATGTGTGGCTGCTGAAGAAATCTGGTAGAGTCAGCTGTCCAGTAATGGAAGTTGTTCTCATTTCTCTTGGAGTAGGATGAGCTGGCTTTTGCTCACTAAACCTCTCACTAATAGAACTTCCCACACGTACACCTCCCACACCCTGATTTTTCCCCCTTCCATGACAACCTCGTCTTGATTTTCCACTCATGGTTTATGTACCATTCCCCTTTGAAAAAGATGTTTTGCAACCCTACACCCACCCCTGTCAGACACCTGACACAAAACATAAATTATTTAGTTACTGCCTGAGTTGGCATTATTGTGAAGGCACTAAAAAGTACCACTAACTACAAATGCAGTTCACTGCATCATTTGGAGCATACACGGTAAAGTGCCAAGAAGACCTTTTTAGCTTGTTCAATAGCAAATTTTCAAGAGGCACCACTAACAATACCTAGACATGTATTTCACTGCGTAATTTAGAGCAGGTAAATTAAGTTGCAAAGAAGCTTCCTTACCACCATTTTTAAGGCAAGGCACTAACAAGCAACAATACCTATATCTGTGTTACAGCATTTTGACCAGGCAATTAAAATTGGCAAGAACAATTTTTTAGATAGTTCCCTAGCAACGTTTTCGTCCACGCACGACTAACTATCAATACCTATAAATATGTTTTAGTAGGCAATTAAAATTTTGCAGAACCACTTTTGAGATACTTCCCTAGGAAAATTTTTAGGTCAGACACTAATAAGTAACAATATGTCGTGCCCCAGGGGCGAGCCCGAGCCCGGGGGCACTGAAGACAGACCCAAATAATAAAATAAAATAAAAATAAAGAAAAATAAAATAAAGGGAGTCCAGTCACTAAGTGCAGTTTAACAGGTTTACTTACAGCCTGGGAAAAGTGGCCTTGGGACGTGCCAGGACCAGGTGTGCCGTCCTCCTGGAATCTGCACCAGTTTAACCTGGGGGCCACTTTCCCCACCTTGCACTCGTGTCAGTCTTTGGAAGTCCTCACCAGGCTGGAGCTTCTGGAGGGCATCCTGTTGTTCCGTCCTAACGCTGGCGACATGAACTATTTAAGGAGTATTCCCCGGCTCCCTCTTTGTCGCTTAGCCTCAAACCCTTTGTGGTTGGCTGATGCACCGTGAAAGTCCACCTGCCTGCAGAATTAACCAGATACTTAAAGTCTGTCCTGTCCTGGGAGATCTCCACCCCTTGTGTGCTGAACTTCAGTGAAGTGCTGGGTGTCTTGTCCCTGGGGTTCCTCTTGTCCCAGGAGCTCATCCACTCGCTTCCCCTGAGTTCCTCCTTTTAGTGGCAGGTCTCACCACTCAAGTTCTGGTCAGCTGCTGTCAGGTTCCTCTGTTAACTAACAGCTTTTTCCTCCTCACACACCACGTGCGGTCTTCTCAACTTCACACTTCTCGAGACACCGACTCCTTGTTTTTCTTTCCCACTCCTCTCTCGTCACTTGCTTCCCCCACCGGTTTAGGTCTCTCCCTCCAGTTGGCTGACTGTCATCTACAGTGCCCAGCCCTGTCACCTGGTACTGAGGGAGTCTCCCATCCCGTGTGTGAGCTGTGCAAATGCCCTGGTGAGCTGGTGTATGTGTGGACTGGTACAGATACACATGATTTGGGCTGTTAGTTACAGAGTTGTTACCTTTTTGTGACACCTGGTTTACCGCAGGGGCGGCAAAAATACCTATAACTGTGTTTGCAGAATTTTGACCAGGCAATTAAAATTGCCAATAACCACTTATTAGGTACTATTTTTTTAGGCCACGCACTATCAAGTAACAAGACCTATGACTGTGTTTGCATACTTATTTACATGCTTCATTGGCAACTTTTTAGCAGGCACTACAAGTGCCAATCCCTATTTCAATCAAGAAATGTGCCAATATGTGGGACACACAAACCTTTCCCTACACTGCACGTCCCTATTGTAAACTATTGCTCTCCTATCTATGTGAACTATGCAGCATTAAACCCGTAGCTAAGCTCACCTACATGGCACATCCTAAAGGTCCAGTCACACTAAGCAACTTACCAGCGATCTCAACAACGATAGGGATCGCTGGTAAGTTGCTAGGAGGTTGCTGGTGAGAGGTCACACTGCAACGCTCCAGCGATCCCACCAGCAACCTGACCTGGCAGGGATCGCTGGAGCGTGGCTACACGAGTTGCTGGTGAGCTCACCAGCAACCAGTGACCAGCCCCCAGCGCCGCGTGGAAGATGCTGCGCTTGGTAACTAAGGTAAATATCGGGTAACCAACCCGATATTTACCTTGGTTACCAGCTCACGCAGCTACACGTGCAGAGAGCAGGGAGCAGCGCACACTGAGCGCTGGCTCCCTGCTCTCCTAGTACAGCACACATCGGGTTAATTACCCGATGTGTGCTGCAGCTAAATGTGCACAGAGCAGGGAGCAGCGCACAATGCTTAGCGCTGGCTCCCTGCTTTCCTAGCTACAGCACACATCGGGTTAATTAACCCGATGTGTCCTGCAGCTACATGCGCACAGAGCAGGAGCCGGCACTGACAGTGAGAGCGGCGGAGGCTGGTAACAAAGATAAATATCGGGTAACCAAGGACAGGGCTTCTTGGTTACCCAATGTTTACATTGGTTACCAGCCTCCGCAGAAGCCGGCTCCTGCTGCCTGCACATTTAGTTGTTGCTGTCTCGCTGTCACACACAGCGATCTGTGCTTCACAGCGGGACAGCAACAACTAAAAAATGGCCCAGGACATTCAGCAACAACCAACGACCTCACAGCAGGGGCCAGGTTGTTGCTGGATGTCACACACAGCAACATCGCTAGCAACGCCACAAAAGTTGTTCGTTAGCAGCGATGTTGCTAGCGATGTTGCTTAGTGTGACGGGGCCTTTATTGTAAACTATCACTCTCCTATCTAACTGAACTACTTAGCATTAAACCCCTAGCTAAGCTCACTGTCAACAGCACCGACAGCAGCTTCCCTAATGTGTCATATTCACAAATTGGCGCTGAGCCAACACGTCCGCGATTTATATACACACGGACATGGGAATTAGGCAGCCAATCTTCTTCTTTTTTATTAGAAATAAAACAAAAAAAAACATTTAGAGACTCCATCTTTATTATAAAAAAATCCTTAGTCCGACGTAGTTCACAGGGACAGCAATGTCAGCTTTATCACTCTGTACAGACAGCGTCTATACAAAGTGAGAAGCAGAGAGAGCCATGTCGGCTCTGCTTCATCGCTCTGTACAGAGCGGGAAGCAGGCTAACAGTGAGGGTATGATTCCACTTGCGTGTCGCATGGAATCACCCCACACAGCCTGACACTCTCCGGACAGGAGCGACTCAGCTACAGGGAAATACATGCAGCTGACCCGCTCCTGACGGGAGATTGTGCGCCGTGATGCGATGCGAAACATGCACAGTGACAGTCAAAGTTCAGTTAACAGGACCTTCAATGACATCATAGTTATGTGACCAGTCTGTTAGCCAATGTCTGTACAACATTCACACCAGGCTGGTCACATGGCTATGATGTCATGGAAGGTCTTTTAGGCAGTGGTACCTCCCAGGGGGAACAACAATGATTGAACACGGAAGCAGAAGCGGCCGGGAGACAGAGTCTGCAGGACACCTCTCGGGACCTGTAAGTATAATGCAATGTTTATTATTAACTATATTCTTCATTTTACAGCCCCCCCCCCGCCTCATCCCATAACTGTAAAGCCCGAGTTCGGTGTTTGGACGCAAATTCACGTTATCCCGATCTTGATCTTTACAAAACGTTCGGGCGAGGCTCCCGATTCTGAACATCAGGGGGATCGCCCATCACTAAATAAGAGAATCGTGTGGATTCTCCAATTCTCCAATTCTCCAATTTCTCCTTTGGCTTTGTTGCAGGAGATAATTCTTGCAGATTGTCAGTTGACTTAGTTGCAGGAAGCAAATTTTTGACCTTCAGCTTTGTAAGTTGACCCTCTCCGCTCATGAGAATATTAACATCATTGGCTAAATCCTGTATAGAGATGAGCGAACCGGTCGCGGTTCGGCTCGAGTTCGGTTCGCCGAACGGAGGTCTCGTTCGAGTTCGGTTCGGCGAACCGGTTCGGCGAACCACTCGAACCGCATAGGAAACAATGGGAGGCAATCACAAACACATAAAAACACCTAGAAAACACCCTCAAAGATGTCCAAAAGGTGACAAACAACTCACAACACAACACAAACACATGGGAAAGTGACAAGGACATATACTCATGCGAAAACAAAAGAGCTGGACAAGGAAAAAGAGGAGGAGACACAGATATAGGCATGGCATGCCCTTCTAAAATCATGTAAAACACCGCAAGGTGACTCCAAGCTGAGTCTCCCTTTTTTCCAAAAATTGGGCCACACACACACCCACCCCTTCAGTGGCAGCAGTTGTGCCCTAGTTGTACACTTCACAGGTAGATTTGCATCAAGCACATTCAAAAATACGCCATACTTAACCGTCACCAGGATGACACCGGGGTAGGTAGCAAAGTCTTTCCTGATCCCAGCTCTGTTCATCTTGGATCATTTTTAAAAACAATGTAAGCAAGGGTTACTCCAAGCGGAGTCTCCCATTTTTCCAAAAATTGGGCCCCACACACACCCACCCCTTCAGTGGCAGCACTTGTGCCCCAGTTGTACACTTCACAGGTAGATTTGCATCAAGCACATTCAAAAATACGCCATACTTAACCGTCACCAGGACGACACCGGGGTAGGTAGCAAAGTCTTTCCTGATCCCAGCGCTGTGCATCTTGGATCATTTTTAAAAACACAGCAAGGGTTACTCCAAGAAGAGTCTCCCTTTTTTCCAAAAATTGGGCTACACAGACACCCTATCAGTGGCAGCACTTGTGCCCTAGTTGTACTCTTCACAGCTAGATTTGCATCAAGCACATTCAAAATACACAAGCATTTACTCTCCCCAGGATGACACAGGGGTAGTAAATTCCTTCTGGATCCATGACTTGTTCATTTTGATGAACGTTAGTCTGTCCACATTGTCACTGGACAGATGCGTGCGCTTATCTGTCAGCACACACGCAGCAGCACTGAAGACATGTTCAGAGACAACGCTGGCAGCTGGACACGACAAAATCTCCAAGGCGTAAGTGGAGAGCTCTGCCCATTTTTCAAGATTTGAAGCCCAAAATGAGCAAGGCTCCATTTGCAAAGTAATGGCATAGATGTTCATTTGGAGATACTCCTGGGAGATTCACTCCCTGCACCTGCACGGTTGTTTGGTGGAAAAGCTGAGCTAAGATCGAGTAACAGCTTCTGCTGATACTCCTGCATACGTGCGTCCCTTTCTATGGCTGGAATTATGTCACAAAATTTGGACTTTTACCGGGGATCTAATAGTGTGGCAAGCCAGTAGACATCATCACTTCTAATTTTGACAATACGAGGGTTATGTTGGAGGTAGTGCAGTAAGAAGGCACTTATGTGTCTTGCGCAGCCATGCGGACCAAGTCCACGCTGTGTTTGTGGCATAGAGGTGCTAACCGTTCTTTCTTCCTCTGACATCTCCCCCCAACCTCTTTCAACTGAAATTTGACCAAGGTCTCCCTCATCCGCTGAGTCTTCCATGTCCATGGACAGTTCGTCCTCCATTTCTTCATGTTCTCCTGCACCTTCCTCAACATTTCGCCTGCTACCATGCACCCTTGTTGATCCCTGTCCCCCATGGTCCCATGCCTGCCGCGTTGGTGATGATGAACGTCTGGACCTTGGTGATGTTGTTGTGTCTTGCGCATATAAATCCTCCTGTAGTTCCTCCCCTTCCTGTTGTCCCACCCCCTGACTCCGAATAGTGTTTAGCGTGTGCTCCAGCATGTAAATGACTGGAATTGTCATGCTGATAATGGCATTGTCAGCGCTAAACATATTCATCGCCATGTCGAAACTGTGCAGAAGGGTGCATAGGTCCTTGATCTGAGACCACTCCATCAGGGTATCAGCATAGTTACCCAGTGCCCAGTCAGCGACATGTAACGTCCCTGTCCATGCTTACTGGTCCAAGTATCGGTGGTGAAATGCACCCATTCACACACAGAGTTTCTCAAGGAAGCGGTGATGTTGTGTGCGACATGCTGGTGTAGCGCGGGCACACCTTTCTTAGAGAAGTAGTGGCGACTGGGCATCTGGTACTGGGGCACAGCGACAGACATAAGGTCTCTAAAATCCTGTGTGTCCACCAGGCGGAAAGGCAGCATTTCAGTAGCCAAGAGCTTACAGAGGGATAAAGTCAACCTCTTAGCTTTGTCATGGGTCGCAGGAAATGGCCTTTTATTTGTCCACATCTGAGGGACAGAGATCTGGCTGCTGTGTGTAGACGGTGTTGAGTAGGGTATCCCTGGAAAAATGCAGGTTTGTGAGGAAAGTGCAGGCGTAGACATGATGTTGCCTTCATCCAACGTTGGTGCTATCGATGTCTGAGAGAGCTGTACTCATGCACTTGTTTCCCCTTCCAAACCAACTGACGACCTATCAAGCAAACTGCCTGTTGCAGTTACAGTGGTGGAAGATGTGCGTGGAAAACCAGGTGTGACAGCTGTCCCCACAGTACTAGAAGATTAAGAGCGCGCGGATGCACTGGAAGGGGCAGGTGGTGGATGGTTCGCTCCGCTAGGCCGCATTGCAGCACGGTGAGCTTCCCACTTGGACATATGATATTTATTCATGTGACGATTCATGGAAGAAGTTGTCAAACTGCTGAGGTTTTGGCCTCTACTAACAGAATCACGACAAATTTTACAGATCACATAATTTGGGCGATCTTTTGCTATGTCAAAAAAGGACCAGGCTAGGCAAGGCTTAGAGGGCATGTCACCTGCTGATCCACCCCGACTAGTGCTCAGAGGCAGAGTGGTGGCTGAGGATGCAGTTGTAGACGTGCTACCAGTACTCCGACTCTGTCCAGGAAGGCGCAAGGTAACTTCGTCGTCAGTTGCTCCCTCCTCCACCGTCTCTGTTGACCTCCTCGAGGGCCTGACTGTGGGTTGACAGTAGGTGGGATCTCGAACTTCCTTATCAATTGTTGTGTTTCCACTCCCCTCACCCTCAGACCGAGCCTCTTCTTGCCCTGACCGAATATTTAAGTTGTCATCCCAATCTGGTATCTGCGTCTCATCGTCATCAGTATGTTCCTCATTGTCTATTACAACAGGTGTTTCAGTTTGTGAATAAGGGTCAATATTATGCTCAGAAACTTGGTCATCACGGCCTGAATCTGAGTCACAAAGGTTCTGGGCATCACTGCAGACCATTTCCTAGTCTGTACTCACTGTAGCTTGGGAGCAGAACTCTGATTCCCAGGCTATAGTGTGACTGAACAGCTCTGCAGACTCAGCCATCTCAGTTCCACCATACTGTGCAGGGCGGATGGAGACTTCAGAGCTGGGAGAAAGCAAGTTTGATTGGGATGACAACTCAGAGGACTGGTGTTTTTTGGATGCGGTAGTTGAGGTGGAGGAGAGGGCACTTGTTGGACCACTTGAGATCCATTCAAGCATTTTCTTTTTTTGGCCATCATCTACCTTTGTTCCAGTTGTTCGTGTCCGTAAAAAAGGGAGCACATCGTATTGTCCACGGTAAGTAGTAGACATCTTACTTTTGCTGGAAGATGGTCTATCTTCAGCAGATGTTAATGGAGCTTTGCCACCTTCCCCACGGACAAACCCTTTTTTTCCTTTTCCAACACTCCTCTTCCCCTTTCCACCAGCATCTGTCATTTTGCCACTCATTTTGATTGCGACAAGATTGTGCACTTAAAATGTGGTAGTAAAAATTGAAAGGTGGTGTAGATTGCAGCGGTGGTCTATCTTTATTAACAGCAGAATAAACAACAATAACTATCCATGACAATGCAACTACGGCCCTTAAACTGGCAGCATAGTTTGCTAGTATAATGGCTTAGTAACAATGAGTTGGAGTGTGCAATGCAGAGGTGCAGCACATAGATTTGCACCAGTGGGACACTAATGGAAGTCCAACAGCCACTTTTAGGATGCCACTAAGTTTACTCAGTGTTTGCTAGTATAATGGCTTAGTAACAATGAGTTTGAGTGTGCAATGCAGAGGTGCTGCACATAGATTTGCACCAGTGGGACACTAATGGAAGTCCAACAGCCACTTTTAGGATGCCACTAAGTTTACTCAGTGTTTGCTAGTATAATGGCTTAGTAACAATGAGTTTGAGTGTGCAATTCAGAGGTGCTGCACATAGATTTGCACCAGTGGGACACTAATGGAAGTCCAACAGCCACTTTTAGGATGCCACTAAGTTTACTCAGTGTTTGTTAGTATAATGGCTTAGTAACAATGAGTTTGAGTGTGCAATGCAGAGGTGCTGCACATAGATTTGCACCAGTGGGACACTAATGGAAGTCCAACAGCCACTTTTAGGATGCCACTAAGTTTACTCAGTGTTTGCTAGTATAATGGCTTAGTAACAATGAGTTTGAGTGTGCAATGCCGTGGTGCTGCAAATAGCTTTGCACCAGTGGGACACTAATGGAAGTCCAACAGCCACTTTTAGGATGCCACTAAGTTTACTCAGTGTTTGCTAGTATAATGGCTTAGTAACAATGAGTTTGAGTGTGCAATGCAGAGGTGCTGCACATAGCTTTGCACCAGTGGGACACTAATGGAAGTCCAACAGCCACTTTTAGGATGCCACTAAGTTTACTCAGTGTTTGCTAGTATAATGGCTTAGTAACAATGAGTTTGAGTGTGCAATTCAGAGGTGCTGCACATAGATTTGCACCAGTGGGACACTAATGGAAGTCCAACAGCCACTTTTAGGATGCCACTAAGTTTACACAGTGTTTGCTAGTAAAATGGCTTAGTAACAATGAGTTTGAGTGTGCAATGCAGAGGTGCTGCACATAGATTTGCACCAGTGGGACACTAATGGAAGTCCAACAGCCACTTTTAGGACGCCACTAAGTTTACTCAGTGTTTGCTAGTATAATGGCTTAGTAACAATGAGTTTGAGTGTGCAATGCCGTGGTGCTGCAAATAGCTTTGCACCAGTGGGACACTAATGGAAGTCCAACAGCCACTTTTAGGATGCCACTAAGTTTACTCAGTGTTTGCTAGTATAATGGCTTAGTAACAATGAGTTTGAGTGTGCAATGCAGAGGTGCTGCACATAGCTTTGCACCAGTGGGACACTAATGGAAGTCCAACAGCCACTTTTAGGATGCCACTAAGTTTACTCAGTGTTTGCTAGTATAATGGCTTAGTAACAATGAGTTTGAGTGTGCAATTCAGAGGTGCTGCACATAGATTTGCACCAGTGGGACACTAATGGAAGTCCAACAGCCACTTTTAGGATGCCACTAAGTTTACACAGTGTTTGCTAGTAAAATGGCTTAGTAACAATGAGTTTGAGTGTGCAATGCAGAGGTGCTGCACATAGATTTGCACCAGTGGGACACTAATGGAAGTCCAACAGCCACTTTTAGGACGCCACTAAGTTTACTCAGTGTTTGCTAGTATAATGGCTTAATAACAATGAGTTTGAGTGTGCAATGCCGTGGTGCTGCAAATAGCTTTGCACCAGTGGGACACTAATGGAAGTCCAACAGCCACTTTTAGGATGCCACTAAGTCTACTCAGTGTTTGCTAGTATAATGGCTTAGTAACAATGAGTTTGAGTGTGCAATGCAGAGGTGCTGCACATAGGTTTGCACCAGTGGGACACTAATGGAAGTCCAGCAGCCACTTTTAGGATGCCACTAAGTTTCCTCAGTGTTTGCTAGTATAATGGCTTAGTAACAATGAGTTTGAGTGTGCAATGCAGAGGTGCTGCACATAGCTTTGCACCAGTGGGACACTAATGGAAGTCCAACAGCCACTTTTAGGATGCCACTAAGTTTACTCAGTGTTTGCTAGAATAATGGCTTAGTAACAATGAGTTTGAGTGTGCAATGCAGTGGTGCTGCAAATAGCTTTGCACCAGTGGGACACTAATAGAAGTCCAACAGCCACTTTTAGGATGCCACTAAGTTTACTCAGTGTTTGCTACTATAATGGCTTAGTAACAATGAGTTTGAGTGTGCAATGCAGAGGTGCTGCACATAGATTTGCACCAGTGGGACACTAATGGAAGTCCAACAGCCACTTTTAGGATGCCACTAAGTTTACTCAGTGTTTGCTAGTATAATGGCTTAGTAACAATGAGTTTGAGTGTGCAATGCAGAGGTGCTGCACATAGGTTTGCACCAGTGGGACACTAATGGAAGTCCAACAGCCACTTTTAGGATGCCACTAAGTTTACTCAGTGTTTGCTAGTATAATGGCTTAGTAACAATGAGTTTGAGTATGCAATGCAGAGGTGCTGCACATAGATTTGCACCAGTGGGACACTAATGGAAGTCCAACAGCCACTTTTAGGATGCCACTAAGTTTACTCAGTGTTTGCTAGTATAATAGCTTAGTAACATTGAGTTTGAGTGTGCAATGCAGAGGTGCTGCACATAGCTTTGCACCAGTGGGACACTAATGGAAGTCCAACAGCCACTTTTAGGATGCCACTAAGTTTACTCAGTGTTTGCTAGAATAATGGCTTAGTAACAATGAGTTTGAGTGTGCAATGCAGTGGTGCTGCAAATAGCTTTGCACCAGTGGGACACTAATAGAAGTCCAACAGCCACTTTTAGGATGCCACTAAGTTTACTCAGTGTTTGCTACTATAATGGCTTAGTAACAATGAGTTTGAGTGTGCAATGCAGAGGTGCTGCACATAGATTTGCACCAGTGGGACACTAATGGAAGTCCAACAGCCACTTTTAGGATGCCACTAAGTTTACTCAGTGTTTGCTAGTATAATGGCTTAGTAACAATGAGTTTGAGTGTGCAATGCAGAGGTGCTGCACATAGGTTTGCACCAGTGGGACACTAATGGAAGTCCAACAGCCACTTTTAGGATGCCACTAAGTTTACTCAGTGTTTGCTAGTATAATGGCTTAGTAACAATGAGTTTGAGTATGCAATGCAGAGGTGCTGCACATAGATTTGCACCAGTGGGACACTAATGGAAGTCCAACAGCCACTTTTAGGATGCCACTAAGTTTACTCAGTGTTTGCTAGTATAATAGCTTAGTAACATTGAGTTTGAGTGTGCAATGCAGAGGTGCTGCACATAGCTTTGCACCAGTGGGACACTAATGGAAGTCCAACAGCCACTTTTAGGATGCCACTAAGTTTACTCAGTGTTTGCTAGAATAATGGCTTAGTAACAATGAGTTTGAGTGTGCAATGCAGTGGTGCTGCAAATAGCTTTGCACCAGTGGGACACTAATGGAAGTCCAACAGCCACTTTTAGGATGCCACTAAGTTTACTCAGTGTTTGCTAGTATAATGGCTTAGTAACAATGAGTTTGAGTGTGCAATGCAGAGGTGCTGCACATAGATTTGCACCAGTGGGACACTAATGGAAGTCCAACAGCCACTTTTAGGATGCCACTAAGTTTACTCAGTGTTTGCTAGTATAATGGCTTAGTAACAATGAGTTTGAGTGTGCAATGCAGAGGTGCTGCACATAGGTTTGCACCAGTGGGACACTAATGGAAGTCCAACAGCCACTTTTAGGATGCCACTAAGTTTACTCAGTGTTTGCTAGTATAATGGCTTAGTAACAATGAGTTTGAGTGTGCAATGCAGAGGTGCTGCACATAGATTTGCACCAGTGGGACACTAATGGAAGTCCAACAGCCACTTTTAGGATGCCACTAAGTTTACTCAGTGTTTGCTAGTATAATGGCTTAGTAACAATGAGTTTGAGTGTGCAATGCAGAGGTGCTGCACATAGGTTTGCACCAGTGGGACACTAATGGAAGTCCAACAGCCACTTTTAGGATGCCACTAAGTTTACTCAGTGTTTGCTAGTATAATGGCTTAGTAACAATGAGTTTGAGTGTGCAATGCAGAGGTGCTGCACATAGATTTGCACCAGTGGAACACTAATGGAAGTCCAACAGCCACTTTTAGGATGCCACTAAGTTTACTCAGTGTTTGCTAGTATAATGGCTTAGTAACAATGAGTTTGAGTGTGCAATGCAGAGGTGCTGCACATAGATTTGCACCAGTGGGACACTAATGGAAGTCCAACAGCCACTTTTAGGATGCCGCTAAGTTTACTCAGTGTTTGCTAGTATAATGGCTTAGTAACAATGAGTTTGAGTGTGCAATGCAGTGGTGCTGCAAATAGCTTTGCACCAGTGGGACACTAATGGAAGTCCAACAGCCACTTTTAGGATGCCACTAAGTTTACTCAGTGTTTGCTAGTATAATGGCTTAGTAACAATGAGTTTGAGTGTGCAATGCAGAGGTGCTGCACATAGATTTGCACTAGTGGGACACTAATGGAAGTCCAACAGCCACTTTTAGGATGCCACTAAGTTTACTCAGTGTTTGCTAGTATAATGGCTTAGTAACAATGAGTTTGAGTGTGCAATGCAGAGGTGCTGCACATAGATTTGCACTAGTGGGACACTAATGGAAGTCCAACAGCCACTTTTAGGATGCCACTAAGTTTACTCAGTGTTTGCTAGTATAATGGCTTAGTAACAATGAGTTTGAGTGTGCAAAGGGCAGGAGGGTACAGTGGTAGGGTTGTGGGTCTGGGTAGAGGAAAGGAAGCCTCCCTTTCTATCCCTCCTAATGGGGAAATGCAGCGAGGAAATCCCTGACCTTAGCCACACAGATGCTGTCATCTTGTGTAGCTGTTAAAATCTGTTTACACGTACCTGACTGTCACCTATGGCTCTGACCCTGCCGGTATTAGCCCTTACAAGGACTAATAGAAACTTCTATCCCTATTCTGTATAGCGCTGTGTATAGAGCATACACAGCAGTATCGGAGACAGGAGCTACGCCTGCGGTGACTGACACTAAGACGCAGAAGGCAGATAATGGCGTGCTGGAGGAAAATGTCCGTTTTTATAATGCATGTACATGTGACATGGACATCCTATCACACATGCCGTTGCTTCTCTGGCTAAAAGTCCACTTAGCTGTGTGTGTGTCTGGGATTGGCTGACATGCTGGCCCGCCCCACTTCACGCGCGTGCTTAGGGAAGGAAGACAAAGAAAAAAAAAAATGGCGATCTCCATTATCCAAACAGCAGTGATCTGAATGCGCTATTCCCGCACACTATACGCTGAAATTTCATAATAGTGTGAGTCACAGAGTGACTTACACTATTACAGCGGAAAGCCAGCTAGTAATTAGCTTGTCTTTTTGCTGCTAGAACCGTTCTCGAACGTATCTAGAACTATCGAGCTTTAGCAAAAAGCTCGAGTTCTAGTTCGATCTAGAACAGCCCCCAAAATCACTCGAGCCGCGAACTGGAAAACCTCGAACCGCGAACCGCGCTCAACTCTAATCCTGTACCATTATCTGAAGGTCCAATTCTGTCTGAGTAGAAGGTTGCTGTAACTCATCCAATATCTTCACCTACTTAGAATCTGCCCTCCAAGATCCCAGATGAAGAAAATAAGTGATCCAGCGTCCAGGTAGCTTTGAATAAAACTCCAATTTTTAATCAAAATTCTTTTTAAAAAACAAGATCCAAGATTTTCTTCATCTGTGTCAAACGCTGAGCAGAAGTGGGATCCTGTACTTCCTACTGCCAACAATTAGCGTGGTCTTCGGGTTGAGCTGGACTTAAGGGTACTTTACATGCTGCGACATCACTAGCGATCTCATTAGTGATGTGAAATTCTAGATCGCACGAGATCGCTAGCAATGTCGCAGCATGTAAGGTATCCTTTACTTTCATTACTCCAAGATCCCAACCGAATGCAAGAATCATCTTCAGTTCTATTTTTGACAGCGGAACCTGTATTCACTACCCAGCGCATTCTCTGTAACAGTTGAATTTGCTTAGCCACATCCAGTGTGTTGCATGGACTGTACCTCCCAGCTCTTTTAATGCTCTATGGGGAGAAGGACAATTGATGCTACTGTACTACTGTCTGCCTGGAAGGAGTTTGAATGTTGAGACTCCAAAATGGCCTACACTAATTACTATAGCATGTGTTCTTTTTGCAAATTGTAATGCTGGCCCATAGACTGTGTGTTGCATGGACCGTACCTCCCAGCTCTTTTAATGCCCTATGAGGAAGGGAGGAATTGATGCTATTATACTGCTGTCTGCCTGAAAGGATTTTGAATGTCGACACTACTAGATACGTCTCAAAGTTGTCTTTTGTCTGTACTGATAGGGGTATGGGAGCATCAACCCTACACCTGTCTCTCTTTCACCTCTATATTTTTTCTGGCAATAGCCTAGGAAGCTAATGGCTATGCCAAAATATGGTGCTGCACTGTAAAATGTATTTTTGCTGTTTTGGAAGCTGTTCGACCCCTCTATACACTGTGGGCAGAATTATTAGGCAAATGATTATTTTGATCACATGATACTTTTTATACATGTTGTCCTACTTCATGCTGTATAGGCTTGAGAGCCAACTACCAATTAAGTAAATCAGGTGATGGACATCTCTGTAATGAGGAGGGGTGTGGTGTAATGACATCAACACCCTATATAAGGTGTGCTTAATTATTAAGCAACTTCCTTTCCTTTGGCAAAATGGATCAGAAGAGAGATTTGACGGGCTCTGAAAAGTCCAAACTTGTGAGATGTCTTGCAGAGGGATGCAGCAGTCTTGAAATTGCTAAACTTTTGAAGCGTGAATGTGGCGCCCCTGACCTGGTCAGGCACCACTGAGTACTGCACCCATGCTGGGTCAGTACAAACAGGTAATCCCTAAGGCTGAGTAGGGTGTGGACACATACAGGCACCCTTTGACCAGGACACACACACACATTAGAGGGGACCCCTGGGCAGACCCAGGAGGGGGCGGAGCCTCCACATCTCAGTTAGTGTGGTGCTGTAGTGAAGCTGGAAAAGAGTTGTGCAGTAGCAGTCAGAGGAGAAAGAGTGGAGTAGCCGTGTCTGAAGTGTAGGGCTGAAGAGCGGAACACTGTCAGACCCTGCACATGCAGTGGCTGCTGGCGGGGCAGAACATTACCACCAAGTCAGACTGAAAGACACCCGAAGAAGGAGAGCAGTAAGGAGTCGAGTACGGGGACTCCTGGTAATGAATGCACACACGGGGTACAGGTCCCTAGAGCCAGACATCCATTTATTGGTCTGCTAAATCCTGTAGGAGGTGGGACTAGAGGTTCCACGCCAACCAACACAGAACCCGCAGCATCAACAGCAACGAAAGGGCCAATAAGGAGGATCGAGCCTGGTGCCACCTTATCCTTGGTCCACGCTGTCAGCAAATGGGTCAGAAAGGGAAGAAAGGCAGTAGTGACTTCCCTGGATGCATCCCACAATACACTTCAAGTCAGGGGTGGTCCGAATCAAAGGTGCAGGAAGGCGAGTCAGCAGTCACCCCTGTATCAACCTGAGGGAAACCTGGTTCCACCTGGTTCATCATGGCATCGCCTGGGTTGTCTCACTCTACCAGCAAAAAGTGAGTAAAAACCCTGAAAGACATTTCTGGACTGTGTGTGAGTTCTTCTGTGACTTGTGGTTCTACACGTACCTACACCCGAGCCCCTGGGGCCAGCCTCACTCTCGGGAGGCCATAAAACCAGACTGCAAACACCATCAGCCCCAGACGCTCGCTAAACTGCAATGGCGGTCACCCCCTGACCGCAAAACCGAGAGTGGCGTCACGATTCCTACTGAAGTTAACCTAACATACCTGTTGCCAGAAGATTCCCAGCACGTGAAGACCCTGAGGCGACCTGCAGGTGAGGGGCTTCACATGATCACTGAATAATCAAGCGTTTCATGGTAAATAGCCAACAGCGTCGCAAAAAGCGTGTTGGGCAAAAAAGGAGCAAAATAACTGCCCATGAATTGAGGAAAATCAAGCGTGAAGCTGCCAAGATGCCATTTGCCACCAGTTTGGCCATATTTCAGAGCTGCAACGTTACTGGAGTATCAAAAATCACAAGGTGTGTCATACTCAGGGATATGGCCAAGGTAAGGAAGGCTGAAAAACGACCACCTTTGAATAAGAAACATAAGATAAAACATGAAGACTGAACCAAGAAATATCTTAAAACTTATTTTTCAAAGGTTTTATGGACTGATGAAATGAGAGTGACTCTTGATGGGCTAGATCAGTGATGGCGAACCTATGGCACGCGTGCCACCAGGGGCACGCAGAGCCCATTCTGCTGGCACACGTGCTGTCGCCTGATCTTGCCACTTTGATCTGCTGGTGCAGTCGCGCCAGCAGAACAAAGCTGTGTTGGAGCGGAGGAGACATTTCTCCTCGCTCTGACACTCCTCCTCCCCCAGGCTGCAGGTGTGTTGCCTAGGAGACAGAGGAGCGTCAGTGAGGTCTTCTGGCCGCGTGGGAACTGAGGACCCAGCGGCACGCAGCGAGGGAGCGTGTGCAGGAAGGAGTTGTGTGATGCTTTTTTTTTTTTTTATAACTCGTGTGCGGCTGTGCGAAGGTGGGGATGGGGGGGCCAGCGCCAGCATGGGGTGGGGGAGAACCCACATGCCAGCATGGGGTGGGGGAGAAACCCACATGCCAGCATGGGGTGGGGGAGAAACACACATGCCAGTATGGGGGGGACGCACATGCCAGCATGTGGGGGAAACACGCATTATAGTATGGGGGGGAAACATGCATGCCAGCATGGGGGGGAACACACAAGCCAGCATGGGGGGGGATGACATACATGCCAGGATGGGGAACAATGCATTCCAGGATGGGGAACAATGCATGCCAGGATGGGGAAACATGATGCATGCCAGGATGGGGAAAACATACATGCCAAGATGGAGGAAACATGCGTGGCAGGATGGGGAAAACATGCATGGCAGGATGGAGGAAACATGCATGCCAGGATGGGGAAAACATGCATGCCAGGATGGGGAAAACATGCATGCAAGGATGGGGAAAACATGCATGCCAGGATGGGGAAACATGCATGCCAAGATGGAGGAAACATGCATGCCAGGATGGAGGAAACATGCATACCAAGATGGAGGAAACATTCATGGCAGGATGGGGAAACATGCATGCCAGGATGAAGAAACATGCATGCCAGAATGGGGAAACATGCATGCCAGGATGGAGGAAACATGCATGCTAGGATGGGGAAAACATGCATGCCAGGATGGAGGAAACATGCATGCCAGGATGGAGGAAACGTGCATGTCAGGATGGGGAAAATATACATGCCAGGATGGAGGAAACATGCATGCCAGGATGGAGGAAACATACATGCCAGGATGGAGGAAACATACATGCCAGGATGGAGGAAACATGCATGCCAGGATGGAGGAAACATACATGACAGAATGGAGGAAACATACAAGCCAGGATGGGGAAAACATACATGCCAGGATGGAGGAAACATAGATGCCAGGATGGGGAAAACATACATGCCAAGATGGAGGAAACATGCATGCCAGGATGGGGAAAATATACATGCGAGGATGGAGGAAACATCCATGCCAGGATGCAGGAAACATGCATGCCAGGATGGAGGAAACATACATGCCAGGATAGAGGAAACATACAAGCCAGGATGCAGGAAACATACATGCCAGGATGGGGAAAACATACATGCCAGGATGGAGGAAGCATACATGCCAGGATGGGGAAAACACATGCCAAGATGGAGGAAGCATGCATGCCAGGATGGGGAAACATGCATGCCAGGATGGGGAAACATGCATGCCAGGATGGGGAAACATGCATGCCAGGATGGAGGAAACATGCATGCCAGGATGGGGAAACATGCATGCCAAGATGGAAGTAACATTCATGCCAGGATGGAGGAAACATACATGCCAGGATGGGGAAAACATACATGGCAAGATGGAGGAAACATACATGCCAGGATGGGGAAAACATACATGCCAAGATGGAGGAAACATGCATGCCAGGATGGGGAAACATGCATGCCAAGATGGAGGAAACATGCATGCCAAGATGGAGGAAACATGCATGCCAGGATGGGGAAACATACATGACAGGATGGAGGAAACATACAAATCAGGATGGGGAAAACATACATGCCAAGATGGAGGAAACATGCATGCCAGGATGGGGAAAATATACATGCCAGGATGGAGGAAACATGCATGCCAGGATGAAGGAAACATGCATGCCAGGATGGAGGAAACATACATGCCAGGATGGAGGAAACATACAACCCAGGATGTAGAAAACATACATGCCAGGATGGAGGAAACATACATGCCAGGATGGGGAAAACACATGCCAAGATGGAGGAAGCATGCATGCCAGGATGGGGAAACATGCATGCCAGGATGGGGAAACATGCATGCCAGGATGGAGGAAACATGCATGCCAAGATGAAGGTAACATTCATGCCAGGATGGAGGAAACATGCATGCCAGTATGGGGGGGGGGGGGGGCACACATGCCAGAATGGGGGGGATGACATACATGCCAGGATGGGGAACAATGCATTCCAGGATGGGGAACAATGCATGCCAGGATGGGGAAACATGATCCATGCCAGGATGGGGAAAACATACATTCCAAAATGAAGGAAACATGCATGGCAGGATGGGGAAAACATGCATGGCAGGATGGAGGAAACATGCATGCCAGGATGGGGAAAACATGCATGCCAGGATGGGGAAAACATGCATGCCAGGACGAGGAAACATGCATGACAGGATGAAAAAACATGCATGCCAGGATGGGGAAACATGCATGCCAGGATGGAGGAAACATGCATGCCAGGATGGGGAAAACATGCATGCCAGGATGGGGAAACATGCATGCAAAGATGGAAGTAACATTCATGCCAGGATGGAGGAAACATGCATGCCAGTATGGGGAAAACATACATGCCAGGATGGAGGAAACATACATGCCAGGATGGGGAAAACATACATGCCAAGATGGAGGAAACATGCATGCCAGGATGGGGAAACATGCATGCCAAGATGGAGGAAACATGCATGCCAAGATGGAGGAAACATGCATGCCAGGATGGAGGAAACATGCATGCCAGGATGCGAAAACATGCATGCCAGGATGGGGAAACATACATGAAAGGATGGAGGAAACATACAAGTCAGGATGGGGAAAACATACATGCCAGGATGGAGGAAACATGCATGCCAGGATGAAGGAAACATGCATGCCAGGATGGAGGAAACATACATGCCAGGATAGAGGAAACATACAACCCAGGATGTAGAAAACATACATGCCAGGATGGAGGAAACATACATGCCAGGATGGGGAAAACACATGCAAAGATGGAGGAAGCATGCATGCCAGGATGGGGAAACATGCATGCCAGGATGGGGAAACATGCATGCCAGGATGGAGGAAACATGCATGCCAGGATGGGGAAACATGCATGCCAAGATAGAGGTAACATTCATGCCAGGATGGAGGAAACATGCATGCCAATATGGGGAAAACATACATGCCAGGATGGAGGAAACATACACGTCAGGATGGGGGAAAACATACATGCCAAGATGGAGGAAACATGCATGCCAGGATGGTGAAACATGAATGCCAAGATGGAGGAAACATGCATGCCAGGATGCGAAAACATGCATGCCAGGATGGGGAAACATACATGACAGGATGGAGGAAACATACATGCCAGGATGGGGAAAACATGCATGCCAAGATGGAGGAAACATGCATGCCAGGATGGGGAAACTATACATGCCAGGATGGAGGAAACATGAATGCCAGGATGAAGGAAACATGCATGCCAGGATGGAGGAAACATACATGCCAGGATGGAGGAAACATACAAGCCAGGATGGAGAAAACATACATGCCAGGATGGAGGAAACATACTTTCCAGGATGGGGAAAACACATGCCAAGATGGAGGAAGCATGCATGCCAGGATGGGGAAACATGCATGCCAGGATGGGGAAAAATGCATGCCAGGATGTGGATACATGCATGCCAGGATGAAGGAAACATGCATGCCAGGATGGGGAAACATGCATGCCAAGATGGAGGTAACATTCATGCCAGGATGGAGGAAACATGCATGCCAGTATGGGGAAAACATACATGCCAGGATGGAGGAAACATACATGCCAGGATGGGGAAAACATACATGCCAAGATGGAGGAAACATACATGCCAGGATGGGGAAAACATACATGCCAAGATGGAGGAAACATGCATGCCGGGATGGGGAAACATGCATGCCAAGATGGAGAAAACATGCATGCCAGGATGGAGAAAACATGAATGCCAGGATGGGGAAACATGCATGCCAGGATGGAGAAAACATGCATGCCAGAATGGAGGAAACATGCATGCCAAGATGGAGGAAACATATGCCAGGATGGGGAAAACATGCATGCCAGCATGGGGGGGTAACACACATGCCAGCTTGGGGGGGGGCACACATGCCAGAATGGGGGGGATGACATACATGCCAGGATGGGGAACAATGCATTCCAGGATGGGGAACAATGCATGCCAGGATGGGGAAACATGATCCATGCCAGGATGGGGAAAACATACATTCCAAAATGAAGGAAACATGCATGGCAGGATGGGGAAAACATGCATGGCAGGATGGAGGAAACATGCATGCAAGGATGGGGAAAACATGCATGCCAGGATGGGGAAAACATGCATGCCAGGACGGGGAAACATGCATGCCAGGATGAAGAAACATGCATGCCAGGATGGGGAAACATGCATGCCAGGATGGAGGAAACATGCATGCCAGGATGGGGAAAACATGCATGCCAGGATGGGGAAACATGCATGCAAAGATGGAAGTAACATTCATGCCAGGATGGAGGAAACATGCATGCCAGTATGGGGAAAACATACATGCCAGGATGGAGGAAACATACATGCCAGGATGGGGAAAACATACATGCCAAGATGGAGGAAACATGCATGCCAGGATGGGGAAAACATACATGCCAAGATGGAGGAAACATGCATGCCAAGATGGAGGAAACATGCATGCCAGGATGGAGGAAACATGCATGCCAGGATGAAGGAAACATGCATGCCAGGATGGAGGAAACATACATGCCAGGATGGAGGAAACATACAACCCAGGATGTAGAAAACATACATGCCAGGATGGAGGAAACATACATGCCAGGATGGGGAAAACACATGCAAAGATGGAGGAAGCATGCATGCCAGGATGGGGAAACATGCATGCCAGGATGGGGAAACATGCATGCCAGGATGGAGGAAACATGCATGCCAGGATGGGGAAACATGCATGCCAAGATAGAGGTAACATTCATGCCAGGATGGAGGAAACATGCATGCCAATATGGGGAAAACATACATGCCAGGATGGAGGAAACATACACGCCAGGATGGGGGAAAACATACATGCCAAGATGGAGGAAACATGCATGCCAGGATGGGGAAACATGAATGCCAAGATGGAGGAAACATGCATGCCAGGATGCGAAAACATGCATGCCAGGATGGGGAAACATACATGACAGGATGGAGGAAACATACATGCCAGGATGGGGAAAACATGCATGCCAAGATGGAGGAAACATGCATGCCAGGATGGGGAAACTATACATGCCAGGATGGAGGAAACATGAATGCCAGGATGAAGGAAACATGCATGCCAGGATGGAGGAAACATACATGCCAGGATGGAGGAAACATACTTTCCAGGATGGGAAAAACACATGCCAAGATGGAGGAAGCATGCATGCCAGGATGGGGAAACATGCATGCCAGGATGGGGAAAAATGCATGCCAGGATGTGGATACATGCATGCCAGGATGGAGGAAACATGCATGCCAGGATGGGGAAACATGCATGCCAAGATGGAGGTAACATTCATGCCAGGATGGAGGAAACATGCATGCCAGTATGGGGAAAACATACATGCCAAGATGGAGGAAACATACATGCCAGGATGGGGAAAACATACATGCCAAGATGGAGGAAACATACATGCCAGGATGGGGAAAACATACATGCCAAGATGGAGGAAACATGCATGCCAGGATGGGGAAACATGCATGCCAAGATGGAGAAAACATGCATGCCAGGATGCGAAAACATGAATGCCAGGATGGGGAAACATGCATGCCAGGATGGAGGAAACATGCATGCCAAGATGGAGGAAACATATGCCAGGATGGGGAAAACATGCATGCCAGCATGGGGGGGTAACACACATGCCAGCTTTGGGGGGGGCACACATGCCAGCATGGGGGGGATGACATACATGCCAGGATGGGGAACAATGCATTCCAGGATGGGGAACAATGCATGCCAGGATGGGGAAACATGATCCATGCCAGGATGGGGAAAACATACATGCCAAAATGAAGGAAACATGCATGGCAGGATGGGGAAAACATGCATGGCAGGATGGAGGAAACATGCATGCCAGGATGGGGAAAACATGCATGCCAGGATGGGGAAAACATGCATGCCAGGACAGGGAAACATGCATGCCAGGATGAAGAAACATGCATGCCAGGATGGGGAAACATGCATACCAGGATGGAGGAAACATGCATGCCAGGATGGGGAAAACATGCATGCCAGGATGGCGGAAACATGCATGCCAGGATGGAGGAAACATGCATGCCAGGATGGGGAAAATATACATGCCAGGATGGAGGAAACATACATGCCAGGATGGAGGAAACATGCATGCCAGGATGGAGGAAACATACATGCCAGGATGGAGGAAACATACATGCTAGGATGGAAGAAACATGCATGGTAGGATGGAGGAATCATACATGACAGGATGGAGGAAACATGCATGCCAGGATGGAGGAAACATGCATGCCAGGATGGAGGAAACATGCATGCCAGGATGGAGGAATCATACATGTCAGGATGGAGGAAACATACATGCCAAGATGGGGAAAACATACATGCCAAGATGGAGGAAACATGTATGCCAGGATGGGGAAACATGCATGCCAGGATGGGGAAACATGCATCCCAGGATGGGGAAACATGCATGCCAGGATGGAGGAAACATGCATTCCAGGATGGGGAAACATGCATGCCAAGATGGAGGTAACATTCATGCCAGGATGGAGGAAACATGTATGCCAGTATGGGGAAAACATACATGCCAGGATGGAGGAAACATACATGCCAGGATGGGGAAAACATACATGCTAAGATGGAGGAAACATACATGCCAGGATGGGGAAAATATACATGCCAAGATGGAGGAAACATGCATGCCAGGATGGGGAAACATGCATGCCAAGATGGAGGTAACATGCATGCCAGGATGGGGAAAACATGCATGCCAGGATGAAGTAAACATGCATGCCAGGATGGGGAAAATATACATGCCAGGATGCAGGAAACATGCATGCCAGGATGGAGGAAACATGCATGCCAGGATGGAGGAAACATACATGCCAGGATGGAGGAAACATACATGCCAGGATGGAGGAAACATAAATGCCAGGATGGGGAAAACATACATGCCAAGATGGAGGAAACATACATGCCAGGATGGAGGAAACATACATGCCAGGATGGGGAAAACATACATGCTAAGATGGAGGAAACATACATGCCAGGATGGGGAAAACATACATGCCAAGATGGAGGAAACATGCATGCCAGGATGGGGAAACATGCATGCCAAGATGGAGGTAACATGCATGCCAGGATGGGGAAAACATGCATGCCAGGATGAAGTAAACATGCATGCCAGGATGGGGAAAATATACATGCCAGGATGCAGGAAACATGCATGCCAGGATGGAGGAAACATGCATGCCAGGATGGAGGAAACATACATGCCAGGATGGAGGAAACATACATGCCAGGATGGAGGAAACATAAAAGCCAGGATGGGGAAAACATACATGCCAAGATGGAGGAAACATACATGCCAGGATGGGGAAACATGCATTCCAGGATGGGGAAACATGCATGCTGTTAGGGCCAGGTGGACGGGCAGACCCAGGAGGTGGATCCACTGGACCGAACTCCTTGATGATGGTAAGGGGTCCGGTAGCTGGAGCACTACAGGTAGCAGGACAGTCCGAGCACACGAGTATAATGGTGAAGTCCCTGGGACCACGGAGTCACTGATGGTAGTCCGGGTGACGGAGCTCAGGTTCGGAAGCCGAGATGATGTCAGGCGGAGTCCGGAACCGTTGGAGCGAGATGACGGGTCACCGGAGGGATCAGAGATGGTACGAACGGTCAGGATGGCAGAAAGACAGCGTTCGGTGTTCGGGATTCGGCAGGACCGGATGGCAAGACAGGATCGGCTCTAGAAGAGAGAGAGGTGAGTATCTCACAGGAACACAAGGAGACCTGACTCCTAGCTTGGGAAACACGAAGAACAGGCCCCGCCCACTTGGACACTAAACCCCTTTATACCCTGTACCTGTGTGCTTCATTTCCTGTCAGTGGACGCTGGCCCTTTAAGAAAGGGTCAATGACCGCGCGCGCGCCCTAATGCGCATGCGCACGGCCCGGGTGCCAGAAGCCAGAGCAGGAAGCTGAGAGGAGGAAGCAGCAGAGCCGGGCTGGGGCTGGGAAACCGACGGGCGCCGGGAGCGGGGACCTGGAGGCCTGGGAAGTGCAGGACATGGCGGCTGGAGAGCGGGAAGCGTGGCAGGTGAGCCGGGGATCAGAGCAGGGGACCCGGGGAGCGTGACAGTACCCCCCCCACGCCCCCCTCCCCGCAACCGGGACAGGAAGGCACGGATCAGAGGAGTGCCCACATTCTCCCGGGGCTCCCAGGACCTATCCTCAGGACCATACCCTGCCCAGTCCACCAGGAAGAACTGTCGACCCCGTACGGTCTTCATGGCCACGATATCCCTTACCGCATAGATGTCACCATCAGCAATAGCAACCGGCTTGAGCAGGGAGACGTGGAAGGAATTGGGTATCCTCATCGTGGCTGGGAGCTGTAGCTTGTAGGAGACCTCATTGATCTTGCTGAGGACTTTAAACGGCCCGATGTAGCGAGGTCCCAGCTTGTAGGATGGTAGCTTCAATCGGACGTACTTGGAAGCAAGCCAGACGAGATCTCCAGGAGAGAAACACGGAGGGTCCAGACGTCTCTTGTCTGCGTGTCTCTTCATCCGCAGGGAGGCACGTGCAAGGGACGCCTTAACAGAGTCCCAAATGGTTGTAAAGTCACGGGCTACAGCATCAGCAGCAGGGACATCCGAGGAAGAGGATACAGGCAATGGGACAGAAGGCTGAAGTCCGTAAACGACATGGAAGGGAGAGCTGGAGGAGGACTCACTGACGTGGTGATTATGGGAGAATTCAGCCCAAGGAAGAAGCGTGGACCAGTCGTCATGATGGGCGTTGACGTAGTGACGTAAGAAGGAGGTCAATATCTGATTGACCCGTTCCACTTGGCCGTTCGACTGAGGATGGTAGGCTGAAGAAAAGTCCAGAGTCACTCCCAGATGTTTGCAGAGAGCCCTCCAGAAGCGGGAGGTGAACTGAGTTCCTCTGTCGGACACAATGTGTGATGGAAAGCCATGCAAGCGGAAGAAGTGATGTATATAGGCGTCCGCGAGTTCCTGGGCAGAGGGCAGTCCAGCCATAGGGACGAAATGAGCCATTTTAGAGAACCGATCCACCACGACCCATATGACTGTGTGCCCGGAGGACAATGGCAAGTCTGTAATAAAGTCCATCACAATGTGTTGCCACGGAACTGAGGGTATAGGCAGAGGCAGAAGACGGCCATATGGCAGGTGTTTGGGCGTCTTGTTCCTGGCACAAGAGGAGCAGGCAGAGACAAAAGAGGCGACGTCCGTGCGAAGGGATGGCCACCAATAATGATGTACAATCGCACTCCAAGTTCTCTTCTGACCAGCATGACCGGCTGTTTTCGAGGCATGGCCCCAGTGTAACACTTTTTGCCTGTCAGTCTCAGAGACATAGGTCTTCCCGGGCGGTATCTGGGCCAGGGTGACAGGGGCCACCGGAATGATTTTACTAGGACAGATGATGGGTTGGGATGTCTCCTCCTCCTGCTCCATGGGCATGAAAGACCTGGACAAGGCATCAGCGCGTACATTCTTGTCCGCGGGTCGGAAATGGAGCTGGAAATCGAATCTGGCAAAGAACAAGGACCACCTGGCTTGCCGTGGGTTCAGTCGCTGAGCAGACCGCAGGTATTCCAGGTTCTTGTGGTCCGTGTAAATAATAACGGGGTACACTGCTCCTTCCAGAAGGTAGCGCCATTCTTCCAGAGCCAGTTTGACTGCCAATAGCTCTCGGTCACCGATGGTGTAGTTGCGTTCGGGCGCTGAGAAGCTCTTGGAGAAGAAACCGCAAGTAACCATCTTCCCGGAGGAGGACTTCTGCATGAGCACTGCGCCGGCTCCCGAGGAGGAGGCATCCACCTCCAAGGTGAACTGTCGGTTTAACTCCGGACGGTGGAGCACAGGGGAGGAAGCAAATGCCCGCTTCAGGGAGCCAAACGCGGCGTCGGCCGCAGGTGACCAGTCCTTTGGATTAGCCCCCTTCTTGGTCAAGCCGGAGAGAGGAGCAGTCAGAGCAGAGAAATGAGGGATGAACTGGCAGTAATAGTTGGCGAATCCCAGAAAGCGTTGGATTGCCTTCAGTCCAGAAGGAGGAGGCCAGTTGAGAATGGAGGAGACCTTCTTTGGATCCATCTGCAGTCCGGTATCGGAGATGAGGTAACCCAGGAAGGGGAGAGAAGACTGCTCAAAGACACACTTCTCGTACTTGGCGTACAGACGATTCTCTCTCAGTCTTTGTAGAACCAGCTGCACGTTCTCTCTGTGGGTTTGGAGGTCCGGAGAGAAGACAAGGATATCATCCAGATACACCACCACACAGACGTAGAGAAGGTCCCGGAAAACGTCGTTCACCAATTCTTGAAAGACCGCTGGTGCGTTACACAGGCCGAAGGGCATCACGCAGTATTCATAGTGCCCATCGCGAGTATTGAACGCGGTCTTCCATTCGTCCCCAGAGCGGATGCGGACCAGGTTGTAGGCACCCCGAAGATCCAACTTGGTGAACACACGAGCTCCTCTAAGCCGATCAAACAATTCGGGGATGAGCGGCAGGGGGTACTTGTTTTTCACGGTGATTTGGTTCAATCCCCGGTAGTCTATGCATGGGCGTAAGTCGCCTTCTTTCTTCTTAACGAAGAAGAAACCTGCTCCAGCAGGAGAGGAGGATCTCCGAATGAATCCCCTTGCCAGGCTCTCTGTGATGTAAGTAGACATGGCCCTTGTTTCGGCTGGAGACAGTGGATATATCCGTCCTCGAGGTGGTGTAGTTCCCGGGAGCAGGTCGATGGCACAATCGTAAGGACGATGTGGCGGAAGTACCTCTGACTCCTTTTTATCAAAGACGTCCGCGAAGGACCAGTAGGCCGAGGGCAGTCCCGGCAGGGACTCTGGAACCGGAGGTCGCCGGATGGGTTGTATGGTCTTCAGACAGTTCTCATGGCAAGAAGAGCCCCATCGGGTGATTTCACCAGTGCCCCAGCTGACGGATGGTTCGTGCGTCCATAACCAGGGAAGTCCCAGCAGGATTTGATGGGACATGTGTGGGAGGAAGTAGAGAGCGATGTTCTCGTTGTGCAGGGCACCGATACGCAGTTCGACCGGCTTGGTGATCCAGGAGATGGTGTCAGAGAGGGGTCTCCCATCCACAGAGGCTATCACGAGGGGTTTGTCGAGTGGAGTAACAGGCACCTGGTACTTGTCCACAGTGGCCTGCTGGATGAAATTGCCTGCTGCCCCAGAATCGAGGTACGCCTCAGCCGTGAACCGCATCTCTCCCGTTGTCACTTGCACAGTCCATGTAACCGGGTCTGAGAGAGTCCCAGCACCTAGGGTGGCCTCTCCTACCAACCCTAGGCTTTGGAGTTTCCCGGCCTCTCTGGACAGGAGCGTAGCAGGTGTGTGCCCTCTCCGCAGTAGAAGCAGAGGCCCTTGGCGAGCCGCTCTGCTCGACGTTGTTCAGACTGCCGCACGCGGTCGATCTGCATGGGCTCGTGGACGGAGACACCAGATGCCGTTGACTGGAGTACGGCGGGCTTCTGCGGAGGAGAGGAATGCCGTACCGGACGTCTCTCACGGGACACCTCTTTGGATCGCTCCTGAAAGCGAATGTCCACTCGAGTCGCTAGGGTAATCAGGGCATCCAGGGTTGACGGTACGTCACGACCAGCCAGCTCATCTTTAATTCGACCCGAGAGTCCTTCCCAGAAGGCGGCGGTTAGGGCCTCGTTGTTCCACCCGAGTTCCGAAGCCAAGGTGCGAAAACGGATGGCGTATTGACCCACCGTCAGAGTCCCCTGACGTAACCGGAGAAGAGATGAGGCAGACGCGGAGGCACGTCCGGGCTCGTCAAAGGTGCCACGAAAAGCCTGCAGGAACTCCTGGATGTTCTTGGTCACTGGATCCTCCCTTTCCCACAAGGGGTTCATCCACGCCAGTGCCTCACCCTCTAGATGGGACATGATGAAGGCGACCTTGACTTGGTCAAAGGCAAACAAATGCGGCAGCTGCGTGAAATGGAGGGAGCATTGGTTTATGAATCCCCTGCAGGTCTTGGGATCTCCGGCGTACCGGGGTGGTGAGGCCAAACTAAGTCTGGAAGCATCCGAAGAGGCTGCCACGGGAGCTGGAGCCGTGGATTGACTAGTGGAAGCCCGAGATGCTGAAGATGTCACTGACGCTTGTAGCGTGTTCAGGCGGGCGTCCACAGAAGACATGAATTGCAGCATGCGGGTCTGAGTCTCACGCTGGCGTGAGAGTTCCTCCTGTAAGGCTGCTAGTGCTGCAGCGGGATCCATGGCCTGTTCTTACTGTTAGGGCCAGGTGGACGGGCAGACCCAGGAGGTGGATCCACTGGACCGAACTCCTTGATGATGGTAAGGGGTCCGGTAGCTGGAGCACTACAGGTAGCAGGACAGTCCGAGCACACGAGTATAATGGTGAAGTCCCTGGGACCACGGAGTCACTGATGGTAGTCCGGGTGACGGAGCTCAGGTTCGGAAGCCGAGATGATGTCAGGCGGAGTCCGGAACCATTGGAGCGAGATGACGGGTCACCGCAGGGATCAGAGATGGTACGAACGGTCAGGATGGCAGATAGACAGCGTTCGGTGTTCGGGATTCGGCAGGACCGGATAGCAAGACAGGATCGACTCTAGAAGAGAGAGAGGTGAGTATCTCACAGGAACACAAGGAGACCTGACTCCTAGCTTGGGAAACACGAAGAACAGGCCCCGCCCACTTGGACACTAAACCCCTTTATACCCTGTACCTGTGTGCTTCATTTCCTGTCAGTGGACGCTGGCCCTTTAAGAAAGGGTCAATGACCGCGCGCGCGCCCTAATGCGCATGCGCGCGGCCCGGGTGCCAGAAGCCAGAGCAGGAAGCTGAGAGGAGGAAGCAGCAGAGCCGGGCTGGGGCTGGGAAACCGACGGGCGCCGGGAGCGGGGACCAGGAGGCCTGGGAAGTGCAGGACATGGCGGCTGGAGAGCGGGAAGCGTGGCAGGTGAGCCGGGGATCAGAGCAGGGGACCCGGGGAGCGTGACACATGCCAGGATGGGGAAACATGCATGCCAGGATGGGGAAACATGCATGCCAAGATGAAGCAAACATGCATGCCAAGATGGAGGAAACATATGCCAGGATGGGGAAAACATGTATGCCAGGATAGGGAAAACATGAATGCCAGGATGGAGGAAACATGCATGCCAGAATGGGGAAACATGCATGCCAGGATGGGGAAACATGCCTGCCAGGATGGAGGAAACATGCATGCCAGGATGGAGAAAACATGCATGCCAGGATGGAGGAAACATGCTACGATAGGGTACATTTACCAGCAAGGGGAACATTTACCAGGAAGGGGTACATGCTAGGAAGGGGTACATTTACCTGGATGGGGGTAAATTAACCAGGATTGGGAACATTTACCAGGATGGAGGATATTTACCAGGAATGGGGTACATGCCGGGATGGGGGAACATTTACAAGGATGGGAAATATGTCAGAATCGGGTACATTTAACAGCATGGGGGAACATGCCAGAATGGGGTACATTTACCAGGATGGAGGACATTTACCAGGATGAGGTATATTTACCAGGATGGGGTCATTATGGGGACAAATATACCAGAATGTAGGGAATATACATCAGGATGGGGGACATGTTTACCAAGAAGTTGCCCAGGAAGGAGACATAACTACACAATGAAAGGGGAGGGGAGCAACTTGTACGTCTTTATGGGATTTCAAGATGTTCAGACTTTGAAATGTAGATGAAAAAAAGGAGCCAGCACGATCTGAAATTGGCATGCATCATATAAAAAGTGAAAATTCACAGATTTATTCCAACTGTTCTATAATAAAAAAAATGAGATTTTTAGCAAATAATTGATCAATTTTTTGAGCCACCCCTGCCAACGTCACGGCAAATCTCAATAGGGGGGTCCTACTCTATATTCTGTATTTCATGTGCCATGCGGCCTCCTAGATAAAGTTAAAAGCAGAACCATAATGGAGCACACAGACCTGTAACCTGTATATAGCCGCTTCCATGTTGCAAAAAAGGCAATTGTGGATAGAGACCAGCCCAGGTCCCAGCATGTGGAGCAAGCTCTACACATACCAGGACTATATCAGAACTGATCCTCCCAGTGCCAAACAGCAACCATTGATAAAGGCGGACCAGATCCAAGAATGGTGCTTAATTAGCATTGCCTGTGGAAAGGGGTGAGGTAACTGAATCTGAACAGCTACCAACAGGAGGAATACATTGCAAACCAAAATCAGGCGTGCATGGTATGGTGATGGTCAGTCACCAGAAATTGTAGCATAACTGGTTGTAGTTATGCTACAAATGTCTGGTGGCTGGTCACCACCATGCTATGCACGCCTGATCTTGGTTTGCAATATATTCCTCCTGTTGGTAGCTGTACACATTCAGTTGCCTCACCCTTTCCACAGGCACTGCTAATTAGGCACCATACTTGGATCTGGTCCGCCTTTATCAATGGTTGCTGTCTGGCACTGGGAGGGTCAGTTCTGATATAGTCCTTGTATGTGTAGAGCTTGCTCCACATGCTGGGACCTGGGCTGGCCTCTATCCACAATTGCCTCTTTTGCAACATAGAAGCGGTTATATATACAGGTTACAGGTATGTGTGCTCCATTATGGTTCTGCTTTTAACTTTATCTAGGAGGCCGCATGGCACATGAAATACAGAATATAGAGTAGGACCCCCCTATTGAGATTTGCCGTGACGTTGGCAGGGGTGGCTCAAAGAATTGATCAATTATTTGCTAAAAATCTCATTTATATTACAGTACAGTTGGAATAAATCTGTGAATTTGCACTTTTTATATGATGCATGCCATTTTCAGATCGTGCTGGCTCCCCTCTCTCTCTGTTTGGTTGTAGTTATGCTACAAATGTCTGGTGGCTGGTCACCACCATGCTATGCACGCCTGATCTTGGTTTGCAATATATTCCTCCTGTTGGTAGCTGTACACATTCAGTTGCCTCATCCTTTCCACAGGCACTGCTAATTAGGCACCATACTTGGATCTGGTCCGCCTTTATCAATGGTTGCTGTCTGGCACTGGGAGGGTCAGTTCTGATATAGTCCATGTATGTGTAGAGCTTGCTCCACATGCTGGGACCTGGGCTGGCCTCTATCCACAATTGCCTCTTTTGCAACATAGAAGCGGTTATATATACAGGTTACAGGTATGTGTGCTCCATTATGGTTCTGCTTTTAACTTTATCTAGGAGGCCGCATGGCACATGAAATACAGAATATAGAGTAGGACCCCCCTATTGAGATTTGCCGTGACGTTGGCAGGGGTGGCTCAAAGAATTGATCAATTATTTGCTAAAAATCTCATTTATATTACAGTACAGTTGGAATAAATCTGTGAATTTGCACTTTTTATATGATGCATGCCATTTTCAGATCGTGCTGGCTCCCCTCTCTCTTTGAAATGTAGATGTGGATTACAGGGTGACATCTGATTGCATTCCATGCTAAAATCTCTGTCTAATATGTTGATTTTTTTTCCAGAAACATCAACTGCTGTGTCTGGAAAGGGCTCAGCTTCAATGTGTGGTAAGCATGAGCGTGATGCCCCCCGCTGAAGAGAAGAGAAGACGGCAAAGGTAAGGCTAAAATCAATTATTTACATAATAGGATTGGTTGGTACTTCGGAAAAAAATTGGGTTTAGTGCTACAGTTTGGGCACTCGGCCTGTAAAAGGTTCGCCAGGACTGGGCTAGATGGATGGGCCAGAGGCTGGATCAATAAAGGGCAGAGAGATCCACTCCGACTTAGACGCCAACAAGATGGAGGTGGGGTACTGGTATGGGCTGGTATCATCAAAGATGAACTTGTGGGACCTTTCCGGGTTGAGGATGGAGTGAAGCTCAACTCCCAGACCTACTGACTGTTTCTAGAATACAACTTCTTCAAGCAGTGGTACAGGAAGAAGTCGGTATCGTTCAAGAAAAACATTATTTTCATGCAGGACAATGCTCCAACACATGCATCCAACTAATCTACAGCGTGGCTGGCCAGTATAGATGAGCGAGCCTCTAAAGGCGAACGAACCTCTCGAACCCCATTGAAAACAATGGGAGGCAAACATAAACACATAAAAACACATTATATATGTACACATACAGTTAATAAACATTGCCATAACACTTACAGGTCCCAGCTATGCGTCCTGCACTCTGTCTCCCGCCGCTTTTCCTTCCGACAATCGCTGCATCCTCCCGCTAATCAGCACTGATGATAGGACCTATTGTGACGTCAAAATAGCATGTGACCAGTCACGTGTCTATTATCTCATTGGCGGCTACAGACTGGTCACATGGCT
Source organism: Anomaloglossus baeobatrachus (assembly GCF_048569485.1). Lineage (NCBI taxonomy): Eukaryota > Metazoa > Chordata > Amphibia > Anura > Aromobatidae > Anomaloglossus > Anomaloglossus baeobatrachus. The sequence goes on from NC_134357.1 coordinate 183,430,954, forward strand.
AGACGTCATGCTAGGTCCTGTCAGTGCATCTCTCCGGTACGTGGTGATCGTTCCAGCATCTCCGTGTACCGGCGTGATGCTCTGGCACATGGTCGGCTTCCCCGTTCTGCTTCCCTGGTCCGTTATTCACCGGCTGCCACAGCCGGTCAATAACGGAGATCACCGTTGCTATCGCAACGCGCCTATCCGTGGTGACGTCAACTCTTACAGCCTGCAGTGTCTGCTACTCACTGAGTGATATAGAGTGCACGGGAAGCAGCAGCGTCTTCCTCCCATGCAGCGCTGTCTGATGTAGCAGAGCTGCATGGGTTGAAGGAGAAAGAAGACAGAAGACCATGGATCGTGGAGGGATGCGAGGGAGTAATGAACATGGAGTCTCTAAGTGTGTCTGTGTATTTATTTCTATTAAAGTATTTTTCCTCTGTGTGGTGTCTTTTTTTTTAACCCTTTATTGGAGATTCTTAATGGCCGGGTCAAACTTGCCTGACATTAAGAATCTCTGACTTAATACTAGCTAGTAAAACAAAGCTAGTATTAACTCGTTATTACCCAGCAAGCCACCCGTCACCAGGGCAGCTGTAAGAGTTGGATACAGCGCCAGATGATGGCGCTTCTATGAAAGCACCATTTTCTGGGGCGGTTGCGGACTGCAATTCACAGCAGAGGGGCCAAGAAAGCTCGAGCTAACCTGTGCTGCGGATTCCAATCCCCAGCTGCCTAGTTGTACCTGGCTGGACACAAAAATAGAGCGAAGCTCATGTCGATATTTTTTTTTAATTATTTCATGAAATTCATAAAATAATTAAAAAAAGGGCTTCCCTATTTTTTTTAGTTCCCAGTCGGGTACAAATAGGCAGCTGGGGGTTGGGGGCAGCCGTACCTGCCTGCTGTACCTGGCTAGCATACAAAAATATGGCGAAGCCCATGTCATTTTTTTGGTGGGCAAAAAACTCCTGCATACAGTCCTGGATGGAGTATGCTGAGCCTTGTAGTTCTGCAGCTGCTGTCTGCTCTCCTGCATATACTAGTGAATGGAGCATGCTGAGCCTTGTCGCTCTGCAGCTGCTGTCTGGTCTCCTCCATACAGACAGACAGCAGCTGCAGAACTACAAGGCTCAGCATACTCCGTCCAGGGCTGTATGCAGGAGTTTTTTGCCCCCCTAAAAAATTATGTGGGCTTCGCCATGTTTTTGAATGCTAGCCAGGTATAACAGGCAGCCATGTGCTGCCCCCAACCCCCAGCTGCCTATTTGTACCAGGCTGGGAACCAAAAATATAGGGAAGCCCTTTTTTTAACTATTTCATGAATTTCATGAAATAATTTTTAAAAAAAAATGACGTGGGCTTTGCCCAATTTTTGTGTCCAGCCAGGTACAACTAGGCAGCTGGGGATTGGAATCCACAGCTCAGGGCTTGGTCATCCATGCTGCGAATTGCAGTCCGCAGCCACCCAAGGAAATGGCGATTTCATAGAAGCTGTATCCAACTCTGTCAGCTGCCCTGGTGACGGGTGGCTCGCTGGGTAATAAGGGGGTTAGGGCTAGCTGTATATTATCAACTGGCCCTAAGCCCGAAATTCATGGTGTCACGCCAATATTAGACATGGCCACCATGAATTTCTAGTACAGATAAAAAAAAAACACAACACAGAAAAATATTTGAATTACAAATAAAACACAACACAATTAGTGACTCAATCTTTATTGAAATAAAGAACCCCCCTCCGCAGTAATCCTGGGTCAAGGGTCCTGCGCCGTGCACTCCGGATCCAATATCTGATTGGTTTGCTGGAAGGCAAAGCGATCAGATGATGTGTCAGGTTCAAGGGCCTGAATCACATGACACAGCAGCTGATTGTATAAATGGCTTTTATACAATCAGCTGATGCATCAGTGCAAAAAAATAACCTACACACTTCAGTGCAGACTCCTGTCCGACAGCATCAGCTGATGGTTTAGCCGGCAGGGTGGTAAAAAGCCGGCCTCACCGCTCGATTTATAGTGTCAGCTGATTCCATCAGGTGACCGCATCAGCTGATTATCCCTAGGTCTGAGAAAGAGAGAGAGGTAAAGAAGAGAGAGAGAAGATAGAGAAAAGATAGCAAAAAGAGAGAGAAAAAGAGAGGAGAGAGAAGAGAGAGAGAAGAGAGAGAAAAAAGAGAGAGGAGAGAGAGAGGGGGAGGGAAAAAGAGAGACTGAGAAAAAGAGAGAGAGAAAAAGAGAGAGAGAGTGAGAGAGAGAGAGAGAGAAAGAGATAGAGAGAAGAGAGAGAGGAGAGAAGAGAGAGGAGAGAGAAGAGAGAGAAGAGGAGAGAAGAGTGAGAGAGAGGAGAGAGAGCAAGGAGAGAGGAGAGAGAGAGAGAGGGAAAAAGAGAAAAAGAGACCGAGAAAAAGAGAGAGAGAGAAGAAGAATGAAAAAGAGAGAGAGGAGAGAGGGAGGGAGAGAGAAAGTGAGAAGGGAGAGAGAAAGTGAGAAGAGAGAGAGAAGAGAGAGAGGAGAAAAAGATAAACAGAGACTGAGAAAAAGAGAGAGAGAGAAAAAGAGAGAAAAAGAGAGAGGAGAGAGAGGAGGGAGAGAAAAAGAGAGAAAAAGAGAGAGAGGAGAGAGAGGGAGAGAGAGAGAGAAAGAGAGAGAGAGAAAAAGAAAGAGATAGAAGGAGAGAAAGAGAGAGAGAGAAAAAGAAAGAGAGAGAAAGAAAGAGAAAGCGATAGAGAGAAAGAGAGAGAGAGACAGAGAGGGAGAGAGAGAGAGAAAGAGAAGAGAGAAAGTAGAGAGCAATGCAGCCTCATTCCGTGAACTGCTCCGATTTTAGAAGTGTGTCCCACGGCTCACAGCTGATGTCCGGCTCCTCCCCTCAGCGCATAATTAAATTAAATTCTAATTATAAATATATAATAATTATAATTTAAAATTAAACATAAAAAAAATAAAAAATAAATAAATTAAATTCTTTACGGGACCGGGACTAGAACTCGTGAGGTTATTCTTCTTTGGCGAGCGCTCTATCCACTGAGCTACAGCCTCTATTAATAAAGATATTTATTGCTACGTGGAGCTGGTACAAAGCACTCGTGTTCTGTAGCAGAGGTGACAGTGTCGTGTGGATTATGTCGGACCTGGAGGGGTATTTGGGGATTTTAATAAAATCGTGAAGCAGGGTGTTTTTTTGTCTTTTATTCCAAATAAAGGATTTTTCGCTGTGTGTGTTTCTTTACTTTCGCTTTCAGTTTAATCATGGAAGGTGTCTCGGGGAGACGCCTGCCATGATTAACTCATTATTACCCCAATTGCCACTGCACGAGGACAATTTGGGATGAGCTGGGTAGAGTCTCGGGACTGTCGCATCTAATGGATGCGGCAATTCCGGGTGGCTGCTGGGTGATATTGTTAGGGTGGTGGGCTCCCGATAACGTGGTGCTCTCCATCCTGACAATACCAGCCTCCAGCCGTGTGGCTTTATCCTGGCTGGTATCAAATATGTGGGGAACCGCATTTTTTTTTAATGATTTATTTGTTTATTTTACTGCACGATATAGACCCGCACACCGGCAGCTGTGATTGGTTGCAGTGAGACAGCTGTCACTCACTGTGGGGGCGTGTCTGACTGCAACCAATCATGGGCGCCGGTGGGCGGGGAAAGCACGGAATACCTGATTGAATAAGGAAGTGGCAGCCATTTTCTAAAGAGGAAAAGACGCCGCAGATTTCTGACAGCCGTGCAGCGAGACGCCCGTGATCGGTGAGTAGGAAAGAGAGAGGGATTGTGCTGGGGACGCAGGACGCATGCAGATAGCAATGTGTGCACATAGCCTTACTGTGAAAAGCCACGTTTTTGTTGATCAAACCATTCTCGAACCTAACTCGAACTGTCGAGCTTTTAGCAAAAAGCTCGAGTTCGAGCTCGAACACCCCCCAAAATCACTCGAGCATGAAATTGGCAAACCTCGAACCTCAAACATCGCTCAGCTCTACTGGCCAGTATAGGTCTAAAAGATGAAAAAATAATGACATGGCCCCCTTGTTCACCTGATCTGAACTTCATAGAAAACCTATGGTTCCTCATAAAATGTGAGATCTACAGGGAGGGAAAACAGTGTCTGGGAGGCTGTGGTGGCACATATGATGACATATTTTTTCCAAAGACTTTACTAAGGACCAGGGGGCATACACTGCGAGGGGAAGAAAAGCGATTCCGGCAGCTAAATAGGAAAGGGTTCTTTACAGTTAGAGCAGTCAGACTGTGGAATGCCCTACCACAAGAGGTAGTAATGGCAGATACTATAACAGCTTTTAAAAAAGGGCTGGATGATTTCCTTAGTGCACATAACATTGTTGGTTATAAGTGACTTAGGTACAAAATGTAGAATTGGCGGAGGAAGGTTGAAGTAGATGGACCTAGGTTTTTTCAACCTATGTAACTATGCAACTATGTATCTCAGTTGTTTAAAAGAAAAAAAAATAGTGGCATGTAAAACCCAAATTCGGAAGACCTGGACCTATTTCTGGACCTAGTTGTACACACCCACAGTATATATACAGTCTGTATCTATATAGTCTGTAGCTTTGTCGTCATAAAAGGAGGGAGGCCCAAAAATTTCTTGCTCAAGCTGACAGTATCCAAGCCTGGTACTTTTGGTGGATTAGCGCTGTTTTCAGAGTGAATGATGAGTGGAGGAGAAGACGACGTGGGGCACAAGTGGAGGAAAAAAAGCATATTACTCTGCTGAGAAATATTCCATTGTTTCTTATAATCACTTGTGAAATTCATTAATTCAGTTTTTTTTAATTGACAGTGACATTTGTGCGTTACATTTTGAGAAATTAGAAACTCTTTCTAGAAATTATTGAACACTTGCATTCGTATTATGATTTTTTTTTGTTTAAAAAAAAATAGTAAGTGCAGGTGAAATGAACCAAAAAACAAGAAAAACAAAAAGACAATATAATTTTTTGCTTTTAGGTTTATTTAAGAATCACAGTAAAGTTTTTTCATATTCAGGACATGCATCGGTTTCTTGTAAAATGTATAACAATTTATTGAACTGTACTTTAAATACCCTCAGAGAATCGATTTACCATCATTATGATTTCTCAATGATACAGTCAAGAACATATTGTAGGTTTATAACTCACAGACTGTAAGACGTTTTTGGTTACAAGCTTTGTCATTCCACTGGCCATCAGTATACATTTCAACACAACCCTCAGTTCCTTTTCCACTGGGTTCTCCCTTTCGCCAACGTGTGTAAACTATAGGGACTCCATTCAAGTAGTTGAAAACGCCAGGAATTGGTCCCTGTTTAATTCCCATATATGCATATCTGTTATATTTTTTCAGAAATTCCAATACAGCATTGTTCTCTGCTTCATTCATGGGAGTAACAATACCTCCACCAAGCCCCTTACATGTAGAGTTTGATGTTGCAAAGTCTTCTTCTTTTCCATTGGTAGCCATCATCTTGTCACCTACTAGTTGGATTTTTCCTTCAAGTTTAAAAACTGTGTAATCAAATTAAAATTTATTAAAATCATATTCCATTTTGTCATTAAATTCACAAAATATCTATACGTTATAGGGGTTAGTAATAATATTAGTTCATACATATGAAACAAAATATAAGTGAGCATTGAAGAGCAGGAAAATGGCTTTGGTATTTTGGTTACAAGTAAATTAAGCCGCAGTACTCAAAGTCAAGCTGCAGCTGCAAAAGCGAATAGGATTTTAAGGTGCAAAAAAGGAGAGAATAAAATATATTATCTCAGTGTAAAATTACCACTATAGGCCACACCTTGCACATACAACTAGATTAATAAACAGTTGAAAGGTTTATTTTATAATGAAAGGTTAGAAAAGAAAGCCTGTTCAAATTAGAAGAAAGGTGTCTTAGCAGTGATATATACATGTATGAGTGCATCCAAAAAATGGACACAATTTTTTCTTCAAATGACCTTGCAAAGGGCCAAGGGTCAATCATGTGTGGGTAAAAAAGGTGAATTTAACATCTAAAAAGGAAAGTGCTTTTTACAATTGTAGTACTCAGACTGTGGTAAGCCATAGTGCAAGAGATAGTAGCAGAAAATACTATGTCAGTGATTAAAAAAAGACTGGAGGATAATGTTTTAAGAATAGCTTTGAGTATTACTAATAATAATGTGGTAAAAATGTATAATTGATGAAGAAAAGTTAAACTTGGACTTGTATCCTATTTAACCCATTTAACTCTGTAAGAAAGCTCACTTTGTAATTTCCAACCAATGGTATCCTAGATGTACGCGATGGGAGATAAGTAGAAGTGGCAGACCACAGTATCACATTTAAGCCATGCAGGCTGCTCACCGTAGCACTAGCATCATATCTCCTGGTGTTGTATTGAGAAATATCTCCTGGGAGATTTTCGTATTCCTTCCTGAAAGTCTTTTCATGTCATTGCCCACTTGGTCTCCAGACCAATCTTCATCTATCACTGCATGCAAGACAACAGCAGGACTCACTACTGGATAGGATAGACTTCCATTCCAACTTCCATTGCCGTCTTTCACTGCACCATAGCAAACTTGAAAGCGGTGGTGCAAGGCCAATGGCAGCTGACATTTGGCTCATAACTCAATGTCATGCAAATACATTCTGATGGAAACTGTTTGATGTCTTTGGCTCCGTACGTGACGTCTAATTTCACTTGGATTACACAAAGGATCACTGTGCCATTCTACTTCATCTGATGAGACCACATGAGTAACACCATAAAGATACAATACAATAATTCCATGAGTAGCACAAGTGTGATGCACACTTGTGCTACTCATGGAATTATTGTATTATGAGTCAAAATGAACAGCAGTTAGACCCCAGTAATGTTTTTCCAGGTAACTAACAGCTCTATTTGGTTGTGAAATCAGTGGCATTGCCATTTCTCCAAACTTCCAGGCACATGTGGCTCATGCTACCATAAGCAGCTTTCGTGGCATAATTGTGCTACCATGGTCATCCAGACTTGTCTTCCATTCAGCGCATCTAGAAAGTCATTGTCAGACAATTAGATTGGAAGCTGCCAGAAGTGGATCTTGAGAGGCAGAGCATTCCTCAAACAACCAATAATATCTTCAGAGATAGCAGCCAAGATGTGTAAGGTTGGAAACACACTTATGCATGTAAAATCGGTCCGAGTTGCATGAAAAAAACTCGGCCGATTTTAGTTCACGTTAGATCATTGTGCAATGCAACTGCACTGTGATCCTGAGATTTTTCTCATGATTGCAGTGCGTGTGCAATACGTGTTTGATGCTTATGGTATCCGTTTTTTTTCCCAGCAGCTGTCATCTGCCAATCAGCTTTGCTACATGGCCGCTGACAGCAGACACAGACAGAGCCGCATGATCAGAATGAAGTCATATGAACTTCACCAGACTTCATTGTCATCCCGCGGCTCTGTCTGTATGGCATGGCCTGATTTTTGGTCACCGGTGATGGTCTCATCGGTGACCACAAATCCCGTGAGTGATCGCAGTGAGCCGCGCGATCAGCGGTGTCGTCACTGAGGTTACCCGCGTCCACAGCAGAAGTCCTCCCGCTGAGATCTGTGGCCGCGGGTAACCTGAGTGACGTCATCGCTGATAGCGCGACTCACTTCAGTCGCTGCGGCAAGCTCACAGAGAGCGGTCGTGCTCTGTGACTGCTCTCTGTCAGCTATTGATGTAGCTGAGCTGACAGCGTCGAGGGACCTCTGTGGATTACGTCGGACATGGAGGGGTATTTGGGGACTTGAATAAAGTGGTGAAGGAGGTTTGTTTTTTTTGTTATTTATTTCAAATAAAGGATTTTTTGGTGTATGTCTTCATTTTCTTTATCTTACAGGTTAATCATGGAAGGTATCTCGGGGAGACGCCTGCCATGATTAATCTAGGACTTAGTGGCAGCTATGGGCTGCCATTAACTCCTTATTACCTCGATTGCCACCACACCAGGCCAATTCGGGATGGCCGGGTACAGTCCCGGGACAGTCGCATCTAATAAATGCGGCTATTCCGGGAGGCTGCTGGCTGATATTGTTAGGGTGGGGTGCTCCCCATAACGTGGAGCTCCCCATCCTGAGAATACCAGCCTTCAGCCGTGTGGCTTTACCCTGGCTAATATTAAAATTGGGGGGAACCGCACGCCGTTTTTTTAAAAATTTTTTATTTATTTCTTTATTTTACTGCATGATATAGACCATCCCACCGGCAGCTGTGATTGATTGCAGTGAGACAGCTGTCACTCATCGTGGGGGCGTGTCTGACTGCAACCAATCATAGGCACTGGTGGGTGGGTAAAGCAGGGATACGAGATTGAATAATGAGCGGCCAGCTTTTTAAAAAGAGGAGAAGTCACCGGAGCAGTGTGAACGCCGTGCAGCGCTGTGCTGGTGATCGGTGAGTATGAGAGGGGGGGGAAGAGGAATAGACTGACATGGACAGAGAGAGAGACCGACAGAGAGAGAATGGAGACCGAGAGGGAGAGACGGACTGACAGAGATATAGATTGACCAACATTGTGAGACCTCAATCATTTACAGTGTTTTGTGAAACAAGCGATAAATGTAATTAGAAAAACTGGGATGGTATGACATCCGTTTATTTACCCACTCCCATAGAGTTGCATTGGAGAGACTCGCGCGAGAAACTCTCCAAAACGCAGCATGCTGCGATTTTTTTCTCAGTCCGATTTGGACTGAGAAAAAAATATCAGATGGGAGATGCCTCATTGATTAACATGTGTCCGAGTGCAATGCGAGAATTTCTCGCATTGCACTACTGCGAGAAATCGCAAGTGAGAAGCCGGCCTATGTGCGGTGATTTCTCCATAAATTTGGAATGTTTTGAAAATGTTGTTTCCATTTTTTCATCATATGCATATTATTAAAATGTCTATCCTTTGATTTCCAAATGTCTGTGACATTTCCTTCTTGGTGTTGTAACTTTAATGTTGAGGATTGTATAGTAATATAGGTTTGTATTGCTTACTTATTTTAAACTGACAGTGTGTAAACTTATGGTTAACTCCGTACAAAAAAATGAATATCTTAAAAAATTGCAAACCTGCTTCCAGTCTGCTTATCCGACGATTTAGGTCTTGCAGTTCATTAGGTGAGCCTCCTGCAGCAGGGACACATAATGGTAAAATAAATATTGAATAGACAGGCATCAACTCATGTTTATTACATTAGTCAATTAATATATTCATACAAAGTGCGAAAGAAATCAGATACAAAATATAACATATACTATAAATATATCATGTTAATTAGAGCTTTTCATTTCCGTTTTATACTTATTTTTCATTTATTAAAAGTATCCTGTCATTAAATTCATTCTGCCTGAGCCACAATCAGTATGAATAAAAGCTGGGCTGCACAATTACAACCAAGTATATCTTTCTGTCAGAAGCTGGGGATTACAGTAAAGGCTGCTTTACACGCAGTGACATCGCTAGCGATCGCACCCACCTCCGTCGTTTGTGCGTCACTGGCAAATCGCTGCCCGTGACGAACAATATCGCCGGTACACGTCCCACCAACTTACCTTCCTAACAACGTCGCTGTGGCCACTGAACAAACTCTTTTTTAAGGGGGAGGTTCATGCGGCGTCACAGCGACGTCACACAGCAGGCCACTAATAGAAGCGGAGGGGCGGAGAGCAGCCGCATGAACGTCACTCCCACCTCATTGCCGGAGGACGCAGCAACACTGTTGTTCGTCATTCTCGGGGTGTCACACGTAGCGATGTGTGCTGCCTCAGGAACAACGAACAACCTGCATACCAAACGAGCAACGATTTTTTGGAAACGAACGACGTGTCAACAACCAACAATTTTGGGAACTTTTCAGATCGTTAGCGGTCGCTCGTAAGTGTCACACGCAATGATGTCACTAACGAGGCCGGATGTGCATCACGAATTCCGTGACCCCAGCGACATCTCATTAGCAATGTTGTTGCGTGTAATGGGGCCTTAAGAGAGCTGACTAATCTGGAGCAGCCATCTCCTTCCCACCATTACAGTAGATTGAAAGGTCTCAAGTATTTACCTAGGGGAAAAAAACTATCTCAACTCTACAGTATATACAGACAAAGGCAACAACTCATCATTCATTTAACAAACTACCCTGTTATTATTATATAGTAGCAGTGTATGATTTGCTTATAGCTGAATAATTGGCCCCCATAATCAATATTACTTGTAGGCCCCTGCCACCCTTTATAGCACTGCCTTTGCCCCATTAGACCCTTTGGGAACCATTTGGATGATCTTGAGTATACATATTTGCCAGGAAAATCATGTCTTCCTGACAAATCTGGTTTGTCTGTGAATTATATGATTGTAGAATGATGAGAAGTAGAATTTTATCACATTTGAAGTAAACATCAATATGGGTGCAGAATATGGGTAGATTCACAGGTGGAATGGCATCAGAATACAAAACAATTATTCACAGAAAGTCCCTTTTGGCAAGTAACAGAGAGAGATACCAAAAACCCTCCTAAAATAGAGGATGAAATACAAAAATAAAAGGGTCAAAAGCCTAAATGTTTCCTCTCCATAATTTCTATATAATGTATTAAGGGGAACCTGTCAGTAGATTTTTGCTACCTCTTCTGAGAGCACCAAATAGATCCTGAATCCAACAATATATAACTTAGATTACTGGGGGAAGATCTTCTGACACAATCAGAATTTTTTAGATTTAGCCATGTAGCAAAGCTGAGTGCTGCCCCGCTTACACTAGGCTCTTAATAGTGACTGACACCTCACTGTCAATGTACAATCACAAAAGTGGGCGTATAGGACTGCTGGGCTCGTTACCTTGTTGTCTCAGCAATATTAAGGGGTGCTTCACACACAGCGAGCTCACTGCCGAGATCGCTGCTGAGTCACGCTTTTTGTGACGCAGCAGTGACCTCATTAGCGATCTCGCTGTGTGTGACAATGAGCAGCGATCTGGCCCCTGCTGCGAGATCGCTGCTCGTTACACACAGCCCTGGTTCGTTTTCTTCAAAGCCGCTCTCCCGCTGTGACACACAGATCGCTGTGTGTGACAGCGAGAGAGCGACAAATGAAGCGAGCAGGGAGCAGGAGCCGGCATCTGACAGCTGAGGTAAGCTGTATCCAAGATAAACATCGGGTAACCAAGGTGGTTACCCGATATTTACCTTAGTTACGAGCCTCTGCAGCTCTCACGCTGCCTGTGCTGCCGGCTCTGGCTCTCTGCACATGTAGCTGCTGTACACATCGGGTTAATTAACCCGATGTGTACAGCAGCTAGGAGAGCAAGGAGCCAGCGCTAAGCAGTGTGCGCGGCTCCCTGCTCTCTGCACATGTAGCTGCATTACACATCGGGTTAATTAACCCGATGTGTACTGTAGCTATGGTAGGAGAGCAAGGAGCCAGCGCTCAGTGTGCGCGGCTCCCTGCTCCCTGCACACACAGCTGTGCGCTGGTAACTAATGTAAACATCGGGTAACCATACCCGATGTTTACCTTAGTTACCAGTCTCTGCAGCTTCCAGACGGCAGCTCCGTGCAAGCGCAGCGTCGCTTGCACGTCGCTGCTGGCTGGGGGCTGTTCACTGGTCGCTGGTGAGATCTGCCTGTTTGACAGCTCACCAGCGACCATGTAGCGATGCAGCAGCGATCCTGACCAGGTCAGATCGCTGGTCGGATCGCTGCTGCATCGCTAAGTGTGAAGGTACCCTAAGTCCTGCTTAAAATAAATAACAAATAAACAACAGATCGAACCTTGACAAGACAGGCATCCATGAATTCCCTGTGTTAACTCTTGCAGCCTGCTGTGTTCAGCTTACATAGCAGAAATATTTTGACAGATTTACTTTAAAAGGAAGCCTTCATGTACTTTTTTGGCCAAAACAGCTTCCACGTGTGATTAACCGATAATAGAACAGACTTCATGTGCTAAACGAGTTGTCAATATTAAACAATGCTTGATGAAAATGTAGTACTGCATTTATGTAATATATTCTTTTTTCTAAAACTAGCAATGTGTAAACTACTGGTAAACCGCTGTATAAAAAAACATTCAAATTAATATGTGATAGGTTAGAGATTTGCTAACCTGCTTCCAGTCTGCTTATCTGATTATTTCCGTCTTGAGGTTCATTAGGTAATCTTCCTTTACCAGGGATATCTAACAATAAAATATACATTAAATGGACAAGAATCATCTCAAGTCTTTTTATTATTCTATTACATCAATCAATTAATACACTCATACAATGTGCATCAAACATAGATACAACATATAACAATGTTCATGTATAATGTTAATACTAGTTTCACATTTTCATCATTAAGAATTTGCAATGTGATTCAAGATATCTGAATATATTAATTTATCATATTCACCTGGAAAACCAAAGGCTGGTAAACTTGACTTAGCTGCCATTATACTATTAATTCCAGGTATTGACATTGGTAGTAGTCCAAGAAATCGAAGCAGTGCTGAAAGACACATAAGGTTTCTTTAACTATTCAAAAATATTGGTCAAAACGTTTTTACTCTTAGAAAGTTTATACTTATCCCGCTGAAGTTGTACAGTAGCTTTTCTACGCTACAGGAAGACATTTAGCTTATTTCCCTAACCAGATCAATATTCTCTCCAACTAAATACACTGATCAAGTCAAGGCTTTTGGCTGCAGCCAAACATAACCCCCATCCAATTTGTAAGTATTAGAAATTAGCTAATGGCAGGTTAATTAAATTCACTTTAAATTTGACAATAATTTGGATTCACGAGAACTTCACTGTTTTGCAATTCGATTTGCTCAAATCTCCTTTTTAGAGCCTGGACAAAGTAAAAAAAAATAACCATTTCTCTTCTAACCTCAAAGCATATTAAACAGAGGGGTTAAAAAAATAAAAAAATATATATTTTGCTTGCCCCTTTCCTGGCAATACTATCCTCTTGCTTTTTTCCTCAATCTGACTCCAGTCTTCTGTGCTGTCATTAGTCATTTTGTCTTTTCTGGACCTCTGACTAGGCTCAGATTTTGCCGTGAACCTCCTCCAAATGATGCCACTCAAGGTCTAATGAGTGCTGGAGGAGCCAAAGAATGGGAAAGCCTGAAGAAAAAAGAGAAGACTAGTGCCAGAACAAAGAAATAAGCCAGTAGACTACTAGGCGATGAACTGTCGTGCTCTGGATAGGTAATAAGCAAGGTGATTATAATATTTTTTAACCCTTTGTTTATAATGCTCTAGTGTTTGAAGAGACCTCAAACCATAATAAATGGCTTTTTCCAAATGTTCAGGTCAAATTCAAATAATCTGTTAAAGTGTATTTTATCATGTTCTCTTACTTATAATAAGTACTATATTTTTCAGATTATAAGACGCACCTTTCCTCCCAAAAATTTGGGAGGAAAATGAGGGGTGCATCTTATAATCCTTAGGTAGCTTACTGGGGGATTGATGAAGAGGGGTCAAAGGAGGCAAGGGTATTGCCATGTGGTGTGCTTCTGGCGCTGTTCTGTGTGGCGCTGTTCTGTGTGTCGGGCGGCGAGGCTCCGCTCGGCACTCCTCTGTGTGGGGCTGCTCTGCTCTGTGCGTGGCTGCTCTGTATGGCAGGTGGTCATTCTGAAGCTATTGGCGGTCAGGGCTTCAAATTATGGTGCGTAGTCAGCACATGTGCAGATGGAGCTCTCAGCTCAAGCTCTCATCTGCGCATGTGCTGACTTCGGCAGCCATTATTTGAAGCACTCACCACCGACCAATGACATCTTCAGAATAGCCGGTGCCCCCCCCCCACCAGAGCAGAGCCACCCCAGACAGAGCAGAGCCACGCCACCCCACACAGAGCAGAGCCACATCACCAGTCCTGCCCAGTGCAGAGCCACATCACCAGCCCTGCACAGAGCAGAGCTGTGTCACCAACCCCGCACAGAGCAAAGCCGCGTCACTAGCCCTGTACAGAGCAGAGACGTGTCACCAGCCCCATCACAGAGCAACGCCTGCAGTGAGTATCTGGGCCCCCCTCTGTACCATTGGCAGCATTGCAATACTCCAGTACCGCTCCTGCCTCCTGTGACACCCACTCCGCTGCTGCCCCCAATCCCCGGTAAGATACAACCGAATTATAAAACGGACACCATATTTTTTGTTTACCTTTTTTTTCTTCAAATTTGGAGAAGAAAAAATCATGTGTCTTTTATGCATGACTTAATGGAAATTTTAGAATTCACATACCTGTCAGTCCAATTTTATCCATTATTCCCGATGATACACTGGGTATCTCTGCATCTACGTTTGGCAAAGGAATTGGAAGATTTTCGACTAATGGAATTTTCACAAAACAAGACACCAGGCTGACTACCAATGTGAGCATCAGGGCTCCATGACACAACATTTTTGTGGTTAGCTGAGAAAAGAAAGGCAAAAGCTTATGATTTCTATAATGAATAATATACTTTAACAAACAATGGTATTTGGTCAGATAGACTTGGAATGGATGATTCTGGGCCCCATAGCAATCTATCACAGAATTCTACAACCTTGTTTATTCTAATATTTGGTAGAAGGTTCATCAGATACCGGCAGATTTAAACAAGCTCCCATATAGCAATGTGTTTTCTTTATGCTCCTAATTTATCAAATTTAACATGCCTGAAGCAGATATTGAAGATTATAATATTAATCGTCATTACTTAGGAAAGCCCATCAATATCACTGGGAGGTCAAACTGGCAGCACTCAGAATGATCGGCTTATTATCGGCTGTGGTGCTCTGGTATTTGGCTACCTGACATAGCTGCGTACATACTGTATATCAACCACTGCGCCTGGCTTTTAAGGTCAGTGTGACTTTCTTGAATAATACTTAGGTGCAGAAAGTCGCATTACCAGACACAGCCAGTACAACATCTAAGATGCTATAACAGTTAAACATTAAAGGAGTGCAGTGCTAACCGGTGTCCCATAGCCCCTCTAATTGACTTCTCAATGGAGGTAGAGGAGTCAGATCTACACCAAACTGATATTTATTGTTAACCCCACAAAAGAACAAATATCAAAGAAAATAATTTGAAGACTTATTCACACAAGAGATAATCACATAGATGTGTTATACCAAAGTGAGTAGATTCTAAAGGTACCTACCTCTGAATAATGCAAGGGGAATGGACACTGGTCATTTTCTCTTGTTTTTATATTGTTTTGTAACACTTATTTACGCATCAGGAGGTAATATGATGTTACTTTGGCAAGCAAATGTGCACTTTACAGCTTCCTTATTATTTCTATAAGTATTATAAAATGTCTTCAATTAACTCCGATATTTCAACATTGCAAACACTAATGAATTAATAAGTATTTAAAATTACTAATCCGAATTTTCAAGTATATATACTTGTTCAGAACAATTCTAAGTGGCGTATTTCATGACAAACTTGACCAATCCATGACAAACTTGACCAATCTCATTACAAATAAGCTGAGCAGCAGCACTCAATGTCAAGCAGCAGCTGCTAAAGCAAACAAGATTTTAGGGTGTATAAAAAGAGAGATTAGATCCCGTGATCCCAACGTATTGTTACCCCTCTATAAATCACTTGTAAGGCCACATCTGGAATACGGGATCCAGTTTTGGGCTCCACATTTTAAAAAGGACATTCAGAAGTTAGAGTCAGTTCAAAGGCGGGCAACTAGACTATTACAAGGAATGGAAGGCCTCCCATATGATGACAGGTTGAAAAAGTTAGATATGTTTAGCTTAGAAAAAAGACGTCTCAGAGGAGATCTCATTTATATGTATAAATACATGTGTGGTCAATATAAAGGACTGGCACATGACTTATTTCTTCCAAAGACAGTACTAAGGACCAGGGGGCACTCACTGCGAGTGGAAGAAAAGCGATTCCAACAGCTAAATAGGAAAGGTTTCTTTACAGTTAGAGCAGTCAGACTGTGGAATGCCCTACCACAAGAGGTAGTAATGGCAGATACTATAACAGCTTTTAAAAAAGGGCTGGATGATTTCCTCAGTACACAAAACATTGTTGGTTATAAATGACTTAGTGACCAAATGTAGAACTGGTGGAGGAAGGTTGAACTAGATGGACCTAGGTCTTTTTTCAACCTAAGTAACTATGTAACTATGTAAATATGATGCAAGGATACGCTTACCATCGTTTGTTCATCTAAATGTATTTTGTAAGGACAGAACAACACAATATTATTTGAAAAGTAACTTATCTATTAATACTACTAATTAGCAAATAGGAATTTAATACTGAACTAAATGTCTTGTATGGTACAGCTATCAATAAAATAAATAGGGTATTTAAATATCTCTGCATGGAGTGGTCACCAGCTAGTATGTGTATAAGTACAGATACAGAGAGCTATTAAATGCATACAGATGATACAAGGGACCAGTTTTTGAGGAAAATTTGTAAGAGCAAAATGGGAATAGTTAGACAAGTGTAGTAAAGCAACAGGCAAGCCTAATAAAATGATTTAGTAGGATTCACTTAAAACTGTGGGTATAGGGAATTAACTGAATTGTGCTGGGAGTGCATTCCAGAGAATTGGTGCATCTCACGATGAATGTTGTAGGAGTGGGAGGTTCAGATTATTGAGGATGGTAGTTCTAGGTCATTATCGGAATGAAGGGCATGTGTAGAGAGAGGAAATGTAGCGTGGTGCAGAACTGTGGAGAGCTTTGTGGGTGAGAGGGATACATTCATATTGGACTCTGTAGCAGATTTTCAACCAGGGCAAAAACTGGCACAGGGTAGAGGCATCGGTGTAGTGGTTGGATAGGAATATTATCCTGGCTGCTGCATTCAAGATGTGTTGCAGGGACAGAGTTTTTAGTAAGATTGAGTCTGATTAGAGAGTTGCAATAGTCCAAATGAGAATAAATAAACAGTAAGGCTACATTAAGTATTTGGTGAGTTTTTTTGCCTCAGTATTTGTAAGCCAAAACAGAGTGGAACAATCAGATAAAAATTATAATAGAAATGTGGCGCCCCTGGGTGTCAGGCGCCACAGGGTATTAAACCACTTTTAAGGGGTAATATCCATCCCGGGTTAGGAGGGGGTTAACTGTCGGTACCTTCACAAAACCACACACACAAAACAATAAGGGGGTGTACTAGGGCAGACACGGTAGTTAGCCATCACGAAGCATGAGACTTCCCCAGTCGCTAGGACAACCACTGGGGGAGGGCACCACTTGGGGTAAGAAGTAGGTGCAACCATCTCACTAGAGCAATCTTTCCTGGGCACAGCTTGGGCTAACATCTAACACAGACAACGGGAGTTGAGCGTTCCTCTATCTACTTGGGCCTGTGGCTTGGACCTGGATTCTCAGCCCAAGTTTCGGATAGCAACCGAGGGACACTTCACTAGAAAGACTTTCACAGGCCAGCTATCTGGGATCGTCTGGAGCCCATCGTGGCAGAGATCGGTACTCTGGGGCAGCGTCTGAACTACCTGTGAGTAAAAGACCTAGAACTGCAGCTCCTGTCTTTGCCTCTCCTTTACCGTCGCCATCGCCCAGAGCTGCGGCACAAACGAGGACTACCACCACCCCCATCAGTCCTCAATCACCCCGCTCTGCCTGTGGGGAGCGACACCATTCCGGCTGCAACCATTACCATCAGTCCCGGAGAGTGGCACCTGCAGCGGCGGCGCTTCCCTCGCCGCAGACCACAGGTGGCGTCACAATTTTAAAAGACTTTCCTAACCGTCACTACCACCCCCATCCTCCGTCCTTCCTCCCGTACACTGCCATCCATCCCCTCCTTTACGTCTCAGGGTCAAGAAACCGGGTCAGGCCAGCCCGTGATGACGCAGAGGATCTGCACCTCCGGCCTGGCAATGTGTCGGGTGAAAACCCCCTCGATCCCTTGGTGTTACAGAAACATGGCACCACTTCTGCATTTTTAACCCACTCCTAGTTTTGGATTAGAAATAAAAACTCACAAAAAAGTGTGCACATGGCGTAAGAGTTTTGGCAGAGTCAAAAGTAAGAAAAGTTTGAATTCTGGAGATGTTTTTGAAGAGTAGGTGACATAAGGACGCCAGTAATCAGATGTAGAGAGGGGAAAGATCTGAGTCACATATAACCCCAAGACAACAGACATGCTGCTAGGGATTTAAGGTAAAAAATGGTAATATTAGGATTAGAAAGGTTAGTAGAGGGTGGAAACACAAGGAGTTCAGTTTTTGCCAAATTCAGGTTTAGATAGAGGGAAGACATGAATTTAGAGATCCGGATTCGAGCAGCCCGGCTGCTACTTACATGGGGCGGCACACCTCGAAACCTGGTATAGACAAAGAAGGGGGGGGAAGGGCACCAACCCGTGGGATCTCCAGGTATACAAAACTACGCCAATGTGAGAAAAGAGGTATACCAAACACGGGATCACCACAATTATATGTTACATAGAAATATTATTTTATTGCACAAAAAACAACACATGTCTCCCATCCGGAGTGTCGGACACACAAGGATTTGATTAAAAACACTTAAAAAATGCCCATGGCATGATAAACCAACACATTAGGAAACATTAATATCCATGTATAAATACAAAATACAGATAGCTTCTCCCTATGTACAATAAATACACCTATATTTTAAAGATGATACATTGGCCTTGTACCGTTTAGTATATATTGAGTACCACAGTTAGTCCTATTTTATCACAGACCAAAACAAGCCCACTATCTATAGCCTGTATAGGGTCCCTAGGGAACTGCCTAAGGTCATCGTGAGATGCTGTAAAAAGACTCAGTATCAATCAAAGGATCTTACACACTATCACAAACTATATAGGTCTGCCTTTGTCAGCACTAATACCAAACGGCCATTTGAACAACACTAGCGATGTGTCACACTAAGTCACAACACCCACAGTTCATAAAGAAAATAACTATGCTTTAAATGACACAATATAAAACTATGGAGTTCTGCACAATCTGCTACTTAGTCACTCAGGACAGACCAATGCCTTATGCTGGTACACAGCATTCAGCCATGCCAATCTATACTCACTGTCCGTGACACATCGCTAGGATGAAAGGAGCCATATGGATATAGGTGACATAAGGAGAGAAGTTTCCCAATGCGATGACCCCACGCGTATCGCCACCTCTAAGGGTGGCTTCCTCAGGGGAAAAAGAAGCGCTGTGTAATGCCTCCTCATGTGTCCTATTTAAGGAAGTGTATTTACACTCACCAGTGATGCAGCTGGAGTACCTCGTGCATCGGCAGCGTTCCGATGGCCGCCGCCATCTTGCTTGAGTCACGTGATGCCCAGAAGGTTCTGCCCTCAGACTCCCTCTGCGCATGCGCACACCGTCAGAGCGGACGGCTCTCATAAATCATGATCACATACCGTTAAGGCTGTAAACTATGGATATGTATTGTGTTACTATGCTCCAATATCGCAATCATTATTTACACAGATTTAGACAGCGCTAGCAAAGCCGATCGTTATCACATGACAGAGAGAGCCACCCCGATCTCATATTGCGCATGCGCCGGTTATTGATGCTTATAGCGCTACCAGACTGCGCTCATACCTGGCGCGTTACACTAAGGATACCTCCCATAAGCCCACAATATATGTGCACCCTGAATATCTACACACATGTGAGTTCATAGTATATAAGCAAAGGAGGTCAAAATCTGGTTCCTCTATACGTGCAGCTATTTCTGCACCTGTCATACGTTCACATCTTCAAGCCTGGGGTACATGATACAAGATCTCATTAACCCTTTGAGAAGTATGTTTAGAGAAAGATAGAGTACACCCTGTTCTCAAACAAAGTTTAGTTATTAGTCATTTACAAGAGGTACAAGACCGATGTATCAGACACTCTTATATTGTAGCATTGAGTAGGTACAGAGGCCTTTCCTAGTCGGTACATGGCATACCACACCAATTGCTGCATATCAGAGCCTTGAAAGCAGCTGAACCTGATAGAGTACACCCTGTTCTCAAACAAAGTTTAGTTATTAATCATTTACAAGAGGTACAAGACCAATGTATCAGACACTCTTATATTGTAGCATTGAGTAGGTACAGAGGCCTTTCCTAGTCAGTACATGGCATACCACACCAATTGCTGCATATTAGAGCCCTGTATGCAGATGAACCTGCCCTGTCATATAGCCACATCCTCAAGCATGTGGTACAAAGTACCTGATCTCATTCACACCTTAAAAAATAAATATATTCAGGAAAAGATAGAATTCTGCCCCATTTCAAAACAGATTTTATTCATATACCATCACCAAAAAGTGCAAGTACAATGTATCCTCCAACATTCTTGTATTATACAACATTGAGCATGTACCGAAGCCTTCCTACCCAGTACACAGCCCACCACACCAAATACTGCATATTGAGCCCCTAAGAAGCACATTTGTAACCCGAGCTCTAGGCTCCGTACGGGTAAGCATCACTGGATGAAATCACATCCCTATTTGGGAAAATTGATAGCGGCTCAGGGGATAAATATACAGTCGTCAAGCCTTCTACTATTCAAAGATTGATTTACATTCAGTAGTATGGTCAGAAACCATACAAATCTAATTCCAACGGTCGCAGTCCATGGAACATATGGACAAGTGTGGCGCCCCTGACCTGGTCAGGCACCACTGAGTACTGCACCCATGCTGGGGACAGTACAATACAGGTAATCCAGAAGGCTGACCGAGGTGTGACTACACAGGCGCATAGTGATCAGGTCTCACACATGTACCTTTGGGAGGACCCTGGGGATCCCAGGAGGGGGCAAAGCCTTCACCTCCACTTGAGGAGTGGAGGGGGCGAAGCCTCCATCTCCACTCAAGGGGTGTGGTAGAGAGCCTGGTTGCTAGGTGGCGTAGGCAGGCACAAAGGGAAAAGAGAAGGAGGAGAAGGAGTCTGAAGCAGAGTGTGGAGGAGTGAGGAGCATGGAAGTGGAGCTCAGACAGGAGCAGCAGTGCAAGTCCCACGAGTGAGCCGGTTTAGTGTGCAGTCCAGGAAGAGCAGGAGCAGACCCTGGAGCTGTTACAGTCTAACAGCGTCCGCGCAGTGACTACCGACGGGGGAGAACGGTCACCTGGGAGTGCTGCCCGAACACCACACACAGCTGGAGAGAGAGCAGTGTAGTGGAAAGTAAGGAGACTGTCAGGGAGTACCAGGCCCAAACGGGCGGCAGATCCCGGTGCGGGGATAGATCCACCTTTCCTTGCTAAACCTGCCGGTGTGGGGCCCTCAAAGCCCACGCCACAACACCACAAAAGCCGCAGCCACGTAGCCACAGTTAGGGCCCATAGTTCACAGGAGGCAAGCAGCTGGAGTGATCTGGTCCAGGCGACAAGCAAACGGCAAACAAACGAGGGGAGCAGTTACTTCCCTGGGTGACCCCCATAGGGACTAAAAGTCGGGGTTACCACAAACCACAGAAGGGCTAAGGAAGGCGAGTCGGTAGCCACCCTCATCAGTCAGCCTGAAGGACACCTGGTTCCAGCCTGGTTCATCCCAGCTACGCCCGGGCTACTCACCCTGCCATCAACTGTGAGTAAAAACCCTGAAAGACATTCTGCTTGTGTGGAGTTGTTCTGCGCCTTGTGGTTCTACACTTCTACACAGGGCCCTGGGGCTTGCCTCACTCTCAGGAGGCTATTACAACTGACTGCACCCACCATCAGCCCCAGGCGTCCCTTAATCTGCAGTGGCGGTCCCCACTGACCGCAATTCTGAGAGTGGCGTCACGACAATCCTAAAAGAAGATCTCCTACCTGTGACAAGATCCAGCTACGTGGAGTCCCTGAAGGTAATGCACCGACACAACACTGGAGGGGCTTCACACAAGGAAGTACTGCACCTCGAAACCTGGTGTCACGAACAGTATACTTACCCATCCACTTATCTGGAGGAAGTGTGCCTTGTTTTCTTGGTCTGTAAACGGTGCTCCGTTTCAAAATTTTCAGTTGCCGCCATCTTGTCTTGCCAGTCCCTCACACCAGAAAGACTGTCACGCCCCCTTCATCTCCAGAAAGAGCGCAAATTTCAGCCCTGCCCTCTGTCCAGCAAGCGGAGGCGGAACACAGTGACCTCTGACGTAGGACTTTGAAAAGGATTGTGGATGCCGCGAGAGTTGGGCTGAGGAAAAACCAAGGGGGGAAGCCGGAAACTAGATGCCAGCGTCCATCGTGGAGAGCGTCAGCACCATCGGGCTCACTCTGGTCGCACGAGCGGCGCCCGCAGTGAGCCAGTGAGGATGAGACATTGGCGCACTACAAGGCACAGCGCTGCCGCTTCCAGGATGCAAGCGGAAAACCGGAGAAAGATGGAGGCTAGACCAGAAGCACTCACATCACCTTACCCGCTCGGGAAGGATTAAGTCCTTTCCACCGTTGCCCAGATTATCCATTTGTTTAAGTGACTGCTTACCACCCTTGTTGAACCTCCCCATGTTCCCCGGGAGAGGCCATCCGGAATTCCAGGTGGAAGGTGGTAGAGGCCCGTTGTTCTTGTTGAACCCCTCTGGTGGGAGCCAGATGGGGCCATCAGGGTTGTGAATGGTGTGTGACATATCGGTGTCACTGGTGACCCTAGGTGGAGGACGATGGTCAGTTAACCCGTTGGTGTCTGATGTGCAACATGTAAAGTAACTGTTTTGGTAGCGGAACTCGGCTACCTCTTTTGCCCTGTTATGCCCCACCAGGGCTGTAGCACAACATCGAGTGGACTGTCGGAGGAGATGCCTGTGGTGAAGATGGCCGAGGTCCAGTCACCATGAGGACCAGTGACCTGTTTGTTGCTGTGGACTGGTGGGAGGTGGGCTGTGGGTGCGATAATGTTTAACACTTTAAATTTTGAGCAAATGTACCTCCCGATGTGGGAAGATGCATGCTTGTAATGTTTTAACTTTTCTTTCCCGTTTAAAAAAAAAATAAACGCTGGTAGCTGGCCAGCCCGAGGACAGGCTGTGGTTAACAAAGGGGGAGTGTGCCGCCCTGGCGAAAACAGGGTGTCACAGAGGTCTGCATCCATCTTTTTGGTGCAGATCTCACTCTTCCTTGGGGAGTTTCCAACACAGTTACACACAACACCAGTGGGCGGAGCAAAGAGGTCTGAAGTGACTGGGAGGGAACTATATAGGGAATTCTCAGTTTGCAGTGGTCAGTGAAAGGAGCTCCTGTATGGAGCTTTGGGAGTGGGTCAGTAAGCATCTCAGGAATAGGCCAGCCGCTTGCTGGGAACCCGAAGTGGACCGGGACAGGGTAGTGGCCATCCGGTGCCGACTGTCGGGACCCGGTCCGGACCCGTGCATGGAGCAGACACTGACACAGACATCAGGCAGGAGAAGAGCACCTGTATTACACCCCTGGGTGAGGGGCCCTCCTCACAGCATCCGAGGGCACCAGTTACCAGCAATTTGGTTAATTCCTGGACTCGTGTCAGTTATTGCCTGATATCTTGAGTACTCCTGCACCACCTGGTCCAAACCGTGGACTGCACCCGTCACTCCCAATCCTGGACACTAAGCCCCAGGGCATCCACCCCTACCCATGGAGGGGTTAACATCCAGCTGCCATCCCAATATCCCCGGGTGCTCCCCAACGGCAGCGGTGGTACACCATATTACCACACACCTTGGGTGGCGTTACGAAATATCTACAGCAATCCGCGTACACATACGTCCTCTTTTTATTTGAGTGTCCGCGCGACCTCCGGGTCTGGAAATCCCTCGAGCCACTGCGGATCCGGATCCGAGCAGCCCGGCTGCTACTGATGTGGGGGAGGCACAATTATACATTGACAGTGAGGTGTCAATTAGAGGAGTGGGCATGCCGGACTGCTGTGAGCATGACATTGTACTCTGAGCAATGATAAGTCCTGCCATTTCCTGCTGCTTAAACAAGCATTCCAGGAAAACAACAGATCGCGACTTGATAAGATGGTGAAAGATTCCCTTTAATAGATATTTTACTGTGTTACGGCTAGAGATGAGCCACGCCCCTGGAGTTCGAGTTCGGTTCGTCGAACGGTGCCCTGTTCGACGAGCCGTTCGACGAGCCATTCGACGAACCACTTGAACCCTATTGAAAACAATGGGAGGCAATCACAAACACATAAAAACACATTATAAATGTACACATACAGTTAATAAAAATTGCCATAACACTTACGGGTGCAAGCGATGCGTCCTGCACTCTGTCTCCCGCCGCTTTTCCATCGGTAATCGCTGCATCCTCCCGGTAACCAGTAGTGATGCAGGACCTATCTTGACGTCAAAATAGCCATGTGACCAGTCACGTGTCTATTATCTCATTGGCTACAGACTGGTCACATGGCTTTGACGTCATGCTAGGTCCTGTCATTGCACTCTCCGGTACACGGTGCACGTTTGTACTGGCGACATGCTCTGGCACACGGTCGACTCCCCGTTCTGCTTCCCCGTTCAATTATTGACGGGCTGACACAGCCAGTAAATAACGGAGATCACTGTTGCCATAGCAACGCGCCTGTTAGTGGTGACATCACCACTAACAGCCGCAGCGGCACCGGGAATCATGTGATCGGAGCACCGTTGCTAGGGCAACCCGTCTGTCAGCGGTGACGGTAACGCTAACAGCCAGCAGCACTGATCACTCACGGAGTGAAAAACCTGCACGGGGAGCAGCGTCTTCACCCATGCAGTGCTGCTGATGGAGCAGAGCTGCATGTGTTGAAGGAAAAAGAAGACAGAAGACCATGGATCGTGGAGGGATAAGAGGGAGTAATAAACATGGAGTCTCTAATGTGTCTGTGTATTTATTTCTATTAATGTATTTTTTCTCTGTGTGGTGTCTTTTTTTAACCTTTTATTGGAGATTCTTAATGGCCGGGTCAAACTTGCCTGACATTAAGAATCTCTGGCTTAATACTAGCTAGCAAAACAAAGCTAGTATTAACTCATTATTACCCAGCAAGCCACCTGGCTTCAGGGCTGCTGGAAGAGTTGGATACAGCGCCAGATGATGGCGCTTCAATGAGAGCGTCATTTTCTGGGGCGGCTGCGGACTGCAATTCGCAGCAAAGAGGCCCAGAAAACCTCAGGCTAACCTGTGCTGCGGATTCCAATCCCCAGCTGCCTAGTTGTACCCGTCTGGACACAAAAATGGGGCGAAGCCCAAGTGTTATTTTTTTTAATCATTTCATGAAATTCATGAAATAATTAAAAAAAGGCCTTCCCTATATTTTTAGTTCCCAGCCGGGTACAAATAGGCAGCTGGGGATTGGGGGCAGCTTTACCTGCCTGCTGTACCTGGCTAGCATAAAAAAATATGGCGAAGCACACGTCATTTTTTTGTAGTTTTTTTGGCAAAAAAAATAAAAAATGCTTCCCTGAATTTTCCATTGCCAGTGAAGGTAACACCAAGCAGTGGGGGTTGGCAGCCAGTAGCTGTTGGATTACCCTTAGCTAGCAATACAAAAATTGCAGCGGGAGCCCATATATTTTTTTTAATTATTTATTTAAATAAATAAAAAAAGGGCTTCCCTGTATTTTGATTGCCTGACATCACAGTGCTGTAAAAATAAATCTTTTAAAAAAAGACGTAGCGCTCCGCGGTATTTTTGATTCTCAGCGCAGATTGCCACCCCCATCTGCCTGGCGTTACCTTAGCTGGCAATCAAAATACAGGGAACCCCATTATTTTTTTTTATTTAAAAAAATAGTTAAAAAAAATGACATTGGGTCCCCCCATTTTTGATAGCCAGCTAGGGTAAAGCAGACGGCTGTAGCCTGAAAACCACAGTTGGCAGCTTTACCGTGGTTGGGGATCCAATTTGGAGGTCACCCCAGGCTCTTTTTTTATAATTATTTTATAAATATTAAAAATTACAAAAAAAAAAACAAATTGGATCACCAGCCAAGGTAAAGCGAACAGCTGTGGTCTGGTATTCTCAGTGTGGGAAGGTCCATAGTTATTGGCCCTTCATAGCCTAAAAATAGCAGGCCGCAGACGCCCCAGAAGTGGCGCATCCACTAGATGCGCCAATCCTGGCGCTTCACCCCAGCTCATCCCGTGCCCTGGTGCAGTGGCAAACGGGGTAATAAATAGGGTTGATACTAGCTGTAAGGTCACCTGACATCAAGCCCAGCAGTTTGTGATGTCATGACGTCTATCACATACCCGACATCACAAACCATCAGTACTAACAAAACAAATAGACAAAAAAAAATGTATTTGAAAAAACACTCCCCAAAACATTCCCTCTTTCACCAATTTATTTTAAGGAAAAAAATAAGGGGGTCCCACGATGACTCTGGACCGTCTAGAATATGGGGGGACACGCTCAGGGAACGTATCCCACATTTTCTAGGAGTGCAGACCCTCCATGTGAGGTGTGTGGGTGCAATGAATCTGCACCCATTCTCCCTGGGTCCACAGCAGCAGAGTCCATGTCGTAAGTGTTGCTACCAAAACTGCAATGCCCTGCTCATGAGGTAAGGGCATACCTAATCAGGAGAACTATTCTACATTTCCAAATATTGGTATTTGCTGATATTATTGCTATTCCACCTACTATATATTGGGAATAGGATCTTGGAGATGGAATACCCCTTTAAATCCAGTTATCCAGCTGAATGAATACTAAACAACAGAGCTTGCTATTTAGACATGTTTTCTTGTGGCGTATAACGGACTCTCATGTTTGGTAGTCATTCTGCAGGGCAACTATAAAATCAAATACCTCCATTTGGAAATGTAGTATAGCTCTCCTGATCAACTATGTGACTTACCTCATGAGCAGGGCATTGCAGTAGCTTACAGATGCATGATTACTACCACTCACTGTGTCTGAACACAGGAAGCTGAGCTGACAGCCGCTCTGTGCATGCGGCAGCGTCTATTGTGAAGGAGGGGGCCACGGGGGATCAACGCTGCACAGGTACCGTGGGACACCGGGGAACACCGGTGGGGTTATAGGGGGTGACCTGGCAGGGCATGGGGAGGAGTTTTCTGTCACATGTGTCAGGGCATATGCGACAGAAATCAGAGGAGTAGGGTGAATGCGGCCGGCGCGCTGCTGTGCGCGTGGCCATCTTGGATTTCCGGGAGGTGGTCGGGGGTGGCTCTTTGGCGACACCGGGGGACCAGAGGGGACCAGAGGGGACCGGGGAGGAGATTTATCTCCCATCTGACATGTTTGATCATGCCAGATGGGAGATAAATCACTGGGGAACAATTTAAAAAAAAATTTCTGTTGAGTTAGGTTTTTGAGCTGATTTATACTAAAATTGGCATGCTGATTCCAAAAATGTAGTCAGTTTTTTTCTATCACGTCAAGTTTTTCCTCCTCATATTACCTGCCATAGAAGCACAATTGCACTGATTTCTGTAATATCTTGTTATCTGAGTACAATTCGACTCATATAGAGCTACGTGGCAACTTGTAAGAGTAGTCACAACTGAGACAGTGTGGTGAGAGGTCTGTGCAGCTCCCAATACGTCATAATTATCAATATCTTTACACTAAAAATGTATCATAGTAGGAATAAATAGGATTTGTGATAGCTTTCCTCTTTACATTGAGTGCTTAGTTGTAATTTATATATCTTTTATGTTTTTTTTCTTTGTTAGTTTTCAAAGCTTGTAACTTTCCATCTCAGTGTTTTATTTACTTTTGTACATATTTCCTTTGTTTCAGATCATGTCTGCTCCTTCTTCCTCTCGTCGTAAATGCCTAAACAACCCTGACTCCTTCTGCTATATTTGTGGTGTTTTCACTATTTCAGTTCAAAGGGCAAACATCAGTGCATTTGTCAAACAAGCATATTTTGCATATTTTAAAGTAAAACTCGGTGATCAAGATAAGCCATGGGCCCCTCACATAGTGTGCAAGCAGTGTGTCGAGAGTTTACGGATGTGGACCAAAGGAACACGTGAAAAGTTGGCATTTGGAATCCCCATGCCGTGGAGAGAGCAAAAAAGTCATTCCACAGACTGTTACTTCTGTTTAGTGAAAACATCAGAATTTAACAGGAAAAATAAAAGTAAAATAGAATATCCAAATCTACCGTCAGCTATCAGACCAATGCCTCATTTAGCTGAAATTCCAGTGCCAGTTTTCGAACAGCTACCATCTCTAGAAGTTCTGAGTGATGTTGACGAACACAGTGACAGCAATGATGCAGAATTTGAAATTCACAAGGATTCAGTTTGTAAGGGATTTGATCAGCACGAGTTAAATGATTTAGCACGTGAATTGGGCTTATCAAAAAAAGCTTCAGAATTACTAGCATCAAGGCTGAATGAGAAACAGTTACTTGAACAAGGAGCGAAGGTATCATACTTTCGTACTAGAGAAAGTACATTTTTGCAGTACTTTCGGTGTGACAGCGGTTTAGCAGAGTGAAGGCAGATAGCCAAAACTTACATGACTGAGGCAGTGATAGATCCAGGAAAGGGTTAAGGAGTAAGGGATGGGTTTTTACCTAAGGAATGTGGTGGGGGTCAGCGAGCAAGAGGATGGGGGCAGGGGTCATATAAGGAATAGGTCCCATGTTAAGGAGTCATTCCTTTGTTCTGGACTCCAAGACTGAACCAGCAGTTGTATTAATAATAAAGGGAAAAGTATCAATATCAGGATTTAGCAACACTGTCAATATTCTAACAATGTTATTGGTATTCAACATCATCAGTATTTTATCAACATTAATAGTATTGTATCAATATTAATAGTATTGTATCAATGTTATCAGTAATGTATCCAAATTGTCAATGTTATATCAACATATTAATATTGTATAAAATTTTAATATTGTATGTTACAGCAGCATTTGGCGGCGGGATGTGGTTGTTTAAACCCCCTCTTTGTTGGTTGGAGAATTATGTGTTTAATGGGGTCCCTGGGCCAGAGCTCAGTGGACAGTGGAATATGGGTCCCTGGGGAGGAGCTCAGTGGACAGTGGAATAGATGGGTCCCTGGGGAGGAGCTCAGCGGACACAAGGAAAAATGATCAAGGGGTATATCCAGATTCCCCCTTTGAGCTAGGTGTTCACGGCGGAGGGGGATATGGGGCTGGGACTTATAACAACCACATCTCTGGGCCGATAATCTTGTTTTTTCTTGTTGATGTTTTCTTATAAAATAAAGGGCTGCTGTGGCCAAAAATTTTAATCCATGTCACGCAGTGCGTGGTGTCATATTTTATTAGGTTACCAGGAGCGCAATTCACTAATCCATCAGTCATGTGTTTGCCATAATATTCCTGGTTTACTACAAGAATTAGGGCTTTCAATGTACAACCAAATGAATGGCGACTGTTTATTGATAGCTCAAAGCGGAGTCTTAAGTGTGTCCTTCTACACAATGGCAATTTATTTGGTGCAGTCCCTATTGGGCATTCTGTCTCTCTTCGTGAAGAACATAGAGATGTAAAGAGAGTTATTGAGTTATTGAAATATGACACACACAATTGGATCATCTGTGTTGACCTTAAAATGGTTTGCTTCCTCCTTGGTCAGCAATGTGGGTACACAAAGTATCCCTGCTTTCTCTGTATGTGGGATAGAAGAGCTCGAGAAAAGCATTGGGTTGAGTTGAATTTGCTCCAAGATCTGGTCTTAAACCTGGAGATCCTAACATTCTACATCAGCCACTTGTTGACAGGAAGAATATACTATTCCCACCTCTGCACATAAAACTAGGTCTCATGAAGCAATTTGTAAAAGCATTGCCAACTGACGGCGACTGTTTTAAGTACATCATGTTGGCACTTCCTGGACTGTCCATTGAAAAAATCAAGGCTGGTGTGTTTGATGGTCCACAAATTCGACAGCTCATCAAAGATGAACATTTCACCGGGACTATGTCAGATCTTGAGAAGAATGCTGATTTATCATTCAAAGACATCGTCAAGAACTTTCTTGGAAATACATGTGCAAGTAATTGCAAAGAAATTGTTCAGAAACTATTGGAGAGCTACAAAGTGCTTGGTTGCAACATAAGTATTAAACTACATTTTCTGCATTGCCATCTTGCCAACTTTCCGGAAAATCTTGGTGCTGTTAGCGATGAGCAAGGTGAATGATTTCACCAAGATTTGAAGGTTATGGAAGATCGTTACCAGGGTAGATGGGATGTACATATGATGGCTGACTATTGCTGGAGCATCAAACGTGATTGTCCTCAAGTTAAACACTCCAGAAAAAGCTATAAATGTACATTTTTACCTTAGATACTTGCATGTATATATATATATATATATATATATATATATATATCCTTTGTAAAAAACATGATAGTGTTAAAAAAACATATTTGCCATGCCTATTTCTTATATATTTCATTTTTTGTTCATATTTGTACTATTTAAAAAAAAACCACTTTTTAGGTACAGTAGTTTACATATTTTTGAGAAGACAAAAATCCTATAGTTCAAAAATTTGACGTGATAGAGAAAAACTGAGATAATTTCTGGATTCAGCATCCAAAAATTAATAAAGAACAGTTTTCTGACCTAACTCCTAAAAAATTGCGTTCCCCAGTGATTTATTACCGGCGCTGTCATTTACTGTAACGTGATCATCGGTATACGGTGTATACCGATGATCACGTGAGCGGGGACTAGAAAAACCGGCCTGAATTCTGATATCTAGGGTCTCAGCTACCCCCTGAAATCCCAGAGATTTTCCGACCCTGGGAGGCGCTATTCACTTATTTCTGCCTGCTGTTTATAAACGGCAGATCAGAATAAGGCTTCATTCACACGAGCGATCCGTTTTTGCGGTCCGCAAAAAACGGTCCGTTTTTTTTCAACGGTGCATCTGTGTGGCATCCGTTTCCGTTCCGTAGACGGTCCGTATGTCACCCATTTGTCATTCGTGTGCCTTCCGTTTTTTTTTGCGTACTGCAAAAAAACTGAAGGAGGGAAAATATATAAATTTACCCAGGATCCATAGCTTAAACCTACATGAGGCGGTCAAATGTTCACTCCAGTGCCATTTTCTACTGCTTTTCACAGCATAGAGCGCTCTGGTGATTTTCTTGCGCTTGTATACTTCATATCAGTCTTTTCTGTCATAATGGCAGAAAGACACATAATGTCCCACTCTCCTACATTTTGTAATTTTGCACCCTTTGGTGCCTTTCATGTGGCACTAAGGGGTGCTTAGCCTTGTATTTAGCAAAAAAAAAAAATAAAAAAAAATGACGTGGGTTGCCCCTATTTTTGATAGCCAGCTAGGGTAAAGCAGACGGCTGCAGCCTGCAGACGACAGCTGGCAGCTTCACCTTGGCTGGTAATCCAAAACTGAGGGCACCCCACGCTGCTATTTTAAATTAAATAAATAATTAAAAAAAACCACGTGGGGGTCCCAGCAAAATTGGATCACCAGCCAAGGTAAAGCGGACAGCTTGGGTCTGATAGTCTCAGACTAGGTAGGTCCATGGTTATTGGACTCTCCCCGGCCTAAAAATAGCAGGCCGCAGCCGCCCCAGAAGTGGCGCATCCATTAGATGCGCCAATCCTGGTGCTTCACCCCAGCTTATCCCGTTGCCCTGGTGCGGTGGCAAACGGGGTAATATATGGGGTTAATACCAGATGTGTAATGTCACCTGGCATCAAGCCCTGGGGTTCGTGAGGTCAGGCGTCTATCAGATACCCGACATCACCAACCCAGTCAGTAATAAAAGAAAAATAGACAACAAACACATTTTTATTTGAAAAAACACTCCCCAACACATTCCCTCTTTCACCAATTTATTAGAAAGAAAAACAAATCCAGGTCTGCTGTAATCCAAGGGGTTCCCATGATGATCCATACCATAGTCACTGTCCCAGTCAATGAAGAACAGAATGTTCCCCATGGGAGAGCAATGCAGTGACCTGAGCTAACATCAATAGGTCAGCCCAGGTCACTGCAGGGCATAACAAGTGCTGCTGTCAGGAGCGAGGTACATTACCTGTGGTGACGATCTTCTGCACTGCTGATAGCAGAGCTGTCACTGACTTCAATGACCGCCGCCTTCACAGCCAAGTATCGTGGGAACCTGTGACGTCACCGCTAGTAACAGTCTCGGGTCGGCAGCGAGAGGAGGGGATGTGACAAGCGGCAGCTATGAAAGACAGTGACAGCGCTGAGGTCGGGAGGACGGAACTTCACCACCGCAGGTAAGCCGAGCAGGGCCATGTGTGCGGAGTGCGAGGTGGGTGGAGCCTAGCGGGGTAATGTGTGCAGAGTGCAAGGTGGGTGGAGCTAAGCGGGGTAATGTGTGCGGAGTGCGAGGTGGGTGGAGCCTAGCGGGGCCATGTGTGCGGGCGGCAGAGTGCGAAGTGGGTGGAGCCTAGCGGGGCCATGTGTGCGGATGGCGGAGTACAAAGTGGGTGGAGCCTAGCAGGGCCATGTGTGCAGGCAGTGGAGTGCAAAGTGGGTGGAGCCTAGCGGGGCCATCTGGCGCTAAGGACGTCAGTGCTGGGGACTGCATGGCTGGAGACAGGTGAGTGTGTACCTGCCAAGTGCAGGAGGGGGCGGAGGCCAGCGGGCAAGTGTCGGCTCCCTGCACTCGTAACCAGGGTAAATATCGGGTTACCAAGCAAAGCGCTTTGCTTGGATACCCGATATTTATCTTGGTAACCAGCTTAATGCAGGCTGCCAGCAATGGCTCCCTGCACACTGTAGCTGTAAAAAGCCCTGCTTTTGGTGATCGAGCCGTTCTCAAACGTAACTCGAACTGTCGAGCTTTTAGCAAAAAGCTCGAGTTCGAGTTCGATCTCGAGCACCCCCCAAAATCACTCGAACTTGAAATTGGCGAACCTCAAACCTCGAAAATCGCTCATCTCTAGTTACGGCTTGTAGTGTACAAACAAGTTTTGTAGGATTTATGTGTTTTTTGTACTGAGTCACCTCTATACCCATATCTGTATCTTTTGGTACAACATTTGTATAAATATTCACACTGTGTGAGTGCTGTGATGGTTTATTTTTTACCCTAAAGGCAGTTTCAGTGGAGCTTAAAGAACGGAAACCTGATTGTAAAGTGTCATGAAAAGGATTATCTGAGTGATTCTGGATTAGACGGTAGTGGACCAGACATTTCAGAAATTTAAAGGTGAAGGGGAGATTATAGACAGGTCTGTAAGTTAGTAGCGCAGCTCTGGTTGAGGGATGTTTTTTTAAATAATGGGTGTGTGCCGCCCTGTGCCAGCAGCCTGCCGCTGCTCGGATCAGGACCTTCCGATAGGTGGCTCGAGGGTCTCCGGACCCAGGGGGTCCCGCGGAGACTCCGAATGAAAAGGGTGGGGGATGGTGGATGTAGGACGTATATGTACGGGCTGGGCCGTATTAAGTTTGTGACGCCACCCACGGTGTGTGGTGAGGTTGGACACCACCGCTGCAGCTACGGAGAACCCGGGGGAGATGTTATGCACCAAGTTGTTAACCCCTCCGTGGGCAGGGATGGTGGCCCCGGAGATGGGCGACCGCAGGGTGCGGTTGTACTCACTATTAAGGAAACACATGAGCTTCTGATAAACCAAGGTGATGGTGGTCGGTGCCGGCAGCCGGCTGCGTTCTGGTTCCCCCACCCGGCGGGTGGTCTCTGTCTTTCTCCTGCACCTTTTTTAGAATGGTGGAGTGCCTCTGCTTGCAACTTCAGGAGTGCGCTTCCGGCTGGATGTGGCCTAAGGAGCCCTTGCCAGCAGATACTGGCCCGTGGGATCTCTGAGCCTTGGCGGTGGCCTTTTATCCCCCTCGGTGGGCTGTTGTCTTCAAGTAGGGACTTTGGATGGGACAGGACCTCAAGTCCTGGCCTCAATCGGTTAATTAACTGGTTTCAGTCGCTTCTGGTCCCAGCTTCAGGGACCGAGTACCCTCCTGTGTGCTCCGGTTTCCGAGTCGGTTCCCCGGGTCGGTACCGGCTGGCTACAACCCTGTCCCGGTCCACCTCAGTTCCACCGAGCCGTCTTCCCAGCTCCTGCAGGCAGAGACCGCCGTCTGCCTCCTAGCCAGTGGCACCAGGGCTCCTACCCTGGCGCCGTTCAATTTGGGGGTATTCGCCTCTGCTGGAACTGGGCACAGCTCCAGCCCACACTCCTCTCCAACTTGAACTCTAACACTAGACTGTTTACTTTTCCCGCCCCCGGGCTGTCTAGAATCCTCGGTGGGCGTCTTCCAACCGCCTGGTTCCTCCCCCTGGTGTGTCCATCTAGCCCTGAGGGGGGGTGACTAGGGTTTTGAAGGTCGGATGCTATTACCTGTGTGTGCAGGGGCCTATTTGTGACTACCTGGCCTGGCCAGGCCGTCACAGGTGTATGCTGGTGGGTTTAAAGGCAGAGAAAAAGGTTACCAGATGAGAGAGAGAGGTTAAATATTTTAGTTAGGTGTGTGGTGACAACTGTGGAGAAGGACTTTCCCCAAAAGTCGGTAATGTTTGGTTTTGTTTAATCACTAATAACGTTATTAGAAAATAGTTAAAAAAAAAACGGGATGCCTTTGGATATGGCTGTGCTGCTGTATGATGAATGGGGGGATGTATTTAATGAGTGGAGGGTGTGTGGACTTGGGAGAAGCTAGATGCACACTGCACAATTTATTATATTTTTTTCTTAATTTTATTTGCGGATATTCCTGCAGCCAATCACAGTGCAGCACATATCCACAAGGTTCAGACACAAAGGTTTGTGTCATTGGCTGCCTAGCTCACATGTCCGTCTGCATACAAATTGTGGGCATGCGGCGTTGGCACCATTTTATCAATGTGAAACGTTAGGGAAGGTGCTGCTAGACAGATAGCTTAGCCAGGAGTTTAATGATAGGTAACTGAGATAGATAAGAGAGTGATAGTGTAGATTAGGGACATGAAGTGTGTGGAAAGGTGTATGTCACAAATCAGCATTTAATGATAGAAATAGGGATAATTAGCTAGTTGTCAGTGTCTGGTAAAGAGTTGCCAGTGAACAATCTAAATAGCTATTGCTACTTATTACTGGTTGCTCCCAATTAGTCAGTCAGCCACATTCGTAGTTATTGTTAGTTAGTACTGCCTGCTGTCAATTTGCTATTGAACTAGGTAAAAAGGTATTGGCAGTTTTCATGGCCTGGTCAAAATTGCCCTGTCAATCACATTTGTAGTCATTGTTAGTTAGTAGTGTCTGCTGTGAATTTGCTAGCAAACTAGGTAAAAAGGTCTTGGCAATTTTCATTGCCAGCTCCAAAATATAAGGTCAATCACATTTGTACCTATTGTTAGTTACTTAGTACTGCCTGCTGTAAATTTGCTAATGAACTAGGTAAAAATGTCTTGGCAGTTTTCTTTGCCTGGTCAAAATTACACAGTCTATCACATTTGTAGTTATTGTTAGTTAGTACTGGCTGATATCACGTTACTGCTGAACTACGTAAAAAGGTCTTGGCAGCTTTCATTGTCTGCTCAAATTACGCAGTCATCGTATTGATAATTAGTATTACCTGCTGTAAATTTGCTAGTGAAGTAGGAGAAAAGGTCTTGGCACTTTTCAGTGTCTTCTCAAAATTATGCAGTGAAGCACATTTATAGTTATTGGTACTTTTTAGTGCATTCACAATATTGCCAACTCAGACAACTGACACAAAACATAAGTTATTTATTTCCTGCCTGACAGGTGTGGTCATAGGGTTGTGAAACATCTGATTAAAAGGGGAATGGAACATAAACCATGATTGGTAAATCACAACGAGGCTGTGGTGGAAGAGTGAATAGGCGGCGTGTTCGAGACGCATATATGGAAAGTTCCTTTAGTCAAAGCTCTAGTGGGCAAACACCGGCTCATCATATCCCAAGAAAAATTAGAACAATTTCAGTTACTGAACAGCCTACTCATTAAATGTCTTTGACAGCTGCACACCTCTTCAATTTCAAAATGAGTCTGATAAACAGCATGTGCTAGAATGGATAGCAAGCGCTGCATCAACTCACCTCTCCTCCTATTTCTGCACCTCAACATTCAGCACAGTTCATTCCTCAGAGGTGCCACCCCAATTACAGTTGTTTCCGCCAGTGTAACAAATCTCCAACTGGCAAACTGACTCTGGAGAACCACACATGGGCGAGTCTGCAGAGTTGTTCCAACATTCTATCCCATGGGCATCAAAAATCTGTTCCAAAGATTTGCAGACCAAAGACGAAATAGGGTCCGAGTAGG
Organism: Anomaloglossus baeobatrachus; assembly: GCF_048569485.1. Taxonomy (NCBI): domain Eukaryota; kingdom Metazoa; phylum Chordata; class Amphibia; order Anura; family Aromobatidae; genus Anomaloglossus; species Anomaloglossus baeobatrachus. Next base: position 183,467,119 of record NC_134357.1, read on the forward strand.
ATCCCAACACTCCTCAACTGACGTTAACCCCCAGGGGTTGAGGTGATGACGATGAAACTCAGATACCTGAGGTTCACACGTACTATTCTGTGATGTCAGATCAGGAAGAGGAGGAGGGGGACAACAAAGAGCATGACGATAAAGTTCTAGATCCCACTTTGTGTGAACCCAGAGGCACACATGGCTGAATAGCTCAGCAGATGAAAAGGAGTAAGACCTCAAGGATCATATATTGGCAATTCCCACACAAACACGCAGTAATGCAAATATGAGAAGCTCTGCATCCTCACCCACAACTCTGGATGTGGCCAACAGCGGATGTGGGTCTGCAGTTCGCAGGAGGAGTTGCCTAGCTTGTGCTTTTTTTGAGACCAGAATTTATGACCCAACTTCCATTATATGGCAATGTTGTAAACAACGACTCAGTAGAAGGAAAAATTCAAATAATTTGACTACTGTATGCATAAGCACACATGCGCAACGAACATGCAATAGCATGGGAATTTTATTGTGCTAAAATGCGTACTACCGGGCTTACCCAAACATCGGCCACTGTATTGTTAGGATTCAAAATTGTGCTGACTAATGGATTAACACTCAGATCTTTGTTACAAGAGTAAATTGTTGCCACTTTTTCTGTTGCATGACCTTAATTTTTTGAAATGTGGAGGCTCAAAGTACAGTGTCCAAATTGTCTTTTATCTGTAGAGCCAGGGTTCTGGGAGCAAGACGCTGTCACTCATGAATCTCTTGATTTTTAATATTAAAATGTCAGCCCACAACTTGTGTTGCATGGACCATACTTTCCTGGTGTGCAAACACACTATAGGTAAATAGGGGGGGTAGATTGATGCCCCTGTCCTGCTGTCTGCTTGAAAGGTTTTTAAATATCAAGACACCAAGATGGGTCTCCGAGTTGTATCTTATCTGCAATGCCATTCCACATCCTGTGTGACAAGGTACCGTCACACTAAGCAACTTACCAGCGATCCCAACAACGATAGGGATCGCTGGTAAGTTGCTAGGAGGTTGCTGGTGAGCTGTCACACTGCGACGCTCCAGCGATCCCACCAGCAACCTGACCTGGCAGGGATCGCTGGAGCGTGGCTACACGAGTTGCTGGTGAGCTCACCAGCAACCAGTGTCCAGCCACACGTGCACAGAGCAGGGAGCAGTGCACAATGCTTAGCACTGGCTCCCTGCTCTCCTACTTACAGCACACATCAGGTTAATTAACCCGATGTGTCCTGCAGCTAGCTACATGTGCACAGAGCAGGAGCCGGCAGCACAGGCAGTGAGAGAGGCTGGTATCGAAGGTAAATATCGGGTAACCAAGGACAGGGCTTCTTGGTTACCCGATGTTTACATTGGTTACCAGCCTCTGCAGAAGCCGGCTCCTGCTGCCTGCACATTTAGTTGTTGCTGTCTCGCTGTCACACACAGCGATCTGTGCTTCACAGCAGGACAGCAACAACTAAAAAATGGCCCAGGACATTCAGCAACAACCAACGACCTCACAGCAGGGGCCAGGTTGTTGCTGGATGTCACACACAGCAACATCGCTAGCAACGTCACAAAAGTTGTTCGTTAGCAGCGATGTTGCTAGCGATGTTGCTTAGTGTGACGGGGCCTTAAGTCAACTTAATCAGGCAGTGCTTAAATTAATATGCATTGGAGAAAGCAGTCACACAGCTACAGAGTTTTGGACCACTATAAAGGCACAGTTTGATCAATGGCTGTCTCCACTCAACCTGGAACCAATGAAGGCCCTGTGTAATAAACCCTGTGTAATAAACCTGGTGGCGGCACTATGCCTGGGTGACATCCCATGTGCATTGCATGGCTTACATGTGTAGCGCCCCACGGGGCAGGTGGTTAACCTACTCATTGCCGGGCCTTTCCGGGTCGGGTCAGGTGATGTCATGGGGGCCTTGCCCGGTTCCATTGCCCCGAGGTGTACAGTAAATGGTGGAGGAAGCAGGGTATTTGGGAAAGTTTGTCATGATGCCACCTGTGGTATGCGGCCAGGGAGTAGCCGCCGCTGCAGGGTTCCTTGCTGGGGCAGGTGTTATGGCAGTCGGGATGGTGTCACTCCCCACAGGTGGAGCGGGCCACGGGTGGATGATGAGGGGTTTTAATGGCCGTTAGCACCTAAGCGCTGGGTGGCAGCATCGGTAAGGTTGTGCCAACACAGTCTCTCTGGGTTCAGGGTGTAGTTTACTCACATCTTCAGCTGCCAGCCCAGTCACACTGGTCAATGCCATGATGGGCTCAGGTCAATCCCGGATCTGCGGGAGGTCAGAACCAGTCCGGTAGTCTGTGGGCCCCTCTTCGCTGTGCTTTTTAGGGCAGCTCCCTGTGGCTTGAAGCACTTAGAGTCCCTTCCGTACTAGGTAGAGTACTGTTCCCTATGACAGTAGCGTGGATCCCCTTGAGTCTGACCGTGATAGAGGCCTGGGTGTCCCGGGTGCTAGTTGGCTCTAGAAACTTGGGTGGTCGAAAAAGCATAGAACCTCTCTGTCCGGCAGAATCTGGTGATGCAACGTGGAATTACACCACCCTAGGGTGCTGTACCCTGAACTGCGCTGGTCCCGGGGAACTGACACGGTGTCCTCCACAGCGACTGTTAAACTCCTATGTCCCACAGGAGCTACCGGGAAAGACGTTTGCTCACTGTCACTTCTGCTGGAGACTCTCTAAAGTACCGTATGTGTGACTCCTAACTCCCGCGGGTGGCCGTTCCTCTCCCTACCCAGGTCCTAAGCTAGGGGATTGGGGCCCAAGTTGTGATGGCATCCTGTAAATGCAACATTGTTGGCAATCCCTTTGGTACCCAATTCTAGTCCAGTCACCAGTGGGGAAGGGGCAACCCATGTGTGTATGTGGTTGTGTATGATGAAACCGGCACCAATCTCCCTTAGATTCATGATTAGAACTACACCTCAAATGAAGTGCAGTACCATGTGGCGACCAAAACCTCAGGGGTGCCACACGTGCTCAACCTGGTTTTACAGAAATATATAGGCATAGTCATTGTGTGCTCACTTTTTAAAATGGAAATGCCAGCCCACATACTGTGTATTGCATGGACCATACCTCCTTGATGTACAAAGACACTATGGGGAAATGATGGGGGGGCAATTGATACCACTCTCCTGCTGTCTGCCTGAAATGTTTTTAAATCTCAAGCCTCCATGATGGGTCTCCAAGTTGTGTGTTGTTCGTACTGGAAGGGGTGTAGGAGCACCAGCCCTACATCTGTCTCTCATCCACCTCAAAACAGTGGTGCTGCACTGTAAAAGATATTTTGCTGTTTTGGAATTTTTTTTGTCCCCCCTAAAGATGATTACTCTGTCATACGTTTGGCCTCCGATTCAATCCAATGGGGTTTGAAAAGGCTGAGAGTTCGATTCAGCAAACAGTTTGGTGCACGTTGTGTTTGCTCGGTTAGGTTCAGCAAACTGAACTGTGAAAGGTTCACTAATCTCTATTGAGAAGATGTGAGGAGTCTAGTCATTTCTTTTTTTGTGACAAGTTCAAAGACAGAAAGTGAGCTAGATGAAGTATGAGGGAAAAGAATGTAAGATATTAGGTGATAGGGAGAAAGTATAGAAGCCTAGAGGCAAAGAGATACAGGAACTGATGGGAGGGGCCCAGAAAGCCTAAAAAGCACATTCTGTTGAAAGAAGTAGACCAGCTCACCTTTGTGGTCTGTTCTCAGGTCTGGCGGTACGTGAAAAACGTAGGCCACCATACACGAAAGAAGCAGCGGCTTTGGTGTCTGACCGCTGAATCCAGGTTTTAGTAAGAACTAGAAAGTTTTGGGAATTTGAAAGAAAAAAGTAATAGATGTAGGAGAATTTACTATTCATGCACAATAAATTCCACAGAGCACTCTTAAAGAAGACAGGGAAAGGCATGCAAAGTATAATTATCAGATTCGCAGGTAAATCAGAAAAGCAGGTAAACGTACTATTACAATAAGGACCTGGGTTATGGGAGACATCGCCTGCGACTAGCAGCAGAAGAATAGAATGGGTGAGCTGTTGTTTAAGATTTTCAATCATTTTTATTGTATTTTAAGTTTGAACAAATAAAACAGAATTAATTTTATTAATAATAATCTGTGACGAAATACAAGAAATAAAAATTGGAAACCTAATAATATTGGGAGATTTCAACTTGATACCAGATAACATGCTTGACTCCACTCCAAGGCAGAAATTTAAAACACTCTTTAAAATTCTGGTTACAAAGACAGAAATATCTGGAAGTATTCAGATGTCTTAATACGAGTTCTAGAGAATATACTAACTACTCTGAAATATATAATACTTACTCTCGTATTGACCTTATATTGACAGATTCTCACTCCATATCCAAATTTAAAAAAATAGAAATTAGAAAAAAAACATTTTCTGATCATGCCCCTGTTTTAAGCGAAATCTTGATAGGTCCTTTAGCTAATAATACCTTCCTTTGGAAATGTAACTCATTCTTAATAAACTCCCCTTCCCATAGACAAAGAATTGAAAACCTTATTAATAGAGATGAGCAAACTGATCGCGGTTCGGCTCGAGTTCGGTTCGCTGAACGGAGGTCTCGTTCGAGTTCGGTTCAGCGAACCACTCGAACCGCATAGGAAACAATGGGAGGCAATCACAAACACATAAAAACACCTAGAAAACACCCTCAAAGGTGTCCAAAAGGTGACAAACAACTCACAACACAACACAAACACATGGGAAAGTGACAAGGACATATACTCATGCGAAAACAAAAGAGCTGGACAAGGAAAAAGAGGAGGAGACACAGATATAGGCATGGCAAGCCCTTCTAAAATCATGTAACACACCGCAAGGTGACTCCAAGCGGAGTCTCCCTTTTTTCCAAAAATTGGGCCACACACACACCCACCCCTTCAGTGTCAGCACTTGTGCCCCAGTTGTACACTTCACAGCTAGATTTGCATCAAGCACATTCAAAAATACGCCATACTTAACCGTTCCCAGGATGACAACGGGGTAGGTAGCAAAGTCTTTCCTGATCCCAGCTCTGTGCATCTTGGATCATTTTTAAAAACAATGTAAGCAAGGGTTACTCCAAGCGGAGTCTCCGTTTTTTCCAAAAATTGGGCCACACACACACCCACCCCTTCAGTGGCAGCACTTGTGCCCCAGTTGTACACTTCACAGCTAGATTTGCACCAAGCACATTCAAAAATACGCCATACTTAACCGTCCCCAGGATGACACCGGGGTAGGTTACAAAGTCTTTCCTGATCCCAGCTCTGTGCATCTTGGATCATTTTTAAAAACAATGTAAGCAAGGGTTACTCCAAGCGGAGTCTCCCTTTTTTCCAAAAATTGGGCCACACACACACCCACCCCTTTAGTGGCAGCACTTGTGCCCCAGTTGTACACTTCACAGCTAGATTTGCATCAAGCACATTCAAAATACACAAGCATTTACTCTCCCCAGGATGACACAGGGGTAGTAAATTCCTTCTGGATCCATGACTTGTTCATTTTGATGAAGGTTAGTCTGTCCACATTGTCACTGGACAGACGCGTGCGCTTATCTGTCAGCACACACCCAGCAGCACTGAAGACATGTTCAGAGACAACGCTGGCAGCTGGACACGACAAAATCTCCAAGGCATAAGTGGAGAGCTCTGGCCATTTTTCAAGATTTGAAGCCCAAAATGAGCAAGGCTCCATTTGCAAAGTAATGGCATCGATGTTCATTTGGAGATACTCCTGTATCATCCTCTCCAGCCGTTGACTATGTGTCAGACTTGTTGTCTCTGGTGGCCTTGCAAAGGATGGTCTAAAAAAATTATGAAAAGATTCAATAAAATTGCTGTTACCAGCACCAGATACGGTGCTACTGGTACGAGTAGACTGTTGAAGATGACGAGACCGTCCCATGTTTGTCAAGTTACAACTGGGAGATTCACTCCCTGCACCTGCACGGTTGTTTGGTGGCAAAGCCGAGCTAAGATCGAGTAACAGCTTCTGCTGATACTCCTGCATACGTGCATCCTTTTCTATGGCTGGAATTATGTCACAAAATTTGGACTTGTACCGGGGATCTAATAGTGTGGCAAGCCAGTAGTCATCATCACTTCTAATTTTGACAATACGAGGGTCATGTTGGAGGTAGTGCAGCAAGAAGGCACTCATGTGTCTTGCGCAGCCATGCGGACCAAGTCCATGCTGTGTTTGTGGCATAGAGGTGCTAACCGTTCTCTCTTCCTCTGACATCTCCCCCCAACCTCTTTCAACTGAAATTTGACCAAGGTCTCCCTCATCCGCTGAGTCTTCCATGTCCATGGACAGTTCGTCCTCCATTTCTTCATGTTCTCCTGCACCTTCCTCAACATTTCGCCTGCTACCATGCGCCCTTGTTGATCCCTGTCCCCCATGGTTCCATGCCTGCCGCGTTGGTGATGATGAACGTCTGGACCTTGGTGATGTTGTTGTGTCTTGCGCATATGAATCCTCCTGTAGTTCCTCCCGTTCCTGTTGTCTCATCCCCTGAGTCCGAATAGTGTTTAGCATGTGCTCCAGCATGTAAATGACTGGAATTGTCATGCTGATAATGGCATTGTCAGCGCTAAACATATTCATCGCCATGTCGAAACTGTGCAGAAGGGTGCATAGGTCCTTGATCTGAGACCACTCCATCAGGGTGATCTGCCCCACCTCTGCATCTCGTTGGCCCAGGCTATACGTCATGACGTATTGCACCAGGGCTCGGCGGTGCTGCCACAGTTGCTGTAACATGTGGAGAGTCGAATTCCAGAGTGTCGGCACATCGCATTTTAGGCGATGAACCGGCAGGCCGAAAGACTTCTGGAGCGATGCAAGTCGCTCAGCAGCGGTGGTTGAACGGCGGAAGTGAGCAGACAGTTTTCGTGCCCTGTTCAGAAGGCCATCTAGGCCGGGATAGTGTGTTAAAAATTGCTGGACAACAAGGTTCAACACGTGAGCCATACAAGGCACGTATGTTTCCTTGCCCAGGTGAAGGGCCGCACCCAGGTTTGCAGCATTGTCGCACACGGCCTTACCAGGCTGCAGGTTGAGTGGAGACAACCATTTACCAAACTCAGTCTCCAGAGCTGCCCACAACTCAGCCGCTGTGTGACTCTTAGTTCCAAGACATTTCAAGACAAAGACCGCCTGATGCCGTTGCGCTCTGCTGCCAGCATAGTAATGAGGGGTGCGTGATTCCTTCTGCGCAGTTACAACGCTGGTGGCCTGACAAGGCAGGCTTGGGGCGGAGGTGGAGGACCCAGATGAGGTGGAGGCAGAAGCAGTGGAGGAACTTGGACAGACAGAGGATTGACACACAAGTCGTGGGGACAGCAAGACTTGTGCAGCAGACCCTTCACCATCTATCACCATAGTTACCCAGTGCCCAGTCAGTGACATGTAACGTCCATGCTTACTGGTCCACGTATCAGTGGTGAAAGGCACCCGTTCACACACAGAGTTTCTCAAGGAAGCAGTGATGTTGTGTGCGACATGCTGGTGTAGCGCGGGCACACCTTTCTTAGAGAAGTAGTGGTGACTGGGCATCTGGTACTGGGGCACAGCAACAGACATAAGGTCTCTAAAATCCTGTGTGTCCACCAGGCGGAAAGGCAGCATTTCGGTAGCCGAGAGTTTACAGAGGGATAAAGTCAACCTCTTAGCTTTGTCAAGGGTTGCAGGAAATGGCCTTTTATTTGTCCACATCTGAGGGACAAGAGATCTGGCTGCTGTGTGTAGACGGTGTTGAGAAGGGTGTCCCTAGAAAAATGCAGGTTTGTGAGGAAAGTGCAGGCGTAGACTTGATGTAGCCTTCATCCAACGTTGGTGCTATCGATGTCTGAGAGAGCTGTACACACGCACTTGTTTCCCCTTCCAAACCAACTGACGAGCTACCAAGCAAACTGCCTGTTGCGGTTACAGTGAGGGAAGTTGTGCGTGGAAAACCAGGTGTGACAGCTGTCCCCACAGTCGTAGAAGATGAAGAGCGCGCGGATGTACTGGAAGGGGCAGGCAGTGGATGGTCCGCTCCGCTAGGCCGCATTGCAGCACGGGGAGCTTCCCACTGGGACATATGATATTTATTCATGTGACGATTCATGAAAGAAGTTGTCAAACTGCTGAGGTTTTGCCCTCTACTAACAGAATCACGACAAATTTTACAGATCACATAATTTGGGCGATTTTTTGCTATGTCAAAAAAGGACCAGGCTAGGCAAGGCTTAGAGGGCATGTGACCTGCTGATCCACCCCGACTAATGCTCAGAGGCAGAGTGGTGGCTGAGGATGCAGTTGTAGACGTTCTACCAGTACTCATCCTCTGTCCAGGAAGGCACAAGGTAACTTCGTCGTCAGTTGCATCCTCCTCCACCGCCTCTGTTGACCTCCTCGAGTGCCTGACTGTGGGTTGACAGTAGGTGGGATCTAGAACTTCCTCATCAATTGTTGTGTTTGCACTCCCCTCAGCCTCAGACCGAGCCTCTTCTTGCCCTGACAGAATATTTAAGTTGTCATCCCAATCTGGTATCTGCGTCTCATCGTCATCAGTATGTTCCTCATTGTCTATAACAACAGGTGTTACAGTTTGTGAAAAAGGGTCAACATTATGCTCAGAAACTTGGTACTCACGGCCTGAATCAAAGTCACAAAGGTTCTGGGCATCACTGCAGACCATTTCCTGGTCTGTACTCACTGTAGCTTGGGAGCAGACCTCTGATTCCCAGGCTATAGTGTGACTGAACAGCTCTGCAGACTCAGCCATCTCAGTTCCACCATACTGTGCAGGGCGGATGGAGACTTCAGAGCTGGGAGAAAGCAAGTGTGATTGGGCTGACAACTCAGAGGACTGGTGTTTTTTGGATGCGGTAGTTGAGGTGGCGGAGAGGGCACTTGTTGGACCACTTGAGATCCATTCAAGCATTTTCCTTTTTTGGCCATTATCTACCTTTGTTCCAGTTGTTCGTGTCCGTAAAAAAGGGAGCACATCGGATTGTCCACGGTAAGTAGTAGACATCTTACTTTTGCTGGAAGATGGTCTATCTTCAGCAGATGGCTTTGCCATCTTCCCCACGGACAAACCCTTTTTTTCCTTTTCCAACACGCCTCTTCCCCTTTCCACCAGCATCTGTCATTTTGCCACTCATTTTGATTGCGACAAGATTGTGCACTTAAAATGTGGTAGTAAAAATTGAGAGGTGGTGTAGATTGCAGCGGTGGTCTATCTTTATTAACAGCAGAATAAACAACAATAACTATCCCTGACAATGCAACTACGGCCCTTAAACTGGCAGCATAGTTTGCTAGTATAATGGCTTAGTAACAATGAGTTTGAGTGTGCAATGCAGAGGTGCTGCAAATAGATTTGCACCAGTGAGACAGTAATGGAAGTCCAACAGCCACTTTTAGGATGCCACTAAGTTTCCTCAGTGTTTGCTAGTATAATGGCTTAGTAACAATGAGTTTGAGTGTGCAATGCAGAGGTGCTGCAAATAGATTTGCACCAGTGGGACACTAATGGAAGTCCAACAGCCACTTTTAGGATGCCACTAAGTTTCCTCAGTGTTTGCTAGTATAATGGCTTAGTAACAATGAGCTTGAGTGTGCAAAGGGCAGGAGGGTACAATGGCAGGGTTGTGGGTCTGGGTAGAGGAAAGGAAGCCTCACTTTCTATCCCTCCTAATGGGGAAATGCAGCAAGGAAATCCCTGACCTTAGCTACACAGACGCTGTTATCTTGTGTAGCTGTTAAAATCTGTTTTCTCGGACCTGACTGTCACCTATGGCTCTGACCCTGCTGGTATTAGCCCTTACAAGGACTAATAGAAACTTCTATCCCTATTCTGTATAGCGCTGTGTGTAGAGAGTACACAGCAGTATCGGAGACAGGAGCTACGCCAGCGGTGACTGACACCCAGACTCAGAAGGCAGATAATGGCGTCCACACGGGCAGATGCCCGTATTTATAATGCAGGGACATGTGACATGGACATCCTATCACACATGCCGTTGCTTCTCTGGCTAAAAGTCCACTTAGCTGTGTGTGTGTCTGGAATTGGCTGACATGCTGGCCCGCCCCACTACACGCGCGCGCTTAGGGAAGGAAGACAGGATTATCCCAACAGCAGTGATCTGAATGCGCTGTTCCCGCACACTATACGCTGAAATTTCATAATAGTGTGAGTCACAGAGTGACTTACACTATTACAGCGGAAAGCCAGCTAGTAATTAGCTTGGCTTTTTGCTGCTAGAACCGTTCTTGAACGTAGCTAGAACTATCGAGCTTTAGCAAAAAGCTCGAGTTCTAGTTCGATCTAGAACAGCCCCCAAAATCACTCGAACCGCGAACTGGAGAACCACGAACCGCGCTCAACTCTATTTATTAAGCTTTATTTTACAGAAAATAATATTGACAACATATGCCCTATAACTTTGTGGAATGCCCACAAAGCGGTCCTAAGAGGAAACCTAATCCAATTATCGTCTTACCAAAAAAAGCCTTAAAGGAATAAAGGAAAACATTTATAAAATTATTACTGAAATAAACGAAAAAGAAGACGTACAGCAAAACTTATCTTCCCCCTCACCAAAAATCAACAGAGAACTATTAACGCTCAGAACAAATCTAAAATCATTATTATTTAATGAATACGAACAATTTAATTATAACATGAACGCAAATTACTACGGAGCTATTAATAAACCTACCAAATTAATGGCCCAAAAGATTAAGCAAAATAGAATCCGCAACAGAATACACAGGATTAAAAGTTCTTACGGAAACCTAGTAACGTATCCAAAGGAGATAGTTGACACATTCGCATCCTTTTATTTGAATTTATATAACTTGAATTCAAATCCAACTACCCTCCAACCAAATGAAACCATCATAAAAAAACTTCCTTGATAAAGTAAATCTCCCTCAATTATCAAAAACTCACTTAGATAAATTAAATGCTTCTTTCACTGTTGATGAAACTCACAAAACAAATACTGGCTTGAAATCAAAAAAAGTCCCCAGGTCCTAATGGCTTCACCAATGAATACTGCAAATCATTTTCTCATATTCTCTCTCCCCAACGGGTCAAAGTTTTCAATAAAGCTGTAAAAATGGGAAATTTTCCCAGTGAGATGCTAGAGGCATCAATTTCTGTCATACCAAAGCCTAAGGGAGATCCTGAGTCTGTCTATAATTACAGACCTATTTCATTAATCAATTCAGACATAAAAATACACGCAAAATTGATTGCTAATAGGTTAAAAAACATATTACCGGAAATTGTAAATAATGACCAAATGAGGTTTGTAGAAGGCAGACAGGCACCTGATGCGACCAGAAGAATTATAAATTGATTACCCATATTAGGAAAAATAAAATACCATCTATATTTTTAGCACTAGATGCAGAAAAAGCCTTTGATCGCCTCAATTGGACTTACCTTAAATTCACCCTACTAAAATTTGGTTTTGATTCCCAAGCTGTTGAAGCCATTATGGCCCTTTATAATTACCCCTCAGCAAAAATTTATTCTAATAATCATTTATCCTCCACATTTAAAATCACAAACGGAACGCGCCAAGGTTGCCCTTTATCCCTTTTATTATTTGTCTTAGCCATTGAACCTTTAGCAGAACTTTTAAGGAACAATCCCAATTTGAAAGGTATACAAACCTCTGGTCAACAACACAAAATTAGTCTATATGCGGATGATGTCCTTCTCTCCTTATGAAATCCAATTATCTCCATTAAAGAAACCCAAAAAATTTTAGATCAATTCTCAGCAGCCTCATACTATAAACTTAACATAGAAAAATCTAAAATGATGTCCTTTTTCCTAGATGAAGTAAGCATACATTCTATCCAATCCTTTACTAAATTTACATGGGAAAAGGAGTGGTTTACATATCTGGGTATACAAATCACTAACAGTCTGGAAACTCTCATTGATACAAACATGAGAAATCTTACAGATATAATAAAAAAGAAATCTTCCAACATTATTAAAAATGAAATTACATGGCTAGATAGAATTATATCCCTAAAAATGATAATACTACCAAAAATTCTATATTACTTCAGAGCGATTCCTTTAACCATCCAGGCCAAACACTTAAGTAATTTACAAGGTATACTAAGTAATTTTATATGGAATAAAAAGAAACCTAGAATTAGCAACAATGCTTTAATGAAACATGAAAAAGAGGTGGCTATAGTTTACCTAACCTAGTTGGCTATTATGAAACAAATATAATTAAACAAAGTCGTAATTGGATCATCAATAATTATTCAGTATTGTGGATGGACTTGGAATTATCTTTGAATAATTACTCCTCTCTAGGCCAACTTATCCTACTTCATATTCAAAACCCCAATGTACCTCTACCTCCTTTCTTACTATATCATCTTTCTTTCTACTTCCTTTCTTACTATACCATCCACATTATTAGTATGGAAAAACCTTTGTAAAAATAAGAAAAAACTCAAAAATATACTCAAATTAAACATTTCCCTATACAATTTTTGGCATATTTATCAAAAACAGAAATGGATAAATGGACAAAACAATGGACACAACAAGGTATAAAATATATTCAGGATATACATGATGGTTCAGACTTTGTTTCATTTCTGGACCTAAAATTAAATATAAACTACTTGACCCAGACATTAAACTTCTGTTAACTTTGAGATATTCACTCTCAAAAGTTTTAACCCCTTAACGACCCATGACGTACTAGATACGTCATGGATCGTTTTCCGGTAAGCCCCGCCCCCTGCCGCCGGCGGGCGGCGGCGATCGGCGCACATATCAGCTGTTATCAACAGCTGATATGTGTGCCTGCTAGCCGCGGGTGGAATCGCTTCCACCCGCGGCCATTAACCCCTTACATTTCGCTGCCAAAGTCTTGGCAGCGATATGTATATGGGCGCCGCCATTACAGTGACTTACCCCGCCCCCACCGGAAGTCACGTGACATGATCACGTGACTTTCGGCGGTTGCCATGGTAGCACAGGGTCATGTGATGACGCCTGTGGCTAACATGAGTCACTTCCTCTCAATGCCGGAATACAGCCGGCATTGAAAGTGAAGCAGCAAATCTGCAGTTCTCAGCTCTGTAGCTGAGATCTGCAGATTGTGCAAAGCGATCAGATTGCTGATCGCTATAGCCCCCTAGGGGGACTAGTAAAATAAAAAAAAAAGTAAAAAAAAAAGTTTTAAAAAATTAAAAAAAAATAAAAAAACCTAAAAGTTCAAATCACCCCCCTTTCACCCCATTGAAAATTAAAGGGTTAAAAAAATAAAAAATACACACATATTTGGTATCGCCACGTTCAGAAATGCCCGATCTATCAAAATATAAAATCAATGAATCTGATCAGTAAACGGCGTAGCGGCAAAAAAATTCCAAACGCCAAAATTACGTTTTTTGGTCGCCGCAAATTTTGCGCAAAATGCAATAACAGGCGATCAAAACGTAGCATCTGCGCAAAAATGGTACCGTTAAGAACGTCAGGTCAAGACGCAAAAAATAAGCCATCACTGAGCCTCAGATCCTGAAAAATGAGAACGCTACGGGTTTTGGAAAATGGCGCAAAACGTGCGCCACGTTTTTCGGACAAGCTTGTGAATTTTTTTTAACCCCTTAGATACAAGTAAACCTATACATGTTTGGTGTCTACAAACTCGCACCGACCTGAGGCATCATACCCACACATCAGTTTTACCATATAGTGAACACGGTGAATAAAATATCCCAAAAACTATTGTACAATCCCAGTTTTTTTGCAATTTTTCCGCACTTGGAATTTTTTTGCCATTTTCCAGTACACTATATGGTAAAACTTATGGTTTCATTTAAAAGTACAACTCGTCCCGCAAAAATCAAGCCCTCATATGGCAAGATTGATGGAAAAATAAAAAAGTTACGCCTCTCGGAAGAAGGGGAGCAAAAAACAAAAACGCAAAAACGGAAAGTGCCCGGGGGCTGAAGGGGTTAAAGAACAATTCTCACATCCCAGAAATAGTTAGTGCTCTTTTTTGTAATCTAAATGACAACATTTGGAACACCAGACAACTTTATCATTTTTTCAATAATGATCTAAAATTTGAAAAGCTGCATTATATGGTAAAATGGGAGAAGAATTTAAATATAGAAATTCCTGAGGAGAAATGGATTTTCTCTTTAAAAGCGACATATTCTTCTAATATTTGTTCCTTATTGCACGAATCATTTTATAAGCTACTGACTCGCTGGTATTACACCCCGGCAAGATAGAAAGAAATTATTTTAGAGGCAGTATATCAATTTTTCTCTAGCAATTCTACCTTCATTAAATACTTAAAAACATTAATTTTTATTAGAAATATTTAAAAATAAAATTTATCCTACACCGTGAGTGAATACACACAACCAACAAAACACAAATTCAGACTCAATGAAGCCACAATGGGGACCTCTTTAGATGCGGAGTTATTGTGGCAGTCCTGGTACTGTCTATCTATGTTAGGGCAATAAGATCTAAATGCACCCTACATCAATCTGTCCGCTACCTGTCAATGGAGATATAACTTAAGTTACACGCACCCTAAAGTTCAATTGGTGCCCCCATTCCACGGCGGCTAGCCCTTGGAAGTTGCCCCTAAACTCCATCACTGATTTAGATACAGGCAGTTTAGACAATTAGATAGTAATTCAGGAAAGTCACTTATCTTAAATATTTTCACGGCAGCTTTTCCACATGATTAGATACTTTCCATAGATACAGTCCGCAAAGAGTCCAAAAAACAGCTCTTAGATACTTTCCATAGATACAGTCCGCAAAGAGTCCAAAAAACACCCCGGCAAGACTTAATAAAATTTATAATAAAATTTCCTTACTTTGCTGGAGAGGATGTAAAGACAAAGGCACACTCATACACATATTCTGGGAATGCCCAAAAATCCGAAACATTTGGACAGAAGCTACTAATTTGATAAATAAAATTACTCATTCTAAAATTAAAATAACACCTCAAATGGCTCTACTCTCAATGGACCTAGAATCCATTAACTAGAGATGAGCGAACCAGTTGTGGTTCGGCTCGAGTTTGGTTCGCCGAACGGAGGTCTCGTTCGAGTTCGGTTCGGCGAACCGGTTCGGCGAACCACTCGAACCGCATAGGAAACAATGGCCGGCAAAAACAAACACATAAAAACACCTAGAAAACACCCTCAAAGGTATCCAAAAGGTGACAAACAACTCACAACACAACACAAACACATAGGAAAGTGACAAGAACAAATTCTCATGCGAAAACAAAACAGCGTTACGAGGAAAAAGAGGACGAGACACAGATATAGGCATGGCATGACCTTCTAAAATCATCTAAAACACCGCAAGGTGACTCCAAGCGGAGTCTCCCTTTTTTCCCAAAAATTGGGCCACACAGACACCCACCCCTTCAGTGGCAGCACTTGTGCCCCAGTTGTATACTTCACAGGTAGATTTGCATCAAGCACGCCATCCTTAACCGTCCCCAGGATGACACCGGGGTAGGTAGCAAAGTCTTTGCTGAACCATGACTTGTTCATCTTGGCTCCTTTTTAAAAACACTGCAAGCAAGGGTTACTCCAAGAGGAGTCTCCCTTTTTTTCAAAAATTGGGCCACACAGACACCCACCCCTTCAGTGGCATTACTTGTGCCCCAGTTGTACACTTCACAGGTAGATTTGCATCAAGCACATTCAAAAATACGCCATCCTTAACTGTCCACAGGATGACACCGGGGTAGGTAGCTAAGGCTTTGCTGAACCATGACTTGTTCATCTTGGCTCCTTTTTTAAAACACTGCAAGCAAGGGTTACTCCAAGCAAAGTTTCCCTTTTTTCCAAAAATTGGGCCACACAGACACCCACCCCTTCAGTGGCAGCACTTGTGCCCCAGTTGTCCACTTCACAGGTAGATTTGCATGAAGCACATTCAAAATACACAAGCATTTACTCTCCCCAGGATGACACAGGGGTAGTAAAATTCCTTGTGGATCCATGACTTGTTCATTTTGATGAACGTTAGTCTGTCCACATTGTCACTGGACACACGCGTGCACTTATCTGTCAGCACACACCGCAGCACTGAAGACACGTTCTGAAACAATGCTGGCAGCTGGACATGACAAGATCCCCAAGGCGTAAGTGGAGAGCTCTGGCCATTTTTCAAGATTTGAAGCCCAAAATGAGCAAGGCTCCAGTTGCAAAGTCATGGCATCGATGTTCATTTGGAGATACTCCTGTATCATCCTCTCCAGCCGTTGACTATGTGTCAGACTTGTTGTCTCTGGTGGCCTTGCAAAGGATGGTCTAAAAAAATTATGAAAAGATTCAATAAAATTGCTGTTACCAGCACCAGATACGATGCTGCTGGTACGGTTAGACTGTTGAAGATGAAGAGACCGTCCCATGTTTGTCAAGTTACAACTGGGAGATTCACTCCATGCACCACGGTTGTTTGGTGGAAAAGCCGAGTAAAGATCGAGTAACAGTTTTTGCTGATACTCCTGCATACGTGCGTCCCTTTCTATGGCTGGAATTATGTCACAAAATTTGGACTTGTACCGGGGATCTAATAGTGTGGCAAGCCAGTACTCATTATCACTTCTAATTTTGACAATACGAGGGTCATGTTGGAGGTAGTGCAGCAAGAAGGCACTCATGTGTCTGGTGCAGCCATGCGGACCAAGTCCACGCTGTGTTTGTGGCATAGAGGTGCTAACCGTTCTCTCTTCCTCTGACATCTCCCCCAACCTCTTTCAACTGAATTTGACCAAGGTCTCCCTCATCCGCTGAATCTTCCATGTCCATCAACAGTTCGTCCTCCATTTCTTCATGTTCTCCTGCACCTTCCTCAACATTTCGCCTGCTACCATGTGCCTTTGTTGATCCCTGTCCCCCATGGTCCCATGCCTGTCGCCTTGGTGATGATGAACGTCTGGACCTTGGTGATGTTGTTGTCTCTTGCGCATATGAATCCTCCTGTAGTTCCTCCCGTTCCTGTTGTCTCACCCCCTGAGTCCGAATAGTGTTTAGCATGTGCTCCAGCATGTAAATGACTGGAATTGTCATGCTGATAATGGCATTGTCAGCGCTAAACATATTTGTCATTATGTCGAAACTGTGCAGAAGGGTGCATAGGTTCTTGATCTGAGACCACTCCATCAGGGTGATCTGCCCCACCTCTGCATCTCGTTGGCCCAGGCTATATGTCATGACGTATTGCACCAGGGCTCGGCGGTGCTGCCACAGTCGCTGTAACATGTGGAGAGTCGAATTCCAGCATGTCGGCACATCGCATTTCAGGTGATGAACCGGCAAGCCGAAAGACTTCTGGAGCAATGCAAGTCACTCAGCTGCGGCGGTTGAACAGCGGAAATGAGCAGACAGTTTTCGTGCCCTGTTCAGAAGGCCATCTATGCTGGGATAGTGTGTTAAAAATTGATGGACAACAAGGTTCAACACGTGAGTCATACAAGGCACGTATGTTTCCTTGCCCAGGTGAAGGGCCGCACCCAGGTTTGCAGCATTGTCGCACACGGCCTTACCAGGCTGCAGGTTGAGTGGAGACAACCATTTACCAAACTCAGTCTCCAGAGCTGCCCACAA
Organism: Anomaloglossus baeobatrachus; assembly: GCF_048569485.1. Classification (NCBI taxonomy): domain Eukaryota; kingdom Metazoa; phylum Chordata; class Amphibia; order Anura; family Aromobatidae; genus Anomaloglossus; species Anomaloglossus baeobatrachus. The sequence goes on from NC_134357.1 coordinate 183,484,788, forward strand.
CTCAGCCGCTGTGTGACTCTTAGTTCCAAGACATTTCAAGACAAAGACCGCCTGATGCCGTTGCGCTCTGCTGCCAGCATAGTAATGAGGGGTGCGTGATTCCTTCTGCGCAGTTACAACGCTGGTGGCCTGACAAGGCAGGCTTGGGGCGGAGGTGGAGGACCCAGATGAGGTGGAGGCAGAAGCAGTGGAGGAACTTGGACAGACAGAGGATTGACACACAAGTCGTGGGGATGGCAAAACTTGTGCAGCAGACCCTTCACCATCTATCACCATAGTTACCCAGTGCCCAGTCAGTGACATGTAACGTCCATGCAAAATCCTGTGTGTCCACCAGGCAGAAAGGCAGCATTTCGGTAGCCAAGAGCTTACAGAGGGATAAAGTTAACCTCTTAGCTTTGTCATGGAAATGGCCTTTTATTTGTCCACATCTAAGGGACAGAGATCTGGCTGCTGTGTGGAGACGGTGGTGAGTAGGGTGTCCCTCGAAAAAAGCAGGTTTGTGAGGAAAGTGCAGGCGTAGACATGATGTTGAGGGGAGCCAGCACGATCTGAAAATGGCATGCATCATATAAAAAGTGCAAATTCACAGATTTATTCCAACTGTATTGTAATATAAATGAGATTTTTAGCAAATAATTGATCAATTCTTTGAGCCACCCCTGCCAACGTCACGGCAAATCTCAATAGGGGGGTCCTACTCTATATTCTGTATTTCATGTGCCATGCGGCCTCCTAGATAAAGTTAAAAGCAGAACCATAATGGAGCACACATACCTGTAACCTGTATATATAACCGCTTCTATGTTGCAAAAGAGGCAATTGTGGATAGAGGCCAGCCCAGGTCCCAGCATGTGGAGCAAGCTCTACACATACCAGGACTATATCAGAACTGACCCTCCCAGTGCCAGAGAGCAACCATTGATAAAGGCGGACCAGATCCAAGTATGGTGCTTAATTAGCAATGCCTGTGGAAAGGGTGAGGCAACTGAATGTGTACAGCTACCAACAGGAGGAATATATTGCAAACCAAGATCAGGCGTGCATAGCATGGTGGTGACCAGCCACCAGACATTTGTAGCATAACTACAACCAAACAGAGAGAGAGGGGAGCCAGCACGATCTGAAAATGGCATGCATCATATAAAAAGTGCAAATTCACAGATTTATTCCAACTGTACTGTAATATAAATGAGATTTTTAGCAAATAATTGATCAATTCTTTGAGCCACCCCTGCCAACGTCACGGCAAATCTCAATAGGGGGGTCCTACTCTATATTCTGTATTACATGTGCCATGCGGCCTCCTAGATAAAGTTAAAAGCAGAACCATAATGGAGCACACATACCTGTAACCTGTATATATAACCGCTTCTATGTTGCAAAAGAGGCAATTGTGGATAGAGGCCAGCCCAGGTCCCAGCATGTGGAGCAAGCTCTACACATACCAGGACTATATCAGAACTGACCCTCCCAGTGCCAGAGAGCAACCATTGAAAAAGGCGGACCAGATCCAAGTATGGTGCTTAATTAGCAATGCCTGTGGAAAGGGTGAGGCAACTGAATGTGTACAGCTACCAACAGGAAGAATATATTGCAAACCAAGATCAGGCGTGCATAGCATGGTGGTGACCAGCCACCAGACATTTGTAGCATAACTACAACCAAACAGAGAGAGAGGGGAGCCAGCACGATCTGAAAATGGCATGCATCATATAAAAAGTGCAAATTCACAGATTTATTCCAACTGTACTGTAATATAAATGAGATTTTTAGCAAATAATTGATCAATTCTTTGAGCCACCCCTGCCAACGTCACGGCAAATCTCAATAGGGGGGTCCTACTCTATATTCTGTATTTCATGTGCCATACGGCCTCCTAGATAAAGTTAAAAGCAGAACCATAATGGAGCACACATACCTGTAACCTGTATATGTAACCGCTTCTATGTTGCAAAAGAGGCAATTGTGGATAGAGGCCAGCCCAGGTCCCAGCATGTGGAGCAAGCTCTACACATACCAGGACTATATCAGAACTGACCCTCCCAGTGCCAGAGAGCAACCATTGATAAAGGCGGACCAGATCCAAGTATGGTGCTTAATTAGCAATGCCTGTGGAAAGGGTGAGGCAACTGAATGTGCACAGCTACCAACAGGAGGAATATATTGCAAACCAAGATCAGGCGTGCATAGCATGGTGGTGACCAGCCACCAGAAATTTGTAGCATAACTACAACCAAACAGAGAGAGAGGGGAGCCAGCACGATCTGTGTCAGGTTTCCGGGTTTTCCAGTTCTCTTTTGACAAAAGCTTGCCCTCGGTTAACATGGAGTTTACTGTTCTGTTGCCCTACTTCCTGTCCAGCTGCTTAAAAGGCCGCCTCTAAGCCTAGTCCAGTGCCTGAGTATACTGCTTGCTGTGTGCTCCTGCCTTGCTGCTTCTAATTCCTGATTGCCTTTGGATCCTCCTGAAAGAATACCGACCGACTCTGGACCATACCCGGTTTCTTCAAGCTGTGCCTGGACTCCGTCTGCCGTCTGTGGTCAGCACTTCTGCCCGGTTCCTTCCGGTTTGTAAACCACTCTGGACTATCATCCCGTACGGACACTCCTGGACTTTACCACTTGCCCCTTGTGTCCCGGCTGCTGCGCATTTAGGCCTTCCGGGGTGATTGCCGGACAGTCCCTGTATAGGGGTTCGCTCTGGTGGTCTCCCTGGGGGAGTCCGGTGCGTGGCCCCGGGAATTCCCTTCGCTCCGTTTCGGGAAAGTATTTCGTGTGTTTGTTCTGCTGTGTTTGTTACGTTCTGTACCTACCGTGGTTACATATTATAAACATCTTGTACCAAGAACTCGTCTCTGGTTGTCATTGCCCTAACGCTATCGAAATCCTCAGAACATACAATAGTATTACATTATACTCAGGCCATAAGAGGATTTCGCTGGGGCAATGACTGAGACACGAGTAGATCAGCTCTTTTCCATGATTAACTCCTTACAGCAGGAGATGGAGGCGGTACAAACTAAACTTAGAGATGTGGAGGCACAGCTGGGCCATGATCACCAGGTACTGGGTCCGGCTATTCAGGATTTGCAAGTCAGAGTGGAGGCTCAGGAAGCCGTCCCCACTACGTCTGTAGCAGCTGCCGGTATGCCTAGGTTACCCCCATTCCGTTTCAATGGTGATCGTAGTCAGTTTCGTGGATTTGTTAACCAATGTATACTGTTTTTTGATGTACATGCTGATTATTACCGTTCTGACCGGTCAAAAGTGTTATGTATAATCATGTTATTAACCTCACGAGCACTGGCTTGGGCTAATCCTATGATAGAGAATCGGGACATTCGTTTAAATCACCTGGATGACTTTCTGACCGCAATGGCGCAAATGTTTGATGATCCGAATCGCCGTGCTACCGCTGAATCGGCTCTCCTTTCCTTGCGTCAGGGAAAGCGTTCTGTCGTTGAATACGCCACTGAGTTCAAGAGGTTAGTGGTAGATACCGACTGGGGAAACAATGCATTATTGTCTGTTTTCATAAAAGGTTTGTCCGGTACCATCAAGGACGAGTTAGCTCGTTCCGAATCTCCAGGGGATTTTGAACTGTTTCTCCAGCACTGTGTGCGTATTGATACCCGCTTGACGGAACGTAGACAGGAAAAATGGGCAGCTGTAAACCGTGTAAACAACTTTGCGTTTCCTTCCAGAGAACCCGCTCTCCGGACGCCACGGGAGGCCGAGGACGTTCCTATGCAAGTGGACTCTCTGCAAAAGCGAGAGACCAACGAACGTCGTGAACACCGGCTCCGTGAGCGTTTGTGTTTCTATTGCGGTCAATCGGACCATTTCTTGATCGACTGCCCGAAACGTCCAAATCGCCCAAATAAGGTATTGGCAGCCATGGCAGAGTGTGACAACACGGACGCAGAGTCCGATATCTCTGAGGCAAGTGGACACTTGGATGCGGTATTTCCCTTGACTGTAATGTCAACCTCACCGAAGGACTCAGAGGGGAAATATACCCATTGCTCGCTTCCAATTCAGATCCGGTGGGAGGGACAGCTAATACCTACCTCTGCAATGATAGACTCTGGGGCAGGGGGAAATTTCATGGACTCTTCTATTGCCAGGAAACACGGTATCCGGACTCAGCAAAGATCCTCACCGGTTACCATGGAGACAGTAGACGGATCTCCGTTAATCTCTGGACCAGTTGATCGGGAAACAGTACCGCTAGAATGCGTGATGAAGCCAGGTCAGCAGGAGACCCTTGTTTTCATGGTAATTTCTTCTCCTCATTTTCCGATTATTTTAGGTATTCCATGGCTACGGTCTACAAATCCTGTCATCGATTGGGAGACTAAGGAAATATCCTTCCCACCGCAGAGTGGTCCGATCATTAGTCCAACTGTTCCGGTTCCAGTAACACCGAATGCGGAGGGCACTGTACAGGTACCTGTTTTACCCCCGGTTTATCATGACTTCGCTGACATATGCGACAAAAGAAAAGCCGATCGGCTTCCCCCGCATAGACCGTATGATTGCCCCATAGACTTACTCCCAGGGGCGGAGATCCCGTTTGGTCATGTCTACCCGTTGGCGGCACCTGAGCTAGAAGCACTAAAAGAGTACATTGATGAAAGTCTAGCCAAGGGATTCATTCGCCCGTCTACCTCACCAGCAGGGGCACCCATCTTTTTCGTGAAAAAGAAAGAGGGGACTCTGAGACCCTGTATTGACTACCGGGAACTGAATAAAATAACCATCCGGAACCGGTATCCGTTACCGTTGATTCCTGAGCTATTGGAGAGGGTCCAACAGGCAAAAATATTCACTAAATTGGATCTCCGTGGGGCATATAATCTACTTCGCATACGTCCCGGAGACGAGTGGAAGACCGCGTTCCGATGTCGGTATGGACATTTTGAGTACCTAGTGATGCCTTTTGGACTTTGTAACGCTCCCGCGGCTTTCCAACATCTGGTTAACGATATTTTTAGGGATATAATGGACCAATTCATGGTGATTTATCTGGACGATATCCTAATCTTTTCTGATTCCCTACAGGAACACCAGGAGCACGTCAAGACCGTACTTACCCGGCTGAGGGAAAACCACCTGTACATTAAGCTGGAGAAATGCGAATTCCATTGCTCACAAATACAATTCTTAGGTTATGTCATCTCTCCTCAGGGACTGAACATGGAGTCTGGCAAGATACAAGCAATTCTAGACTGGCCGGAACCGGGAAACATCAAAGAGGTACAACGCTTTGTCGGTTTTGCCAACTTTTACCGACGCTTTATCCGTAACTTTTCAGAGATCGTTCGTCCCATCACTCTGTTAACCAAGAAAGGACAGAAGTTTGTGTGGTCCACCCAGGCCCAGGAAGCTTTCCATCGTCTCAAGGTTTGTTTTACCTCAGCGCCAATATTAGTACATCCGAATCCCGCACTTCCCTTTATCGTGGAAGTCGACGCTTCCGACTATGCATTAGGGGCCATCCTTTCTCAAAGGACTGGGGACAAGAGTCTCTTGCATCCGTGTGCTTTCTTTTCCCGCCGGTTGTCCCCTGCAGAAAGGAACTATGACATTGCGGACAAGGAATTGTTGGCGATTATTTCAGCTTTTAAGGAATGGAGACACCACTTACAGGGAGCCGCGCAGCAAGTGATAGTACTCACAGATCATCGTAATCTGGAATTTCTTAAGTCTGCCAGGTGCCTGTCTCCACGGCAAGCCCGTTGGAGCCTATTCCTTAACCAGTTCAATTTTATCGTTACCTACCGTCCAGGTTCACGTAATGGGAAAGCCGATGCCTTGTCCCGAATCCACGCCGTGGACTCCGTGCCTGGAACCCCGTCTCAGACCGTGTTATCGGATGCCAATTTCGTTGGAGTAATCCAGGACCAGGACTTGTGGAAGGACATCAAGCTGGCCTATGATGGTGACGTATTTCTTGCTGCCCCCCCGAATGATGTAACTCTTGTTCTTCGGAATGGTGTGTGGTTGAGAGAGCGATGCATTTATGTCCCGGAGGTCGTAAGACTTCGGGTTCTCAAGTTAGTCCATGACTCCGTGTTGGCTGGTCATAGGGGGGTACAGAAAACGCAGGAATTTCTGAGCCGTTTTTTCTGGTGGCCTACCTGTTTAAAGGATGTAAAGGACTATGTCCACTCATGTGTGGTTTGTGCCCGCTGCAAGGTCCCTCGTGTGGCTCCTACGGGACTCCTCCAACCGTTACCCGTGCCATCTCGCCCTTGGGGGTCTATCTCCATGGATTTTATTGTGGAGTTGCCGGTCTCAGGCGGTCACAATACCATTTTAGTGGTGGTGGATCGGTTGACAAAAGCTGCTCACTTTATTCCGTGTACCGGTCTTCCCTCAGCCGCAGAGACAGTGGATTTGGTTATCCAGAACGTATTCCGATTGCATGGGGTGCCAGACGAGATCATCTCTGACCGGGGCGTGCAGTTCACGTCTAGATTCTGGAAGGGGATTTGTACGGCACTCCAGATTGATGTCTGTTTGTCTTCTGCATACCATCCTCAGACAAATGGGCAAACCGAACGGACTAATCAAACCCTGGAACAATACCTTCGATGTTATGTCAGCCATCTGCAGGACGATTGGTTGAAGATGCTTCCGTTGGCGGAGTTCTCGTATAACAACACTCAGAGCAGCTCCACTAAGGTAACGCCCTTTTTTGCTAACTTTGGTTACCATCCGAATGTTTTGCCTAGGTCACCCGTTGCGGTTTCGGTGCCAGCGGTGGAGGACCGAGTGACAGAGCTACGACAAAATCTGGAGATTCTAAAGGACACTGTGGCTACGGCTCAGGAGCGTTACAAGAGGTCGGCAGACACTCACCGGAAACCGGCACCCATGTATAAGGTAGGGGACTCTGTATGGTTATCCACCAAAAACCTGAGGTTGGGTGTTCCTTCGCAGAAGCTGGGACACAAATTCATCGGTCCGTTTAAGATCACCGGGATCGTGAGCCCTGTGGCCTGTTGGCTGCGGTTACCGCACCATCTGAAGGTACATCCGGTCTTTCATGTTTCTCTCCTCAAACCCGTTTCTCCTAATACGTTTCATGGTCGTGTCGTGCCTCCTCCTCCGCCTGTGCTGGTCGACGGCGAGGAGCAGTTCGTGGTTGAGGACATTATTGACTCCCGGATCCATCGTCGTCGGCTTCAATATCTGGTACGTTGGCAGGGGTACGCCCCCGAGGACGATTCCTGGGAACCGGTGGGTAACATTCGGGGACCCCGGAAGATTGCTCAGTTTCATCGTCGGTACCCGGACAAACCTGGCCCTGATCCGTCCTGAGGCCGTTTCTGGGGGGGGAGTAATGTCAGGTTTCCGGGTTTTCCAGTTCTCTTTTGACAAAAGCTTGCCCTCGGTTAACATGGAGTTTACTGTTCTGTTGCCCTACTTCCTGTCCAGCTGCTTAAAAGGCCGCCTCTAAGCCTAGTCCAGTGCCTGAGTATACTGCTTGCTGTGTGCTCCTGCCTTGCTGCTTCTAATTCCTGATTGCCTTTGGATCCTCCTGAAAGAATACCGACCGACTCTGGACCATACCCGGTTTCTTCAAGCTGTGCCTGGACTCCGTCTGCCGTCTGTGGTCAGCACTTCTGCCCGGTTCCTTCCGGTTTGTAAACCACTCTGGACTATCATCCCGTACGGACACTCCTGGACTTTACCACTTGCCCCTTGTGTCCCGGCTGCTGCGCATTTAGGCCTTCCGGGGTGATTGCCGGACAGTCCCTGTATAGGGGTTCGCTCTGGTGGTCTCCCTGGGGGAGTCCGGTGCGTGGCCCCGGGAATTCCCTTCGCTCCGTTTCGGGAAAGTATTTCGTGTGTTTGTTCTGCTGTGTGTGTTCCGTTCTGTACCTACCGTGGTTACATATTATAAACATCTTGTACCAAGAACTCGTCTCTGGTTGTCATTGCCCTAACGCTATCGAAATCCTCAGAACATACAATAGTATTACAATCTGAAAATGGCATGCATCATATAAAAAGTGCAAATTCACAGATTTATTCCAACTGTACTACAATATAAATGAGATTTTTAGCAAATAATTGATCAATTCTTTGAGCCACCCCTGCCAACGTCACGGCAAATCTCAATATGGGGGTCCTACTCTATATTCTGTATTTCATGTGCCATGCGGCCTCCTAGATAAAGTTAAAAGCAGAACCATAATGGAGCACACATACCTGTAACCTGTATATATAACCGCTTCTATGTTGCAAAAGAGGCAATTGTGGATAGAGGCCAGCCCAGGTCCCAGCATGTGGAGCAAGCTCTACACATACCAGGACTATATCAGAACTGACCCTCCCAGTGCCATGATGTTGCCTTCATCCAACGTTGGTGCTATCGATGTCTGAGAAAGCTGTACACATGCACTTGTTTCCCCTTCCAAACCAACTGACGACCAACCAAGAAAACTGCCTGTTGCGGTTACAGTGGTGGAAGTTGTGCGTGGAAAACCGGGTGTGACAGCTATTCCCACAGTCCTAGAAGATGAAGCGCGTGCGGATGCACTGGAAGGGGCAGGCAGTGGATGGTCTGCTCCGCTAGGCCGAATTGCAGCATGGTGAGTGTTACAGTTGCTGTGGCTCTGGAGACTATGTCCGGATTTCTTGCTACTGCACATGTGCAAGCGCTGGAGACTAAGTCCTATCTTGGAGCCATTGCACATGTGCGGGTGACATCATCGCTGACACGAGGTCACATGTCTCTGACACCTTCTAAGCTGATTGGCCACTGGTCATGTGCTTGTGACGCTTTGCTCGGTGATAGGCCAGCGTGACGTCATTGCTGTCATTCTGGCAGCGGTTTGGCTCTGGTGTCCTCCATCTTGGATGAGGCACAGAGTCTATATAAGACCCTGACGCACGCCGCCTGGCGCTCAGTCCTCTTGGTTCATGCATGAGGGTAGACACCCTGTGCACGTCCCTCTAGGCATCTCTCTGTCTATGTCAGGTGAGCGCTACCGGCAGGGTAGCGTTCTTATACCTTACAGCTTCGGCTGCAGTCCGTATCCTTACCTCTTAGTGGAGCGGACATAGGCAGGTGCCTGAGGCACATGGTCCGGCTGGGCCTTGTGATTCTACTCGTAGGTGGACGTTGCCACTAGGGTAACGTTCCTTATACTGCGTCTGGCAGTTGTTCGTATCCTCGCACACTAGGGGAGCGAACAGAGGTAGGAGCTTTGTGCGGCTTATGCTTCTGTCCGTCTCTTTTGCACCACTAGAAGAGCGGACCTAGGCAAGTGCCATATCTAGTGGTTCGTGTCCTTGCACACTAGTGGAGCGAACGCAGGTAGGAGCTTTGTGCGGCTTACGCTGCTGTCCGTCTCTTTTGCACCACTAGAAGAGCGGACCTAGGTAGGTAGGCAGGTGCCATACCTAGTGGTTCGTGTCCTCGCACACTAGTGGAGCGAACGCAGGTAGGAGCTTTGTGTGGCTTACGCTGCTGTCCGTCTCCTGGCAGCACTAGAGGAACGTACCTAGGTAGGTGCCATTTCACACTCACTGCTTTTGTCTCTGTGACCATTAACAGAGACCATTCCACACACCCTCCAAGTAAGGGAGGAATTGCTTTATTTTTTAATTATATTCCTCTGTGAGTTTAACAGAGGTATTGCACTCTGCACTTGTGCTATTATTTTTTACAGTGGCACACTTATATACCCCTTATCCTCTGCCATAGTCTGCAGCAGAGTCTTTGCACGGTGGACCCTGACTGTCTGACATTCCTTTAGGTTTTATTATCAGACAGCCACCCGTAACAGTGAGCTTCCCACTGGGACATATGTTATTTATTCATGTGACGATTCATGGAAGATGTTGTCAAACTGCTGAGGTTTTGCCCTCTACTAACAGATTCACGACAAATTTTTCATATCACATGATTTGGGCGATCTTTTGTTATATCAAAAAAGGACCAGGCTAGGCAAGGCTTAGAGGGCATGCGACCTGCTGAGCCACCCCGACTAGTGTTTAGAGGCAGAGTGGTGGCTGAGGATGCAGTTGTAGATGTGCTACCAGTACTCCTCCTCTGTCCAGGAAGGCGCAAGGTAACTTCGTCGTCAGTAGCATCCTCCTCCACCGCCTCTGTTGACCTCCTCGAGTGCCTGACTGTGGGTTGACAGTAGGTGGGATCTAGAAGTTCCTCATTAAGCGCTGTGTTTGCACTCTCCTCCCCTTCAGACCAAGCCTCTTCCTGCCCTGAATGAATATTTAAGTTGTCATCCCAATCTGGTATCTGCGTCTCATCGTCATCAGTATGTTCCTCATTGTCTATTACAACAGGTGTTTCAGTTTGTAAATAAGGGTCAACATTATGTTCAGAAATTTGGTCATCACGGCCTAAATCTGAGTCACAAAGGTTCTGGGCATCACTGCAGACCATTTCCTGGTCTGTACTCATTGTAGCTTGGGAGCAGATCTCTGATTCCCAGGCTATAGTGCGACTGAACAGCTCTGCAGACTCAGCCATCTCTGTTCCACTATACTGTGCAGGGCAGATGGAGACTTGAGAACTGGGAGAAAGCAAGTGTGATTGGGATGACAACTCAGAGGACTGGTGTTTTTTGGATGCGGTAGTTGAGGTGGTGGAGAGGGCACTTGTTGGACCACTTGAGATCCATTCAAGCATTTTCTTTTTTTGGGCAACACCTACCTTTGTTCCAGTTGTTCCTGTTCGTAAAAAAGGGAGCACATCCGATTGTCCACGGAAAGTAGTAGACATCTTACTTTTGCTGGAAGATGGCCTATCTTCAGCAGATGTTAATGGAGCTTTGCCACCTTCCCCACGGACACAACCTCTTTTTCCTTTTCCAACACGCCTGTTCCCCTTTCCACCAGAATCTGTCATTTTGCCACTCATTTTGCTAGCGACAAGAATGTCCACTTAAAGTGTGGTAGTAAAAATTGAGAGGTGGTGTGGATTGCAGCGGTGGTCTACCTTTATTGACAGCAGAATAAACAACAATAACTATCCCGGACAATGAAACTATGGCCCTTAAAATGGCAGCACAGTTTGCTAGTATAATAGCTTAGTAAAAATGAGTTTGAGTGTGCAATGCAGAGGTGCTGCAAATAGATTTGCACCAGTGGGACACTAATGAAGTCCAACAACCACTTTTAGGATGCCACTAAGTTTCCTCAGTGTTTGGCATTCTAATGGCTTTGTAACAATGAGCTTGAGTGTGCAATGCAGAGGTGCTGCAAATATCTTTGCACTAGTGGGACACTAATGAAGTCCAACAGCCACTTTTAGGATGCCACTAAGTTTCCTCAGTGTTTGGTATTCTAATGGCTTTGTAACAATGAGCTTGAGTGTGCATTGCAGAGGTGCTGCAAATATCTTTGCACCAGTGAGACACTAATGAAGTCCAACAGCCACTTTTAGGATGCCACTAAATTTCCTCAGTGTTTGGTATTATAATGGCTTTGTAACAATGAGCTTGAGTGTGCAATGCAGAGGTGCTGCTGTGGCGCCCTGGACAAGCCAGATCGTCACAGAACTACACCAACACACCCCACACCCCCGGTTAGGCACACCAAAGCCAAACACAAAATCCTTGTTGCCTCCCTCCAGGGGCTGATGTCCACACCAGGGGGTGGGCCAGGCAGTTGGCCCCGCCCACCGAGGAGTTCACAGTCCTGGAGGCAGGAAAAGGAAGTCAGTGTAGTTTGGAGAGCAGTAGAGAGGAGTTTTGGAGTTGAGAGTTGGAAGGGGAAGTGAGAGGAAGTAAAGTGGTAGAGGAGCAGTCTAAAGTCGGTCCGGGTGTGTGGCCCGCACGGTACAGCAAGGTTGGCAGACGGTGGTGACCGTCTGCAGGAGAGGCCGATTGGAGCGAACCAAAAGGACCGTTGACGGGTGGTGGCCCGGCAGTACCGGACCGGCGAGCAAAGAGAAGCACCATCTGGCAGGGCTTACGGACCCCGACAAGGCTAGGAGTCGCCGTCCAATTTGTCAAATCCGTTAGCGAAGGGAACCTCCGGGGTTTCCCAGCAGTCAAGTCCCGATAGAAGGTGACAGCTCAAGCCTTGAAGGGAAACACAGCCACCGCCAAGGGCCAGAGACTGCGGGCAAAAGGGGCTCCCTCAGCATCCATCCAAGCTGGGGAGCGGGTTACCGGTGGGAAGCCATTGGAACCGTAACACAACACAGGTGCAGGGAAAGGCAGTCACCATCAACCTACCGGGAGCAGTAAACCACCGCAGCCGTCAGTGGGCCCCGTCCATCCAGCCGTGTGTTTTACCAAGGACTTTGTCTTCGTCATTGGCTGAGTGAGTACTACCGTGCCGTGCGGCACAGCGCTGCCCCCGCGACCCTGCACCTCGCCAGGCCCCGTAACCCACCTGCCATCTCTAACCCTCACCGGGCCCCGGGACAACCAACCCCCTACCCACGGAGGGGAGAACTAACATCCAAGCTGCTCCCAGTCATTGCTCCCGGGATCCCCGTCCAGAGCAGCGGTGGTGTCAAAATCTCAGCACAACCGTGGGTCGCGTCACGGACAATATAAATCCCCAAAACCAATCCCCCCTTTTCACTCACGGGCGAGGAGCGCCGCTCGAGGCCCCGGATCCGGCCCGCCGCTCGAGCCACCGAGCAGCGAGCAAGCAGGCCGCAGCAGAGCCGGACCCGAGCAGTGGGTGAGCGCAGCGCGCCCTCCCCGCCCGCGACAACTTGGCATCACGAACAGGATCTTACTACTCTGCCATCTGGTAGAGGTGCGCCTTGTGACCGCCGAAGGTGTCCGGCCGAAAATTTTGGGAAGCCGCCATCTTGGGCGCGAAAAATTCCCGCTCGAGCGTCTCCTCGAGCAGTGGAGGCGCGAAGGCCTAAACCCCGCCCCTGTAGAGGAGGAGTCGGAAAGAGACTAAGGGGGACGGAAACAAGATATCTGCGCCCGACGGAGCCGCTGGAGGAGCGGCGTTCGCAGCCGCAGTGGCACCCGTAGATGGGAATGGGCCCGCCCAGGTCCCGGCCACGCTGGCGGGGGGCGCCGCGGCCCCAGCTCTCGCTCAGGTGATGCCGTTCTCCTTGCCCTATGTGCCCGGAGCTGCCTGGCTGCCGCAGTTCGATGGGAAACCTGACACCTTGCAGGTCTTCCGGAAGAAGCTTAGTCCGCTACTAGAACTGTACCCCCTGACTGATAAGCAGCGTGCAGCGCTAGTGCTGGGGCAGCTAACCGGCGCGGCTGAGCAGGAGGCTGAGACCTGGGCCGAGGGGGACCGGTCCTCTTTAGCCACCATCTTTGAGAAGCTGCAGACTGCCTTTGAGACCCGTACCGAAGCTGAGTTGCGGATGCAGTTTTATCAATGCCGGCAACGGCCCACGGATAGTATTTGGGACTATGCCTTGCGCCTGCAAACTTCCCTTCGCACACTGAAGCGGGTGGACACCATCAACAGTGCGGACAGCAACAAAATGTTAAGTGAACAGTTTGTGCAGGGGATGAGGTCCTCGGGGGACTGCAAACAAATTCGGCTGTGGGCCCTGGAACATCCTGATGTGGACTTTGCTGTGTTAAAGGAACGGGCCATTAAAGCTCTGCAACCCCCAGCATCGGAAGTCCCTGAGCCAGCCCCATGGCCAGCTGAGACGGCTCCCGTCGTGGTGGCCCCTGCCCTACCAGCACCTCCAGTACCTACCGCCCCAAGTGGAACGATGGAAGAACTGGCTGCCCAGATCCTCCGCATGGATGGGGACCTCGCCAAGATCCTCGCCGCACTCCGGCCTCCGACCAGATCCCAGGCCCCGGCGAAGATGCAGCTCGCCGACAGCCCCGAGGATGTCCCTTGGATGCAGCGGAGAAGGGCCAATGGCTCACGGTATGGACCCCCGATTTGTTACAGGTGCAGCAAGCCCGGCCACTACTCCCGACGGTGTCCGTTAAACGAGCAACCCCTGGGGCCACGGGCCAATTCTCAGCAGTAGAACCCCATGGACCCCCAGACTGGCGGGACCGGTATATCGGAGCCCGGCCCATCATCCCTGTAGCCGTGGATGGCATACCGGGGATGGCTCTCCTGGACACTGGATCTCAGGTAACCACAATACCATACACACTATATCAACGGTATTGGGGGAAGGACGAACTTGCCCCCCTCAATGGTAGCATACACTGATTGCCGCTGATGGGCTCCCATTGACCCAGGTGGAGTACAAACAAGTGGCCATGACTGTGGGACGAGCTGAACTGCAACACCAGGGAATGATTGTGATAATGAATGAACCCAGTGATCATGACCCGAAAGTGGTGCTAGGGACCAATGTGATGGAACACTGCATGAGTGATGTGCTGACCCTACTGCAGCAGCTGGCCGCCACAGCGGCGGGAAGTCGACAGAGAGCGGAGCAGCGTGAGATCAGGGCCCTGATGTATCGCCAGCATGTGAACTCGACAGGAGGAGAGATTGGGGGAGTGAGAGTGATGGATGCGGCCCCTTTGATTGTGCCTCCCAGGAGTGAGATGATGATTTGGTGTAGGGCGGCGGTAGGTCCCCAAGGGCGGGACTGTCCCGCCATGGTAGAGCCCATGCCCTCTGAACACTGGCCCACGGTGATGGCCGCCCGAGGGGTGGTGGACGTCAAGAAAGGGGGGTGCCTGTGAGGGTGTTGAACTGTGGGGAGGAAGATGTTAGGCTTCCTCAGTATGCTACCCTTGCCAAGTTGCTCACTCTAGATCCCCACACCATCCATGAGGCCGTGCCCCCGATCTCACCGCCTACTGCCAGTCCTCACCCATCCCTAGGGGAGCTAGATGAGTGGTGCCGAGAGCTACACGTAGGCACTGACGATACCACTACACATCACAAAGAAGGGGTATACCGGGTGGTACGGGAGTATGAGCGAGTTTTTAGCAAACATCCTCTGGATTTTGGGCAGACTAAAGGGGTCCAACACCACATCCCCACCAGGGAGCACCCCCCTATTAAAGAGAGGTACAGGCCCATTCCCCCGGCACACTATCAATGCGCCAAAGACATGTTGAGGAACATGAAGGAGGTGGGGGTTATTAGGGACAGCTGTAGTCCCTGGGCTGCCCCGTTGGTGCTGGTTAAGAAGAAGGACGGCACCATGCGGATGTGTGTGGATTACCGGAAGATTAACCAGATAACACATAAGGATGCTTACCCTCTGCCCCGTATTGAAGAGTCCCTGGCCACGCTGAGAACTGCAAACTACTTCTCTACCCTTGACCTCACCAGCAGGTACTGGCAGGTAGCCGTGGCGCCTGAGGACCGAAAGAAAACTGCCTTCACCACTCCTATGGGACTCTGCGAGTTCAACAGTATGCCGTTCGGGCTGTGCAATGCCCCCGGGACCTTCCAACGGCTGATGGAATGCTGTCTGGGACACCTAAATTTCGAGACCGTCTTGCTGTACTTGGATGATGTGATCGTGTACTCACAAACGTATGAAGCCCACCTGGAGCACCTAGCTGAGGTGTTCGCGTCCCTTGCTAAGTATGGGATGAAGTTGAAACCCTCCAAGTGTCATCTGTTGAAGCCCAGAGTGCAGTACCTTGGACATGTGGTGGGTGCGGAGGGTGTCGCCCCCGACCCTGAGAAAATCACCGCCATCCAGGACTGGCCGAGGCCGACCACGGTGAGGGAAGTGAGGCAGTTCTTGGGCCTGGTGGGGTATTACCAACGCTTCATCAAGGGGTACACAAAGATGGCTGCCCCCATGCAAGACCTCCTCGTGGGACAGACCAAAGGTGGTAGATCCCTAGGAGCCCCACTGGTGTGGGAAGAAAGGCATGAGGAATCCTTCTGCCACCTGAAAGCGGCCTTGACCGGAGAGGAAATCCTAGCGTACCCTGATTACAGCCACCCATTCATCCTCTACACCGATGCCAGCAATGTGGGCTTGGGGGCAGTCCTATCCCAGGTCCAAGATGGAAAGGAAAACGTGATTACTTATGCTAACCGAAAGCTCCGACCGACTGAAAGGAACCCTGAGAACTACAGCTCTTTTAAGCTTGAGCTCCTGGCGCTGGTGTGGGCTATCACCGAGCGGTTCTGCCATTACCTGGCAGCCGCCAAATTCACCGCTTTCACAGATAATAACCCGCTGACCCACCTGGACACAGTAAAGCTGGGCGCGTTGGAGCAGCGGTGGGTGGCCAGGCTAGCCAACTACGATTTCACCATCAAGTACAGGGCCGGCCGTGCCAACGTTAATGCTGATGCGCTCTCTCGGATGCCCCACCTGTCGGAAGAAGGGCCCGAGGATGACGACCTCGAAGAGGTTGAGTTGCCTGCATTTCATCGGCCGCCAACTGAGAAGGTGCATGTCCATCAACAACGGGTGAAACTGGACCCACTGCCCAGTCAGGAGTGGCAGGAAGCTCAAGACCAGGCACCCGCTGTCCGCCTAGTCAAGATCCTGGTGGAACAAGGCGCTGCTGGGATAGACCCTGCCGCCCCGGCCGAAGCCCAACGCCTGTAGCGAGAACGGACCCGGCTGTACCTACACCAGGGAAAGTTGTATCGCAAGCTGATTAACCCGAAGACTCATGAGAAGATCCGCCAGTTGGTGATACCCCAAGCTAACGTGCCCACCGTCCTGCAAGCATACCATGATGGTGCTGGGCACTTCGGGTGGAAGAAACTAGAGATGCTGTTGAGAGAGCGGTTCTATTGGAGTGGAATGCGGGAATATGTAGAGGCCTGGTGCCGAGAATGTGGCCCTTGCACGCTGAGAAGGAAAGATGAGGCCAGCCAGAAGGCGCCCCTACACCCGATCATTATGCATCAACCGCTGGAACTGGTTGCCCTGGACCATGTAAAGCTCACCCCCAGCCGAAGTGGGTACACCTACGCTCTAACCATTGTAGACCACTATTCAAGGTTCATGGTGGTTGTCCCAGTCAAATACCTGACCGGCCGTACCGCCGCTAGAGCATTCCAGGCTTATTTCTGCCGACCACATGGGTACCCTGAGAAGGTGTGCTTACTGACCAAGGCCCAGCCTTTGAAGCGGAGGTATTCCAAGAATTCTGCCAGTTGTACGGCTGCAAGAAAATCCGGACCACGCCTTACCATGCCCAAACTAACGGCATGTGCGAGAAGATGAACCATCTGGTCCTGGGTCTCCTTAAGACGTTGCCGCTAGAAGATCGGAACCTATGACCGAAGAAGCTACCTGACCTGGTCGATATGTATAACAACATCCCTTCCAGTTCAGCAAAGTGCACTCCAGCATACCTGATGAGGGCTCGCCCCGGCCGGCTGCCAGTGGATTTGGAGATGGGGTTGGAAGCCCCGGAAGCACTCCCTTCGACAGCTGAATGGGACATTCAGCAGAGGGTGCAGTACCGACAGGTCCAGGAATATGTTGAAAAGAACTTGGGCCGGAGTCGGGAACAACAGGAGCAGCGCTTCAATCAGAAGGCGTCTGCTGGTCCCTTCCAGCCTGGAGATGTAGTGCTGAAGCGAAAAAGGAGGACCCACAAGCTGGATGATCAATGGGAACGAACCTTGCATGTCATACAGCCCACAGGATGGGAGAATTGGGAAGGCTTATCAGATCAGCCGTGACCAAGGAGGAACTCTGGCCACGGTTTCATGGGACCATCTAAAGAGGTGCTCCCCGCGTTGAGGGTAGCAGCTGAAACTCCAGTTCCCAGACCGGCAGAGAAAGAAAAGGAGGTGATCCATACCATGATGGGGGATTTTACGGCAGACTGGCCTACGCAGAACGGCGCGGTGATTCTTCCAGTGATACTGTTCCCACAACCCGTGGATGAGGAAATAATGGAAGTGATCAACCATGAGCCAGTGCCCAGGGATGAACCTGTACCCAGCTTCCCTACGCCTCCGCCTGCCCTACATGATAGCAGGGAGGAGGATGTGGTTGTTCCCCCTGCCCCATTGCCTGCCACCACTGATACCGGGCCCCGAAGGTCCACCCGTCCCAACCTAGGTAGAACCCCCACTTAGGTACAGGGAAACTACTCTTTAGAAGGGGGCTTTGTGTGTTGAGAATACCGTTTAGAAAGTTTCTGAATGATTAGTAAAAATGATTATCTGAGAAGTTCACCTGATTTGCAACTTGATTGAACCGGCCGTTGCCGGCAACTGGTCCCCGGAGGGACCTCTTGTACCCACTGCGTAGAAACTGCTACGGACAAGCCCGAGAACTAGCAGGGCAACCACGAACCTGTGGTATGTAAATAAAAATATTTGTTGGCTAACAACGTGACCGCCTCCGGAGAGGCGGATTGGAGGAAGGGCCCGCAGTGGAGTAGGCTGGGGCCCAGCCACCACCGGAACCGGTGGCGATGCTCCGGGGGTTCAGGGGTCCCCAAGGACGCGGGTCCCCTGAATGAGACAGAGCCCGCTCGGGCAATCTGGTGCTGGACTGGGGTCAAGGGGTGTTGCCCGTTTGCTTAGGGGCAGCATCAGGGCCAGGTTTCTTGGGTGGGGGAGAGCGGAAGCCGTAACCATTTTAATAAAAATGTTGTTGGTAACGTTTAAGAAATGTACCTTCCGTTATGGGAAGATTGAAAATGCTTGTTTTACCTGTTCTTATCTTTTTGCAGTTAAAATAAAACCAGTGATGGACGGGCAGCCCGCGGACGGTCTTCATTTTAATAAGGGGGAATGTGGCGCCCTGGACAAGCCAGGTCGTCACAGAACTACACCAACACACCCCACACCCCTGGTTAGGCACACCAAAGCCAAACACAAAATCCTTGTTGCCTTCCTCCAGGGGCTGATGTCCACACCAAGGGGTGGGCCAGGTGGTTGGCCCCGCCCACCGAGGAGTTCACAGTCCTGGAGGCAGGAAAAGGAAGTCAGTGTAGTTTGGAGAGCAGTAGAGAGGAGTTTTGGAGTTGAGAGTTAGAAGGGGAAGTGAGAGGAAGTAAAGTGGTAGAGGAGCAGTGTAAAGTCGGTCCGGGTGTGTGGCCCAGACGGTACAGCAAGGTTAGCAGACGGTGGTGACCGTCTGCAGGAAAGGCCGATTGGAGCGAACCAAAAGGACCATGGATGGGCGGTGGCCCGGCGGTACCGGACCGGCGAGTAAAGAGAAGCTAGCACCATTCGGCAGGGCTTACGGACCCCGACAAGGCTAGGAGTCGCCGTCCAATTTGTCCAATCCGTTAGCGAAGGGAACCTCTGGGGTTTCCCAGCAGTCAAGTCCCTATAGACAGCTACAGCTCAAACTATGAAGGGAAACACAGCCACCGCCAAGGCTACAGTTCCCAGGGCCAGAGCCTGCGGGCAAAAGGGGCTCCCTCAGCATCCATCCAAGCTGGGGAGCAGGTTACCGGTGGGAAGCCATTGGAACCGTAACACAACACAGGTGCAGGGAAAGGCAGTCACCATCAACCTACCGGGAGCAGTAAACCACCGCAGCCGTCAGTGTGCCCCGTCCATCCAGCCGTGTGTTTTACCAAGGACTTTGTCTTCGTCATTGGCTGAGTGAGTACTACCGTGCCGTGCGGCACAGCGCAGCCCCCGTGACCCTGCACCTCACCAGGCCCCGTAACCCGCCTGCCATCCCTAACCCTCACCGGGCCCCGGGACAACCAACCCCCTACCCACGGAGGGGAGAACCAACATCCAAGCTGCTCCCAGTCATCGCTCCCAGGATCCCCGTCTAGAGCAGCGGTGGTGTCACAATCTCACCACAACCGTGGGTGGCGTCATGGACAATATAAATCCCCAAAACCAATCCCCCCTTTTCACTCACGGGTGAGGAGCGCCGCTCGAGGCCCCGGATCCGGCCTGCCGCTCGAGCCACCGAGCAGCCAGCAAGCAGGCCGCAGCAGAGCCGGACTCAAGCAGTGGGTGAGCGCAGCGCGCCCTCCCCGCCGGCGAAACTGCAAATATCTTTGCACTAGTGGGACACTAATGAAGTCCAACAGCCACTTTTAGGATGCCACTAAGTTTCCTCAGTGTTTGGTATTCTAATGGCTTTGTAACAATGAGCTTGAGTGTGCAATGCAGAGGTGCTACAAATAGATTTGCACCAGTGGGACACTAATGAAGTCCAACAGCCACTTTTAGGATGACACTAAGTTTCCTCAGTGTTTGGTATTCTAATGGCTTTGTAACAATGAGCTTGAGTGTGCAATGCAGAGGTGCTACAAATAGATTTGCACCAGTGGGACACTAATGAATTCCAACAGCCACTTTTAGGATGCCACTAAGTTTCCTCAGTGTTTGGTATTCCAATGGCTTTGTAACAATGAGCTTGAGTGTGCAATGCAGAGGTGCTGCAAATAGATTTGCACTAGTGGGACACTAATGAAGTCCAACAGCCACTTTTAGGATGCCACTAAGTTTCCTCAGTGTTTGGTATTATAATGGCTTAGTAACAATGAGCTTGAGTGTGTAAATTGCAGGAGAAACGCGTAGGATAAGTCTTGTGTTTCACTGTGTGTCCCCATGCTCCCTTTGCGTGTTGCATCCTGCTTTTATTGGATTTAATAAAATTCCCAGTTTTATCCTAACCTCTCCGTCTTCCGATGCTGGATATTTTTCTCTCCATGACTGTGTCTTTCCGCCCGGGCCAGGGCGTTCCGTGCATCGGTGGTGGATCCTAGAGTGAAGAGGGGTGAGCTGTACACATTCATTTTTCTATATCAAATTGCAGGAGGGTACAGTGGCCGGGTTGTGGGTCAGTGTAGAGGAAAGGAAGCCTCACTTTCTATCCCTCCTAATGGTGAAATGCAGCAAGGAACTCCCTGACCTTAGCTACACAGACGCTCTTATCTGTAGCTGTTAAAAACTCTTTCCACGGACCTGACTGTCATCTATGGCTCTGAGCCTTCTGTAATTAGCCCTTACAAGGGCTGAAAGAAACTTCTATCCCTATTTTGTATAGCGCTGTGTGTAGAGCGTACACAGCAGTATCGGAGACCGGAGCTGCACCTGCGGTGACTGTCACCCAGACGCAGAAGGCAGATAATGGCGTCCAGACGGGCAGATGCCCGTATTTATAATGCAGGGACATGTGACATGGACATCCTATCACACATGCCGTTGTTTCTCTGGCTAAATGTCCACTTAGCTGTGTGTGTTTTTTTGGGTTTGGCTGACATGCTGGCCCGCCCCACTACACGCGCACTTAGGGAGGGAAGGAAGAACAGAAAAAAAAGGCGATCGCCATTATCACAGCAGCAGTGATCTGAACGCGCTGTTCCCGCACACTATAAGCTGAAATTTCAAAATAGTGTGAGTCACAGAGTGACTTACACTATTACAGCGGAAAGCCAGCTAGTAATTAGCTTGTCTTTTTGCTGCTAGAACCGTTCTCTAACGTAAGTAGAACTATCGAGCTTTAGCAAAAAGCTCGAGTTCTAGTTCGATCTAGAAAAGCCCCCAATATCACTCGAACCGCGAACTGGAGAACCACGGTCCACGAATCTCGCTCAACTCTACCATTAACCCATGTCATATTCCAATTATTATACATATTCTCCTCATAATAAAAAATTCCATTGCAGAAAATTGGAATAGTGACAATATACCAAATATAATGGAAATTAACAACAAGCTGATACTACATCACAAATTTGAAAGGAAACATGCTATATTTAATAACTCATTTGGCTCTTACCATAAAAGATGGGGAGTATGGTTAGACAATTTAATAGATACTGGATGACTATTGAATCCCAAATATATAGGTTGACTTCTATTACTCTCTGACAGTCTTATACAATTATAGATTTTCTCAAAGACACTCAACTCCAAAGATATAAAAACCTCTGTTCCTCCCTATCCAACCCTTTCTCTCTTTTTCTACCTTTTCTTCTTTCCTTCTTTTCTTTCCTCTTATAATTTTTTTTTCTCTCCTTCGTTACGTAAGGTTAATTCTCCCTTTTACTACTCACCCGTCCCACCTTTTTTCCTTGATCTTTCCCAGGTTTGCCCCAATAAAGTTTTTCTTCCCTAAATTTATCCTCCCTAACCCCTCTTTCCTTACCCCCTATATATACTAAATGGTTAATGTAAGTATACTTATTCATAACGTAGTCAAACAAATTTATTATTGAAATTAATTCTGTTTTACGAGCTGTTGTTTAAGTAATTTCTGAGAGCATCTCTTGTGTTGTATGGTAAGAGTGACTGCATCTGTGCTGTTTAAAATTGTGCAAAGAGCATGAGAGCTGTATATAGGAAATGGTAGGAGAGAGGGACTGATATGGATGGAGTGCACAGAGTGGGTGAAATAATAATACATATGGGTGACTGCCCATCTAGGACATAAATTATACCAATAATTAGGATAAACACATTTTGCAGTGCAAATAAACTAGGAAAAAGTTTATTTGAATCTGTTACATGGCTTACCTGTCTCCTGCCCTGTCCAGACCCCCAAGGTGCCTAAACAGTGGAGCTCCCCCACATGTGACCCCATTTTGGAAACTAGACCCTTCAAGAAATTTATCTAGATGGTTGTTGAGCACCTGGAACCCCTGAGGGCTTCACAGAATTTTATAATGTTGAGCCATGAAAATTAAAAAATACATTTTTAACCTTAAAAGTGTTGTGTTAACCCCAAATGCTCACACAGTAAGGAAACTAGACCCTCAAGGAATTTATCCAGATGTTTGGTGAGCACCTTGAACCCCCGGGGCTTCACAGAAGTTTATAAAGTTGAGCCGTGAAAATTAAATAATACATTTTTTACCACAAAACTGCTACTTCAACCAGATAGCTTTTTTCACAAGCGTATCAGGAAAAAATGAACTATAAAATATATTGTGCATTTTTTCCTGAGTATGATGATACCTCATATAGGGTGGAAATTAACTGTTTGGCAGAATAACCAAAAAAAAGGGCACCACTGAATAATAAAGGATCAATTCTAAACATACCGAAACACTGATTATACAGATCCCAGATATGTGGTAGAAATTAACTGTTTGGGCACAAAGCAAGGCCCAGAATGGAAGGAGCGCCATTTGACTGCAAAATTGGCTGGAATATTAGCGCGCGCAATATCGCATTTTGAGAGCCCCTGATTTGCCTAACCAGTGAAGCTCCCCCATAAGTGACCCCATTTTGGAAACAAGACCCCTCAAGAAATTTATCTAGATGGTTGGTGAGCACCTTGAACTCCTGGGGGCTTCACAGAATTTTACAATGTTGAGTCGGGAAAATGAAAAAATACATTTTTAACCTCAAAAGTGTTGTGTTAACTCCGAATGCTCACACAGTAAGGAATTCCTATCCTCTGCCTCGCTTTGAGGAGTCTTTGTCGGTGTTAGGAAAGGCTACATACCTTGGATCTTGCTAGTGGCTAATGGCAGGTCCCAGTAGCCGCCAAAGATAGGGCAAAGACGGCATTCATATTGCCTATGGGCCTATATGAGTTAAATTGCAGGGCGGCATGGTGGCTCAGTGGTTAGCACTGCAGTCTTGCAGCGCTGGGGTCCTCAGTTCAAAAGCCACCAAGGACAACATCTACAAGGAGTTTGTATGTTCTCCCCGTGTTTGCATGGGTTTCCTCCAGGTACTCCGGTTTCCTCCCACAATTCAAAAAATTCAATTCAAAAAAAATATACTGATAGGGACCTTAGATTGTGAGCCCCAATGGGGACAGTATTGCTGATGTATGTAAAGCACTGTGGAATTAATAGCGCTATATAAATGAATAAATATATAAATGAATAAATATATATATCCAGAGGAAGGCAAGTAAGGTCGCACTCCAAGGCTTAGAGCAGGAAAGACTTTAATCCAGAATCAAGTCAGGGATGTGGTGGGGAAGGGTGAGGGCGTACAACGCCAGATGACGGCGGGCCGTTTCGCAAACAGATTGCTTCTACGGGTGCGGTGAGTTCAGTGACGTGGCTACCGCCCCTTTTTAAACCAGATGGGGCAGGTGCAACGTCGTTGAGTGCATAAAAAAAACACATTTAAAATCAATGTCAACAGTTGCAGCTTGTATTAAAGCTGGCAAAGGACAATATAGAAATGCAAAATAGCATACATACATATAAAACATTACATCAAGGGTATAGCTAGAGCAAGGAAACAAATGATATGTTATTCATATATATTATATCAAAGCAATTGCTATTTTTATTTATATTCCAGTCAATGCGTGTTTAAGAAGGAAGAAATCTGTCAGTGAAAAATTATAGAAATACGGACAAGTCATTTCTATCATTTAGGCCTAAAGGGCCAACAGCATTTAGATTCATAATCAATCTGGACTCCCTTTGGAGTAACATGGGGTGAGTGTCACCTCCAGTAGGGCAAGGGTTAACTTTAATAACACCCGCAAATCTTAGGAGTCGTGGATTTCCTCCATGATGATCTTGCATGTGTTTAATCAAACGGGGTGGCCCCACTCCAGATTAAATGGATTTAAACTGCTCCCTGAATCTTATGTACAAGGGTCGGATTGTTTTCCCTATATAGAACCGTTGACAGGGACAAAATATGGCATAAACTAAATAGTTGGATTTACATGTTATAAAATCATTAATTTTGATAATCTCACTGCCAATCTTAAGAGCACTACCTGTGCAACGATATTCACAAAAAGCACAGTTAGGGTATGTGCGCACGTTGCTTTTTACCTGCTTTTTACCTGCTTTTTTGCTGCTTTTTCTTCTGCGCTGTTTAATGCCAAAATGGATGTGTTCTTCTATTCAAGCAAAGTCTATGGGAATTTGGGTTTCTTGTTCACACTATGTTGTTCAAAATGCTGCCTTTTTGAGGCAGAACTTTGGTCAAAAACTCAGCTTTTCAAAGAAGCAACATGTCAATTGTTTTTGCCATTTGGGTTTTGCACTGCAAAGCTGAGTTTTTGACCAAAGTTCTGCCTCAAAAAGGCAGCATTTTGAACAACATAGTGTGAACAAGAAACCCAAATTCCCATAGACTTTGCTTGAATAGAAGAACACATCCATTTTGGCATTAAACAGCGCAGAAGAAAAAGCAGCAAAAAAGCAGGTAAAAAGCAGGTAAAAAGCAACGTGCGCACATACCCTTACCGCACCTAAAATTCCTCTTCATTTTCTTACAGTCCAGCCATGTTCTCTCTTTATGAGTTATGAAACAATTTTTAACAAGAATATCATTTACATTTTTACATCTCCTGTATGATATCAAGGGACCTTCAGAGGCTATTTCGTTAAGGTCCTTATCATTATTAACTAGATGCCAATGTTTCCTAATACTCGATTTTATTACATCATACATAGAATTATATTTAAAATTAAAAACGCATCTGTCTGTTTTTTTATTTTTGTTGGCGCAATTGTTTACGTTCTTACGTTTTCTTAATGATGAATCATAATTCATGGTTTTTTGATTGGCTGCATTTATTTCGGATATAGGGTAACCCCCCTCTAATAGACGTGTTTTAAGGTCTGAGGCTTGTCGTGCAAAGTTATCTGAATTGTTGTGCACTTTTTTAAGGCGCAAAAACTGTCCAAAAGAAAGAGATTTTTTGGTGTGAGATGGATGCGCGGTGTATAATGGAGCAACGTGTTAACCGCAGTTGGCTTTCTATAGATTTGTCTATTAATTATACCATTCTCTATGTTAAGTTTGACATCCAAGAAATCAAGTTCCCGGCCGCCAAAACTAGAGGTGAAAAACATATTATAGAGGTTGGTGTTATTAAGGTATAGAACAAAATCATTAAATTCTTGCTCAGAGCCATCCCACACCAAAAATGCATCATCAACATACCTAGCATATGTCTTAATATGCTTTAGGTATGGATTCTTGATGCTGTATATAATATCTTCCTCAATGGCAGATAGAAAAAGAGTTGCAAAAAACCACACTGCGGGGGTACCCATCGCGGTACCCCCGCATTGTAAGTACCATTGGTCGTCAAATTTAAACGCATTATGGTGCAGAACGAAGCTGGGGTCTTGATTAAGGTAAAGTAGTACTCTTTTGATAGTCTGTACACCCAGATCCTGAGGGTGTACAGACTCTCAATATCCAAAGATGCAAGGTGAAAACCCTCCTGCCACTGGATGTCTTCTAGCATTAGAATAAAGTCCCCAGTATCTTTCAGATACGAGGGAATTAACGCAGTCATAGGTTTTAAGAGCCACTCTAAATAGTGTGACAGAGGTTCTGTCACTGAACCGATCCCAGAAATTATCGGGTGGCCGGGGGAGGGGAGACACCACTCTTGTGGATCTTTGGTAGGTAATACCAATTGGGCTTATTCGGGTGCAGGGGAAGCAATTTTTCAGCAGTTTTTTTAGTTATAACCCCTGCACATACACTCTTATGCAGAAAGCTTCTAAGTTTTTTTTATATAGGCCCATGTAGGGTCACTAGATAATTTCTTATAGACATTTGTGTCACTAAGTTGTCTTAGAGCTTCTTGTATATATCCCATTTTCTCCAGAAGAACAGTGGCGCCCCCCTTGTCCGCTCTGCGGATGATAATATTTTACTGGGATTGCAAGATTTTTAACGGAGCGGTTTCCTTAGGAGTGAGATTCTGAGTCAGGGTAGGATAGTTCAGTGCCTTTAGATCTTTCAGAACTAGCTCCTGGAATAAATCAATGCTATTCCCAGCCACCGACCAATTCAATGAAGAAAAAACAAAAAGCCAGCACTAAATGTGCACTTCAGCACTAAAAATTCCAAACTGTACTTATTATAAAAACTTTTTGAGATTTTCGGCAAAAAATTGCAATTGTTTTTTCTTCATTGAATTGGTCGGTGGCTGACCCCCACCTTGCTATGCACCCCAATTTGGGATGTATTCCATCTGTCTAGATTTTGGCGGTTGGTGACTGTTCACATTAAGTCATCAGGCCTTGTCCACAGGCTATTTACTTCATGCAGCATTTGCTTGGACCTGTCCCGCCCACAGCCATGACTCAGTCATGGGTGCGGGATTGAAATAGACCAGGTGAGTGCTGCTAAGAGCAGTTCTACTATTCATATGTGAGGCCATATGGCACATTTTATAAAAATATTTTAGTGTGGGACTGCCTCAAATGAGATTTGCCATGACGTGGCAAGGCAGCTCAAGAAATTGCAATTTTTGGCCAAAAATCTCAAAAATTTTTTACAATAAGTACAGTTTGGAATTTTAGTGCTGAAGTGCACGTTTAGTGCTGGCTTTTTGTTTTTTCTTCATTGAATTGGTCGGTGGCTGACCCCCACCTTGCTATGCACCCCAAATTGGGATGCATTCCATCTGTCTAGATTTTGGCGGTTGGTGACTGTTCACATTAAGTCATCAGGCCTTGTCCACAGGCTATTTACTTCATGCAGCATTTGCTTGGACCTGTCCCGCCCACAGCCATGACTCAGTCATGGGTACGGGATTGAAATAGACCAGGTGAGTGCTGCTAAGAGCAGTTCTATTATTCATATGTGAGGCCATATGGCACATTTTATAAAAATATTTTAGTGTAGGACTGCCTCAAATGAGATTTGCCGTGACGTGGCGAGGCAGCTCAAGAAATTGCAATTTTTTGCCAAAAATCTCAAAAATTTTTTACAATAAGTACAGTTTGGAAGTTTAGTGCTGAAGTGCACATTTAGTGCTGTCTTTTTGTTTTTTCTTCTTTGTTGCTTAGTCTGGCAGACCCGAACTATGTTGAACCTTGTTCTGACAGCGCTAATGTGACTGTAACTAACCCTACACATGAGGCTTTTTTAAAAAGGGTATTAAATCTACCTTCTGCCCTCCTCTTACCCTCGGGAATAGCATTGATTTTTTCCAGGAGCTAGTTCTGAAAGATCTACAGGCACTGAAATATCCTCCCCTGACTCAGAATCTCACTCCTAAGGAAACCACTGCATTAAAAATCTTGCAATCCCAGAAAAATATTATCATCCGCAGAGCGGACAAGGGGGGCGCCACTGTTCTTATGGAGAAAATGGGATATATACAAGAAGCTCTAAGACAACTTAGTGACACAAATGTCTATAAGAAATTATCTAGTGATCCTACATGGGCCTATATAAAAAAAAACTTAGAAGCTTTCTGCATAAGAGTGTATGTGCAGGGGTTATAACTAAAAAAACTGCTGAAAAATTGCTTCCCCTGCACCCGAATAAGCCCAATTGGTATTACCTACCAAAGATCCACAAGAGTGGTGTCTCCCCTCCCCCGGCCACCCGATAATTTCTGGGATCGGTTCAGTGACAGAACCTCTGTCACACTATTTAGAGTGGCTCTTAAAACCTATGACTGCGTTAATTCCCTCGTATCTGAAAGATACTGGGGACTTTATTCTAATGCTAGAAGACATCCAGTGGCAGGAGGGTTTTCACCTTGCATCTTTGGATATTGAGAGTCTGTACACCCTCAGGATCTGGGTGTACAGACTATCAAAAGAGTACTACTTTACCTTAATCAAGACCCCAGCTTCGTTCTGCACCATAATGCGTTTAAATTTGACGACCAATGGTACTTACAATGCGGGGGTACCGCGATGGGTACCCCCGCAGTGTGGTTTTTTGCAACTCTTTTTCTATCTGCCATTGAGGAAGATATTATATACAGCATCAAGAATCCATACCTAAAGCATATTAAGACATATGCTAGGTATGTTGATGATGCATTTTTGGTGTGGGATGGCTCTGAGCAAGAATTTAATGATTTTGTTCTATACCTTAATAACACCAACCTCTATAATATGTTTTTCACCTCTAGTTTTGGCGGCTGGGAACTTGATTTCTTGGATGTCAAACTTAACATAGAGAATGGTATAATTAATAGACAAAGCTAAATAAAGGTTAAGACGTTGCTCCATTATAACAGCGCGCATTCATCTCACACCAAAAAATCTCTTCCTTTCGGACAGTTTTTGCGCCTTAAAAAAGTGCACAACAATTCAGATAACTTTGCACGACAAGCCTCAGACCTTAAAACACTTCTACTAGAGCGGGGTTACCCTATATCCAAAATAAATGCAGCCAATCAAAAAACCATGAATTATGATTCATCATTAAGAAAATGTAAGAACGTAAACAATTGCGCTAACAAAAATAAAAAAACAGACAGATGCGTTTTTAATTTTAAATTTAATTCTATGTATGATGTAATAAAATTGAGTATTAGGAAACATTGGCATCTAGTTAATAATGACAAGGACCTTAACGAAATAGCCTCTGAAGGTCCCTTGATATCATACAGGAGATGTAAAAATGTAAATGATATTCTTGTTAAAAATTGTTTCATAACTCATAAAGAGAGAACATGGCTGGATTGTAAGAAAATGAAGAGGAATTTTAGGTGCGGTAACTGTGCTTTTTGTGAATATTGTTGCACATGTAGTGCTCTTAAGATTGGCAGTGAGATTATCAAAATTAATGATTTTATAACATGTAAATCCAACTATTTAGTTTATGCCATATTTTGTCCCTGTCAACGGTTCTATATAGGGAAAACAATCCGACCCTTGTACATAAGATTCAGGGAGCAGTTTAAATCCATTTCATCTGGAGTGGGGCCACCCCGTTTGATTAAACACATGCAAGATCATCATGGAGGAAATCCACGACTCCTAAGAATTGCGGGTGTTATTAAAGTTAACCCTTGCCCTACTGGAGGTGACACTCACCCCATGTTACTCCAAGGGGAGTCCAGATTGATTATGAATCTAAATGCTCTTGGCCCTTTAGGCCTAAATGATAGAAATGACTTGTCCGTATTTCTATAAGTTTTCACTGACAGATTTCTTCCTTCTTAAACACGCATTGACTGGAATATAAATAAAAATAGCAATTGCTTTGATATAATATATATGAATAACATATCATTTGTTTCCTTGCTCTAGCTATACCCTTGATGTAATGTTTTATATGTATGTATGCTATTTTGCATTTCTATATTGTCCTATGCCGGCTTTAATACAAGCTGCAACTGTTGACATTGATTTTAAATGTGGTTTTTTTTATGCACTCAGCGACGTTGCACCTGCCCCATCTGGTTTAAAAAGGGGCGGTAGCCACGTCACTGAACTCACCGCACCCGTAGAAGCAATCTGTTTGCGAAACGGCCTGCCGTCGTCTGGCGTTGTATGCCCTCACCCTCCCCCACCACATGTATCCCTGACTTGATTCTGGATTAAAGTCTTTCCTGCTCTAAGCTTTGGTGTGCGACCTTTCTTGCCTTCCTCTGGATCTCGTATGGTCTTCATCTCCAGGACCCGCACCCAGGCTTGTGGTCTCTCCTTTAGGACTGTGGCGTTTATACAAGTGGAGCAGCTGTGCCCGGTACCCCTCACTCATCTTTATAAATATATATATATAGTCTAATGCCTTTTGGCTTGACTAATGCCCCTGGTACTTTTCAGCGACTGGTGGAGTATTGTCTGGCTGAATTTAATTTTGAGTTAGTACTGATTTACCTTGATGATATGATTGTGTCGCGGGCGGGGAGGGCGCAGCCGCCGCTTGCTCTCTCGCTCGCGCTCGTGTCCAGTGCTGCTGGCTGCTTGGTGGCTCAAGTGGTGGGCCGGATCCGGGGACTCGAGTGGCGCTCCTCGCCCTTGAGTGAAAGGGGATGGCTTTGAGATTTGGGAAGTCGGTTTGTGACGCCACCCACGGTGTGTGGTGAGATTGGGGACACCACCACTGCTCTGGACGGGGATCCCGGGAGCGATGACAGGGAGCAGCTGAGATGTTTCTCTCCCCTCCATGGGTAGGGGGCTTTTGGTGGTCCCGGGGCCCGGTGATGGTGACTGGAAGGTGGATGGCGGGGTTTAGTGAGGTGCAGGGTCGCGGGGGTAGCGCGGTGCCAGATGGCACAGTGGTACTCACTCAGCCAGCAACGTACACGGAGTCTCTGGTAACACAAACGGCTGGATGGACGGGTCCCACAGGTGGCTGCGGTGGTCACTCCCGGTAGGTTGGCGGTGACTGTCTCTCCCTGCACCTGTGTTGTGTTTTCAGCCCCGATGGCTTCCCACCGGTAACCCGCTCCCCAGCGGTGTATTTGCCAGAGGAGCCCCTTTTTGCCCGCAGGCTCTGGCCCTGGGAACTCTAGCTGTGGCGGTAGCTGTATTTCCCTTCACGGTTGAGCGGTTGCCTTCAGTCGGGTCGTTGCTGCTGGGAAACCCCGGAGGTTCCCGTTGCTGATGGATTTGATCAGTTTAACGGCGACTCCAAGCCTTGTCGGGGTCCGTAGGCCCTGCCAAATGGTGCTGGCTTTTCTTCGCTCCCCGGTCCGGTACCGGCGGTCCACCGCCCGACCCCGGTCCTTACGGTTGTGCGTCAATCGGCCTCTCCTGCAGACGGTCACCACCGTCTGCCAACCTTGCTCTCCGGTGCCCGGGCCACGTACCCGGACACGGTCAGTCTGCTCTTGCTCCTCAACTACTACTTCACTCCTTCACTCTCACTGTCCTTCACTTAACTGCCTTCCTTTCCCGCCTCCAGGACTGTGAACTCCTCAGTGGGTGAGGCCAACCGCCTGGCTCCACCCCACCTGGTGTGGACATCAGCCCCTGGAGGGAGGCAACAAGGATTTGTATGTGTGACTGATGTGCCTAACCGGGGTGTGGGGTGTGTTGTTGCAGTACCTGTGACGTCCTGGCTTGTCCAGGGCGCCACATTCCCCATTGGTTAAACGCAGACCGTCCGCGGGCTGCCCGTCCATCACCGGTTTTATTTTTTTTAACTGTAAAAAAGTAGAAAAACACATAAAACATCAACATACGCATTACTTTGTAAAACTTCCCATAACGGGAGGCACTTTCTTAAACGTTACTAAACGGTAGTCAATTTTATTAACAACGGCTTCCGCTCTCCCCCCCGCCCAAACAACCTGGCCCTGATGCTACCCCTAAGAAGTGGGCAGCACCCCTTGCCCCAGTCCGCCACCAAGTTGCCCGAGCGGGTACGGTCTCTTTCAGGGGACCCACGTCCATGGGGAACCCCTGACCCCCCCGGAGGATCGCCACCGGTTACGGTAATGGCGGGCCTGGGCCATCCCTTTCCTCCAGGCCCATCCTCCCAAATCAGCCTCTCCGGAGACGGTCACGGAATAAGCCAACAATTATTTACACGCCACAAGTTTGTGGTTGCCCTGCAAGTTCTCAGGCTTGTCCGTAAGCAGTTCCTTACGCAAACGGTTGCAGAAAGTCCCTACGGGGACTAGTTGCCGGCAACGGCCGGTTCAATCACGGTGCAAATCTGGTTAACTACTCAGTTGATTACTTTTTCTTATCATTCAGTTACATATTCATACATTCAACAGATCACACCCCTAAATGGTAGTGTCCCTGTACCTAAGCGGGGGTTGACCTAGGTTGGGATGTGTGGACCTACGTGGCCCAATGTCTGTGGTGGTAGGCAGTGAGGCAGAGGACACAGCTAGTTCCTCCCCCCGGCTATCATGTGGGGCAGGCAGAGGCATAGGGGAGCTGGGTACAGGCACATCCCTGGGGACTGGGTCATTAACGGCCATTTCCATCTCTTTTTCCTCCATGGGTTGTAGGAACAGTATTACTGGAAGAATCACTGCGCCGTTCTGTGTAGGCCAATCGTCCGGGAAATCGCCCATCATGGTGTGGATTACCCCTTCTTCCTTCTCCTCAGCCGGTTCGGTGGCCGGGGCTTTAGTTGCCGTCCTCAATGGTGGTGGACATCCCTTCAGGTGGTCTCGGGAGACCGTGGCCAAAGTCTTCCCCTGGTCACGGCTGATCTGGTAGGCTTTCCCATTCTCCCAATCGGTGGGTTGTACCACATACGGGGTCTTCTCCCATTGATCGTCCAGCTTATGGGTCCTTCGCTTTCGCTTCAAGACTACATCCCCAGGCTGAAAGGGACCTGCAGGCGCCTTCTTGTTGAAGCACTGCTCCTGCTGCCTCCGACTCCGACACAAGTTCTTTTCCACGTAGTCTTGGACCTGTCGGTACTGCGCTCTTCACCGCGTGTCCCATCCTGCAGTCGAAGGGAGTGCTCCTCAAACCCATTTCTAGGTCCAATGGCAGTCGACCGGGCCGAGCTCTCATCAGGTACGCCGGTGTGCACTTCGTAGAGCTGGAAGGGATGTTGTTGTACATATCGACCAGGTCAGGTAGCTTATCCGGCCACAGATTCCGCTCTTCCAGCGGTAGCGTCTTGAGGAGACCCAGGACCAAGTGGTTCATCTTTTCACACATGCCATTGGTTTGGGCATGGTAAGGCATGGTCCAAATTTTCTTGCAACCATACAATTGGCAGAATTCTTGGAATAGCTCCGCTTCAAAGGTCGGGCCCCGCTCGGTAAGCACCTTCTCTGGGTATCCGTGCAGCCGACAGAAATAGGCCTGGAATGCTCTAGCAGCAGTACGGCCGGTCAGGTCCTTGACTGGGACAACCACCATGAATCTTGAATAGTGGTCCATAATGGTCAGGGCATCAGCATACCCACTTCGGCTGTGCGTGAGCTTCACATGGTCGAGGGCAACCAGCTCCAGCGGTTGATGTGTAATGATTGGGCGTAGAGGGGCCTTCTGGCTGGCCTCATCCCTTCTTCTCAGAACGCAGGGACCGCATTCTCGGCACCAGGCCTCCACAGATTCCCGCATCCCACTCCAATAGAATCGCTCCCTCAACAGCATTTCCAGCTTCTTCCACCCGAAGTGCCCGGCACCATCATGGTATGCCTGTAGGACAGTGGGCACGTTAGCCTGGGGAATCACCAGCTGGCAAACCTTCTCATGAGTCTTCGGGTTGATCAGCTCCCGATACAGCTTCCCTTGGTGCAGGTACAGCCGGGTTCGTTCCTGCCACAGGCGTTGGGCCTCGGCAGGGGTGGCAGGGTCTATCCCAGCAGAGCCCTTTTCCACCAGGGTCTTGACCAAGCGGACAGCAGGTGCCTGGTCTTGAGCTTCTTGCCAACCCTGACTGGGCAGCGGGTCCAGGTTCACCTGTTGCTGATGAATACGCAACTTCTGGACTAGCGGCCGGTGAAACGCAGGCAACTCGATCTCTTCGAGGTCATCATCATCCAGCCCGTCTTCCGACAGGTGGGGCATCCGGGAGAGGGCATCGGCATTAGCATTTGTATGGCCGGCCCGATATTTGATGGTGAAGTCATAATTAGCTAGCCTGGCCACCCACCGCTGCTACAATGCACCCAGCTTAGCTGTATCCAGATGGGTTAGTGGGTTATTGTCCGTGTAAGCGGTGAACTTGGCTGCTGCTAGGTAATGGCGGAACCGCTCGGTGATAGCCCACACCAGTGCTAAGAGCTTGAGTTTGAAGGAGCTGTAGTTCTCAGGGTTCCTTTCCGTAGGTCGGAGTTTGCGGCTGGCATAAGCGATCACCTTCTCCTTTCCGTCTTGGACCTGGGATAATACCGCCCCTAAGCCCACATTGCTGGCATCGGTGTAGAGGATGAATGGAAGGCTGTAGTCGGGGTACGCTAGGATTTCTTCCCCGGTCAAAGCCGTCTTCAGCTGGCGGAAGGATTCTTCATGTTTTTCTTCCCACGCCAACGGGGTTCCAGGAGGTCTACCACCCTTGGTCTGTCCCACGAGGAGGTCTTGCACGGGGGCAGCCATTTTTGTGTACCGCTTAATGAAGCGGCGGTAGTAGCCCACCAGACCCGGGAACTGTCTCACCTCCCTCACCGTGGTCGGTCTCAGCCAGTCTTGTATGGCAGTGATCTTCTCTGGGTCTGGGGCGACGCCTTCCGCGCCTACCACATGTCCGAGGTACTGCACCCTGGGCTTCAACAGGTGACACTTGGAGGGTTTCAATTTCATCCCGTACTTGGCAAGGGACGCGAACACCTCAGCTAGGTGCTCCAGGTGGGCTTCATACGTCTGTGAGTACACAATTACGTCATCCAGGTACAACAAGACGGTCTCAAAATTTAGATGTACCAGACAGCATTCCATTAGCCGTTGGAAGGTTCCAGGGGCGTTGCACAGCCCAAACGGTATGCTGTTGAACTCGCAGAGTCCCATGGGAGTAGCGAAGGCGGTCTTCTCACGGTCTTCGGGTGCCATGGCCACCTGCCAGTACCCGCTGGTGAGGTCAAGGGTAGAGAAGTAGTTAGCGGTTCTCAGCGCGGCTAGAGATTCTTCAATACGGGCCAGAGGATAGGCATCTTTATGCGTTATCTGGTTAATCTTCCAGTAATCCACACACACCCTCATGGTGCCATCCTTTTTCTTGACCAGCACCAGCGGAGCCGCCCAAGGACTGCAGCTATCCCGAATAACCCCCGCCTCTTTCATGTTCTTCAACATGTCTTTGGCGCATTAATAGTGTGCGGACGGGATAGGTCTATACCTTTCCTTAATAGGGGGGTGCTTGCCGGTGGGGATGTAGTGTTGGACCCCTCTAATCCGCCCAAAGTCTAGCGGGTGTTTGCTGAAAACTTGCTCTTATTCTTGCACTACCCAGTATACCCCGTCTCTGTGATGTGTGGGGGTGTAGTCAGTGCCTACGTGTAACTCTCGACACGACTCATCTAACCGTTCAGGGGACGTGTGGTGACTGGCGGAAGGCAGGGAGGTCGGGGAAACTGCCTCCTGGATGGTGTGGGGATCCAGGGTAAGCAGCTTGGCAAGGGTAGCGTATCGGGGAAGCCTAACCTCCTCCTCCCCACAATTTAACACCCTCACGGGCACTCTCCCCTTCTTAACGTCTACCACTCCCCGGGCGGTCATTACAGTGGGCCAGTGTTCGGAGGGCATGGGCTCTACCATGGCTGGGTAATCACGTCCCTGGGGACCTACCGCTGCCCTACACCAAGTCATCATTTTGCTCCGGGGAGGCACAATTAAAGGGGCCGCATCCATCACTCTCTCACTCCCCCAATCTCTCCTCCCGCAGAGTTCACTTGCTGCCGATACATCAGGGCCCGAATCTCTCGCTGCACAGCCCTCTGTCGGCCTCCTGCTGCGGTGGCGGCCAGCTGTTGTAGTAGGGTCAGCACATCACTCATGCAATGCTCCATTACATTCGTTCCTAGCACTACCTTCGGATCATGATCGCTGGGGTCATTCATTATAACGATCATCCCTTGGTGTTGCAGCTTGGTCCGCCCCACAGTCATAGGTACACATTTGTACCCCACTTGGGTCAAGGGGAGGCAATCAGCGGCGATCAATGTCATACTGCCGTCTGGAGGGGCAAGTTCATCATCCCCCCAATACCGTTGATACAGTGTATATGCCATCGTGGTTACCTGAGATCCAGTGTCCAGGAGCGCCATAAGCGGAACGCCGTCCACGGCCAGAGGGATGATGGGGCGGGCCCCAATGAAGCGTTCCCGCCAGTCGGGGGTGCCACTGGGTTCTACTCCTGAGCATTGGCCCTTGGCCCCAGGGGTTGCTCGTTTAACGGACACCGTCGGGAGTAGTGGTCGGGCTTGCTGCACTTGTAACAAATCAGAGGTCCATACCGTGGATCATTAGCCCTTCTCCGCTGCATCCAGGGGACATCTTCTGGCCGGTCAGCGAGCTGTACCCCCCCCAGGGGCCTGGGTCTCGTTGGAGGCTGAAATGCGGCGAGGATTTTGGCGAGGTCTCCATCCATGCGCCGGACTTGGGCAGCCAGTTCCTCCATCATTCCGCCAGAATTTGCAGGCGCTGCGGGAGCTGGGGAAGAAGGGGCTACCATGATGGGAGCCATCTCAGCCAGCCACAGAGCCGCTCCAGGGACATCGGACGCCAGGGGCTGCAGAGCTTTAATGGCCCGTTCTTTCAACACGGCAAAGTCCACATCAGGCTGCTCTAAGGCCCACAGCCAAAGCTGTTTGCGGTCCTCCGGGGATCTCATCCCCTGCACGAACTGCTCTACCAGCATTTTGTTACTGTCAGCATCATTGATGGTTACATAGTTACATAGTTACTTAGGTTGAAAAAAGACCTAGGTCCATCTAGTTCAACCTTCCTCCACCAGTTCTACATTTAGTCACTAAGTCATTTATAACCAACAATGTTTTGTGTACTGAGGAAATCATCCAGCCCTTTTTTAAAAGCTGTTATAGTATCTGCCATTACTACCTCTAGTATCCACCCACTTCAGCGTACGGAAAGAAGTTTGCAGACGCAGGGCCATAGTCTCTAATACTGTCGGTAGGCCGCTGTCGGCATTGGTAAAACTGCATTCGCAGCTCAGCTCCGGTGCGAGTCTCAAAGGCAATCTGTAGCTTTTCGAAGATAGCGGCCATGGAGGACCGGTCTCCCTTGGCCCAGGTCTCCGTCTCCTGCTAAGCCGCGCCAGTTAGCTGCCCCAGCACTACCGCTGCACGCTGCTTATCAGTCAGGGGATACAGTTCTGGGAGCGGGCTAAGCTTCTTCCGGAAGACCTGCAAAGTGTCAGGTTTCCCGTCGTACTGCGGCAGCCAGGTAGCTCCGGGCACATAGGGCAAGGAGAACGGCATCACCTGAGCAAAGGCGGGAGCCGCGGCCCAGTACGGCCGGGCCCATTCCCATCCACAGGTGCTCCTACGGCTACGTCCACCGCTCCTCTAGCGGCTTCTCCAGCGGCTCCTCCAGCGGCTCCGTCGGTCGCAGACATCTTGTTTCCATCCCCCCTTGGTTTCTTTCCGGCACCTCCTCTTCAGGGGCGGAGCTTCGGCTTTTGCGCCTCCACTGCTCGGAAAGACGCTCGAGCGGGGAACTTTTCGCGCCCAAGATGGCGGATTCTGCAATTTTTTGGCCAGACACCTCCGGCGGGACACAAGGCGCACTTCTACCAGCCGGTAGAATGGTAAGATCCTGTTCGTGACGCCAAGTTGCCGCGGGCAGGGAGGGCGCTGCCGCCGCTTGCGCTCTCACTCAGGCTCAGGTCCGGCGCTGCTGCCTGCTCGGTGGCTCGAGCGGTGGGCCGGATCCGGGGACTCGAGCGGCGCTCCTCGCCCGTGAGTGAAAGGGGATGGCTTTGGGATTTGGGAAGTCGGTTCGTGACGCCACCCACGGTGTGTGGTGAGATTGGGGACACCACCGCTGCTCTGGACGGGGATCCCGGGAGCGATGACAGGGAGCAGCTGAGATATTTCTCTCCCCTCCGTGGGTA
This sequence comes from Anomaloglossus baeobatrachus, assembly GCF_048569485.1. Taxonomy (NCBI): domain Eukaryota; kingdom Metazoa; phylum Chordata; class Amphibia; order Anura; family Aromobatidae; genus Anomaloglossus; species Anomaloglossus baeobatrachus. Next base: position 183,522,761 of record NC_134357.1, read on the forward strand.
GGGGGCTTTTGGTGGTCCCAGGGCCCGGTGATGGTGACTGGAAGGTGGATGGCGGGGTTTGGTGAGGTGCAGGGTCGCGGGGGCAGCGCGGTGCCAGACGGCATGGTGGTACTCACTCAGCCAGTAACGTACACGGAGTCTCTGGTAAAACAAACGGCTGGATGGACGGGTCCCACAGGCGGCTGCGGTGGTCACTCCCGGTAGGTTGGCGGTGACTGTCTCTCCCTGCACCTGTGTTGTGTTTTCGGCCCAGATGGCTTCCCACCGGCAACACGCTCCCCAGCGGTGTATTTGCCAGAGGAGCCCCTTTTTGGCCGCAGGCTCTGGCCCTGGGAACTCTAGCTGTGGCGGTAGCTGTATTTCCCTTCACGGTTGAGCGGTTGCCTTCAGTCGGGTCTTTGCTGCTGGGAAACCCCGGAGATTCCCGTCGCTGATGGATTTGACCAGTTTAACGGCGACTCCAAGCCTGGTCGGGGTCCGTAGGCCCTGCCGAATGGTCCTGGCTTCTCTTCGCTCCCCGGTCCGGTACCGGCGGGCCACCGCCCGACCCCGGTCCTTACGGTTGTGCGTCAATTGGCCTCTCCTGCAGACGGTCACCACCGCCTGCCATCCTTGCTCTCCGGTGCCTGGGGCACGTACCCGGACACGGTCAGTCTGCTTTTGCTCCTTAACTACTACTTCACTCCTTCACTCTCACTGTCCTTCACCTTCACTTAACTGCCTTCCTTTCCCGCCTCCGGGACTGTGAACTCCTCAGTGGGTGGGGCCAACTGCCTGGCTCCACCCCACCTGGTGTGGACATCAGCCCCTGGAGGGAGGCAACAAGGATTTGTATGTGTGACTGATGTGCCTAACCGGGGTGTGGGGTGTGTTGTTGCAGTACCTGTGACGTCCTGGCTTGTCTAGGGCGCCACAATTGTATTTGGAAACACTTTAGAAGACCATCTTCTGAAACTTCGGCAATTGCTCTAAAAGTTGCTGGATGCAGGGCTAAAAATTAAGCCCATGAAGTGTCATCTGTTCGGCAGACAGATTGAATATCTTGGTCATATTGTGTCGGCTGAGGGAGTAAGACCAGCAGAGAGTAAAATTGAAGTTATTCTAAAGTGGCCTATCCCCGAGACTGTTAGGGAGGTGCGGGTCTTCTTGGGATTGGCTGGTTATTATCACCGGTTTGTGAAAAATTTCGCCAAGCTGGCTGAACCTTTGAATGAGTTATTGAGGGGCTCTAGTCAGGGCCCCAAAACTAGGTCTGTTCTGTGGGATGAGAGACAACAAAAAGCGTTTAATCAGATCCGGAATGCCCTTACTCAGGTACCCTTTTGGCATATGCGCGCTTTTATTGTCCTTTTAGGTTGTATACCGATGGCAGCCTACATGGACTGGGAGCGGTTTTTGCCCAAGAGCAAGATGGGCACGAGCACGTTATCGCATACGCAAGTCGGTCCTTAAGAGACGCAGAAAGAAATTATGAAAACTATAGGTCTTTCAATTGGAGATGTTGCATTGGTGTGGGCCATGATCAAAAAATTTGCTGGTTACCTGGCAGGCTCGGAAGTTCTGGTCATGATTGTCAATAATCCACTTGCTCGCCTAGGTAATGCCAAACTAGGAGCGCTAGAGCTAAGAAGGATGGCTAGAATGTCGAAATTCAATTACCAAATCTGGTTACGCTTTGGAAGAGAGAACGAGAATGCTGATGCATTGTTAAGGGTACCCCATAAATTCCCAGAGAAGGCAACAGATGAGAATTTGGAAGACACCAAAATAACAGATCTTAGACGGTTGCCGTTATTCGTACATATAGCCCGCTCAAGTGGGGTGGATGCTCAGAGGGGCACCTTACTAGGTAGGACTCGACAAGATTGGGTCCCAGTCCAAGATGCAGATTTAAAATTGGCCCTGATAAAACAGTGGTTTAAGGATCACTCTTGGCCTGGGGGTGGTGAGCAAAACAAATTAAAGCCCAAGGGACAGAAAATACTGTGACAATGGGATTGGCTTGCTGTAGTCGATGGATTACTGTATCACTGGATGTATGTTAATGCTGAATTAGGACACTGCTGGCAAGTGGTGATTCCAGGGTCCCTGGCCCCTGAGATGGCTCGGGAGGCTCATGTGCAGGGTGTGCATTTTGGGCCAGACAAAACTTACAAGTGGCTACATAGGTTTGTTTATACTCCTGATTTAGAGGAGGTGGTTCGCCGTGTGTAAAAAATGTCATAACTGTGAAGTCAATAAATCTTGTGAAGAGAGGGCTCCAATACAAACCATTGTAACGTCCGCCCGTTAGAAGTTCTGTTGATTGACTATTAGTCAGTGGGCCCGTCATAGAGTGGACATACGTCTTGCCTAGTAATGACAAATCATTTTCCAAAATTTGCTGTGGTGGTACCTACTAAGGATCAAACTGCAGAGACCACAGTTCAGGCCATTTGTAAACACTTTATTCAAGTGTATGGTTGCCTGAAGAGAATACACTCTGATCAGGGAGCCTATTTCCAAGTTAACGTTATAACGGAGTTACTACAATTGTATGGTGTGCGGCAGTCCCAGACTATGTTACCATCCACCAAGCAATGGAGCTTGCGAAAGGTTCAATAGAACTTTGTTGCAAATGTTGGGGACCCTAGAACAAGACCAAAAGAGTTGTTGGCCTGAATTGATACCAGAGTTAATGTGGGCGTACAATAATCATGGGCATAGTGCAACTGGGTTCTCTCCATACATGATGTTGTTTGGAAGGCCTGGAAGGGAGGTTGTGAAACTGAATTTTTCAGCGTCAGAAGAGTTCGATTATCGAACTCCGTAAAGATGGATATGGCACCATAAGTGCAAACTGGAAGCGGTACATAAGCTGGTAATAGAGCGATTACAAAATTATCCTCACCACGACTGGGGGGTGGTGTCCAATGAAACATTTCAGAACAAGGATCGAGTTCTGGTGCGAGTTACTCGACCAGATGAGGTGCTGGCTGATCAATGCAAATAAAGTCTCCTCAGAAGGCAGTGTGTATACAATTATTCCTGAAAGAAGTGAGGGTCCTTGTTGCACGGTGCATAGAAATTGGGTGTAACGATGTGTGTCAGTCACTCCCGAACTGCAGGGTGAGAAGCCAAGGCCACCCAGTCCAGGGCTATTGATGGAATGATCAGGTGACATCTGGTATGATTGTTTTGACGAGCTTGAGATAGAAATGAGACCCCGAATAAGAATTCCTGAAAATCCAGAAAATCCTCTGGGGGGTAGGGATAACATCTGACATGTTTGTTTGTTCCTGAGAAGTCGATCTGCAGAGATCAAAGACGATTACTGCTGGTATTCCCCCAAGAGATATGATCCTGATCAGTATGTGTTAACTGTTAATTGTGCAGATAATGATGATCAGGGCGACTAATTATAAGTGGGGTGGAGTGTAAGAGGGTGTATAGAGCTATGCCTGTAGCGATGACATTTGACCACTAGATGTCAGTAACACTCAATGTTATTCTAAATTTTATTAAAAATAATACTTAAATAATTTTATGAATACTGCGATTTGAATAATAGATGAACTATGCAGTAAATCTGAGCAGGATTAAAGTTTTGTTGTGACGGTTGATTGTCACGGGAAAGATGAGAGAGGAGACGCCCTCAGACTAAAATTCCTGGGGGATTTTGTCTATGGAGAAAGAAAACTCCGGAGTAGATATACCTGTTTTATTTCCGATTTCCTCTCTCATAAGTTCAGCAGTTTTATGTTCCTGTGATTGAGGACGTTTGGGGCAATAACCTTCTATCCCAGTTCGGAGGAGTTTGGGGAAAAGCACAGCAATGGGATAAACATTGGAAGGAGTTGTCCATTTTGTAAAGTGTGACACAACGCCCACGGAGGGTGAAGCAACCCATGTTTTAAACACGTAGATGAGGTACCTCATATTCTTCTTCCAAATCTTGAATTCTTTATGACGGTCCAACAAGTTAGACAGGGTCAATTAGGTGCATAAACCAACCTTACTGTAATGACTAGTCTTTAGGAGACAATGTCAGTGAGGCATATATGGGGTTAAAATTAATAAGGATTGTGGATGACACGGTGTGAAGATCAGAAAGGCCACAGCCCCTGGGGATAATCCCAGGGCACCTACCTGTCTGGATTGGATTTGTATTTGATTTTATTTGGGGTTTTTTTGTTTTTTTTTTGTTTTTTTTTTACTTGCTGCTAAAATACTTTGCTAATGTCTTTATTCTTGCAAAAGAAAAGAAAGCAAAAAATTGAATATAGTTATTTATATTATATGTTATTTCTAGGTAGGCGTATCTGGGTTGTAATTCAATTATTGGTACAACTGAAAATGATTATATTAAGGTCCCAGAAGGTTTTTTTAGATTGGGGATAGTGTTGAGACTGTAAACTGGAAGAACATTCACATTTTACGGCTTCTCTTTAGGAACTAACCCTGTTTAAGTCCGGACGTATTTAGGGGAGGGAGGTGACATTGCTGGCTCAGAAGAAGATATCTCTTTATTGGGACCAGAGATATGTGGCTGTTCTTCTGGTAGGTAAAACAAGATATATACTTTTTTTGTGCACGAGTTGTTGGGTAGAGGATTATAATAATAATAATAATAATATTAAAATACTGGGATTGAACTGTTTATTTCATTCATTTTTCTTCTCCAGATAAACAGGGGAGAGATTTGTTATAAATCTGGTTATTGTTTTACTTCCCTATTTGAAATTCATTTTCCCTGCCGGTGGCGGTGGGAAATAGCTGTATTTCCCTTCACGGTTGAGCGGTTGCCTTCAGTCGGGTCTTTGCTGCTGGGAAACCCCGGAGATTCCCGTCGCTGATGGATTTGACCAGTTTAACGGCGACTCCAAGCCTGGTCGGGGTCCGTAGGCCCTGCCGAATGGTCCTGGCTTCTCTTCGCTCCCCGGTCCGGTACCGGCGGGCCACCGCCCGACCCCGGTCCTTACGGTTGTGCGTCAATCGGCCTCTCCTGCAGACGGTCACCACCGTCTGCCATCCTTGCTCTCCGGTGCCTGGGGCACGTACCCGGACACGGTCAGTCTGCTTTTGCTCCTTAACTACTACTTCACTCCTTCACTCTCACTGTCCTTCACCTTCACTTAACTGCCTTCCTTTCCCGCCTCCAGGACTGTGAACTCCTCAGTGGGTGAGGCCAACTGCCTGGCTCCACCCCACCTGGTGTGGACATCAGCCCCTGGAGGGAGGCAACAAGGATTTGTATGTGTGACTGATGTGTCTAACCGGGGTGTGGGGTGTGTTGTTGCAGTACCTGTGACGTCCTGGCTTGTCTAGGGCACCACAATTGTATTTGGAAACACTTTAGAAGACCATCTTCTGAAACTTCGGCAATTGCTCTAAAAGTTGCTGGATGCAGGGCTAAAAATTAAGCCCATGAAGTGTCATCTGTTCGGCAGACAGATTGAATATCTTGGTCATGTTGTGTCGGCTGAGGGAGTAAGACCAGCAGAGAGTAAAATTGAAGTTATTCTAAAGTGGCCTATCCCCGAGACTGTTAGGGAGGTGCGGGTCTTCTTGGGATTGGCTGGTTATTATCACCGGTTTGTGAAAAATTTCGCCATGCTGGCTGAACCTTTGAATGAGTTATTGAGGGGCTCTAGTCAGGGCCCCAAAACTAGGTCTGTTCTGTGGGATGAGAGACAACAAAAAGCGTTTAATCAGATCCGGAATGCCCTTACTCAGGTACCCTTTTGGCATATGCGCGCTTTTATTGTCCTTTTAGGTTGTATACCGATGGCAGCCTACATGGACTGGGAGCGGTGATTGCCCAAGAGCAAGATGGGCACGAGCACGTTACCGCATACGCAAGTCGGTCCTTAAGAGACGCAGAAAGAAATTGTGAAAACTATAGGTCTTTCAATTGGAGATGTTGCATTGGTGTGGGCCATGATCGAAAAATTTGCTGGTTACCTGGCAGGCTCGGAAGTTCTGGTCATGATTGTCAATAATCCACTTGCTCGCCTAGGTAATGCCAAACTAGGAGCGCTAGAGCTAAGAAGGATGGCTAGAATGTCGAAATTCAATTACCAAATCTAGTTACGCTTTGGAAGAGAAAACGAGAATGCTGATGCATTGTTAAGGGTACCCCATAAATTCCCAGAGAAGGCAACAGATGAGAATTTGGAAGACACCAAAATAACAGATCTTAGACGGTTGCCGTTATTCGTACATATAGCCCGCTCAAGTGGGGTGGATGCTCAGAGGGGCACCTTACTAGGTAGGACTCGACAAGATTGGGTCCCAGTCCAAGATGCAGATTTAAAATTGGCCCTGATAAAACAGTGGTTTAAGGATCACTCTTGGCCTGGGGGTGGTGAGCAAAACAAATTAAAGCCCAAGGGACAGAAAATACTGTGACAATGGGATTGGCTTGCTGTAGTCGATGGATTACTGTATCACTGGATGTATGTTAATGCTGAATTAGGACACTGCTGGCAAGTGGTGATTCCAGGGTCCCTGGCCCCTGAGATGGCTCGGGAGGCTCATGTGCAGGGTGTGCATTTTGGGCCAGACAAAACTTACAAGTGGCTACATAGGTTTGTTTATACTCCTGATTTAGAGGAGGTGGTTCACCGTGTGTAAAAAATGTCATAACTGTGAAGTCAATAAATCTTGTGAAGAGAGGGCTCCAATACAAACCATTGTAACGTCCGCCCGTTAGAAGTTCTGTTGATTGACTATTTGTCAGTGGGCCCGTCATAGAGTGGACATACGTCTTGCCTCGTAATGACAGATCATTTTCCAAAATTTGCTGTGGTGGTACCTACTAAGGATCAAACTGCAGAGACCACAGTTCAGGCCATTTGTAAACACTTTATTCAAGTGTATGGTTGCCTGAAGAGAATACACTCTGATCAGGGAGCCTATTTCCAAGTTAACGTTATAACGGAGTTACTACAATTGTATGGTGTGCGGCAGTCCCAGACTATGTTACCATCCACCAAGCAATGGAGCTTGCGAAAGGTTCAATAGAACTTTGTTGCATATGTTGGGGACCCTAGAACAAGAGCAAAAAAGTTGTTGGCCTGAATTGATACCAGAGTTAATGTGGGCGTACAATAATCATGGGCATAGTGCAACTGGGTTCTCTCCATACATGATGTTGTTTGGAAGGCCTGGAAGGGAGGTTGTGAAACTGAATTTTTCAGCGCCAGAAGAGTTCGATTATCAAACTCCGTAAACATGGATATGGCACCATAAGTGCAAACTGGAAGCGGTACATAAGCTGGTAATAGAGCGATTACAAAATTATCCTCACCACGACTGGGGGGTGGTGTCCAATGAAACATTTCAGAACAAGGATCGAGTTCTGGTGCGAGTTACTCGACCAGATGAGAAGCTGGCTGATCAATGCAAATAAAGTCTCCTCGGAAGGCAGTGTGTATACAATTATTCCTGAAAGAAGTGAGGGTCCTTGTTGCACGGTGCATAGAAATTGGGTGTAACGATGTGTGTCAGTCACTCCCGAACTGCAGGGTGAGAAGCCAAGGCCACCCAGTCCAGGGCTATTGATGGAATGATCAGGTGACATCTGGTATGATTGTTTTGATGAGCTTGAGATAGAAATGAGACCCCGAATAAGAATTCCTGAAAATCCAGAAAATCCTCTGGGGGGTAGGGATAACATCTGACATGTTTGTTTGTTCCTGAGAAGTGGATCTGCGGAGATCAAAGAGGATTACTGCTGGTATTCCCCCAAGAGATATGATCCTGATCAGTATGTGTTAACTGTTAATTGTGCAGATAATGATGATCGGGACGACTAATTATAAGTGGGGTGGAGTGTAAGAGGGTGTATAGAGCTATGCCTGTAGCGATGACATTTGACCACTAGATGTCAGTAACTCTCAATGTTATTCTAAATTTTATTAAAAATAAAACTTAAATAATTTTATGAATACTGCGATTTGAATAATAGATGAACTATGCAGTAAATCTGAGCAGGATTAAAGTTTTGTTGTGACGGTTGATTGTCACGGGAAAGATGAGAGAGGAGACGCCCTCAGACTAAAATTCCTGGGGGGTTTTGTCTATGGAGAAAGAAAAATCCGGAGTAGATATACCTGTTTTATTTCCGATTTCCTCTCTCATAAGTTCAGCAGTTTTATGTTCCTGTGATTGAGGACGTTTGGGACAATAACCTTCTATCCCAGTTTGGAGGAGTTTGGGGAAAAGCACAGCAATGGGATAAACATTGGAAGGCGTTGTCCATTTTGTAAAGTGTGACACAACGCCCACGGAGGGTGAAGCAACCCATGTTTTAAACACGTAGATGAGGTACCTCATATTCTTATTCCAAATCTTGAATTCTTTCTGACCGGTCCAACAAGTTAGACAGGGTCAATTAGGTGCATAAACCAACCTTACTGTAATGACTAGTCTTTAGGAGACAATGTCAGTGAGGCATGTATGGGGTTAAAATAATAAGGATTGTGGATGACACGGTGTAAAGATCAGAAAGGCCACAGCCCCTGGGGAAAATCCCAAGGCACCTACCTGTCTGGATTGGATTTGTATTTGATTTTATTTGGGGTTTTTTTGTTTTTTTTTGTTTTTTTTTTACTTGCTGCTAAAATACTTTGCTAATGTCTTTATTCTTGCAAAAGAAAAGAAAGCAAAAAATTGAATATAGTTATTTATATTATATGTTATTTCTAGGTAGGAGTATCTGGGTTGTAATTCAATTATTGGTACAACTGAAAATGATTATATTAAGGTCCCAGAAGGTTTTTTTAGATTGGGGATAGTGTTGAGACTGTAAACTGGAAGAACATTCACATTTTACGGCTTCTCTTTAGGAACTAACCCTGTTTAAGTCCGGACGTATTTAGGGGAGGGAGGTGACATTACTGGCTCAGAAGAAGATATCTCTTTATTGGGACCAGAGATATGTGGCTGTTCTTCTGGTAGGTAAAACAAGATATATACATTTTTGTGTACGAGTTGTTGGGTAGAGGATTATAATAATAATAATAATAATAATAATAATAATAATAATAATAATATTAAAATACTGGGATTGAACTGTTTATTTCATTCATTTTTCTTCTCCAGATAAACAGGGGAGAGATTTGTTATAAATCTGGTTATTGTTTTACTTCCCTATTTAAAATTCATTTTCCCTGCCGGTGGCATCACTGTATAAAAACGGATTCAAATCCCCGCTGTTGCTGAGGGTGTTACACGCATATTGGAGTGCAGATTTAGTTGGAATGGTTTGCAGGTGTCATGTCACATTGGCACAGAGCACCTGAGCTGCCAGAACAGCAGAAACCCCCCATAATTGACCTCCATTTTACAAACTGCAACCCTCAATGAATTCATCCAGTGGTGCAGTGTGCATATTAACACTACAGGTGTGTCACAAAACTTTATGCTATTGGGTGGTGAAATTTTTTTTTTATATTTTTACAAATTTAAATATTGTTTTATCCCCAAATTTCCAATTTTCACAAGGGAAATTGGTAAAAAAAAAGGCCCCATATTGTGCTACAGAAGTTCTCCTGAACATGATAGTATCCCACATGTGACTGTACAGTACTGTTTGGCTTTACCACAGGGCTCAGGAGGGAAGGCGTGTCATTTGATTTTTGTTGCACAAATTTTTCTTGAATAGTTTGCAGACTGCAATTGCAGAAACCCTAAGGGCTAGAACAGAAGAAATCCCTCTCAAGTGACCAAATTGTGGAAACTACACCCCTCTGAGAATTCAGCTATGGTTGTAGTGACGATTTAGTCTCAGGAAAATACCCATGGTGTCAAACACAGTGAATGTTGCAGAATTAACCCCTTCACCCCCGGCCACTAAAACACCCTAATGACCGGGCCATTTTTTGCAATTCTGACCAGTGTCACTTTGACAGGTTATAACTCTGGAACGCTTCAACGGATCCTGGCGATTCTGAGATTGTTTTTTCGTGACATATTGTACTTCATGTCAGTGGTAAATTTAGGCCGATATTTTTTGCGTTTATTTGTGAACATTTAGGAAATTTGGCGAAAATTTTGAAAATTTCGCAATTTTCAAACTTTGAAAATTTATGCCCATAAATCTGAGAGATATGTCACACAAAATAGTTACTAAATAACATTTCCCACTTGTGTACTTTACATCAGCGCAATTTTCGAAACAAATTTTTTTTCCGTTAGGAAGTTAGAAGGGGTCAAAGGTCATCAGCAAATTCTCATTTTTCCAACAAAATTTACAAAATAATTTTTTTTAGGGACCACATTACATTTGAGGTGACTTTGAGAGGCCTAGGTGACAGAAAATACCCAAAAGTGACCCCATTCTAAAAACTACACCCCTCACACTGCTCAAAACCACATCCAATAAGTTTATTAACCCTTTAGGTGCTTCACAGGAACCAAAGCAATGTGGAAGGAAAAAATGAAAATTTTACTTTTTAACACAAAAATGTTACTTTAGCCATAAAATTTTCATTTTTACAAGGGAGAAAAGAGAAAGTACACAATACAATTTATTGTGCATGTTCTCCTGAGTACGCTGATACCCCATATGTGGTAAAAATCAATTGTTTGGGCGCACGGCAGAGCTCGGAAGGGAAGGAGCGCCATTTGAATTTTTGAACGCAAAATTAGCTGCACTCATTAGCGGACGCCATGTCGGGTTTGAAGACCCCCTGAGGTGCCTAACCAATGGAGCTCCCCCACAAGTGACCCCATTTTGGAAACTAGAGCCCTCAAATAGTTTTTCTAGATGTTTGGTGAGCCCTTTGAACACCTGGGGGCTTCACAGAAGTTTATAGCGTTGAGCCGTGAAAAGAAAAAAAATTTTTTTTACCACAAAACGGTTGCTTCAACTAGGTAGCTTTTTTTTTCACAAGGGTAACAGGAAAAAATGCACCATAAAATGTATTGTGCATTTTCTCCTGAGTACGCAGATACCTTATATGTGGTGGAAATCAAATGTTTGGACACACAGCAGTGCTCGGAAGGCAAGGAGCGCCATTTAAATTTTTGAGTGCAAAATTAGCTGCACCTGTTAGCGGACGCCATGTCGGGTTTGAAGAACCCCTGAGGTGCCTAAACAATGGAGCTCCCCCACAAGTGACCCCATTTTGGAAACTAGAGCCCTCAAATAATTGTTATAGATGTTTGGTGAGCACTTTGAACACCTGGGGGCTTCACAGAAGTTTATAGCGTTGAGCCGTGAAAAGAAAAAAATTTTTTTTTACAACAAAATGGTTGCTTCAACTAGGTAGCTTTTTTTTTCACAAGGGTAACAGGAAAAAATGCACCATAAAATGTATTGTGCATTTTCTCCTGAATACGCAGATACCTCATATGTGGTGGAAATCAAATCTTTGGACACACGGCAGTGCTCGGAAGGCAAGGAGCGCCATTTGAATTTTTGAGTGCAAAATTAGCTGCACTCATTAGCGGACGCCATGTGGGGTATGAAGACCCCCTGAGGTGCCTAAACAATGGAGCTCCCCCACAAGTCACCCCATTTTGGAAACTAGAGCCCTCAAATAATTTTTCTAGATGTTTGGTGAGCACTTTGAACACCTGGGGGCTTCACAGAAGTTTATAGCGTTGAGCCGTGAAAAGAAAAATTTTTTTTTTTACCACAAAACGGTTGCTTCAACTAGGTAGCTTTTTTTTCACAAAGCTATCAGGAAAAAATGCACCATAAAATGTATTGTGCATTTTCTCCTGAGTACGCAGATACCTCATATGTGGTGGAAAGTAATTGTTTGGGCGCATGGCGGGGCTCAGAAGAGAAGGAGCGCCATTTGACAGCAAAATTGGTTGGAATCATTAGCGGACGCCATGTCATGTTTGGAGACCCCCTATGGTGCCTAAACAGTGGAGTTCCCCCACAGGTGACACCATTTTGGAAACTAGAGCCCTCAAATAATTTTTCTAGATGTTTGGTGAGCACTTTGAACACCTGGGGGCTTCACAGAAGTTTATAGCGTTGAGCCGTGAAAAGAAAAAAAATTTTTTTTACCACAAAACGGTTGCTTCAACTAGGTAGCTTTTTTTTCACAAGGCTATCAGGAAAAAATGCACCATAAAATGTATTGTGCATTTTCTCCTGAGTACGCAGATACCTCATATGTGGTGGAAAGTAATTGTTTGGGCGCATGGCGGGGCTCAGAAGAGAAGGAGCGCCATTTGACAGCAAAATTGGTTGGAATCATTAGCGGACGCCATGTCACGTTTGGAGACCCCCTATGGTGCCTAAACAGTGGAGCTCCCCCACAAGTGACACCATTTTGGAAACTAGAAGAAGGAGCGCCATTTGACTTTTCAAACGCACAGACGCAGTGCACTGATCGGCCGCTGCAGGACGCACGGTCGGATGCGATAAAAAAAAGCGTCGGGGATACGTAAAAAAAAAAGTCACGCCAAAAATTGAGCAGGGATGCCGATCCGTTATCTGCATCCCTGATCAGCGCTTGGCGGGACGCACGGACGGATGCGATACAAAAAGCGTCGGGGATACGGAAAAAAAAGTCACGCCAAAAATTGAGCAGGGATGCCAATCCGTTATCAGCATCCCTGATCAGCGCTTGGCGGGATGTACGGACGGATGCGATACAAAAAGCGTTGGGGATACGGAAAAAAAAGTCACGCCAAAAATTGAGCAGGGATGCCGATCCGTTATCTGCATCCCTGATCAGCGCTTGGCGGGACGCACGGACGGATGAGGTGTAAAAATGGACAGGGGATACGGAAAAAAAAAAAAAAGTTATACTCACAGTACCCAGAGGACTAGCAGGAGGATCACTGACCAGAAGAGCTGCAGAGGAACAGATGGCAGAGAGATGGACAGCTTTACAGGAGCAGCAGGCAGATCAGCAGAATGCCCAGGAAGGACCCAGCGATGGACGCAGATGTGATCAGGCCGGTGAAGACAGGTAAGAGGACGTCGGGGGAGAGCAGAGGGGGAGACGGGGGGGTGAGAGCAGAGGGGGGGTTGAGAGCAGAGGGGGGGGAGCAGAGGGGGAGGGGGTAGAGCAGAGGGGGAGACCGGAGATGGAGCTGCAGAAGCAGAACAGAGATAATGGGGGAGGTCAGATCGCGGGGGAGCAGATCGGGATGTCGGGGGGGGGGTGGGGGGGGTGGTGGGGGTTGGGGGGAGCAGATCGTGGGGGGGGCACGGCAGGGGCTATCACGGCAGCGCGCAGGGGCACCACGGGAGCGCGCACGGGCTGGCTGCAAAGTGAGCACAGTACTCACGTGCAGCAGCAGCGGTGACCTCAGCTACGGCGGCGGCGGCAGCAGCGGCGGTGGCGTGGTACCACAAGTACCAGCCACTGCACGCTGCAGACATGTTGGGGGAGGGCTCGCAGGCCAGCACAGGCCTGGGGAGGGCGGCCACCGGCAGATCAGACCGCCCCACTGCACACTGATTGGAGCGATTGCGCGTCATAGCTCGATCGCTACAATCAGTGCTGCAGGGGCTGGGGCGACATGTTTGAGGTCCACCTATGATATGCTGCAGCAGCTGCGGCATCTCATAGCTGGATCTCACAGGATCGCACTAATTCGGGCATTATTTTTGCCGAAATTAGTGCGATCGATGTGGTTGGCGGTTCAGATTTGAACAGCCAATCACATCGATCGTGGATAGGGGGTGGCGATGCCGCCCCCCCTGGGGTCAAGCAAAGGTCCCCTGCTGTAAGAAACAGCAGGGGACATCATTTGAAAGCCGTTGCTATGGCCACGGCAATCAAATGAAGTTTAGGCCGTAAAATTACGTCCCTGGTCGTTAAGTCACGTTAAAATAGGACGTAATTTTACGGCCCGCGGTCGTGAAGGGGTTAAACATTGAAAAGAATTCTTTGTTTTGCCCAGTACATTGTAGTGCCTGTACATTGTGCCCAGCTCGTGCTTCTGGAAACCTGCCCTTCATACATTTAGGGGGCTCTCTTCACTACAACAATGCCAGACATGTGAATGCTAATTGTAGTTTAGGCACATTGTGGGGCTTAGAAGAGAGGTTCACATTTGCTTTTGGGAGTGCAGATTTTGCTGTATTTTTTTTTGAGAGGTGAAGCCAAAGTGTTTTTCCAGAGCCTTTGTGCTACCAGTAATGTGGAAGCCCCCTATATTTCTGATAACCGATGACGGACCTGGGTGGGGACTCGTGTTTTTGTGGGTTTGGTTGAATGTTATTTAGTAATGATTTTGATACAGAACATTTTGGATCAGTTCAAAGTTCTCTTCTGCTCTATGATGAGCACTTACATCGGGTTTTCCATCTACATCTCCGAAATATGGGATTCAAGTGAAACCCATGACAGAGCCATTCAGTAATGATGCAGCGGAGTTACTCTGGACTCTGTTTGGCCTCTGTTCAACAGTGTCTGTCTTTTCAAAGGTGAACAAAACTGTTGATGACCGCACTTTTGTGCATACTTAAAAAAGGCGTAACAAGATGGAGACTACAGGCCAGAGGTGAGGTCAAAATGTCTCCCTCATTACAGTGAATTATTCATTGGAAATTTTGTCTGAATCACGTTTTTCAGAGATTTAGAGTACGTCCCAACAATCTGCACACTCTGTGTCCTGGATGCAGCATGTCTTCCCCTGCGGATATTCAAGTGTTCTCCACAGAAAACCACAGCTGCCCATGCCCAAGATCAGGGTGTATGGTGCTGTGCACTTTCACTCTTTTTTCCCAGCTGTGAACAATCACTTCTCAGCAGCATAAATTCAAAGGACCGGAAGTAGCACCACATGTCAGTTTATACTGTGGAGAAAAGAAACAAAGTGGCCATGGGATTTGTATAAATCCATCCACTGTACTTGTACCGCACAACTAAGTGGTTTGGACTCAGTGAACATAAGCTGCATCCAAAACGCTGCTATTTTGATTGTAGGAACGTACCCTTACACATAATATCCAGTGCAAGCGCTCAGCGTAGAATGCAGGATAAATATGAGCTGCACCATACTGTGATCTTTTAGAGGCAAAATGAACAATGTATTTTTACGCCGTTCACCTTGTGGTATGTGAATCAGCGGCTTTATTTCTCAGGTTAGTGCAATCACAGATATACCAGATATATATATTCTTTAGTTTTGGCGACTATTACACTAAAAACGCTTCTTACAAAATAAAGGTTTTTTTGGATCACCAGATTTTGAAGGCTATAGTTATTTTATTTTTCTGCTGACAGAGTCATGTGAGGGCTTGTTTTTTTGCAGGATGAGTTGATGTTTTTACTGGTACCATTTTGTGCCACATAAAAGTTTTTGATCGCTTTCTATTCCACTTTTTGTGAAACAGAATTAAAAAGGAAAAGCAAATAAGGAATATTTTTTTTATGTTGTTCAGCATACCATTAAAGTGATAAGACCATTTTATTCTTTAGGTCAGTACAATTATAGCAAAATCACATTTATGTAGCTTTTTTTGTTTTGCCACTTTTACACTTAAACAGTATTTAACAGTTTTTTGCATTGCTGTATTCTGAAAGCTATAACTTTTTTATTCTTCTGCTGACAGAACAGTATGATGGCTTGTTTTTAACTGGACAAGAGGATATCTTCAGTGGTACCCCTTTTATTTTATATACTTTGTATTATATATATACTTTTTGGTAACGGTGTATTCCACTTTTTTGTGTGCTGTATAATGAAAAGACAGTTTTTACTATATTTTTATTTTAGGGGTTAACTACTGTGACAGGTTTTTTTAACTTGGTTTGTTATGGACGGGGCAATATCAAATATGTGTACTTTTTTTTTTAACAGAAATATAACTATTTATTGGAATATTTTTTATTATCTTTTTGTGCTTGATTTTCTGGATTTTTTTTAATATTTCTACTTTCTTTTATTTATTTTTGAACATTTTCACTTAGTCCTTATATGGGACATCATCCCACAGTACTCTGATCGCAGCTGCAATGTTTTGTCATGCTCAATCACTGCAGAACATCACAGCTGTCACAGCTGTACTGAGAAAGCCTGCTGCAGGTATGATCACACAGGCTTTCTGTAGTCAGGTGACCATGACAATGTTTGGGCCCTTGCGATTACATTGCAGGGGTCCCGATCGGAGGGGAGAGGGAGTTCCATTCCTCTCCCAATCCCCTAAGTGCCGCGATCGGCATCAATAGCAGCATTTAGGGGATTAAACAGCCAGTGACGGCGCAGGCACCATCCATGGCTGTGAGGGAGGGTGTTTGGCTGTTAGGTAAGCAGAGCCAGCCGCAATCACAAGTGCACAGCGCTCTCTTCCCTCTGATTGCCAGGACGTATTGGTATATCCTTGTTCGTTAAGTTACGTAAAAATAGGACATACTGATACGTTCTTGGTCACAAAGGTGCTAAAGGGAATCTGGTTCCAAGTTTTTGCTACCTGATCTGAGATCAGGATGATGTAGAGACAGAGACCCTGATTCCAGCGATGTGTCACTTATTGAGTTTTTGCTAACATTTTAATAAAATCAATGTTTTCTCTGCTGCAGATCTAGCAATTACACAAAAATATGCTAGACTACCTGACAGGACGCCACATAGTCCTCTAATGATAATCTACTGCTGATAAAAAAGGGATTTTATCAAAACTACGCTAAGCAGCCTAGTATGTGATACACCCCTGGAATCCAGATCTCTGCTCCTACGTTTTGCTACTCTCAAATTAGGTGGCAAAAACCTGGTGACAGATTCCCTTTAAACCTGTATGGGAAAACTCCAAAGCTGCTTAGCTCTGTACTAAGAAGTCACTCAGCCTCCACCTACATAATACATAAGTTTAATATAAGGGATCACTAGATACATACAGGATTAGTTGCTATGGACATATTGATTATGCTATTCAGAATTTCTGAAATATTTTCCCCATATAAGATAATCAAAGCCTTTGAATGTAATGTATTAAACTTTTACATTTTTTCTGTTTTACTATTAATACCATGATATAAGCTCATATTTGTTCATTTGAAGAGATTGACACCTGTAGGTTTGATTTGGCAACAGTTTTATTTTTATACAACAATTATATTTTTTAGGCTTAAAACTCACAAACAGTAAGCCGATTTTGGTTACAAGCCTTGTCATTCCATGTGCCATCTGTGAACATTTCTACACAATTTTCTTTCCCTTTCCCACTAGGCTCATTTTTCCTCCAGTTCGTGTAGTTCACATGCTGTCCACCCAAGTCCTGGAAGTCTCCCGGTGTTTCCCCTTCAATGATTCCTAAGTAGGCATATCTGTTGTGCAGCTTTAGGATTGTTAGGATTGCGCTGTTTTCCGCTGCATTCATAGGTGTAGCAATACTACCACCAACATTTTCGCATGTGGCTTTGGAAGTTTTAAAATCTACTTCTTTGCCGTTTGTTGCCAAAATTTTATCTTCCACATGCTGAATTTTTCCATCTAAGAATAAAACTAAAAAAAAATGACAAGTAACAAGATTAATAACTTAATTTATATAAAATAGCTGAGTTTTTTTCCTATGTATAGTAGATCAACACACTAGAATAATGCGGAACATGTTTAAGTCAGAACTAGAGTTAACATGTCTGTATTGGATTCAGGAGCTGACCTCCCTTCACATGCTGATTGCTGCTGTTAACCATTCAGATGCTGATGTCAACCATTTAGATGCTGCCGACAACTGTTCAGATATCATTGGCATTTTCAATTGGAAAAATAAATAGACAGATGTACCTTTGGCTATACTCTTAGCCACTGTTGTCCTACTGCTCTCTATACAAGTGAGCTGCAGCACAATAATATTTAAGTGACAAAGAGCATTAATGTTCAGGATAGATCTGTTATAGGGACTTAACACTGATGATTAATATGGGTGCTCACTAATCTCAGAAACTTTCCATTTTGTCCTGTTTTGTTGGGGAAATCCATTTAAAATGAAATGTATTACATTTTCATTCTAATTGTATCTGTCTATACAATCCTCAATTTATTTTCATCTCTCTGTCTGAATATATATATATACCTACCTCCTTCAAGTTTCTTTATGCGCTTGTTCATATGAACTAACTGATGCTGTAGCTCATCATCTTGTGATGCAGGGATACCTTAAGAATAGAATAATAAGAATGAAATATAAATTGTTAAATGTTAATCTCATGTATATTAGAATTTCAGGAAGATTTATAGATCACTTGGTATATTTACTCAGATAATTTGCAATGTTCTGCATCATTGACTATATAGACATTATGTGTGCCACCATATTGTCCCTCTATATAACAGCATACCCATAATAGGGATTTTAAAATTTGAATTGCATTGTAAAAATTGGATGTTTTCCCCTTTATGAAACTAGTTTACATTGCTTGGTGGAAACAAAAATTTAATTTTCTAATATGTAGATCATGCTCTATAATGATACACAACAAGTACAAGGCTATAGAAAACCAGAAAACCAAGATATTATTAAGGTACACCACCATACAAGAATGTAACTGTCTGGACTGCTTCTTCCAATTCCCATTCCTTCAGCTCCCTCGCAGCACATAGCTATAGATTTTATTATGGATCTACAGGTGTCTGTTGGGTGCTCTGACATTTAGCAGGTGGTTGACCGCTTCTCAGAGATGGCTCACTTTGTCCCACTGCTTGGTCTTTCATCAGCTCCCATGCTTGCTAAAGAGATCATCCAGCATATCTTCTGTCTCAATAGGTTCCCTCTTCCCATTGTCTCTGATATGGGTATTCAGTTCACATTCAGATTCTGGAGAGTCACTTGTAAACTTCTGAATGTGTCTTTGGATTTGTCTTCCGCATACTATCCACAGTCTAATGGCCAGGTAGAGCAGGTCAACCAAATTCTAACAACTTTTCTGCACCATTTCACAAATGCGCACCACTACAATTGGGCCAATCTGTTGCCTTGGGTGGAAATCTTGTACAATAATCATGTAAGTGATTCTTCAGTAAAGTTTCCTTTCTTCATTGTCTATGGTCAACAAGCAAACATTCCTCATCCTGTCTCAACCATTTATGATATTCAGGCAGCTGACAGTCTCACTAGGAATTGTTCTAAAATCTGGGAGCACACTAAAACCGAAATTAAGAAATCTTCCACACAGATGAAGAAACAAGCTGACAGAATTCCTGCATTTCCATCCTGGGGATAAGGTATGGTACTCTTAGAAATATATTTGACTCAAGGTTCCATCCTATAAGTTGGGTTCATTACTTGGTCCATTCAAAGTCATCAGGTGGATCAATGCTGTGTCCAACAAGTTAAAGCTTCTTGCCTCTTTAAATGAGCCCAAAGTCTGCCAATTGTTTCTTCTCAAGCCAGTCATCATAAGTCATTTCTTGAAAGATCCTTGTTCTACACCTGTGCCTATCTCCTCAGAAGATGTCTTTGAAGAAGAGAATATCTTGGCTATGAAGGAAGTAAAATCCCTATTTCTGATTGACTGGAAAGGATTTTGTCCCAAAGAGAGGTCATGGTAACCTAAGGAGACTATTCATGCCCCCCTTCTTCTAAAGAAATTCTTTCTTGGGCCTGGTGAGGAGGGGGCATAAGGATAGGAGTTACCATAACCTCAGCATTTGCCTTGTCCCGCCTCCTCGTCTCGGCAGGGACACCAGCGTACTCATCACCACAGCTTTTTTTTTCCCCACTCTCCAAGCTCCAGAGATTGAACATATCTCACAGGTCCTCTGGTAGCATTCTTATGGCACACACGTGCGCCCTCCCCACCTTTCAGGCACTCTAAAGTGTTCCCAGCCTATGGCTGGAAGTGATTTGTTATTTAAGGTGGAACCTTGCCCTCATGGCGATTGTAACTCTAGCTTTGCTCCTGTGATACCAGTCTTTGTGCTTGGTAATCCAGTTGTTGGTGAACTGTTGTATGCTATTTGGTGTGCAGTGGAAATATCCTTGTTCTTTGTTTATTTCCTCCATGTACTTTATTTCTCCCTGAGCACATATTGTCTTTATCTCTGTGTATGCTTGCAGTTATTTTGAGTCTATGTTTTCCCATGTCTGTCAGTATTTGTGGGATTCATTACTCCTGTTCCAGCCATCCCTGGGTCTGGTAGAGAGGGAGTGTTAGACCAGGGCTATTCAGGAGTCAGGGCTAAGCTGGCAGTACAGACTTCACAACTATCTGGCATACCTCTGGAATAAGAGATAGCTTAGGTTCTATAGTCTGAGGGCCAGTCTAGGTGCGCTTACTCCTAATTACCGTATCACACCCTGTGCCAGTCCCTGACCTTTGCATCAGCTGCTGCAGTACCTGGGACTGCCCTGAAGTTGTACTTTGTTTCTACCCGAAGCCCAGTTCATTGTCACTATCAGAGCCTCTGGTGAAAACCTGCCACACACATAGTCAAGTCTCTTCAGAATAAGCCTGGTCCTTGGTGCAGTGGGTGTACACCTGCTAACAATGAGTCTGAGGATAAGTTAAAGATAACAAAGGAATAAAACAAAAAAAATCAATATTCTTTGAATTTAAAAAAAAAGTTTAAAAATAGCGTTTCAAACTTATATAAAATAAAATAAATTGAAGTACAAGTTTCACATATTATTTTACCCGGAAGTCCGATGTCACCCTTCATGCCTTGTATTCCTTGTACACCTGGTGCTCCTGGTGCTCCTGTAAGTCCATCTCTTCCTGGTGGCCCTGTGCTTCCACCTGGTGGACCCATTGGTCCTGCAGTGCAAAATACATTTTATTAATTTCCTTTTGAACAGCAACCAAACACCTCTTATGATTTTCAAAGGCTCTGCTATGTATTTACACGGCTCGTAAAAATATATTATAGTTGCTGGAAGTTACATTTAATATGTCTGTTCTATTCAATGTTTATTCAATGTTATAAAATCCAATATCTTCAATCAGAAATGTCTGAAATCAGAACTCTGTCATAGATGTTATAACAGACAAGCAATTGAATTTTTTTCTTAAATGAAAAATATCATTAAAACATAGATTGCAGGTTGCTTCAAAAAAAATGTGTACACACTTTGAGTTTGAATTATCATAGAAAACCTATTCTCCATTCCACAAGGTTAAATTTCTGGGAGAAAGTAAAGTTATATTTCTCCAACAAGTGGCAGCAAAACTGTTGCTCTAGCTACTCAACCCAGTTAATGGCAAGGTAGTAACTTCAACATGGTGGACGTATTTTTGAGCTTTGAAGCACGGAAGCAGGTAATCAAGTAGTACTGGAGGTTTGAGAATGTTAATACGGTTCAAATATAGTGGAGAAGGGAGTATGATAAAGAACCACCTTCAAGGTTAACAATTACAAGTCTATGAGACAAGTTTGAAGTTCATGGAACAGTGTGTGATGTGCATAAAGACTGATCAGGGCGACCTCGTACAGGTACTGTACAAGTGATGAATCCTTAACTGCGGTCTTGGACCTGTTTCAGCGATCACCTCAAAAATCTTTAAGGCAAGGGGCACATGAGAGTAACATAAGTGCTAGCAGTGTGCTATGCATTCTGAAGAAAGGCAAGATTCATGTGTACATTCCAAGGGTGGTGCAACAATTTAGTGTCGACGATCCAGATTGAAGGTTGGAATTTTGTGAATGGATTCAGGAAATGGTGATACATGAATCGAGATTTATGGGTAGCATAATTTGGTTGGATGAAGCCCCATTCAAACTTAATGGAACATTCAATAGGCACAATTGTGTTTACTTGGCTGAAGATAATCCTCACATAACAATTGAAAAGCTGCAAATTTGCCATGTGTAAATGTGTGGTGTGGTTTGTCAAGGGGACTCATTGGACCATTCCAATTTCAAGGTACTGAAACTGGAGAAAATTACCTAACCATTCTTGCTGATTCCTTATTCCCTGCCATTCGTGCATTATACGGTGCACAAACGTAAACCACACAACCTGGACATTCTTTCGAATGAGATTCAAGTATCGTGTAGAGAAATCTCATTGGACACTTTGATATGATGTACGGAATCAGCGGTGTCTCGAACTCAGAAATATGATGATGCTGAAGGCCACCATTTTGAAGATTTTTAATATTTTCATCAAAAAGTACATGTATGTTATTTACATTTTATATTTCCAGAAATGTAATCTTTAAGAACGGGAAATACATTTTCCATACATATATATATATATATAGATATATATATATATACATATATATATATATATATATATCTATATATATACATATACATTTTCTATACATTTTTTAAGCACTATATGTATATATATATATATATATATATATATATATATATATATATATGTATATATATATATATATATATATATATATAGACCTGGTTACATGGACATTAAGGTAAGCTTTCACGAGGTGTAACATGAAAAGCAGCATACTATACAAGCTCAGTAGTAATACAATATCCTGTGACACTACAGTATAATCTAATATTAAGCTCAAATATCCAGAAAACCTCTTTTCTAATAAGCAATGTTGCCTCTCTGCCTCCTCCAGAATTTAGAAATGTTCAGTACCATAGTGGATGAATGAATTAATGTTACCTCAATAAATATTTGTAAATTACCTGTCAGGCTAAGGAGGTTTCTCTCTTACATTGCTGGCATACAAGATAACTTTCTATTAGTTCATACAAGAGATATGAGTAAAAGAAGTCTTCCCAACACAATTTTTTTGTAAACTTTTCCAAGCATGCATATATTAAAATTTAGTTGTAATAAACTACTTAGTGATTGATATTGTCCCTGGTTTTCAGCACTGCACTGATTATCTTGAATCCTGAAACTTCAGCTCACACTAACTGGAACACACAGGTTAAAGTTTGAAATGGAAGTTGACTTCATACTTTTACTATTGAAGAGTGGATTAGGCAAAATTTCAATAAGCCTGTTCGTATGACATCTTGCCATGGACCTTTGTGGGTGCATGAGCAGAACCCTCCTGGGCCTACCAAACCTGGAAGCCCTGGTTGAGCCTAAGATGCCTAGGGATTTCAGCATGGCCAACTGTGATCTGAAGATATGACAAGGACCGGACAAGTAGCAGGGAAGAGCAGAGTCGCTGGAGTAGTGAGCTGTAAGGGGACTATAAATATTGTTTTTATTTTTTAACATTTTGATGACCTTATATGGTTTGTTAGCCACCATTTTGCTGAAACCACTCAGAAACTAAATACAAAAATCCACATTTTGACAAACGCAGATTTTTTTTTAAAATACAAGTAGATCCACTTGAATTTATTCACTCATTTCTAAATGTGGAGCTTCAAGCTACTATTGCTATTGAGTTTGCATACATTGCTAACCCCTTCAGCCCCGGAGCACTTTCCGTTTTTGCGTTTTTGTTTTTTGCTCCCCTTCTTCCGAGAGCCGTAACTTTTTTATTTTTCCGTCAATCTTGCCATATGAGGGCTTGTCTTTTGCGGGATAAGTTGTACTTTTAAATGAAGCCATACGTTTTACCATATAGTGTACTGGAAAACAGCAAAAAAATTCCAAATGCGGAAAAATTGCAAAAAAAGTGTGATGGCACAATAGTTTTGGGGATGTTTTATTCATGGTGTTCACTATATGGTAAAACTGATGTGTGGGTATGATGCCTGAGGTCGGTGTGAGTTTGTAGACACCAAATATGTATAGATTTACTTGTATCTAAGGGGTTAAAAAAAATTCACAAGTTTGTCCAATAAAAGTGGCGCACGTTTTGTGCCATTTTCCAAAACACGTAGCGTTCTTAGTTTTTGGGATCTATGGCTCAGTGATGGCTTATTTTTTGCGTCTCGAGCTGACGTTTCTAATGGTACCATTTTTGCGCAGATGCTACGTTTTGATCGCCTGTTATTGCATTTTGCGTAAAACTTGCGGCGACTAAAAAAACGTAATTTTGCCGTTTGGAATTTTTTTGCCACTACGCCGTTTACCAATCAGATTAATTGATTTTATATTTTGATAGATCGGGCATTTCTGAACGCGGCGATACCAAATATGTGTATGTTTATTTATTTTTTAACCCTTTAATTTTCAATGGGGGGGAAGGGGGGTGATTTGAACTTTTAGGTTTTATGTTTATTTTTTATAACTTTTTTTTTTACTTTTTTTTTATTTTACTAGTCCCCCTAGGGGGCTATAGTGATGAGCAATCCGATCGCTCTTATCTATCTGCTGATCACAGCTATACAGCTGTAAACAGCAGATACAGTCACTTTCTGTTTCCCTCTGCTCCGTGCCGAGGGAAAACGAAAGTGAAACATCATAGCTGCAGGCGTCATCACATGACCCTGTGCTACAATGGCAACCACCGATAGTCACGTGATCACGCACGTGACTTCCGGTGGGGGCGGCGGTAAGTAAAAAACATGGCCGCGCGCATATAGATCTTGCTGCCAGACTTTGGCAGCAAGATTTAAGGGGTTAATGGCCGCGGGTGGAAGCGATTCCACCCGCGGCTAGCAGGCACACATGTCAGCTGTTGAAAACAGCTGATATGTGTGCCGACCGCCGCCTGCCCGAGGCAGGGGACGGGGCTTAACGGGACACGCTCCACGACGGATATATCCGTCCATGGTCGTGAAGGGGTTAAAGTGATTTCTCGTCTACACATAAACCCATGTGTGATCCGGCAAGTTAGAGTTGAAAATTCACATCTCAGAAGAGGACTGGAGTGATGCTAAGGTCAAGGAAGACTGTCATCGGTAAGTACTTTAATACAACTAAATCATACTGCATACATATTTAGAAAAGTTAGGGAGCATACTGTAAAAAAATAAAATATATATATATGAAATGTTCTTACCAGGTACACCTGTATCTCCTTTCATGCCATCCCTGCCATCTCTTCCGGGAACACCATTCTGTCCTGGTGTGCCTGGAATCCCAGGTGCTGCTGCACATTTATCCAAAGACTGAGCATGACATGTCACTAGTATTACTGTGACAAATATTGACAGCTGGAAATACATTTTTCTGGGCTATCTGCAATGAAAGTGAATGTCACCTTATATAAATTATATTTCACTCATTTAAAAATAAACCTAAGACTAGTTTCATGGCACATACCAGGAATTTGCAAACATGCTTAAAACCTCTCAATTTACACTATATACTGAAAAACTATGGTATTGCAGTATACAATATAAGTGATCAGGTTATCACAGCTTCTCTAAGTGAACTAAAAATAAAAAATATAGTTTTAAAAATATTTAAAATTTAAAACCACCTTCAATTTTCCCCATTAAAAATAAAAAAATTATAAAAAAAACAGTTTATGGCCATGTTTTTAAAAGTTCCGTTTATCAAAATATAAAAATAATTAACCCATGTGGCAAAAGCCATAAAGAGATAAAAATGTAAATGCCAAAACTGAGTTTTTTTCAGTCACCACAGCTCCCTAAAAATGCAATAAAACATGACCAAAATATCATATGGTAAGGTCCAAAATTATTTGGACAGTTACCCAATGTTCATGATTTCGGCTCTGCATGCACATATGTTTTGGTCAAAATGAAACAATTTAGGTGCAATTGAGGTATAGACTTTCAGATTTAATGAAAGAGGTTGAACAAAAAAAATCCTGTGAAATATTTAGGAAATACAACATTTTTTCTACAAGGCCTGTACCCTGTGTTGGACCCTCTGTAATAGCTCTCATGAAATCTGTATCCTAATTTTATATATATATATATATATATATATATATATACATATATACAGTGTGTCCACCCATATCTTGTCCACCGCCATTAACTTGAGAGCGGTGGCAGCTATAGGCATAGAAGTGGTGTCTAGGTATAGTAAAGTAGCCATGCGCTACGCAATGAAACCACCTATAGTGCCACCTGGTGGAAAACAACGGAGTTAGCATTTTTATCTCAAATACAGAACGAGATAGAGAAAAAAGTGAATTAAAAAATTGTAGGACATCATCAATTCAATACGAATCGACACCTTGCATACAGAAATGCTATGATATGAAACTAATGACCCCCTCAAAACATTGAATGCTGGTCACGCATATAGCGCTCATTTAACTTTAATGCTCAAAGTCTCCAGTGTCAGCTGCAATGCACATCTGGACTCTGGACAGCATATAGTGTCTTGCTGCACGTTGTGCAATATGGTAGGTTACATGTTTGCACAAGCATCTGCTGTAATACATCGTCGTAGGTCCTGCAATGTTGGTGGGGGGGTCGCATACACCTGCTGTTTGATGTGACCTCACAGAAAGAAGTCCAATGGGGTCAGGTCAGGTGAGTGTGGAGGCCACTCCACGCAGCCACCATACCCAATGACTTGTAGGAAGGTCTCCATGAGGTATCGCTTCACGTCTGCAGCCTTGTGAGTTTTACACATTCTAATCATAGCATTTCTGTATGCAAGGTGTTGATTCATATTGAATTGATGATGCCCTACAACTTAGTAATTCACTCTTTTTCTCTATCCCGTTCCGTTTTTGAGACAAAAATGCTAACTCCGTTGTTTTCCACCAGGTGGTGTTATAGGTGGTTTTGGTTAATGGCGGTGGACAGGATATGGGTGGACACACTATATATATATATATATATATATATATATATATATATATATATATACGTATATTTATATATATGTACATATATATATAAAGTTCAGATATATATACATATATATATATTAGACTAAGATAATGAAGCACCTATTCCTGGTGTTTTTTTGCCACTTGGGTGAATGTTGTAAAGGTTTTTTTTATAACCTTGGAACGGATTCTGCGAACACCCATCGCTGTTGTCTTCTGTTGATGTCCAGACCTTTTTAAGTTCTCAAGCTCACCAATGCACTCTTCTTTTTGTGAAATGTACCAAACTATTGATTTGGCCACTCTTAACATTTCTGATATCTCTCTGATAGAGTTCTTCTTTTTTCAGGCTAATGATGGTCTATTTCTCTTCCATTGAGACTTCCTTTGACCCCATATTGTGGGTTCACAGAAACAGCTTTTAAACCCAAATGCAACACTTGGAATCAGTTCCAGACCTTTTACCTGCTTATTTGATGATAAATTAATGAGGAAATAGTCCATGTAGTTATTAAAAAGCTTTAGAAATAAATGATCAAATTACTTTTGCTCCCTTGAAAAAAGAGGCAGATAGATATTAACCCCTTCACGACCGCGGGCAGTAAAGTTACGTCCTATTTTAACGTGACTTAACGACCAGGGACGTAACTTTACTGCCTAAAGTTCATTTGATTGCCGTGGCCATAGCAACGGCTTTCAAATGATGTCCCCTGCTGTTTCTTACAGCAGGGGACCTTTGCTTGACCCCAGGGGGGGGGTGGCATCGCCACCCCCATCCACGATCGATGTGATTGGCTGTTCAAATCTGAACCGCCAACCACATCGTTCGCACTAATTTCGGCAAAAATAATGCCAGAATTAGTGTGATACTGTGAGATCCTGCTATGATCTATTGTAGCAGCTACAGCAGATCATAAATGGATCTCAAACATGTCGCCCCACAGCCCCTGCAGCACTCATTGGAGCGATCGTGCTATGACGTGAAATTGCTCCAATCAGTGTGCAGTGGGGCGGTCTGATCTGCAGGTGGCCGCCCTCCCCAGGCCTGTGCTGGTCTGGGGACCCTCCCCCAGCATGTCTGCAGCATGCACTGGCTGGTACTTTTGGTACCACGCCACCGCTGCTGCTGACGCCGCCGCCTCTGATGTCACCGCTCTTGCTCCAATGGTAAGTATTCCGCTCCCTGCTCGCTCCCGCGATAGCTCCTGCGCGCTCCCATGAAGGCCCCTGCGTGTTCTCGTGATGGCCCCTGCCCGTGCCCCCCCCGATCTGCCCCCCCTCACCCCGATCTGCCCCCCCGGAATCCCGATCTGCTCCCCACGCGATCTACCTGCCTCCTCTGTCATCTCTATTCTGCTTCCTAAGTTCCTTCCTTCTGTCTTTGCTTCTCCGCCCCCTCTGCTCTCCCCCTCTGCCCCCCTCCCCCTTTCCCCCCCCTCGACGTCCTCTTACCTGCCTTGACCGGGTCCTCCGAGGTCTTCACTGGCCCGATCACATCTGCCTCCATCGCTGGGTCCTTCCTGTTCCTGGGTCTGCTGCTGATCTGCCCAACGTCCTGCCTGCTGCTCGTGTAAAGCTGTCCATCTCACTGCCTTCTTGTTCCTCTGCAGTTCCTCTGGTCAGTGATCCTCTTGATACTGTGAGTATAACTTATTTTTTTCTTGTATCTTGTCCATTTTTACACCTCATCCGTCCCTGCGTCCCGCCAAGCGCTGATCAGGGATGCAGATAACGGATCTGCATCCGTGGTCAGTTTTCAGCGGGACTTTTTTCTTCCCATATCCCCGACGCTCCTTCTATCTCATTTGTCCATGCATCCCGCCGAGCGCTGATCAGGGATGCACATAACGTATCTGCATCCGTGGTCAGTTTTCGGCGGGACTATTTTACGTATTCGTGACGCTTTTTGTATCGCATCTGTCCATGCGTCCCGCCAAGCGCTGATCAGGGATGCACATAACGGATCGGCATCCCTGCTCAATTTTTGGCGTGACTTTTTTCCGTATTTGCGACGCTTTTTGTATCACATCCGTCCGTGCGCCCCGCCGAGCGCTGATCAGGGATGCACATAACGGATCGGCATCCCTGCTCAATTTTTGGCGTGACTTTTTTCCGTATTCACGACGCTTTTTGTACCACATCCGCCCGTGCGTCCCGCCGAGCGCTGATCAGGGATGCACATAACGGATCGGCATCCCTGCTCAATTTTTGGTGTGACTTTTTTCCGTATCCCCAACGCTTTTTGTATCTCATCCGACCGTGCGTCCTGTAGCGGCCAATCAGTGCACCGCGTCTGTGCGTTTGAAAAGTCAAAAGGCGTTCCTTCTCTTCTGAGCCCTGCCATGCACCCAAACAATTACTCTCCACCACATATGAGGTATCTGCGTACTCAGGAAAAATTGCACAATACGTTTTATGGTGCAGTTTTTTCTGATACCGTTGTAAAAAAAAAAGGTACCTGGTTGATGCAAAAATTTTGTGGTTAAAAAAAAAAAAATAATTTTCACGGTTCAACGTTATCAACTTCTGTGGAGCCCCTGGGGGTACAAGGGGCTCACCAAATATCTAGTTAAATTCCTTGAGGGGTCTAGTTCCAAAATGGGGTTATTTGTGGGGGCGCTCCACTGTTTAGGCACCATAGGGGGTCTCCAAACGTGACATGGCGTCCGCTAATGATTCCAACCAATTTTGCTGTCAAATGGCGTTCCTTCTCTTCTGAGCCCCGCCATGCACCCAAACAATTACTTTCCACCACATATGAGGTATTTCCGTACTCAGGAGAAATTGCACAATACGTTTTATGATGCATTTTTTCCTGATACACTTGTGGAAAAAAAAGCTACCTGGTTCAAGTGACAGTTTTGTGGTGAAAAAAAAAAATTGTATTCATGGCTCAACATTATCAACTTCTGTGGAGCCCCTTGGAGCTCGCTAAACATCTAGATAAACTCCTTGAGGGGTCTAGTTTCCAAAATGGGGTCACTTGTGGGGGAGCTCCACTGTTTAGGCACCATAGGGGGTCTCCAAACGTGACATGGAGTCCACTAATGATTCCAACCAATTTTGCTGTCAAATGGCGCTCCTTCTCTTCTGAGCCCCTCCATGCACCCAAACAATTACTTTCTACCACATATGAGGTATCTGCGTACTCAGGAGAAAATGCACAATACATTTTATGGTGCATTTTTTCCTGATACCCTTGTGAAAAAAAAAGCTACCTAGTTGAAGCAACCGTTTTGTGGTAAAAAAAAAAATTTCTTTTCACGGCTCAACATTATAAACTTCTGTGAAGCCCCCAGGTGTTCAAAGTGCTCACTAAACATCTAGAAAAATTATTTGAGGGCTCTAGTTTCCAAAATGGGGTCACTTGTGGGGGAGCTTCATTGTTTAGGCACCTCAGGGGGTCTTCAAACCCGACATGGCGTCCGCTAATGAGTGCAGCTAATTTTGCACTCAAAAATTCAAATGGCGCTCCTTGCCTTCCGAGCCTTGCCGTGTGTCCAAACATTTGATTTCCACCACATATGAGGTATCTGCGTACTCAGGAGAAAATGCACAATACATTTTATGGTGCATTTTTTCCTGATACCCTTGTGAAAAAAAAAACTACCTAGTTGAAGCAACCGTTTTGTGGTAAAAAAAAAAAAATTCTTTTCACGGCTCAACGTTATAAACTTCTGTGAAGCCCCCAGGTGTTCAAAGTGCTCACCAAACATCTAGAAAAATTATTTGAGGGCTCTAGTTTCCAAAATGGGGTCACTTGTGGGGGAGCTTCATTGTTTAAGCACCTCAGGGGGGTCTTCAAACCCGACATGGCGTCCGCTAATGAGTGCAGCTAATTTTGCACTCAAAAATTCAAATGGCGCTCCTTGCCTTCCGAGCCTTGCCGTGTGTCCAAACATTTGATTTCCACCACATATGAGGTATCTGCATACTCAGGAGAAAATGCACAATACATTTTATGGTGAATTTTTTCCTGATACCCTTGTGAAAAAAAAAGCTACCTAGTTGAAGCAACCGTTTTGTGGTAAAAACATTTTTTTTACTTTTCATGGCTCAACATTATAAACTTCTGTGAAGCCCCCAGGTGTTCAAAGTGCTCACCAAACATCTAGAAAAATTATTTGAGGGCTCTAGTTTCCAAAATGGGGTCACTTGTAGGGGAGCTCCATTGTTTAGGCACCTCAGGGGGTCTTCAAACCCGACATGGCGTCCGCTAATGAGTGCAGCTAATTTTGCGTTCAAAATTCAAATGGCGCTCCTTCCCTTCCGAGCTCTGCCGTGCGCCCAAACAATTGCTTTTTACCACATATGGGGTATCAGCGTACTCAGGAGAAAATGCACAATAAATTGTAGGGTGCACGTTCTCTTTTCTCCCTTGTAAAAATTAAAATTTTATGACTAAAGTAACCTTTTTGTGTTAAAAAGTAAAATTTTCATTTTTTTCCTTCCACATTGCTTTCTTTCCTGTGAAGCACCTAATGGGTTAATAAACTTCTTGGATGTGGTTTTGAGCAATGTGAGGGGTGCAGTTTTTAGAATGGGGTTACTTTTGGGTATTTTCTGTCACCTCGACCTCTCAAAGTCACTTCAAATGTGATGTGGTCCCTAAAAAAATTATTTTGTAAATTTTGTTGGAAAAATGAGAAATTGCTGATGACCTTTGACCCCTTCTAACTTCCTAACGAAAAAAAAATTTGATTCGAAAATTGCGCTGGTGTAAAGTAGACAAGTGGGAAAGTTTATTTAGTAACTAATTTGTGTGACATATTTCTCAGATTTATGGGCATAAATTTTCAAAGTTTGAAAAATGCGAAATTTTCAAAATTTTCGCAAAATTTCCTAAATTTTCACAAATAAACGAAAAAATTATCGGCCTAAATTTACCACTGACATGAAGTACAATATGTCACGAAAAAACAGTGTCAGAATCGCCAGGATCCGTTGAAGCGTTCCAGAGTTATAACCTGTCAAAGTGACACTGGTCATAATTGCAAAAAATGGCCCGGTCATTAGGGTGTTCTAGTGGCCGGGGGTGAAGGGGTTAAAGAACTGTAATTCCTAAACCTTTACTCCATTGTGGATGAGAATACCCTCAAATAAAAGATGAGAGTCTGCACTTTAAGCACATATTGATTATATAACTATCTTGAATATGTTTTGGTAAACAGCTGGAAAGCCAAAACTTGTGTCACTGTCTAAATATCAATAGGATAAGGCTCTGTTTCACCATAAATAATTGGTGCTCAGAAAACTTAGGACAATATAATGGAAGCAATTTCTGGAACACAAAGAGTGGTGAAAAATGATTTTTTTATTTGTTTTTCAGTGATTTCTGCAAAAAGTCATACCAATAACTCCTTGGGCCAACGTTTTGGCTCTTTTAGACAAAGCCTTTGTCAAGGCAAAGGATCTAGTACAACAAAGCAAATAAACAAAATTCTTAAAGGAGAAAATAATCATAAAAAAAATAAAAGGAAAACAATGTATATACAGCAAAAGCATGCATGAATTTCGCATATAAGCCATGTAGGTATATTAAGCAAAGTAGGAAAATTAAACAAAGGAATATGCACGCATGACGAGTAACATGTGATATAATAGGGAGAGCGGTCATGGTGTACACGTCCCATGATCATTTTTTTTCAAGTTAATCACTCTGCTTTAAGTCAGCCATGACCTGCTCTCCCTATTATATCACATGTTACCCGTCATGCGTGCATAGTCCTTTGTTTAATTTTCCTACTTTGTTTAATATTCTTATATGACTTGTATGCGAATTTCATGCATGCTCTTGCTGCATATACTTTGTTTTCCTTTTATTTTTTTATGATTATTTTCTCCTTTAATAGACTAATTTTGTTTATTTGCTTTGTTGTACTACATCTATTGCCTTGACAAAGGCCCTCCTAAAAGAGCCGAAACGTTGGCATAAGTAGTTATTGGTGTGACTTTTTGCAGAAATCACTGAAAAACAAATAACAAAATAATTTTTCACCACTGTCTAAATATATCTGGATCTAATTGTCTGCTGGAGATAGGTAAAAATTGCAAATTGGTATCAATAAAATTGTCAGCTTGCCATGCAAAAAACAAGCCCTCATATACTTCAATTGTTTGATAAATAAAAATGTTATTGTTTTTGGAAGATGGTGACACAAATCAATATT
This sequence comes from Anomaloglossus baeobatrachus, assembly GCF_048569485.1. Lineage (NCBI taxonomy): Eukaryota > Metazoa > Chordata > Amphibia > Anura > Aromobatidae > Anomaloglossus > Anomaloglossus baeobatrachus. Next base: position 183,555,429 of record NC_134357.1, read on the forward strand.
CTTTTTTACAAATTTTAGATTTTTTTCACTGCTGATGTAAGTTTGAAATGTTGCAATTATTGTCACTTTGAGAAACAGGTTTATAGGTTGTTTCTATCACACAATAAATGTTGTAAGAACAAAAAGCAAAGTGGAATTGCATTTCATCCTACTTGAATTTTTTACCCCCTGTTTTTCAGTACATTGTATAGTAAAAGGTTATAGGAAAAAAAAATCTTAGCTGCAATGGAAGGGATTCATCTAATGTATGTTTATCTTAGTGTAAAAATGTTTTATTTAACAATTATTTAATCATATATTTTTATTTTAGAATAAATGTAAAAATAAAAGAGCAGCATGTTAATAGCCAAATATTATGTTAAGCAAACTGCAAGAAAAGAATGGCACTCAGGTCTATAAGGGGAATTGGCAAACATTTTCTAATGGTTGCATTTACCAATTGCAGAAATGAACAAATACTTATTTAAAAATTGAAATTTGAATGAACAAAGAAATGGATAAATCATGCCGAAGAATTTGACTTTAAAGTTCATATTAATTCTAGAACAAAAGCTATTTTACACATTTAGCTAATTGTTTTATTTTACTATGTAGTGCGATTATTTTATTCATAGTTTGTATTATCTGTTTAATTTTTTTTTTAAAGTTTAAGATGAAAAAGAAACATTTTTGCGAAAAAATAATGTTACTAAATTAAAATGACTTATTGTAAAAGTAAAATACAACATTCAGTTAACCATATCACATATTTGGGTTTTTTTAGCTTACATGGAATAAAATAAATAGCATACCTTGATAAAATGGATGATGAATAAGAATATAGTTGCTGTCAACTTGAATGATGAAAGAGATGGCAATGACAGACCCCATTTTTATAGTGAACAAGGACCTCATTGTGGAGAAGTGGACACTTCATAGCTTTATCAGTTATCTCAGGGGTTCCACTCCATCACAAGAGTCTTATGCAATATTAATTCTCTCTACAGTTTTTTAAGAAGGGACAGCTAGTATGAATGGTATTCAGTAGCAAAATATTGCATTGTTTAAATACTCAATATTAAAGGAAATGAGGAACTCTCTTCACTGACAAATATTTTAGGCAATATTTCCATATTTAGTAACAAATTATTCACATCTCCTACATATTTGTAGATAATATATTTCTAATCTATGTATACAATTGCAATCAAAATTATTCAACCTCTACTGCAACAAAAATTACAAGCATGAACCACATCTGAAAACCTTTAGAAAATACCCCAGTGACCATTAATGACGCCCGGGGGCTAAGATCCATACATTCACTAATAAAATTGTGCAATGTTCCCCTTGTATTAAACATATAAAAGTATGGAGCCATAAATATCACCAAAATTATGAAAATCAGTACAAATTAACTCATTACAATACAATAGAAAGAGCATAGTGCAGGACTCGAAAAATAGCTCAGGTGCCTAAAGATTAAATATCAAAGTACATAGGGGGAGAGAATTAACTCCACTGGGTTGTATGCACAGACATTATTTAGCCAGCAGAGATAACATGATTCCTACTAACATAAAGTCATAAGACATGTATAGAATCGTCCAGTACACTCACCCATGATAACCAAGTTTATATATGACACCAGCAAACCCATACGCACATTTTGCGTGGGCTTCCTTGGGGGGGGTCTCTGGTGCTATATATCAACTTTTATAGGTTTAACAAAAATTACAAGTAGTCTCTACAAATTCAAAACATGTAATGACTATATAATTTCTGAATTTTTACATTTTACTTTTTGTATTACCCCTGCTTCCTTATAGATTGTAAGCTTGAGATCAGGGGCCTCACTTCTCTTGGTTTATGTTGAACTATGTGTTACTCTGTAAAGTCTTATCGTGTTTTTACAGGGTCACTCTAAACTGTAAAGTTCTACAGAATATATTGGTGCTACGGTGCTATAGAAAATATTATTAGTAGTAGTATTAGTAATCATTCAACCTCCTCATAACAAGAAGCTTTAGGGGTGGGTCGTTATGTCTTTCTGCTGTCATGATGTGTAGCCAGACACCAGTTTCTGGCAGCATTACTGATGAATCTTATCCCTTTCCTTATAGGCAATGTTTTTCAGTTCACAAATATTCTTTGGCTTGCATACTACATATACCTTCTTTGAATCCCACCCAAGGTGTAGGTGTCACGGGCGGAGGGGCCGTGTTCGCTACGCTTGGGTCCGGGGCTTTTGCTGCTGCTCGGTGGCTCGAGTGGTGGGTCGGACCTGGGGACTTGAGCAGCGCTCCTCGCCCACGAGTAAAAAGGGATGGTTTGTTTGGGGAGATAGTTTGTGACGCCACCCACGGGTCGTGGTGATAATGGGCACCACCTCTGCTGGTGACGGGAATCCCGGGAGCGATGGCAGGTAGCAGCTAGGATGTTGGTTCCCCCTCCGTGGGTAGGGGTTGGTGATCCCGGGGCCCGGTGGTGGAACGGGGAGGCTAGATGGCCGGGGTGCAGGGTTGCAGGGGCAGCGCGGCGTGGTGCCAGATGACACTGTTGTACTCACTCAGGCAGAAATTCACAGAGTCTCTGGTAAACTAGAAACTGCCGGAGTCCACAGCCTTCAGTACGGAGGGTGTTTAAGTCCCACACACGGAGCAGCAGCCCCTGTTCTTTCCCTGCAGCCAGGTGCCTCTTTCTCCACTCTTTCTCTTTCTTTCCTCCTCAGTCGGGAACCTGGAGTCCACTCCCCTGCAGTGATCCGGGATCTCTTTCGATACCGGCGGGCCACTACCCTGCCCCGGTCACTTCAAGTCCCTTCCTCACTAACAGCCTGTACTGGCCCTTTTGGAGCACGCTTCTGTAGCAGCCCGGGAGCTACAACTCCGGACTCCTCTCCTCTCCCTCTCCCCACACACTCTGCTCTCGCCCCTCCCCTCCTGCTCAGTTTAGCTCTTACACTGGGGGGGGGTGTCTGTCCTGCTGCACTGGTGTGGGATCAGGTTACCAAGGAGGAGAATGGCCTGCACTTTGCTGGATTTTTGCAGGCTCTGTGACACCCTGGTTTTGCCAGGGCGTCACATAGGCGAAAGTGACGGCCACTCCAAAATCTTCAGGATTTCTTCTAAAGCCAAGTTATAATTTCTGAAAAGATATTACCCCTGTGCCACTTGCATATCGGCAGTGGCGTACCGCCAATGGTGGCAGACCATGTGGCCATCATTGGGATAGTGAGTCAGGGGGTCCCAAGGCCAGCGTCGATATTGAAACCCCCTGCTCAGCATCACACTTTCAACTGTATCGGTATCGCAGATGCTAATACAGTTTATAGCAATGTTGAAAGTGGGAGTGATCCTTCATTTATTATTTTACCTTGGCGTCTGACATCTCAAATCTCAGTACGTAGGAAGTACTGTGGATAGAAGCGCAGAATAGGGTCTTACCAGATATGGTGACAGATAAAACTAGGTAATTTCACTCACCTATTAAGGATGTGCCAGTCACAACTACTAAATGCACATAAATATGTCAACAGCAGCAGCCCCGGAGTGTTGAGTCTCATGTAATGGGGGAGAGATCGAGTGTGTGCTGCACTATCACCAGAAAACCAGATGTTGATTATTTCATCTCTATATTCTTTTATTCAGGTTGACGCGTTTCAGAGAACTCTGTCTCTGTCATCAGGACATCAAAGGAAAATCAACAGACTGTTGAATTTAAAAAATTTAATTTTCTGTTAATGTACTTTCAGACAATACATGTTGTAAATCGTACTCCAGAAAATTCTGTTGTATGTTTTCAGGTGATAGCATGGCACACACCCAATCTCTCCCCCGTTACTTCGATATCTAATCTCAAAGCAGTGAGCGTGATGACAACACTACTTTGTATCCACAGTGCCAAGATGTGCAGAGCACACTAAAACAGTGGGGGAAAGCAGAGAGGTATTTATTTATTTATTTATTCATTAAAAAAAAAAAATCAGTAAGTACACTGGTGACCTACACTGTGTGCAGAATTATTAGGTAAGTTGTATTTTAGAGGATTTTTTTTATTATTGATCAACAACTATGTTCTCAATCAACTCAAAAGACTCATAAATATCAAAGCTTAATATTTTTGGAAGTTGGACTGGGTTTTTTTTTAGATTTGGCTATCTTAGGAGGATATCTGTTTGTGCAGGTAACTATTACTGTGCAGAAATATTAGGCAACTTAATAAAAACTAAATATATTCCCATCTCACTTGTTTATTTTCACCAGGTAAAGCAATATAACTGCACAAAATTTAGAAATAAACATTTCTGACATGCAAAAACAAAACTCAAAAAAATTAGTGACCAATATAGCCACCTTTCTTTATGATGACACTCAACAGCCTACCATCCATAGATTATATGAGTTACTTTATCTGTTTACGATCAACATTGTGTGCAGCAGCCACCACAGCCTCCCAAATACTGTTCCGAGAGGTGTACTGTTTTCCCTTCCTGTAGATCTTACATTTTATGAGTGACCAATGGTTCTCTATGGGGTTCAGATCAGGTGAACAAGGGGGCCATGTCATTATTTTTTCTTTTTTTAGACCTCTACTGGCCAGCCACGCTGTGGAGTAGTTGTATGCATGTGATTGAGCATTGTACTGCATGAAAATCATGTTTTTCTTGAACGATACTGACTTCTTCCTGTACCGCTGCTTGAAGAAGTTGTCTTCCAGAAACTGGTAGTAGGTCTGGGAGTTGAGCTTCACTCCATCCTCAACCCAAAAAGGTCTCACAAATTCATCTTTGATGACACCAGCCCATACCAGTACACCACCTCCATCTTGCTGGCGTCTCAGTCGGAGTTGAGCTCTCTGCCCTTTACTGATCCAGCCTCTGGCCCATCCATCTGGCCCATCAAGAGTCACTCTCATTTCATCAGTCCATAAAACCTTTGAAAAATCAGTCTTTAGATATTTCTTGGCCCAGTGTTGATGTTTTATCTCATATTTCTTGTTCAAAGGTGGTCATATTTCAGTCTTGCTTACTTGCCCATGTCCCTGAGTATGGCACACCTTGTGCTTTTTGGCTTTTTGATACTCCAGTAATGTTGCAGCTCTAAAATATGGCCAAACTGGTGGCAAATGGCATCTTGGCAGCTTCACGCTTGATTTTCCTCAATTCATGGGCAGTTATTTTGCACCTTTTTTGCCCAAAACGCTTTTTGCGACCCTGTTGGCTATTTGCCATGAAACGCTTGATTGTTCGGTGATCAAGCTTCAAACATTTGGCAATTTCAAGACTGCTGCATCCCCCTGCAAGACGTCTCACAATTTAATTTTTTTCAGAGCCCATCAAATCTCTCTTCTGACCCATTTTGCTAAAGGAAAGAAAGTTGCCTAATAATTAAGCACGCCTTATATAGGGTGTTGATGTCATTACATCACATCCTTCATTATTACAGAGATGGACATTACCTGATTTACTTAATTGGTAGTTGACTCTCAAGCCTATACAGCTTGAAGTAGGACAACATGTATAAAAATTATAATGTGATCAAAATACTCATTTGCCTAATAATTCCGCACACAGTGTATAGCCATAATTACATTTTTTGAACTTCTGATGTTCAGGCTCCATATCTCACCTTCCAGTACAGCTTCAAACTTGAATCCACCATGATTTTATAGACAATAATCTTGACTTCCTCAAATATAAAATTGATAGGCAACTATTTAGCATATGATTAGTTATGCAGATTCTTGTTATCTCACAACATTGCTACTGTTTTGCTTCTAAAAAAATTAAAATTTTAATTTTTATTGTTTTGTTAGTATTTTGTAAATCTACATTTGGCTTTCAAGCCGCACATGGGTTCCCTATTTTGTCCTTGTAATGATAAATATTTTTTACGTCCTTTAAAATAAAGCTTGCACAAGATTTTATATTATTCCGGAGGCTGGATTATCTTTTTTCTTCTATTGGCTTTCAACACTGCCTGAATCTGTCTGAGCATGCTCTTGATCAGATTCAAGTATGTCTAAACCTAAATCTGATCTCACTAAGATATGTACACAGCTTTTCCTCAAAATTACCAACAAGTGTTCAATTGGGCTGAGGTCTGGGGATTGTGGGGGCAAATCCAGCACCTCTACTTCATTGTCATGGCATCATTTGGTTTTCAATCTTTATGTATGCTTTGGATCATTGTCCTGCTGGAACACTTTGTTGTCCATACCCATACCCATAGTACTCGAGTGTACAAAGTAACTTATTGTAGGATACTCACATATGGCTAAGCATTGAGACCACCATCTATTCTGGTCATGTATATAATACCTTTGGCTATCAAACAATACCACATCATCAGGCTTTCTCCATTGAAATTGACAGTTCTTTCAAATTCTCATTTGCATCCATCATAGTCTATTTCATTGACTTTCATCACATCACTCCAAATCACCATTTTCCAAACTAATACAGACAAAGTTTTTCATGTTTTTTCAAACTTGAGCCAAAGCTTGATATGACAATATTGAAGTCGAGGTTTCATCATCTTTTTCCAGGCTTGTGTAATGTGCATCAAAGTCGTTTGGAGCACAGATTTTGATGAAATGGTCTGCGGGTGTCATATCCCATTTGGAGAGCCCTTCATGTGCCTAAACAGTAGAAACCCCCCACAAATGACACTAGATTGGACTTAATGTAGTCTTTCCCTGCTATGTGAATTTGATAGTGTGGTGTATGTGAGTTGTGCAGATTGTATCAGGCTGGCAGGTGTGAGCTGTATAGAGTCCATCAGATTGGCAAATGTCTGTAGCATTCTGTAGCATTCTGTCATACAAAGACCAGGTTTGTTGGGGCAGGTGTCGCATTGCCAAATGGACCTCACCTGGGAAATGTTGCCCTGGTACAATGCGAGCTTCACTTCTAGAAGTACTGAGGCCTGCCCTTCCTCACTTCCAAATATCAGTACCTTGATTTCTACATCCTTCATGAATGTGTCGGTTCAGCCTGCATATCATGGTATCATAAATGCATTGTACAGTACAATGCCATCTGTATGATGTGCACAGCCAGATTCTTGTACCTCACCTTTAGGGGACTTTACACGCAGCAATATTGCTAGCGAGAGTACCCGCTCCTGTCGTTTGTGCGTCACCGGCAAATTGCTGCCGTGGCGCACAATATCGTTAGGAGCTATCACACGGACTTACCTGCCTAGCGACGTCGCTGTGGCTGGCGAACTGCCTCCTTTCTAAGTGGGCGGTTTGTGCGGTGTCACAGAGGCGTCACTACTCACTAAGCGGCCGCCCAATAGAAGCAGAGGGGCGGAGATGAGCGGCCGTAACAGTAACATCCCGCCCACCCCTTCCTTCCTCATTGCAGGCGGCCACAGATAAGCTGTAGTTTGTCGTTCACGAGGTGTCACACATAACGATGTGCTGCCACAGGAATGACAAACAACCTGTGTCCTCAACAATCAATGATTTTTTGAAAAGGAACGACGTGTCAACAGTGGACGATTTGGTGAGTATTTTCCATCGTTAACAGTCGCTCGTTGGTGTCACACGCAACGATGTCGCTAGCGATGCCGGATGTGCGTCACGGAATCCGTGACCCCAGCGATATATCATTAGATATTTCGCTGCGTGTAACGGGGCCTTTAGTCTTTCTCATGGCATTGTAGGGCTGGAAAACTTGATCAGAAAAATTAACTATCGATGAGCAACCCTGTTTGATAATGGTTCACCAATTGAGATGCGCGGCACCTTTTTTATTTTTTTACTTTATTTGTGGATGCTCCTGCAGCCAATCACAGCAGAGTAAACATCCACAAGATTCACACACAAGGGCATACAGTATGCCATTGGCTGCCTAAGTCAAATGTCTGTCTGCATATAAAATGTAGTCATGCAGTGTCGGCACCAATTTGAATGTGAAACATTAAGGATGGTGCTGCCGCTGGTGATGCTAGACCGTTAGCTTAGCTAGGGGTTTATTGTTAGGTATTTGAGATAGATAGAATAGTGATAGTGTAGAATGGCAACATGCAGTGTAGGGAAAGGTGTGTGCCACAAATTGGTATTTAATAGAAAAAGGGATAGCTACTTGTCAGTGTCTGCTAAAAAGTTGCAAATGAAGGATCTAAATACAGTAGGTATTGTCACTTATTACTGCCTGCTCCAAATTAGCCAGTGAATAACATTTCTAGGTATTGTTAATTAGTACTGCCTGCTGTAAATTTGCTAGTGAACTAGATAAATATGACTTGGTACTTTTCAATGCCTGCTCAAAATTACGGAGTCAACCACATTTCTAGGTATTGTTAGTTAGTACTACCTGCTGTAAATTTGCTAGTGAACTCGCTAAATACCGTATTTTTCGGACCATAAGACGCACTTTTTTTTCTCCAAATTTGGGATGAAAGTGTGGGGTGCGTCTTATAGTCTGAATGTCAAAGCTGGGGTACCTGCGGGGTAGGGAGCTGTGGGGAGGGAGCGGCTGTAGAGTGGGATCACAGGAGGCAGGGTGGGTCGCTGCTGCAGGAAGCCGGCGCCTTGAGAAACCACGTGTACCCGCTGTTTAAAGTAAGCGAATATTCATTAGCTGCTCCCTGCCCACCTCTCTCTGCTCTCTTCAGTTAATGCCTAGAAGCGGGTGTGAGCAGCAGCAAATCAATACTTGTTTAATGTACACAGCGGACACACGTGGGAGCTCCAGCCACCGATTTCCTGCTGGTGAGAGTGTGTGTCTGCTGTTTAAGAGGCAGGAGTAGGGTGCAGCTGCAGTCATGTCTGGCCCGGAGGAAGTGCACATCACTGCAGTGCCCGGGCCAGAGCACGGCATACCATCACAGCACAGCCCGCAGTCTCTGTGCTGAGTGCTCACATTGTTTTAATTTTGATCCTTCCTCTGCACTAGAAACAAAGTCTCCCATAGCTGAACAAGGACCTGCAGTGATGTAATGAAGAGGGGTGGGCCAGAACAGCACAGTGCCCCGCCTCTTCATTACATCACTGCAGGTCCTCTTCAGATATGGGAGATATTGCTTCTAGTGCAGAGGAAGGACCAAACAAAGTTAGGTGAGCATCACATCTGTAAAATTAAGGCAATAAATAAATTTAGTATATAAAGGCATTACTGTACACCTGGATATGGTTGGATCATTTTTTTTATATATATATATATATATATATATATATATATATATATATATATATATATATTACACACACACACCAGGTTGGAGGATCACACACATAAGGATGGGGAACATACACATCCCCCGATGGGGGCCATATCTACCTGGAAGGGGCCCAGAATGGGGGATATGAGTACAGAATTTGGGGATATTATTAACTCCATAACAGCGTCAGCAGCAGACCCACCCTCCATAACAGTGTGTCATGACCACATTTTTTTAATTTAATTTTTTTTTTCTATTTTTTCCTCCTCTAAAAAAATGGTGTGTCTTATAGACGGTGCGTCTTATAGTCCAAAAAATATGGTAGGTCCTGACATTTTTCAGTGTCTGATCCAAATTACGCAGTGAACCACATTTCCAGTTATTGGTACTTTTTAGTGCCTTCACAATATTGGCAACTCAAACAGGAAATAAATAATTTATCTTCTGTGTCAGGTGTCTGATAGGTGTGGGCGTAGGGTTGCGAAACATCTTTGAAAGGGGAAGGGTATATCAATCATGAGTGGTAAATCACAACGATGTTGTGTTGGAAAGGTGAAAAGGCAGGGTGTTCAAGGTGTACATGTGGGAAGTTCTGTTAGTCAAAGCTCTAGTGAGCAAACACCAGATCATCCTATCCCAAGAGAGATGAGAACAACATCCGTTACTGGACAGTCCACTCCACTAGATTTCTGTGGCAGCCACACATCACTTCAACCTCGAAATGAGGCTGATAAACAACATGCTAGAGTGGCAAATGCTGCATCAAGTGGCCTCTCCTCCTCTTCCTGCACCTCAACATCACACACCATTCATTCATCAGAGATGCCTCTCCAATTACACTTCTTTCCACCTGCGTCACAAATCTCGAACCTGCAAACTGACTGTTCGGAAACACATGTGAGTGAGTCTGCAGAGCTGTTCACACATTCTATCCCATGGGCATCAGAGGTCTGCTTCAAAGATTCCCACACTCAAGAGGAGGAAAGTATCTGCACCGATGCCTAAAATCTTTGTCGTTCGGATCCTGGCCCGGACGAAGTAGGGTCTGAACAGGATCCTGAGCCTCGTCAACTGATGTTAACCCCCGAGGATGACAGTGATGATGATAAGACTCAGATACCTGAGGCATACGCATACTGTTCTGTGATGTCAGGTCAGGAAGAGGAGTGGGACAACATAAGAGCATGATGATGAAGTTCTAGATCCCACTTGGTGTGAACACAGAGGCATGCAGCTGAGTAGCTCAGCAGATGAAGAGGAGGAGCAAGATGAGGATTTTTACGTTGGCGATTCCTGCACAAACATGTAGAGATGCACCCATGAGAATCACTGCATCCTCAGCCACAACTCTAACTGCGGCTAGCAGCAGTCACAGGTCTGCAGTTAGCAAGAAAGGTTGTCTAGCCTGGACCTTTCTCGAGGCCACAAAGGATGACCCAAATTCCATTATCTGCTAAATTTTTAAACAATAACTTAGTAGAGGCAAAAATTCAAATAAATTGACTGCTAAAGCCATCAGCTGTTACGGAAGTGATGTTTTCTGGTGTTTTTGACTCATTGAAACACCAAGTCCACATCCTGTGAGTTGCAAGGACCATACCTCTCTGTTGTGGAAAGACACTTTGGGCAAATGAGGGGGGCAATTGATGCTATGGTCCTGATTTCTGCCTGAAATGTTTTTAAATCTCAAGACTCCAAGGTGAGTCTCCAAGTTGTATCTTGTCTGCACTAGCAGGGGTAAGGGAGCAAGATGTCTTATATTGTCACTCATCCTTTTTTATTTTTAAAATTTAAATACCAGGACACATCCAGTGTGTTGCATAGACCATACCTCCCTGCTGTGCATAGACAATATGGGTAAATGAAGGGGAGGGGCAATTGATGCCACTGTCCTGCTGTCTGCCTAAAAGGTTTTAAAAATTCAAGACTCCAAGATGGGTTTCCAACTTGTGTCTTGTCAGTGGTGCCAGAATTCTGGGAGCAAGAGGCCAATGTATGTCTGTCATCTTGCTGTCTCTGGTGAAGGTAGAAATGTTGGTTCATGCCTTGTTACAGCACCGGTCCCAAGCATCCATTTTGTAGCGTTCCACTATTTTTAGTCTGTACCAATTTTTGTCACTTTTCCTGTTGCCTGACCTTAATTTTTGGAAATATGGAGACTCCAAGTACGGTCTCCAAATTGTCATTTGTCTGTTGTGCCAGGGTACTTGGGAGCAAGAGGCCTATACCTGTCACTTATGCATCTCTTGAGTTTTAAAATAAAAATGCCAGCCACTTCATGTGGGTTGCATGGACCATACCTCCCTGCTGTGCAAAGATACTATGTGGAAATGGGGGAGGGAGAAATTGATACCACTATTTTGCTGTCCTGCTGACTGCCTGAAAGGTTTTTAAATCTCAAGTTGTGTCTTGTCTGTAGTGCCAGGGTTCTGGGAGCAAGAGGCCTGTTCTTATCTTTCAACTTGCTGTCTCTTCTGTCTCTAGTGAAGATAGAAATGCTAGTTCAGGTCTTGTTAAAGGGCCGGTCCCACGCATCCATGTGTGCCACATCCTGTGTGTATGTCAACAAAATTAGGCAGTACTTAAATTAACATGCATTAGACAATGCAGTCACACATCTGCAGAGTTGTGGACCACTATCCAGGCCCAGTTTGATCAATGGCTGTCTCCACTTAACTTGGAGCCAGGGAAGGCCATGTGCGATAACGATGCAAACCTGGTGGCGGCACTACGCCTCGGCAACATCACATGCTCAATCTGGATGTACAGAAATTTCTAAGGCATTATTCCAGCCTGGATGCGCTGCTGCAGAACGCACTGTCGCTGTGTGCTCACTTTTTAATTAGGAAAATGATAGGCCACATCCTGTGTGTTGCGTGGACCATACCTGAGTGCTGTGCAAACACACTATGGAGAAATGGGGCTGGGCAATTGATGCCTCTGTCCTGCTGTTTGCCTGAAAAGATTTAAATCTCAAGACTCCAAGATGGGTTTCCAAGTTGTGTCTTATCAGTACTGGCAGGGGTGTGGAAGCAAGAGGCCTAGTCCTGTCATTCATAACTAGAGTTGAGCGCGGTTAGCGGTTCGAGGTTCTCCAGTTCGCGGCTCAAGTGATTTTGGGGGCTGTTCTAGATCGAACTAGAACTCGAGCTTTTTGCTAAAGCTCGATAGTTCTAGATACATTCGAGAACGGTTCTAGCAGCAAAAAGACCAGCTAATTCCTAGCTGGCTTTCCGCTGTAATAGTGTAAGTCCCTCTGTGACTCACACTATTATGAAATTTCAGTGTATAGTGTGCGGGAACAGCGCATTCAGATCACTGCTGTATGTATAATTTTTTTTTTTTTTCCTTGTCTTCCTTCCCTAAGTGCGCGCGTGTAGTGGGGCGGGCCAGCATGTCAGCCAATCCCAGACACACACACAGCTAAGTGGACTTTTAGCCAGAGAAGCAACGGCATGTGTGATAGGATGTCCATGTCACATGTCCCTGCATTATAAAAATGGACATTTTCCTCCAGCACGCCATTATCTGCCTTCTGCGTCCTTGGTGTCAGTCATCACTGGCGCAGCTCCTATCTCCGATACTGCTGTGTACGCTCCATACACAGCGCTGTACAGAATAGGGATAGAAGTTTCTATCAGTCCTTTTAAGGGCTAATACCGGCAGGGTCAGAGCCACAGGTCCGTGAAAACAGAGTTTAACAGCTACACAAGATGACAGAGTCAGTGTAGATAAGGTCAGGGATTTCCTCGCTGCATTTCCCCATTAGGAGGGATTGAAAGGCAGGCTTCCTTTCCTCTACCCAGAGACCAACAACCCTGCCACTGTACCCTCCTGCCCTTTGCGCACTCAAACTCATTGTTACTAAGTAGCCTAATTACAGGCGAAACGGCCGTCGTCCATAGTGAGGGGCCGCATCCAGGTCTCCTCCACCCGCTGATCTTCACACACCCTTTAACTGTGCTTATGGAATAAAGATCCGGAAAAAGACATCAGCAGTGGTGCGGTCTTATTTTTCTTCTGTATGGATGAATGGAACTGACTTTTGCTATTTTGACCTGCACGCTGATCCGGTTTCCAACAAGGACGTCTGATGCTATATTCCTCACCCTCCAGTGATCCCAGGTGTGGCAGGCTTATACGAGTGGTGCAGGACTGCGCTCTCTTGGATCCATATCATTGTTACTAAGCCATTATACTAGCAAACACTGAGTGAACTTAGTGGCATTCTAAACGTGGCTGTTGGACTTCTGTATTGTCCCACTAGTGCAAAGATATTTGCAGCACGTCTGCCTGCATTGCACACTCAAACTCATTGTTACTAAGCCATTATACTAGCAAACACTGAGTGAACTTAGTGGCATCCTAAACGTGGCTGTTGGACTTCTGTATTGTCCCACTAGTGCAAAGATATTTGCAGCACGTCTGCCTGCATTGCACACTCAAACTCATTGTTACTAAGCCATTATACTAGCAAACACTGAGTGAACTTAGTGGCATCCTAAAAGTGGCTGTTGGACTTCTGTATTGTCCCACTAGTGCAAATATATTTGCAGCACGTCTGCCTGCATTGCACACTCAAACTCATTGTTACTAAGCCATTATACTAGCAAACACTGAGTGTACTTAGTGGCATCCTAAAAGTGGCTGTTGGACTTCTGTATTGTCCCACTAGTGCAAAGATATTTGCAGCACGTCTGCCTGCATTGCACACTCAAAATCATTGTTACTAAGCCATTATACTAGCAAACACTGAGTGAACTTAGTGGCATCCTAAACGTGGCTGTTGGACTTCTGTATTGTCCCACTAGTGCAAAGATATTTGCAGCACGTCTGCCTGCATTGCACACTCAAACTCATTGTTACTAAGCCATTATACTAGCAAACACTGAGTGAACTTAGTGGCATCCTAAACGTGGCTGTTGGACTTCTGTATTGTCCCACTAGTGCAAAGATATTTGCAGCACGTCTGCCTGCATTGCACACTCAAACTCGTTGTTACTAAGCCATTATACTAGCAAACACTGAGTGAACTTAGTGGCATCCTAAACGTGGCTGTTGGACTTCTGTATTGTCCCACTAGTGCAAAGATATTTGCAGCACGTCTGCCTGCATTGCACACTCAAACTCATTGTTACTAAGCCATTATACTAGCAAACACTGAGTGAACTTAGTGGCATCCTAAAAGTGGCTGTTGGACTTCTGTATTGTCCCACTAGTGCAAAGATATTTGCAGCACGTCTGCCTGCATTGCACACTCAAAATCATTGTTACTAAGCCATTATACTAGCAAACACTGAGTGAACTTAGTGGCATCCTAAACGTGGCTGTTGGACTTCTGTATTGTCCCACTAGTGCAAAGATATTTGCAGCACGTCTGCCTGCATTGCACACTCAAACTCATTGTTACTAAGCCATTATACTAGCAAACACTGAGTGAACTTAGTGGCATCCTAAACAAGGCTGTTGGACTTCTGTATTGTCCCACTAGTGCAAAGATATTTGCAGCACGTCTGCCTGCATTGCACACTCAAACTCGTTGTTACTAAGCCATTATACTAGCAAACACTGAGTGAACTTAGTGGCATCCTAAACGTGGCTGTTGGACTTCTGTATTGTCCCACTAGTGCAAAGATATTTGCAGCACGTCTGCCTGCATTGCACACTCAAACTCATTGTTACTTAAGCCTGCTTTACATGGTACGATCGATTGTGCGATTTCACAATCGATCGTACCCGCCCCCGTCCTTTCTGCGTCACGGGCAAATCGCTGCCCGTGTCGCACAAAGTCAGTGACCCCCGTCACACATACTTACCTCTCGTGCGACCTCGCTGTGGGCGGCGAACGTCCACTTCCTGAAGTGGGAGGGACGTTCGGCGTCACAGCGACGTCACACGGCCGCCGGCCAATAGAAGCGGAGGGGCGGAGATGAGCAGGATGTAAACATCCCGCCCACCTCCTTCCTTCCACATAGAGCCGGCGGCGGCCGCGGGAGGCAGGTGAGCTGATCATCGTTCCCGTGGTGTCACACGGAGCGGCGTGTGCTACCACGGAAACGATGATCAACCAAATTAAACGATATTATGGAACCTAACGATCAGTACCCGACTCACGATTTGTGAGCGATACTGCGTCGCTAGGAGGTGTCACACAGGCCGGCATCGCCAGCGATGCCGGATGTGCGTCACAAAAACCGTGCCCCCAAGGCTATCTATCGCACGATAGATTGTCTGGTGTAAAGCAGCCTTAAGCCATTATACTAGCAAACACTGAGTGAACTTAGTGGCATCCTAAACGTGGCTGTTGGACTTCTGTATTGTCCCATTAGTGCAAAGATATTTGCAGCACGTCTGCCTGCATTGCACACTCAAACTCATTGTTACTAAGCCATTATACTAGCAAACACTGAGTGAACTTAGTGGCATCCTAAAAGTGGCTGTTGGACTTCTGTATTGTCCCACTAGTGCAAAGATATTTGCAACACGTCTGCCTGCATTGCACACTCAAACTCATTGTTACTAAGCCATTATACTAGCAAACACTGAGTGAACTTAGTGGCATCCTAAAAGTGGCTGTTGGACTTCTGTATTGTCCCACTGGTGCCAAGCTATTTCTAGCACCTGTGCAGGACACCCTCCTGCTCTGTTTTTAATAAGCTATAATGATAGCAAAACATGCTGCCATTTAGTGGCATCATAGAACTGGATGTTGTATTTCATTATTGTCCCACTGGTGCCAAGCTATTTCTAGCACCTGTGCAGGACATCCTCATGCACATTTTGCTACGCTAATGTTATAGCAAACTCGGAATTCATTGCTGCATTTGATAATTCGGAGGGATAGAAAGGGAGGCTTCCTTTAGCTTTTCCTTCTGTTCATAGACAGCATCTCCAAGTCCACACCCGAAGAGCAATTTCTCCTCCACGTCTAAGTGTGGAGAGGCAGCTACTGCGCATGCGTGTGCCGATTTACCCCAGCTGCAGCCTAACTACAGTGTTTCGCCTAGTGAGTATGCTCAGCCTGACTGTGCCATTCCTGAGGCTAAGGCGGGCTTTGCACGCTGCGACATCGGTAACAATGTGTTACCGATGCTGCAGCGATAGCCCCGCCCCCGTCGCACGTGCAATATCTAGTGAAAGCTGCCGTAGCGATTATTATCGCTACGGCAGTTTCACACGCACATACCTGCCGTGCGACGTCCCTCTGGCCGGCGACCCACCTCCTTCCTAAGGGGGCGGGACGTGCGGTGTCACGGCGATGTCACATGACAGGCGGCCAATAGAAGTGGAGGGGCGGAGATGAGCAGAATGTAAACATCCCGCCCACCTCCGTCCTTCTCATTGCAGCCGGCGGCAGGTAAGGTGATATTCCTCGCTCCTGCGGCTTTACACACAGCGATGTGTGCTGCCGCAGGAGCGAGGAACAACATCGCACCTGTCGCTGCACCGGCATTATGGAAATGTCGGAGGCTGCAGCGATGATACGATAACGACGCTTTTGCGCTCGTTCATCGTATCAAAAAAGATTTACACGTTGCGATATCAACTGCGACGCCGGATGTGCGTCACTTTCGATTTGACCCCTTCGACATCGCACGTGCAATGTCGCAACCTGCAAAGCCGCCCTAAGTCTTCATTTCGGGATACAGCGCATGCTCCCACACTTAGTGCGAAAAGCCTCTTTGCACAGGTACTTGCATTCCGTGCCGGGTCTAAGTCCTGTTTTGTGCCTAGACACCATGCTAAAGCTGATAGTCTTTTTTCAGAGACTGTATTTCATGCAACTGAGCATGCTCAGGCACTTACTGCATCAGAGACTAGGTCCGGTAATGAACTCTTTGGCCCTGCCCCTGATGTGGGGGGCCCATATAGACCACAGGGCATCAGGTGTCCTGACGATGTGGCCAGGCCACTCCCAAATGGCTTGCAGAGGCCCGCCCCTATGACTTGTCACCTCATTATTGATGGTCAGACGATGACTGGTGAGGTGTTTGTGTCGTGGCAGCCATGAGGTCATTATTGAAGTTGCGGTTCCAAATAGGACGGTAGTTATGCCACTCATGACGTGTCACTCTGCTTTTGTCTCCAGGAGGTGCATTGTGGTCCACCCTGATTTGGGGCGGACCCAGGTTATAAAACGGGCTGGAGCCAACAAGGAGGTGCGCAGTCTTCTATTATGCTCTGAAAGAGCACACCTCCATGTGTTGAACCCATTGCGGCTTTAGGCCAGAGGTAGGCAGGGATAGGGCGTCGATGCAGGCCGCCACCACAGTTGGTAACGCAGAACGGTTAAGACCAGCTCCTGTCCTACAAGTCCTGCTTGTGCAGCCCAGTGGCATTAACAGGCCTGCTGCTGCTGATGCGCCTGCTGTCCACAGGTGTGGCCCCAATGCACACGGTCAGCGTACTGAATGGCCCCTGTGATGTTAACAGGGAGTTCCTGGGCTGGGTGGGCGTGTGGACCCTGTGACGCTAACAGGGCTCCCAGTCTCAAGATCCGAGTGGCGTCTAACTCGGTTCAGGCAACTATTAGTTTCATAGCCACACAGATCTGTATCCTCCACCTAACCTTCCAGTTGCCAACCTCTCCTTTTCTATCTGGGAGCACGGTGGACATTGACTGCTGATGGGGATATATACCTTTCTCTTTCTTTTCTTAATAATTTTCGTTATATAGCGGTAACATAGTATATATCACCTTATCCAAATCTGCCAGTCCCACCGTAACAGATGGTGTTTCTTCATCAATTGTTACTTTTGCTTAACCAACAAACCCACGGACAAAAACTTTTTTCCCCTTTCCAACACACCTGTTCCCCTTTCCACCAGCATCTGTCCTTTTTCAACTCATTTGGTATATGACCAAAAGTGCAACTCTGCAGGGACACCGTACTCAATGCCATCTCAGCACAGCAGCCAGCCCTCGGTCCCTCAGATGTGGACAAGTAAAAGCCCATTTCCTCCTATCCATGACAAAGCGTTGAGATTCACTCTGTGCAGCACTGGTGTTTACTGGAAAAGCAGATCTAAGAATCCGTACCACCTTCTGCAGATACTACTGTATACGTGCGTCCCTTTCTATGACAGGAATTATTTCGCCAAATTTTGTCTTGTACCGGGGATCTAACAGTGTGGCAACCCAGTAGTTAGCATTACTTCGAATTCGTACAATCCGAGGGTCATGTTGTAGGTAGTGCAGCAAGAAGGCGTTCATGTGTCTTGTGCATCCAGGTGGACCAAGTCCTTGGTGTGTTGGTGGCAGAGAGGTGAGAATCGTGCCTCCTTCCTCTGCCCTCTCCCCCCAACCTCGCACAACCGAAATGTGAGCAAGCTCTCACTCATCTGCTGAGTCTTCCATGCCCATCGCAAGTTCGTCCTCCATTTGTTCATGGGCTCCTGCACCTTCCTCAACAATTTTTGCTGATACTATGCGCCCTTGTTAATCCCTATCCCCCACCATGACTGCCGCCTAGGTGCCGCGCACCGTATGGACCTTGTAGATCTTATTATCCCTTCTGCATATGACTCCTCCTGGACTTCCTCACCTTCCTCTTGGACCAACACCTGACTCCGAATAATGCTTACAGTGTGCTCCATCTTGTAGATGACCAGAATTGTCACGCTGAGAATGGCATCGCCAGTGCTAAACATCTTCGTCGACATTTGTAAACTGTGTAGAAGGGTGCATAGGTCCTTGATCTGACACCACTCCAGCAGCGTGATCTGCACCACCTCTGGATCAAGTTAGCCCAGGGTATACATCATACCGTATTTCAGCAGGGCTCTGCGGTGCTGCCACACACGCTGCAACATGTGCAGATTCCAATTCTTGCGTGTCGGAACATCGCATTTCCGGCGTTTAACCGCCAGACCCTAAGACTTCAGGAGCGATGAAAGTTGTTGACCTGCTGGGTGCGAAGGATGAAAGTGAGCACATAGCAGCGTGCCCGCTGCACAAGGCCATGTAGGCCGGGATGGTATTTTAAAAATTGCTGGAGAATCAGATTCAACATGTGAGCCATACAAGGCACGTGTCTCACATTGCCCTGATGAAGGGCCGCAGACAGGTTTGCATCATTGCCGCACACGGCTGTTAAGTCACCAACGTAGTCCACTCAATCAATTTGTACTCCGGTCGCCAGGTGACAACGTGTTCCTTTCGTGCATAGTGCTGATGATGGGAAAGGAGTCGATGCCTGCGGCGCAGGTGGACGCAGGTTATGGTCACCCACTGGGTTGCGTTACCTTGACAGATACAGAACCACAGGCTGAATGTAGGTGGTGGGTATCTCACAGATGAAGTACCATCATTCAGCTACAACCAATGGGAAGACACCACACCCTTTTTTAGGCCCCTCCTGTCTGCAGACCACTGCCAGACAAAGCTATGAACCTCTTGTTACTGTTACCCCCAGTTCAGTTTTATGAGTTTGTGTGCTTGTTACCTGACTACTTTTCCTGCTTGCTGTTTATGTACCTCGTTGGCCGATCCGCATTTCACCTCTGCTTGTTTTCTGATTAAGTCCTGGCCATCCCATTATGTTCCTTTTCCTCAATTAATGTTTTTGACCCTACATGACTACTATTCTCTGCAACTATTAACAACAACCAAGACAGTCTAAAGTAAGAGGCAACAACTTCAAAGAACATATTGAAAACAGCAGACGGGAAGTCTTTAGATTTGCCTCATATTATACCATATCCCATGGCCCAAGAACAACCAATGCAAAAGCACATAGTTGCACATAAAAAACTTTTTTATTGGGTCAGGCATATAAATATTACATGGGATATAGAAAATTGTAAAAGGTAGAAAGGCTATATGACACAAAGTAGCGAACAAAACTCCCCTTGTGGGGCTGCATGGACATAAAAGAGTAGGCACATAGGTATATTTACTAACTAGTAGGGCCAGTGCAAGTGGCTTACAGTCAACAAGGCAAAGGTTCAGTATGTTTACAACAAGGTTATAGTCAGTAGGAGAACCACAAGCACATTACCACAGTACATGGACCAACAGGGAGCTTACCATATATAGACACTCACATGCAGACACACATGGGGAACAGTCCCAACACGTGTTTCGTGATGACTTCCTCGGGCGACTCTGGAACTGCAGCCTTCCACAGGTATTGATCAACTTGGGCCCTGTGTAATTCCAAATCACTGTATAGGGGTTAAAGGGTTTCAGGGTTCTGGGTGTCCAGCTTGGTGAGTGGCTTGCCTCTAGCCTATCCTTTACAGCCCTTCTGAGTGTGTTGATCCAGGCAGGCGTTACACCGTGCCCTCTGCAGAAGGCCATGTAGGCCGGGATAGTGTTTTAAAAATTGCTAGACAACCAGGTTCAACACGTGAGCCATACAAGGCACGTGTGTCACATTGCCCTGAAGAAGGGTCGCAGACTGGTTTGCATCATTGTCGCACCCGACCTTCCCTGGCTGCTGGTTGAGTGGAGACAACCATTGATGAAACTCGGTCTAACTCTCCAGAGCTAACCGTCCACAATTCCTCAGTGGTGTCTCACATTTCCCCTACATTTCAAAGTAAACATTTGACCGCCTGATGGCCTTGAGCTCTGCTACCAGCATAGTAAGGAGGTAGGTGGGATTCCTTGGGCGCAGTTACAAGGAAGGGTGGCCTGACCACACAGGGTTTGGGCCGAGGTGGAGGACCCACACGAGGTTGAGGAGGCAGAAGCAGTGGAGGAACTTGTACATACAGAGGAAGGATTGACACACAAGTAATGGGGACGGCAAGACTTGTACAGCAAACCCTTCTCCATCTCTCACCATAGTTACCCAGTGCCCAGTCAGCAACATGTAACTCCCCTGTCCATGCTTACTGGTCCAAGTATCTGTGGTGAAATGCACCCTGTCACACACAGAGTTTCTCAAGGAATCGGTGAGGTTGTGTGCGACCTGCTGTGGTAGCGCGGGCACGCCTTTCTTGGAGAAGGAGTGACAACTGGCCATCGGCTCTTGGGGCACTGCAATGGGCATAAGGTCTCGAAAATCCTCAGTCTCAAAAAGGGTGTAAAGGCAGCCTTTCTGTTGCCAACAAGTTGCAGATGATGAAACTCAACCTCTTAGGCATGTCATGCCCTTCGAAAATCATGTAAAACACAGCGAGGGGACTCCAACCACAGTCTCCCTCGTTTCCACTAATTGGGCCACACAAACCCCACTTGACTGACATCAGTTGACAACCCTTTGGAAAAAGAAAAAGATGCTTTGCATGAAGCACTCTCAAAAATACGCGTGCCTTTCACGTCCCCTGGATGACCCAGGGGAAGAAAAGCCCTCTGAGAGCCATGACTTGTTCATCTTGGTTCTTTTTTCAAAAGCGAGGGGACTCCAACCACAGTCTCCCTCATTTCCACTAATTGGGCCACACACACCCTACTTGACTGGCATCACTTGATCCCCCTTTTCAAAATGAAACAGATGCTTTGCATGAAGCACTCTCAAAAATACGCGTGCCTTTCACGTCCCCTGGATGACCAAGAGGAAGAAAAGTCCTCTGAGAGCCATGACTTGTTCATCTTGGTTTTTTTTTCAAAAGCGAGGGGACTCCAACCACAGTCTCCCTCGTTTCCACTAATTGGGCCACACACACCCTACTTGACTGGCATCACTTGATCCCCCTTTTCAAAATGAAACAGATGCTTTGCATGAAGCACTCTCAAAAATACGCGTGCCTTTCACGTCCCCTGGATGACCCAGGGGAAGAAAAGTCCTCTGAGAGCCATGACTTGTTCATCTTGGTTCTTTTTTCAAAAGCGAGGGGACTCCAACCACAGTCTCCCTCGTTTCCACTAATTGGGCCACACACACCCTACTTGACTGGCATCACTTGATCCCCCTTTTCAAAATGAAACAGATGCTTTGCATGAAGCACTCTCAAAAATATGCGTGCCTTTCACGTCCCCTGGATCACCCAGGGGAAGAAAAGTCCTCTGAGAGCCATGACTTGTTCATCTTGGTTCTTTTTTCAAAAGCAAGGGGATTCCAACCACAGTCTCCCTTGTTTCCACTAATTGGGCCACACAAACCCCACTTGACTGACATCAGTTGACAACCCTTTGGAAAAAGAAAAAGATGCTTTGCATGAAGCACTCTCAAAAATACGCGTGCCTTTCACGTCCCCTGGATGACCCAGGGGAAGAAAAGCCCTCTGAGAGCCATGACTTGTTCATCTTGGTTCTTTTTTCAAAAGCGAGGGGACTCCAACCACAGTCTCCCTCATTTCCACTAATTGGGCCACACACACCCTACTTGACTGGCATCACTTGATCCCCCTTTTCAAAATGAAACAGATGCTTTGCATGAAGCACTCTCAAAAATACGCATGCCTTTCACGTCCCCTGGATGACCAAGAGGAAGAAAAGTCCTCTGAGAGCCATGACTTGTTCATCTTGGTTTTTTTTTCAAAAGCGAGGGGACTCCAACCACAGTCTCCCTCGTTTCCACTAATTGGGCCACACACACCCTACTTGACTGGCATCACTTGATCCCCCTTTTCAAAATGAAACAGATGCTTTGCATGAAGCACTCTCAAAAATATGCGTGCCTTTCACGTCCCCTGGATGACCCAGGGGAAGAAAAGTCCTCTGAGAGCCATGACTTGTTCATCTTGGTTCTTTTTTCAAAAGCGAGGGGACTCCAACCACAGTCTCCCTCGTTTCCACTAATTGGGCCACACACACCCTACTTGACTGGCATCACTTGATCCCCCTTTTCAAAATGAAACAGATGCTTTGCATGAAGCACTCTCAAAAATATGCATGCCTTTCACGTCCCCTGGATGACCCAGGGGAAGAAAAGTCCTCTGAGAGCCATGACTTGTTCATCTTGGTTCTTTTTTCAAAAGCAAGGGGATTCCAACCACAGTCTCCCTTGTTTCCACTAATTGGGCCACACAAACCCCACTTGACTGACATCAGTTGACAACCCTTTGGAAAAAGAAAAAGATGCTTTGCATGAAGCACTCTCAAAAATACGCGTGCCTTTCACGTCCCCTGGATGACCCAGGGGAAGAAAAGCCCTCTGAGAGCCATGACTTGTTCATCTTGGTTCTTTTTTCAAAAGCGAGGGGACTCCAACCACAGTCTCCCTCATTTCCACTAATTGGGCCACACACACCCTACTTGACTGGCATCACTTGATCCCCCTTTTCAAAATGAAACAGATGCTTTGCATGAAGCACTCTCAAAAATACGCGTGCCTTTCACGTCCCCTGGATGACCAAGAGGAAGAAAAGTCCTCTGAGAGCCATGACTTGTTCATCTTGGTTTTTTTTTCAAAAGCGAGGGGACTCCAACCACAGTCTCCCTCGTTTCCACTAATTGGGCCACACACACCCTACTTGACTGGCATCACTTGATCCCCCTTTTCAAAATGAAACAGATGCTTTGCATGAAGCACTCTCAAAAATACGCGTGCCTTTCACGTCCCCTGGATGACCCAGGGGAAGAAAAGTCCTCTGAGAGCCATGACTTGTTCATCTTGGTTCTTTTTTCAAAAGCGAGGGGACTCCAACCACAGTCTCCCTCGTTTCCACTAATTGGGCCACACACACCCTACTTGACTGGCATCACTTGATCCCCCTTTTCAAAATGAAACAGATGCTTTGCATGAAGCACTCTCAAAAATATGCGTGCCTTTCACGTCCCCTGGATGACCCAGGGGAAGAAAAGTACTCTGAGAGCCATGACTTGTTCATCTTGGTTCTTTTTTCAAAAGCAAGGGGATTCCAACCACAGTCTCCCTTGTTTCCACTAATTGGGCCACACACACCCCACTTGACTGGCATCACTTGATCCCCCTTTTAAAATGAAACAGATGCTTTGCATGAAGCACTCTCAAAAATACGCGTGCCTTTCACGTCCCCTGGATGACCCAGGGGAAGAAAAGTCCTCTGAGAGCCATGACTTGTTCATCTTGGTTCTTTTACAAACACAGCGAGGGGACTCCAACCACAGTCTCCCTCGTTTCCACTAATTGGGCCACACACACCCCACTTGACTGGCATCAGTTGACCCCCCTTTTCAAAATGAAAAAGATGCTTTGCATGAAGCACTCTCAAAAATACGCATGCCTTTCACCTCCCCTGGATGACCCAGGGGAAGAAAAGTCCTCTGAGAGCCATGACTTGTTCATCTTGGTTCTTTTTTCAAAAGCGAGGGGACTCCAACCACAGTCTCCCTCGTTTCCACTAATTGGGCCACACACACCCTACTTGACTGGCATCACTTGATCCCCCTTTTGAAAAAGAAAAAGATGCTTTGCATGAAGCACTCTCAAAAATACGCGTGCCTTTCGCCTCCCCTGGCTGACCCAGGGGAAGAAAAGTCCTCTGAGAGCCATGTCCACATTGTCAGTGGACAGACACGTGTGCTTATCTGCCAGCAGACCCCCAGCAGCACTGAAGACAGGTTCCGAGAGAACGCTGGCTGCAGGACACGACAAGATTCCCAAGGTGCACGTGGCAAGCTCAGGCAATTTATCCAGATTAGAAGACTAGAATGAGCAGGGCTCAAGTTGCACAATAATGGCATCGATGTTTCCTTGCATATACTCATATATCTGTGTGTCCTCCTCTTTTTCCTTGTCCAGCTCTTTTGTTTTCGCATGAGTATATGTCCTTGTCACTTTCCCATGTGTTTGTGTTGTGTTGTGAGTTGTTTGTCACCTTTTGGACACCTTTGAGGGTGTTTTCTAGGTGTTTTTATGTGTTTGGGATTGCCTGCCATAGTTTCCTATGCAGTTCGAGTTCGGTTCGTCAAACGTTCGACGAACCGAACTCGAACGAGACCTCCGTTCGGCGAACCGAACTCGAGCCGAACCGGCACCGGTTCGCTCATCTCTATTCATAACCCTTTTTATTTTTAAAATTCAAATGCCAGGCCACATCCTGTGTGTTGCATGGACCATACTTTACTGCTGTGCAAACATACTGTAGGGAAATGGAGGGGAGCAATTGATGTCAATAGTCCAGGAAGCAAAGTGCTATGCCAAATCAATGGGGCTGCACTGTAAAATGTATTTTTGCTGTTTTGAAATCTTTTGTACCCCTAGAGATGTTTTCTCTGCCTTAGATTTGGCCTCCCATTGAATACAATGAGGTTTGGTCCATATGGCTCTGCAAATCGAGCTTTGAAAGGTTTGCTCATCTCTAGTCAATACCAGCCATGTTTTAATTGTACACCAGGACATAGTCCGGCTTGTGGACCAGTGCAGACATACCTTAAACAGTGGTGGCACTGGTACCAGGACCATGTATTGTGGTCAATAAGAGGACGTTCCTCTTCTCCTTGTTTTTGACTATAAGCAGATTGTCACAACATTGGGCAACATTGGGCTCTGCTCTCACCCTTTCTGAGCAGCTACCCAATTAGTGTCTTAGGGAGGCCCCTATGGTTTTTCCACACAGTACCGCAAGCTGCAGTAGCTTTGGCATAAAGGGACTTGAACAATGGAATGTTGGTATAGAAGTTATCAACCAACAGGTGATAACCCTGATCCAGCAGTGGGTGAATCAAATTTCACACATTTTTCTAACTCACTGCCTGGACAGGGGGGCATTCAGGGGGTGGAACACAGGTGTCATTTTTTCCGGAAACTCTAAATCTATGAGTGTACTCTGAGGTACTCTCACAGAGTTTGTAGAGTTTGATCCTGTACCTGGACCTCTTGTTGGGCAGGTACTAATAGAATTCCAGCCTCCCCTTGAAGTGGATGAGGGATTCAACTACTCAAATCTCCCTTTCAGCAAATTTGTTGCTGAAGTGATTGATGACCAGCCAAATTCTGAAAACTTGGTCAAAATTGGGGTTATCACGGGGAAGAGATTTCAATTATCACTGTAGTGCAAACATTTGTGGATGGCCTCAAAATGTTTGTCATAGCCAAGTGGAACATTGGAGTATTATACAAAACATTAATAGTCCAATATTGCCTAATTTCTGGTTTCTTCACTATGCCCATGTGAAGAAACAGAACCCAATACTTCATCATTGCTACTGTTCAGTGGGAGTCCATGTAAAAAATGATGAATCGGGGTTTTTTGCTAAAAATTGTTGGACATATTAATTTGTTTGCCCAACTATAAGATTGACGAAATCATCAGTGAAAAGGACTTTGAAAAAGCCGATTTAGCTCAGGCCAGAAGTGTCAAATTGGATTCCTGATTGGGGCACAAAATCAGGAATCTGTATCCTGAAATCTATGAGGGGTGAGTTCTTTAGGGGGTCATTGGTACTGGCTTGGGGCTGCTGATGCTGGGTTGGGAGCCACTAGTGTTGGTTTGGGGGTCACTAACGCTGGGTTAGGGGTCATTAGTGGTGGGCACTGGCTCATGTGGTGTCCTTCGGCATCTCTTTGGTGGTTCAGAATAACTGGAGGAGTAAAATGAGTGGGAGGAATGCAGAAAGGTAGGATCCTCTCCCTTACTATCAATGTTGAAGGCAAGGACAGTGTAGGTCTCCTCCGCTGGATACCATCTTCGGATGAGCGGAACATTTATTTTTTTTTGTGTGTGTAAAGTAACCAAATTTTTTTCTGGTCTGTGTGTTTGTGTGTATGTTAGCAGTAAACTTTTTTTATTTAGTATACTAGAAGAGAAAAGAAAAAAAAAAGAACAGGATGTAAAAAGAAAAGAATAAAAATAAAATGGAAAGGAAAATATAAAGCTTTGGTAAAATAAAAATAGTAAATGGAAGTCAGTAAAAACAATTACTGAGCACACAAATTTGCTATACTAACCGCAATTCTTTGCAGGAGAAAAAACTCTACTATGCGTACTACAAGATTTTTCCCCCTAAAATTACTAAACGGACCTCAGTAAAAATAAATTACTGAGCGGCCCCAACTAAACTACACTAACCGCAATTCTATGCAGTAGAAAGAAACTGTTGCATATGTACAAGATTATTACACTACAATTACTAACGGACATTAGTAAAAATAAATTACTGAGTGTCTGCAACTATCTGACGCAAACCCTGACTTTATGAACCCAGCACACAATCTACACCTTCTGGCAAAAACTGCAAGAAAACTGCATGCGCTATGATGCGGTATTGATGTGATTTTTTTGCCAGGAGGTGTAGAGTGGATGTACGAATATGTTGTAAAAATTTCAGCGCCAAATCTGCATATCTTGGCAATCTGCCTGAAGCCCACAGCGGGCAGTCTTATTCTATGCCCATCCAGTGACTTCAGTATGTATGTAGCAGAGATGGAATCGTCATGAAACCTTGTGTGCAGTATGTCGGTCCTGGGTACTTTGAGGGTTACTACTAAAGGGGTGAAAGAGGATGAGATTTTTTTTTGTATTTTATTTCAAATAAAGGATTTTTCCGCTGTTTGTGTTTATTTCTTTTCACTTTCAGATTAGTAAAGGGGAGTCTCATAGACCCTCCCCATTACTAGTTTAGGGCTTAGTGGAAGCTGTAAGCTGTTACTAACCCCTTATTACCCCGATTGCTACTGCACTAGGGCAATCAGGAGGAGCTGGATAAAGTTCTGGGATTGTCACAACTAAAGAATGTGACAATCCAGGGCAGCTGTAAGCTGCTATTTTTAGACGAGGGGGCAATAACTATGGGCATCCCCAGCCTGAGAATACCAGCTCACAACTGTCAGCTTTATCATGGCTGTGTTTCAAAATTGGGGGGATTGCATGCCAGTCTTTTTAAATTATTTATTTATTTATTAAAAAAAAAGCAGCATACGATCCCTCTTATTTTGATACACAGCCAAGATAAGCACATGGCTAGGGTCTGCAGCCTGTAGCCATATGCTTTATCTGTGCTGAGTATCAAAAAATATGGGGGGACCCTATGTCAATTTTTTTATTTACTTATTTATTTTAATAGAAATATAGACACACGGACACTCTCTGATTGAAAGCAGTGAGACACGCTCTCTGCTGCCACCAATCACGGTCTCTGGGACTGCTGGTGGGTGAGGGAAGCAATGCAGCTATACAGTGCCTTGCGAAAGTATTTACCCCCCCTTGAATTTTTCAACCTTTTCCCACATTGCAGGCTTCAAACATAAAGATAAAAAAATGTACTGTTATGGTGAAGAATCAAAAACAAGTGGGACACAATTGTGAAGTTGAACAAAATTTATTGCTTATTTAAAATTTTTGTAAAAAATAAAAAACTGAAAAGTGGGGCGTGTAATATTATTCGGCCCCTTTAAGTTAATACTTTGTAGCGCCACCTTTTGCTTTGATTACAGCTGCAAGTCGCTCGGGGTATGTGTTTATCAGTTTTGCACATCGAGAGACTGAAATTCTTGCCCATTTTTCCTTTCCAAAAAGCTCGAGCTGAGTGAGGTTGTATGGAGAGCGTTTGTGAATAGCAGTTTTCAGCTTTTTCCACAGATTCTCAATTGGATTCAGGTCTGGACTTTGACTTGGCCATTCTAACACCTGGATACGTTTATTTGTGAACCATTCCATTCCATATAGATTTTGCTTTATGTTTTGGATCATTGTTTTGTTGAAAGACAAATCTCCGTCCCAGTCTCAAGTCTTTTGCAGACTCCAACAGGTTTTCTTCAAAAATGGTCATGTATTTAGCTCCATCCATATTCCCATCAATTTTAACCATCTTCCCTGTCCCTGCTGAAACAAAGCAGGCCCAAACCATGATCCTGCCACCACCATGTTTGACAGTGGGGATGTTGTGTTCAGGGTGATGAGCTTTGTTGCTTTTACGCCAAACATATCAATTGGCATTGTGCCCAAAAAGATTAATTTTGGTTTCATCTGACAAGAGCACCTTCTTAGACATGTTTGGTGTGTCTCCCAGGTGGCTTGTGGCAAACTTTAAACAACACTTTTATGGATATCTTTGAGAAATGGCTTTCTTTTTGCCACTCTTCCATAAAGGCCAGATTTGTGCAGTTAATGACTGATTGTTGTCCTATGGACAGACTCTCCCACCTCAGCTGTAGATCTCTGCAGTTCATCCAGAGTGATCACGGGCCTCTTGACTGCATCTCTGATCAGTCTTCTCCTTGTTTGAGATGAAAGTTTGGTTGGACGGCCAGGTCTTGGTAGATTTGCAGTGGTATGATACCCCTTCCATTTCAATATGATCCCTTGCACAGTGCTTCTTGAGATGTTTAAAGTTTTGTAATTCTTTTTGCAACCAAATTCAGCTTTAAACTGCTCCACAACAGTATCACGGACCTGCCTGTTGTGTTCCTTGATCTTCATGATGCTCTCTGTGCTTTAAACAGAACACGCCTATCACAGAGCAGGTGCATTTATACGGAGACTTCATTACACACATGTGGCTAATATTTATCATCATCGGTCATTTAGGACAACATGGGATCATTCAGAGATGCTCAGTGAACTTCTTTAGTGAGCTTGCTGCACTGAAAGTAAAGGGGACGAATATTATTGCACACTCCAATTTTCAGTTTTTTATTTTTTACAAAAATTTAAAATAAGCAATAAATATCTATCACCTTCACAATTGTGTCCCACTTAAAGTTGATTTTTTACCATAAAATTTATAATTTTTATCTTTACGTTTAAAGCCTGAAATGTGGGAAAAAGTTGAAAAATTCAAGGGGGCCGAATACTTTCACAAGGCACTAACATTGGGAACATGTAGTAGAAACCTGGGGTCAGATTTTGATCGAGACATGCTTGAATCTGATTGAGCGCATGACTACAAAGATTCAAGCAATGTTGAAAGCCAAAGGTGGATTTCCAAAATACAAATAAAATAATAAAAAATAAAATTTAGTAAATAGTAACAATGCTGTGGCATGACAAGAATCTGTATAACTAATCATATGCTAAATAGTTGCATGTCAAAGTTATGTATGAGCTAGCTAAGATGATAAAATGATGTTGGTTTCATATTTAAAGTGGCAGTGGATGATGAGACATGGAGCATAAAAAGTCAATATTTAAAAAAATTGTTACTCTTTTGCTTGTCAGTGTAAACATGGTTTATTACCATGTTTACCTTTTTCTTCGGTATACACAACACTGAACCAGCACTTGTTTATACAGATTAGGTAAGATTAAACATTAAGATTAGCCATATGGGCACCGGCATCTGGCCAGATCAATAACAGGGCGGAACTGAGTATTTTTTTTAAACTCAGTTTGACCCGCCAATCCTGAGTAGAGATAAGCGAGCATCTAGAGGCTTGAGTTCGGTTCGGTTCGTTGAACAGAGGCCGCGTTCGGGTTTGGTTCGATGAACCGTTCGACGAACCTCTCGAACCCCATTGAAAACAATGGCAGGCAAACACAAACACATAAAAACACATAGAAAACACCTTCAAAGGTGTCCAAAAGGTGACAAACAACTCCCAAGACACCACAAAAATATGGGAAAGTGACAAGGACATATACTCATGCGAAAACAAAACAGCTGGACGAGGAAAAAGAGGAGGAGACACAGATATAGGCATGTCATGCCCTTCTAAAATCATGTAAAACACAGCAAGGGGACTCCAAGCAGAGTCTCCCTTTTTTCCAAAAATTGGGCCACACACACACCCACCCCTTCAGTGGCATCACTTGTGCCCCATTTGCAAACTTGACAGGTAGATTTGCATCAAGCACATTCAAAAATACGCCAGCCTTAACTGTCCCCAGGATGACACCGGGGTAGGTAGCAAAGTCTTTGCTGAACCATGACTTGTGCATCTTGGCTCGTTTTTAAAAACACAGCAAGGGGACTCCAAGTAGAGTCTCCCTTTTTTCCAAAAATTGGGCCCCACAGACACCACTTCAGTGGCATCACTTTTGCCCCAGTTGCAAACTTGAGAGGTAGATTTGCATCAAGCACATTCCTCCAAAATACGCCAGCCTTAATTGTCCCCAGGATGACATCGGGGTAGGTAGCAAAGTCTTTGCTGAACCATGACTTGTTCATCTTGGCTCATTTTTAAAAATACAGCAAGGAGACTCCAAGCAGAATCTCCCTTTTTTCCAAAAATTGGGCCCCACAGAAACCCCTTCAGTGGCATCACTTGTGCCCCAGTTGTAAACTTGACAGGTAGATTTGCATCAAGCACATTAAAAAAAAAAAGCCAGCCTTAACTGTCCACAGGATGACACCGGGGTAGGTAGCAAAGTCTTTGCTGAACCATGACTTGTTCATCTTGGCTCGTTTTTAAAAACACAGCAAGGGGACTCCAAGCAGAGTCTCCCTTTTTTCCAAAAATTGGGCCCCACAGACACCCTTTCAGTGGCATCACTTGTGCCCCAGTTGAAAACTTGACAGGTAGATTTGTGTATCAAGCACATTCCAACAAACGTCAGCCTTTACTCTCCCCAGGATGACACAGGGGTAGTAAAGTCCTTGCGGATCCATGACTTGTTCATCTTGATGAACGTTAGTCTGTCCACATTGTCACTGGACAGACACGTGTGCTTATTTGTCAGCACATACCCAGCAGCACTGAAGACACGTTCAGAGACAACGCTGGCTGCGGGACATGACAAGATCTCCAAGGTGTAAGTGGCGAGCTCAGGCCATTTTTCAAGATTGGAAGCCAAAATGAGTAAGGCTCCAGTTGCAAAGTCATGGCATCGATGTTCATTTGGAGATACTCCTGTATCATCCTCTCCAGCCATTGACTATGTGTGAGACTTCTTGTCTCTTGTGGCCTTGCATTGGATGGTCTAAAAAAATTATGAAACGATTCCATAAAATTGCTGTTACCAGCACCGGATACGGTGGATTCCGCCACAATGCACTGTACGGCGGAATCCTGCACTGAATTCCGCTATTTTCTTCTGAGCATGCCCAGAATGTAAACACTCACCTTGAAAAGCCTCTCAATTAGGAAAGGTATATATAGAAGCCCCATTTAAGACCCAGACAATGCTCTATGAACCTGAGACAGAGTCACAGACAACAGGAGACCCAGAGAAAACACCAGGACACCCGGAGAAAACACCAGAAGACCCTGATAGACCCGGAGACCCTGAGAGACCCGGAGACCCTGATAGACATGGAGACCCTGAGAGACCCGGAGATTCGGAGTAACAAGTATTGCCAAGTTGAGGAAAATCTGAGGCCCAATGTCCCCCATTTCTTGTTGACCTCTCCCTTTTTTTTATTTTTCACAAATGTATGCATTTTTTATTTAATTTTCTTAAATAAAGAGCTTATGCGCCTTTTTTTTACAGGTTGCAAAACAAAAAAATGATAAAAATTTGACCAATTTGTCTATGTTGCCTAATTTTCCATCTTTTTAGCTGTAGTGTTTGCTGTACATTTTGGGTTTTTTAAATATATTGCTGTTCTTGTGAATTTATCCACATGGGTTGAAACAGAGGTGTGAAAAATAAAATTGCAGAGGGAGGAAAATGTGGGTTAGGTTTGGGATACTGAGGGGGAATGTGATTAATGGAGGGAAGGTGGGTTATGGTGGGGATATTGAGCAGTTATGGATTATTGGGGGTAGGTGGGTTATGATGGGGATATTGAGTGGTAATGGATTTATGGGGTAAGTGGGTTATGGTGGGGATATTGAGTGGTAATGGATTATTGGAGGTAGGTGGGTTATGGTGGGGATATTGAGTGGTAATGGGATTATTGGGGGTAGTTAGTTTTATTTGGTGGTATGTGTATAGTTTTGCATTTCCTGAAATATATATTTTTTTTAATTTTTTACGTGAAACTTGGAACATTTATTTACCAAGATGCTTTATTTATAATGTGTTTTTTTCAAATAGCCTAAAGTTCAGCCAACAAAGACCAAAAACACCCAAAACCTTTACTTTTATAGTAACACACATGTAAGTATGTTTTCTGGTCAATGTAACAGGTGAGAAGCTTTATTTCTAATGTGTTCTTTTTTTTCCAATAGCTGAAAGTTGAACAAGCTTTCATCATGTCTTCTTCTGAGAGCCCCCCTCCAAGGTGTCAGCGATCGCAGGTAATTTTCGACTACATTTTGTATTTTTATTCTTTTGAGAGCAACTACAAATAAAAAATGTGAAATTTGTATTTAGGAGGAGGAAGCTGAAGCAGAGGGGCTACCAGAAGAAGGCGAACGGGGTTGAGAAAGGCATGGAGAAGGCTCGCAGGATGTAAGTATATCCATTTGATTTACATTACAAACATTACACCACACAATACATAACATGACACGACACACATCCCAAAACCAGTGACAAAGCGCTACCATTACCATATGTTTGTGGTAAGTTTGTAACATGCATCACAGCACATACATTCCTGCAGAATACATAACGAAAAGTAGATGACAAACATGACATTACAATTAGCTAATGTCTTGCTATAGGTAATGTTTTGATTCTATTTTCAGGTTAAACTTCCTGTCCGCAGTAGAGATCCTCTAAGTGGCTCCCAGAGTCGTCGTGAGCGTGGCGGTGGTCGCCAGTAGAGATGAGCGGTGTTTGAATCGAACCGTTCTCCAATTTCAAATTCGAGTTGTTTTGGGCGATGTTCGAGTCGTTCTACGAACTTGAACAATTTGCTTCACGTTCAACAGATCGAGTTAACGTTCAATAACGGTTCGATCACCAAAAGCGTGGCTTTTCACAGTAAGGCTCTGTGCGCACGTTGCGTATTTGCATGCGTCCTGCGTCCCCAGCACAATCCCTCTCTTTCCTACTCACTGCTGCACGGCTGTTACAAAGCTCTGGCGACTTTTCCTCTTTTGAAAATGGCTGCCGCTCATAGTTCAATCTTGTATTCCGTGCTTTCCCCGCCCACCGGCGCCCATAATTGGTTGCAGTCAGACACGCCCCCATGCTGA
Organism: Anomaloglossus baeobatrachus; assembly: GCF_048569485.1. Taxonomy (NCBI): domain Eukaryota; kingdom Metazoa; phylum Chordata; class Amphibia; order Anura; family Aromobatidae; genus Anomaloglossus; species Anomaloglossus baeobatrachus. Next base: position 183,589,360 of record NC_134357.1, read on the forward strand.
GTGACAGCTGTCTCACTGCAACCAATCACAGCCGCCGGTGGGTGGGTCTATATCGTGCAGTAAAATAAATAAATAAATAATTTGAAAAATAACCTGCGGTCCCCCCAATTTTGATACCAACCAAGATAAAGCCAAGCGGCTGGAGGCTGGTATTGTCAGGATGGGGAGCACCACGTTATGGGGAGCCCACCACCCTAACAATATCAGCCAGTAGCCGCCTGGAATTGCCGCATCCATTAGATGCGACAGTCCCGGGACTATACCCGGCTCATCCCGAATTGCCCTGGTGCGGTGGCAATCGGGGTAATAAGGAGTTAAATGGCAGCATATAGCTGCCACTAAGTCCTAGGTTAATCATGGAAGGCGTCTCCCCAAGATACCTTCCATGATTTATCTGTAGTGAAAGTAAATAAACACACAACGAAAAATCCTTTATTTGGAATAAAAGACAAAAAACCCCTCATTTACCACTTTATTAATCCCCAAACACCCATCCAGGTCTGAAGTAATCCACACAACGCTTTCAGCTCTGCTACATGAAGCTGACAGGGAGCGCCCCAGAACACGACCGCTCTGTTCCAGCTCCACGCAGCAACTGAAGTGAGCCGTGCTGTCACCAGAGACTTCACTCAGGTAGTGCCGGTGTGTGTGGGGACGATGGAGGTCGGTGTGTGCAGGGATGATGGGGACCGGTGTGTGCAGGGATGACGGGGGCATTGTGTGCGAGGATGATGGGGGCCGGTGTGTGTGGGGATGACGGGGGCCGGTGTGTGCGGGGATGATGGGGGCTGGTGTGTGCGGGGATGATGGAGGCCGGTATGTGCAGGGATGATGGGGGCTGGTGTGTGTGGGGATGACGGGGCCAGTGTGTACGGGAATGATGGAGGCCGGTAACTGCAGTACGGCACCGCTGATCTCGGCTCACTTCAGTCACTCAGGGGATTTGCAGTCACCGGTGCGTCCTTCACCAGTGACCGCAAATCAGGCTGCGACACAGACAGAGCCGCAGGATGACAATGAAGTCGGGTGAAGTTCATCTGAGTTCATTCTCTTCGCGCGACTGTCTGTGTCTGCTGTCAGCGGGCATGGAGCCGAGCTGAATGGCAGAGCAAGCATCCAGTATGCATACATTCTGCATCAATTCTGCAGTCACAATACATTCACATGTGCTGCCAAATCGCTGCAGCATTATACGCATGGACACTACGCAATGTGCGCAATGTTAATAATAATAATATCCAAATTCAGTGTATAGCGTGCGGGGGGGTGGCGAGGGTTCCTGAAATAATGGCGATCTTCATTTTTTTTTCCTAACCGCGCGTACAGTGGGGCGGTGCAGGCTGTCAGCCAATCACACACACACACACAGCAAAGTACATTTTTTGCACAAAAGCAAGGGCATGTGTCATTGTCTGTGTATGTCACATGTCCTTGCCCTATAAGGACTTCTGAGTAGTTTCACTTTTGGATACCATAGAAAGAGTTTACTCTGTGTATACGTACTTCATACCAGAACTGGCTCATCTTAATCAATCCGTGCATTTCCTGATTTGTCCTGTGGCTTCTACGCTGGTAAGCTGAACCTTTTTTTTGTGTTTTCTATGTTTTTGTATGTGTTTGTGTTTGCCTGAAATTGTTTTCAATAAGGTTTGCAGGTGTTCATCAAACATTCGTCGAACGTTCAACGAACACACCTACCGTTTGACAAACCGAACCGAACTCGAACACTAGGGGGGTGGCTCATCTCTAGTCGCCAATGTGTGAGTTTCTTTTTTTTTATAAAGATTTGTTATTTTTAGGGGTATTGAAAATCCATAACTACTGAAATTATGATTTTTAATTTAAATTTTGTGTCCATTCCACAGGTCTCACAGCTTAGGCAGGACGAGGAATCTGATGGAGAGGAATCAGGAATAGATGTTGAATTCCTCATCAACCTCGTCCATGCTCAACAGCCGTTGTGGGACATGCAAGACCACTGCCATGCTGATGCTGTACTCACCCGGCGGCTCTGGGAAGAGGTTGCAGCTGAACTAATTGATGGATGGGTGGATCTCAACGCAAGGACAAAAAAGAAAGCATGTAAATATAACTACTTCACAAAAAGTCATTGTCAGAATCACTATTCTACGCTTAACCTTGTGTCTTTATCTCTTTTCGGTTACACATGTGACGACCTGGTGGCGGTCCCTACGTGATCGCTTCAGGATGGACTACAAAAAGGAGATGTAGGCTCCCAGTGGATTCGCAGGATGAAAGGGCTCCCAATACAGATATCCCAGAGCCCTTGCATTCCTGAAAACCACCATGATACCAAGGAGGTAATTACACTGTCTTTTGTTGAATTTGTAATGTAGTTACTTTTAACATATTTCTCCAACAGCATGCTAGTGAAACGTTCAAAAACAAATTTTAATAGATTTTTTTTTTTCTCCCACAGAACAGTCCCTAACACCATGGAGCCTGCATCAGTCTGGCACAGTCCTGGAGTGATTCCTGAAGAGACCATCACTGGTGACCCCTCTAACAGTCCCTGTGATCCCTCTACTTCTGCTCTCTCCCTCCCTTCCACCTCTACTTCTGATCCCTCCCTCCCTTCCACCTCTACTTCTGATCCCTCCCTCCCTTCCACCTCTACCTCTGATCCCACACGCTATTCCATGCCTTCTTTCCCATCTTACCCCACCTGCCCAGCAGCATACTGGCAGACCTCATTTGATGAGGCTGATCAGCTAGTAGGTGTTCCCTTATCCAACCCCTCTGATGCTCCCGACACTCGAACAGCGTTTGGTTCGGTGCGCCAGAGGGGACAGGATAGGAGCAGTCCCAAGTTCTTACATTTGAATGCATCAATCCATAGCTTTATTAAAGTATTAACTGACCAAATAATTGCTGGTTTTAACCTGATAAACCATAGTTTACAGGTGTTGACCAGCAAGATGGATGATGTGCTTTCAGCTTTAAGACAAACACCTAGCCAGTACATACAGGACTGCCGCATTATCCATCTGGACATAGGTACAGGGCCTTACGGGACATCGTCACCAGGCACGTTTTTCAACATTTGGATTTCTGGAGGTGGTCGCATGTTTTTCTGGCTAATCGGGGTGCGACTGAGCTCCTGATAGCCATATCTGATTCCCTTGATAAAGCAGAATAATCAGTGGGGGGAAACACGCTGGGAAAGGGATTAGGTACTCTTCTTATAATACTGGGATTCTTTTGCAACAGGGACCACCGTCTTCTTCTTGGGAACGTGCTACTCCCATATGTGGATTCTACCTGTAGCCCAGGAGGACTACCACCAGACCGTAAAGTACCCCAAAAAATTGTTGATTTGTTTTTAAATGTATTGTACATTTTAATACAGGTAAAATATATCTTTGTACCGTGTTAGCCAGTTTTTTGTCGCTGTCCAGTTGTGCACGTTTCTTCTTTTTTTTTTTTTTTTCACTGCCCCATTCTATGTCCTGCTGTGTATAAATATATGACTCTTCAGATTTTGTGTTATACCATGCCTGATGAAGAGACCTGAGTAGTCTCGAAAGCTTGCTATTATTACCATCTTTTCAGTTAGCCATTAAAAGGTATCAACCACTGAGGACTTCAGTTCTTTTAACCGTAGAACGCATACCTGAGGCCTCGCAGGCCTGCTAGGTCATTTGTTTTCTATGGTAGATTGAATTGCTTGCGCGTTCTAGGGTTAAACAGTTTTTTATACATTTTAGGTATTTATCATAAGGGCTAATCTAATTGTTCTCGGTCACCTGAGTTACAAGAAACTCATTAGGAAGGGATATATATATTCTGTATAACATGAAAAACCTTCTTTGATGTGTATGTTTATGTGTGTCAGAGTTACTGCACTTTGCACTTTATTGAGGTTGGTGGTGGGTATGCTAGAAGGTAGTTAGGGACAAAAGGGACAGTCGTCGTGGAATGGGAGCACCACACATCTAGGGTGCTTAAAGCCCCATTGTTAGGTAGGACCATATGGAGGGAGAGGTAATACCCCCCCGGAGTCCCTACATTAGGTAATATATACCGTGTATATTTCAGCACTGCATTTTGATCCCTTACAACTGATCCCAAAGGCCTTACTACCTAGTGTGTATTAATTTCACTTGACACACACATTGTGTGTTTCGTGTTTGTCTGATTATATTTTTTTAATTACTTATAATAAAGTTTAATATTTTTATGGGTGGACATACTTATGAATGCGCTATAAACACCTAGCCAGCATTATTTTCCTTCTTTCATCGGAGAGCTGGAAAACCTACTGTCTGATCAGCAAATACATGTGATGAGGGCTTTCCAGAATGCTATTATTCAACTTAATCCACTTCCCCCTCCCACCACTGCACCACCTCTGCCCACAGCCCCTCCTCCTCCACACTCTGCCCCTTTACAGCCTCCTAACCCGATTTATCCACCTGCCAATTACCAGCCCCCTGCCCATTATTACCACTCTTCAGTACCCACCCAGCCCACAATCCCTGCCCAGCATACTCGGTCTATACAAACATCCCTTCATTCCCCATCTCCACTTTCCAGCCCACATGTTATCCCTGCCCCAACTCCATCCCCTTCCTCACTGTCTGCTCCACCTACACTCCCTTATCCGTACCAGAATTCTGCTTCTTCACCCCTCTAAACTCACCCATCTTTTGCAACACCCACATTTCCATTTTCCATCCCTCAGCCATCTCCCAGCCCTCAACCATCTTCTGTCTCAATCCCTTTTCTTCCAACAACTTTACTTTTACTTTATTTTTCCACACCCTCATCTTTAACTACTACCCAACCTTCCCCTTCCCCATCCTCTCTTCTTACCTCACCATTTGAAGGTTACAGTCCTGCGAGCACCTCCAGCGATTTCTCTACCCCACAATGCCAGAATTTGTAATTTTTTTTTATAACCAATAAATTATGTTTTGTTTAAGTTATATTTTGTCATATTTATTTTTATTGTTAAAATGAAGAAACAGTTAGTTAACAATTGGTTTTATTTATCATTTTAAACTGGGTTTTCTATAACAGATTACAAAAACAATATCCCAAAAATTACATTACAAACACAGGACAAAAATCACATAATTAGAAATATTTGTAAATATGCTAGTCAAATTTTTCAAATATATACAGTACATATATTATAAACATTAAAGAATTAACATAAAATAACCTAATGAAAGAAGAAAATCAGACCATTCTGTCCTGCCCCTCCAATCTGCCGATTGGAGAGACAAAATAATCCGCAAATTGGTTGCGAATTGCCATCACTTCTCTACTGCTGCGGAAGCTTATATTGGTGTATCCTAGCAAAGGACTGTTGGTCAGTTCCTCGTCAACAGGAATTACACCATTTGTCAAAAGGTAGTTGTCTAACATCACGCAGGCTTTAATAACGTCGTCCAAAGTTTCCACTTTAAGATTGATGGCTGTTGCCAAGATTTTCCATTTAGCAGGAGGAGTCCAAATGTGCACTCCACCATGTGCCGTGCTCGACTTAATCTGTAATTGAAATTTTTTTCTGGTATGTTAACCCACTGCTCGAACATGGTTTCAGTAAATGTTTGTCCATTTGAAATGCCTCGTCGCCAACACAAACGAAGGGCAGGGGTGGACCGTCAGTTTGTGGAAGTGGTCTGGGTGGTGGGAACTGGAAACAGTCTCCATAGAGATTGCGGCCCATGGCAGAGGGTTTCAATACCTGGGAGTCGTTCGCTCTTCCGGTTGCTCCGATATCCACCGCCAATCATTTTTACTGGGCATCTGCAATCCCCATGAGGACCACTGAAAAGTATTTTTTATAGTTAAAGTACTCGGATCCTGTGCATGGCAGCTTGACAATTCGAACGTGTTTGCCGTTCACGGTCCCAAAGAAATTTGAGAAGTCACATATGTCCTGGAACTTGGCTGCAGTGGCCGTCCATTGTTGTTTCATTGGTTGAGGGATAAATTCCTCATTCATGGATTCCCACAATGCATGGCAGGTTGTGCTCATTATGCCAGATATTGTCGATATTCCGACACGGTACTGAAAATGTAATGAGGAATATGACTCCCCTGTCGCAAAAAATCTGTAAAATAAAAACAGAAAATTAATCATCACTCCCAACAGGACAACAATTACTGTATATTACATCATGGGTAGCACACATGCTACTATACAATGGGCTTACCTCAAAGTTATCATGAGCTGCACTGCTGGAGTAATTGCCAGACGCTCCACCAACTGGTCAAACATTCCTTCAGACATACGGACGTAAGTAAAAAAATTATCCTGGTGTCTCCTCAATTCGACATACAGTGTTGTGAAAATACTCCGGGAACTACGGACTTTATTAATGGGGTGGACCCAAGAATGACGAAGGCGACGCCGACGACATTGCCGCTCCTTTTCGGCAACTGTATAAGCCAAAAGATTGGCTTGGTAAGAAAATTCAATGTATGTCTGTACAATTTTACCTGTAACTACATCCATTGTGCTCCCTTGTCTACAACCTGTCACAGATGGCCTGTGCGAACACATACATGTCTCCAAAATGTCTGGCACTCCCATTTGGCTGTCCCAAAAAAAAAAAATGGATTACCACGGATCCACCATAAAATGGACGCGCAACGGATGCACCGGATGCAACAGATCCGTTATTTCACAGGAAATTTCAGCGGATTCCTGTGAAATAATGCATCTGTTGCATCCGTTAACAACAAAAAAGGACGGATCTGTCATTACGACGCAACGATGGATGTGGCTTATTGCGACTAACGCAAGTGTGAAAGTAGCCTTAGGAGTCGGGAAGGATTTTTTTTCCCTATGGAGAAAATTACTTCTACTCTGTGGGTTTTTGTCTTCCCCTGGTTTAACACTGCAGAACAGCTGCACTAAAAAGAGGCTGAACTAGCTGGACATAAGGTCTTCCTTCAGCCTTAGAAACTATATTACTATGTTAGAAACTATATTTTGAAAAAGTATTATGGGGCAAAAAAGACATTCTCTTTCCTACAATGAAATGTAGATATTAGCTAAGAAAGGGGAACATTTCCCCTCATGGGACAACCAATAATCTGCATTTATAAACTAACAAAAGATACAGCATCAAGCAAATTGCAACTTGATTTGCATATCACCAATTAGGGTGTGTTGAATTCATGCTAAAATGTGATTGAATGGCTCACACTGGAGGTAACAACAGCATGATTACAGGCCACTTTACATACAGAGATAAATCTGCAGCAGATCTGTGGTTGCAGTGAAATTGTGGACAATCAGTGCCAGGTTTGTGGCTGTGTACAAATGGAACAATATGTCCATGGTTTCACTGCAACCACAGATCTGCCAAAGATTTATCTCTGTGTGTAAAGTGGCCTCAAGTATAGTGTGCAGCAAAAAAAAAAGGAAAAAGCCCTCCCACCCTCATAAGTGTTTATGGGTGGCTGCATGTGGGCAAAGACCAGAACTGCCCAATTAGTGACTTCCATTGGGGTTCATGTCAAGTTCAGGTCCCAAACCGAACTTAATTTAAGGTTCAGTTGAACCCGTTGAACCGAACTTCCACTCATCTCTACTTAAGAGCAGTTCTTTGCTCGAAACGCATGATGGTGATGCACTAACGTTTTGATGTTGGAATAAAGGGATATTTTTATTCAAGAATAATTATTTTGCCTGATATCTATCATTTCAACAAATGTGAAAGCTGGACACGATCTTTTTTCTATTCTTCGCCTGACTACAGTTCATTGTCGTAACCGACTTGAGTGGGCAAATGCTCACAATTGATGGCATATGGCACATTGGAGAGATGAATCCCGATATTCACAGTACTGGACAGAAAGCAGACTGGCCAATAATTGTCACACCAGATACTGACTGTTTTTTGACCCCCCCCACACACCCAGACAACCTAATAGTGTAAAACTGGACACTAAAGGGTACTTTACACACTGCGACATCGCTAGAGATCTCATTAGCGATGTGAAATTCTAGATCACAAGTGCAATCTTTCGAGATCGCACATGCGTAAAATAACCTATGTGCGACCTCCAAAGATCGCACTTGCGATCTAGAATTTCACATCGCTAATGAGATCGCAAGCGATGTCGCAGTGTCTAAAGTACCCTTTAGAGTAGCCTTTTGTTGTGGCCAGCTTAAGGTACACTTGTATATTAATCATGATGTCTAATCAGCTCCTTCATATGCCACACCTGTATGTTGAATGGACTATCTCAGCAAGGAGAAGTGCTCACTAACAGATTTACACAAATTTGTGAACAATTTTTGAAGAAAAAGGTAATTTGTGTACATGGAAAAAGTCTTAGATCTTTGAGTTCAGCTCATGAAAAATGGAAGCAGAAAAAAAGTTTTGCGTTTTTATTTTTGTTCAGTATATTATGGCAGGTGCACAATAATTATGCCAATTGTGAAGTCTCTTATTGTTCTCACTAGGGCTGAGCAGACTTTGCGGGCGTCACACAGGACGATAAATCGTGCAATCGCATAAGCGATCGCACCCGCCCCCGTCGTTTGTGCGTCACGGGCAATTAGTTGCCCGTGGTGCACAAAGTCGTTAACCCCCCGTCACACGTACTTACCTCCCGGGTGACGTCGCTGTGGGCGGCGAACATCCTCTTCCTGAACGGGGAGGGATGTTCAGCGTCACAGCGACGTCACACGGCAGCCGGCCAATAGAAGCGGAGGGGCGGAGATGAGTGGGACGTAACCATCCCGCCCACCTCCTTCTTCCGTATTGCCGGCGGGACGCAGGTAAGCTGTGTTCGTCGCTCCCGGGGTGTCACACGGAGCGATGTGTGCTGCCACGGGAGCGACGAACAACCGGAGCACAGAAGGAGGAACGAGATTATGAAAATAAACGACGTGTCAATGATGAACGAGAAGGTAAGTATTTCTGCTCGTTCATAGGTGTCACACAGTACGATATCACTAACGACGCCGGATGTGCGTCACTAACGACGTGACCCTGACAACATATCGCCAGATATATCGTACCGTGTGACTCCCTCATTAGACTGTAAAAATCTGGACCAAGTGGTTTCAAAGATGGGTGCCGGGCCTGGGATTCCAGGCGTTTGATCCAGATTCAACACTGGGGAAATTTAAAAAAAAAAAAGGAAAACTCAAGAACACAAGAATGAAGCAAGCGCTTCATACTTACCATGGCTCCATGTCATGGCAGCATACTGCTTTAAGGTTGTGCATTTGTGACGCCCTGGCCTATCAGGTCGTCACAGGGTATTGTGCAATTTGCCCTTCTGCACAGTATCCACCCTCCTTGGTTACGGGTCCTGGTTCTTTGGTGTTCCTAACAGCTTAGCCAATCAAAATCCTAGGAACACTTTGCACTTTACCCACCAGACACACCATTGGGGGGCCTGAAGGGAATAGGGCCACTCACATGGGAGGTTGGTGAGGGGAAAGTGAAGAAAGTGACAGTTGAGCGGGATTTGAGCTGAAGTTGAGCAAGGGAGAGGAGTGTGAAGCGGTGACTCTCTGAGAGGAAGAGGTCACCGGGTGGGAGCAGGGCTCCTGTAGTACTAGGTGGCAGACGTTGGTCTGGGTCTGGTAGGAGCTGGAACCCTGGTCGCAGGGGATAGTGTCAAGGGGCACGGACAGCCGAGGAGGGCAGCTGGCGGCCTTGAGCTATCACCGGGCAGGGGCCAGGGCATGACGGAGTACGTGGAATCCAGGCTGGAAAGTAGCTTCATGCATTCCGGTAATTTACCCAACGGGGGTGAAGACTTCAAGATTCATCCCCAACCCGCTCAAAAATCGTCGTACTAGTGCACCGATGGGATAGGACTTTCCCAATACAGTCCAAAGAAATCCTACGCGTGAACCCTGAGAGCAAGCTCACTTCGTTAGCCATATGGGTTAGCGGGACCCAAAGAGTTTTATACCCAAGGGTCCAACAGAGACAGAGGTGCCAAGGACAGGGCCACAGGCTAACAGCAACACCAAGGGCACGGACCAGAGCGTGCTCCCTACAAGCTGCAGTGGTGCTCAGAATTCTGGTTTACAAGCTGTCGGTGTTGTTATTTCCTGGACTGAGTGAGTACACTGAAAATCGCTGTTTTAATCCCCCCACGGCACCCGAGCACCAACCATACAACGGGCCCCGGGACACAAACTCCCTACACACGGAGGGGTTAAACATCAGGCTTCCACACCATCGTCAGCGGGCTCCCCAATTGCAGCAGTGGTCCCTCGCATTACCACGCACCATGGGTGGCATCACGAACTTTCCATTCCCCTTGTAAATAATCCTCCCCCTCCTTTATTCTGAGTGGCCACGCGACCCCCGGGTCCAGAGACCCCTCGAGCCACCGCGGATCCGGATCCGAGCAGCCCGGCTGCTGGCACGGGAGCGGCACACATTCTCTTCCTGTGCCGCACATTATCTCATCGCATAGACATGGCTTTTCCTACTTTCCCCGCCCACCGGCTGTACTGTCATCTGTGATTGGTTGCAGTCATGCGCCCCCCAGCCTGTGTGACACTGTCTGACTAGAATCACTGACAGACACTGTATGCAAGTCAGTACCGAGGTATAAAAATAAATAAATAAAACAATTGATGCAGGGTCCCTCAGTATTTTCATACCCAGCCATGATAAAATCAGCTGAGGACTGGTATTCTCACCCTAGGGAGACTAGCATCTCCTGGAAGAAAACCAAGGGGTTTTTTTGCCAAGAGATGTAGATTTGGTGCTGAAAATTTTACACCACATTCCTGCACCCAATCTACACCCTGGTTTTTTGAAGCATTTATTTCCCGCGGTTTTTCCTGCGGGTTTTTGTGGCGGTATTCTACCAGGAGGTGCACATTTGGTGCTGAAGTCGTCTGCACCAGATTTCAGCACCAAATGTGTACATCCAAGCAGAAAAAAAAACTTTTTTTGCATTTTTGGGCCAAGGGATGCAAATCTGGTGCTGAAATTTTTACACAATATTCCTGCACCCAATCGACACCTCCTGGCAAAAAACCTCCAAAACCCATCACTACTGTGTCGCCCTGGCAAAACCAGGTAGTCACAAACAGTTCACAACCCCCATTGTCACCATCAGAAACCCACACTTAGGCATAACACACAGCCATTAAACCCTAGCCACCCCCTCATGATAATAAGGACACACCAGTGGGCAAGATCAGGCGGATGAGAACGCCCACCTAGGAATCTAGAGGTGTCAGAGGCAGGAACACAACAGATCAGATCAGTCTGGGTCAGAGAGAAGTGAAGTTCAAGTTGTAGTGTGGAGAGCTGACAGCAGTGTAGTCAGGGGTCGTAGCCCTTGGACTACCTGGCTAGGTGGCAAACAGTGAGCAGGGCCACAGGCGACGAAGATCCGGTCGCGGAAGACCTAAAGTGTACTGGGGCAGTGTTGTAGCCAGCCGGTACCGACAGCGGGAATCCGGTCCAGTGGCCGTGCACAGTCGGGGTGCCTGGATCCTAGGGCGAGGAAGGTTCCAAGCCCCTCTTTAATTGACCAGCCGGGGACAAGGTTCCAGACTTTGTCCCATTAACTGTCCAGATAGAGCGAAACGGAAGCCCAATGCGGGGGATAGGGTGTCCGCCAAGAACCCACTGAGATCCCAAGGGTCAGCTTTCGCGGGCCACAGCTCCCAACACAAACAGAACTGGGAGTGGACTTCTCCGTTCCATGCGAAGTCGTCCAAAAGGAAAGAAAAACACAAAGTGCAGGAGGAAGGGATATCTGTTCATTAACCTGGGTGCGGGACCCGAATGCACCCTCCTAAGGCTGACGGCCACTGGCAACTTGGTTTACTACTGGACTTGTATGAAATTACTGAACTGAGAGTACACCATTGTCCCCCGGTCAAGCTCGGTGCGCCACATCCTGCAGCCATAACTCCCGTGTTGCATCCTCGGGCCCCGGAACTACACCTCCCCTACCCATGGAGGGGATCCCACCTTGCTACCCCACTCCATCAGCCCCGGGCGCCCCATCACCAGGCATCAGCGGTGCCACCATCCCTCACCGCAACCTACGGATGGCGTCACAGACACAAACAACCTCCCCTGTAAATATCCCCTTTCCGACTGTTGTGAGGACGGACAGCCGTGAGAGCCTGGGCCCGGTCACCGCTCGAGCCGTAGCAGCGAACCCCGATCCGAGCAAGCCCCCGAGAGAAAGAAGCGGCAGTGGCCCCTGCCCGCAACACTACCACATCATACCACATGTTTGATGGCCCCAAAGTTCCCTGATGTATAGCACGGACGCCTCACCAGCCCTTATACACCATATGATGGCATCACAACTCATATATACAGTATATATATTTATATATATATATATATATATATATATATATATATATATAACAAAGTGTAATGTCACCAACAACCACCAACAAAGAATGGCAGGCCCCCAAGCAATATGGTATACCCCACAAACCCCACATGCAGTGTGAGGGCAACCATATACAGTATAATGTCAACCACATCACTCCCAAATTCCCAAAAAGTATAAGGGCCCCACAGGCCCAAGCACAGTATGATATCCCCAACAGCTTCCACCTACATAGTAAGTGGACTCCCACAAACAGTTTGATAGCCCAGTTCACCTCACAAGTAGAGTTGAGCGCGGTTCGCGGTTCTCCAGTTCGCGGTTCGAGTGATTTTGGGGGGTGTTCTAGATCGAACTAGAACTCGACCTTTTTGCTAAAGTTCGATAGTTCTAGTTACGTTCGAGAACGGTTCTAGCAGCAAAAAGCAGGGCTTTTTACAGCTACAGTGTGCAGGAGCCATCGCTGGCAGCCTGCCACAAGCTGGTAACCAAGATAAACATAAGGTATCCAAGCAAAGCGCTTTGGTTAGTAACCCGATATTTATCCTAATAAAGATGTATGAATCCAGCGCAGACTTATATTGAATAAAAAAGTTTTTTCTTTCTTTATTGGAATAATAGAATGAATAAAAAATCCAGGGACATGCAAAAGTAAATTCTAGCCCCAGTTCAGAGCGACGCGTTTCAACAAGTTGTCTTAATCATGGTCTGGATATTTATCCTAGTTACGTGTGCAGGAAGCCCACACTTCCCCGCTCAGCTCACTCCGCCCCCTCCTGCACGCGGCATGTACGAGTACACACACACACTCATACTCACCTGTCCCCAGCCAAGCAGTCCACGACACTGACGTCCTCAGCGCCACATGACCCCGCTAGGCTCCACCCACTTCGCACTCCGCCGCCAGCACACATGGCTCCGCCAACCTGGCACTCTGCACACATGGTCCCGCTAGGCTCCGCCCACCTGACACTCTGCACACATGGTCCCACTAGGCTCCACCCACCTGACACTCTGCACACATTACCCCGCTAGGCTCAGCCTACCTGTCACTCTGCACACATTACCCCGCTAGGCTCCACCCACCTGTCACTCTGCACACATGGTCCCGCTAGGCTCCGCCCACCTGGCACTCTGCACACATTGCCCCGCTAGGCTCCGCCCACCTGGCACTCTGCACACATTACCCCGCTAGGCTCCGCCCACCTGGCACTCTGCACACATTACCCCGCTAGGCTCCGCCCACCTGGCACTCTGCACATATGGTCCCGCGAGGCTCCGCCCACCTGGCACTCTGCACACATGGCGCTGCTAGGCTCCACCCACCTGACACTCTGCACACATGGTCCCGCTAGGCTCCGCCCACCTGGCACTCTGCACACATTACCCCGCTAGACTCCGCCCACCTGGCACTCTGCACACATTACCCCGCTAGGCTCCGCCCACCTGGCACTCTGCACACATGGTCCCGCTAGGCTCCGCCCACCTGGCACTCTGCACATATGGTTCCGCTAGGCTCCGCCCACCTGTCACTCTGCACACATGGCACTGCTAGGCTCCGCCCACCTGACACTCTGCACACATGGTCCCGCTAGGCTCCGCCCACCTGGCACTCTGCACACATTACCCCGCTAGGCTCCGCCCACCTGGCACTCTGCACACATTACCCCGCTAGGCTCCGCCCACCTGGCACTCTGCACATATGGTCCCGCGAGGCTCCGCCCACCTGGCACTCTGCACACATGGCGCTGCTAGGCTCCACCCACCTGACACTCTGCACACATGGTCCCGCTAGGCTCCGCCCACCTGGCACTCTGCACACATTACCCCGCTAGACTCCGCCCACCTGGCACTCTGCACACATTACCCCGCTAGGCTCCGCCCACCTGGCAATCTGCACACATGGTCCCGCTAGGCTCCGCCCACCTGGCACTCTGCACATATGGTTCCGCTAGGCTCCGCTTACCTGTCACTCTGCACACATGGCACTGCTAGGCTCCGCCCACCTGACACTCTGCACACATGGTCCCGCTAGGCTCCGCCCACCTGGCACTCTGCACACATTACCCCGCTAGGCTCCGCCCACCTGGAACTCTGCACACATGGTCCCGCTTGGCTTACCTGCGGTGATGAAGTCCCGACCTCAGCGCTGTCACTGTCCTCCATGGCCGCCACTTGTCACATCACCTTCTCTCGCTTCCGACCCAAGACTGACTAGCGGTGACGTCACGGGCCTCTCGCGATACTTGGCTGTGAAGGTCATTGAACTCAGTGACAGGTGCTGTCAGCAGTGCAGGAGATCAGCGCAGGTAATGTACCTCGCTGACAGCAGCACTTGTCATCCCCTGCAGTGACCTGGGCTGACCCATTGATGTTAGCTCAGGTCACTGCACTGCTCTCCCAGCCAATGGGGAACATCCTGCTCTTCATTGACTGGGACAGTGTGGATCGTCATGGGAACCCCTTGGATTACACCAGACCTGGATTTGTTTTTCTTTCTAATAAATTGGTTAAAGAGGGAATGTTTTGGGGAGTGTTTTTTCAAATAAAAATGTGTTTGTCGTCTATTTTTTATTTCTTACTGACTGGGTTGGTGATGTCGGGTATCTGATAGACGCCTGACCTCACCAACCCCAGGGCTTGGTGCCAGGTGACATTACACATCTGGTATTAACCCCATATATTACCCCGTTTGCCACTGCACCAGGGCATGGGATGAGCTGGGGCGAAGCACCAGGATTGGCGCATCTAATGGATGCGCCACTTCTGGGGCAGCTGCGGCCTGCTATTTTTAGGCTGGGGAGAGTCCAATAACCATGGACCTCCCTAGTCTGAGAATATCAGACCCCAGCTGTCTGCTTTACCTTGGCTGGTGATCCAATTTTGGGGGGACCCCTACGTGTTTGTTTTTTTTTATTATTTATTTAATTTAAAATAACAGCGTGGGGTGCCTCAGTTTTGGATTACCAGCCAATGTGAAGCTGCCAGCTGTGGTCTGCAGGCTGCAGCCGTCTGCTTTACCCTAGCTGGCTACTAAAATAGGGGGAACCCCACGTCATTTTTTTTTCATTTTTTTGGCTAAATACAAAGCTAAGCACCCCTTAGTGCCACATGAAAGGCACCAAAGGGTGCAAAGTTACAAAATGCAGGAGAGTGGGACATTATGTGTCTTTCTGCCATTATAATGACAGAAAAGACTGATATGAAGTGTACAAGCACAGGAAAATCACCAGAGCGCTATACGCTGTGAAAAGCAGTAGAAAATGGCACTGGAGTGAACATGTGACTGCCTCATGTAGGTTGAAGCTATGGATCCTGGGTAAATTTATGTATTTTCCCTCCTTTAGTTTTTTTGCAGTACGCAAAAAAAACAGAAGGCACACGGATGACAAACAGATGACATACAGATCGTCTACGGAATGGAAACGGATGCCACACGGATGCATCCGTGAAAAAAAACGGACTGTTTTTTGCAGACCGCAAAAATGGATCGGTCGTGTTAATGTAGCCTTATTCTGATCTGCCGTTTATAAACAGCAGGCAGAAATAAGTGAATAGCGCCTCCCAGCGTCAGAAAATCTCCGGGGTTTCAGGCGTAGCTGAGACCCTGGAGATCCTGATTCAGGACGGTTTTTCCGATCCCCGCTCACGTGATCACAGGTATACACCGTACACCGATGATCACGTTACAGTAAAAGACAGCGCTGGTAAAAAATTATTTATCTCCCATCTGGCATGAACAAACATGATAAATCTCCTCCCCGGTCCCCTCCGGTCCCCCGGTGTCGCCAAAGTGCCCCCCCTGATGCCCTCCCAGAAATCCAAGATGGCAGCGCGCACAGCAGCACGCCGGCCGCATTCACCCTACTTCTCTGATTTCTGTCGCATGTGCCATGACACATGCGACAGAAAACTCCTCCCCAGGCCCTGCCAGGTCACCCCCTATAACCCCACCGGTGTTCCCCGGTGTCCCACGATACCTGTGCACCGTTGATCCCCCGCGGCCCTCTCCTTCACAATAGACGCTGCCGCATGCACAGAGCGGCTGTCAGCTCAAGTTCCTGTGTTCAGACACAGTGAGTGGTGGTTATGCATCTGTAAGCTAAATGGGCGGCACGGTGGCTCAGTGGTTAGCACTGCAGTCTTGCAGCGCTGAAGTTCTGGGTTCAATTCCCACCAAGGACACCATCTGCAAGGAGTTTGTATGTTCTCCCTGTGTTTGCGTGGGTTTCCTCTGGGTACTCTGGTTTCCTCACACACTCCAAAGACATACAGATAGGGAATTTAGATTGTGAGCCCCAATGAGGACAGTGTGTCCAATGTATGTAAAGCGCTGTGGAATTAATAGCGCTATATAAATGAATAAATTATTATTATTACTGCAATGCCCTGCTCATGAGGTAAGGAACATAGTTGATCAGGAGAGCTATATACTACATTTCCAAATGGAGGGATTTGATTTTATAATTGCCCTGTTGAACGACTACCAAACATGAGAGTCTGTTATACGCCACAAGAAAACACATCTAAATAGCGAGCTCTGTTGTTTAGTATTCATTCAGCTGGATAACTGGACTTAAAGTGGTATTCCATCTCCAAGATCCTATCCCCAATATATAGTAGGTGGAATAGCAATAATATCAGCAAATACCAATATTTGGAAATGTAGAATAGTTCTCCTGATTAGGCATGCCCTTACCTCATGAGCAGGGCATTGCAGCTTTGGTAGCAACCGTTTTGACATGGACTCTGCTGCTGTGGACCCGGGGAGAGTGGGTGCAGATTCATTGCACCCACACTCCTCACATGGAGGGTCTGCACTCCTAGAAAATGGGGGATACGTTGCCGTTTTTTCCTTACAATAAATTTGTGAAAGAGGGAATGTTTTGGGGAGTTTACTTTCAAATAAATTTTTTTTGTCAATTTTTTTTGTTAGTACTGACAGTTTGTGATGTCAGGTATCTGATAGACACCATCACATCACAAACTGCTGGGCTTGATGTCAGGTGACTTTACAACTAGTATCAACCCCATTTATTACCCCGTTTGCCACTGCACCAGGGCACGGGATGAGCTGTGGTGAAGCGCCAGGATTGGCGCATCTAGTGGATGCGCCACGTCTGTAGTGCCTGTGGCCTGCTATTTTTAGGCTGTGAAGGCCCAATAACTATGGACCTTACCACCCTTAGAATACCAGACCACAGCTGTCCGCTTTACCTTGGCTGGTGATCCAATTTGGGGGGGACCCTACTTTTTTTTGTAATTATTATTTTTTATAAAATAATTATAAAAAAAGAGCCTGGGGTGACCTCCACATTGGATCCCCAACCACGGTAAAGCTGCCAGCTGTGGTTTTCAGGCTACAGCCGTCTGTAGCTGGCGTTTACCCTAGCTGGCTATCAAAAATGGGGGGACCCAACATCATTTTTTTTTAACTAATTTTTAAATAAAAAAAAATTAATGGGCTTCCCTGTATTTTGATTGCCAGCCAAGGTAACGCCAGGCAGATGGGGGTGGCAACCCATAGCTGTCTGCTTTATCTGTACTGAGAATCAAAAATACCGCGGAGCGCTACGTCATTTTTTTTTAAAGATTTATTTTTACAGCACTGTCATGTCAGGCAATCAAAATACAGGGAAGCCCTTTTTGTTTTTAGTTATTTAAATAAATAATTAAAAAATATATATATGGGCTCCCGCTGCATTTTTTGTATGCTAGCTAAGGGTAATCCAAGCAGCTACTGGCTGCTAACCCCCACTGCTTGGTGTTACCTTCACTGGCAATGGAAAATCCAGGGAAGCATTTTTTATTTTTTTTGCCAAAAAACTACAAAAAAAATGACGTGGGCTTCGCCATATTTTTGTATGCTAGCCAGGTACAGCAGGCAGGTACGGCTGCCCCCAACCCCCAGCTGCCTATTTGTACCCGGCTGGGAACTAAAAATATAGGGAAGCCCTTTTCTTACTTAATTCATGAATTTTATGAAATAATTAAAAAAAAACAAAAAAACGACGTAGGCTTCGCCCCATTTTTGTGTCCAACCGGGTACAACTAGGCAGCTGGGGATTGGAATCCACAGCACAGGTTAGCCCGAGGTTTCTGGGCCCCTCTGCTGCGAATTGCAGTCCGCAGCCACCCCAGAAAATGGCGCTCTCATAGAAGTGCCATCATCTGGCGCTGTATCCAACTCTTCCAACAGCCCTGGAGCCGGGTGGCTTGTTGGGTAATCATGAGTTAATACTGGCTTTGTTTTACTAGCCAATATTAAGCCAGAGATTCTTAATGTCAGGCACGTTTGATCCGGCCATTAAGAATCTCCAATAAAGGGTTAAAAAAAACACCACACAGAGAAAAAATACTTTAATAGAAATAAATACACAGACACATTAGAGACTCCATCTTTATTACCCCCTGTCACCCCTCCACGATCCTGCTCTTCTGTCTTCTTTCCCCTTCAACACATGCAGCTCTGCTCCATCAGACAGCACAGCTGCATGGGAGAAAGGACGCTGTGCTCCGTGCAGAAATCACTCTGTGAGAGTGACCACAGGCTCCCGGCTGTAAGCGGTGGCACGGGTTGCCATAGCAACGCTGCTCCGATCACGTGATTCCGGTGCCGCTGCGTGCTGGTAGCGGGATGTCCCCGTCACCGCTACCAAGCGCGTTGCTATGGCAACGGTGATCTCCGTGATTGACCGGCTGTGTCAGCCGGTCAGGAGCCGGCTTCTGCGGACGCTGGTAACTACGGTAAACATCGGGTAACCAAGAAGCCCTTTCCTTGGTTACCCGATGTTTACTGTAGTTACCAGCGTCCGCTGCTCTCACGCTGCCAGTGCCAGCCCCCTGCACACATAGCCAGACTACACATCGGGTTAAATTAACCCGATGTGTACTCTGGCTAGGAATGCAGGGAGCCAGCGCTAAGCGGTGTGCGCTGGTAACCAAGGTAAATATCGTGTTGGTTACCCGATATTTACCTTAGTTACCAAGCGCAGCATCGCTTCCACGCGTGCTGCTTGCTGGGGGCTGTGGTCACTGGTTGCTGGTGAGATTTGCCTGTGTGACAGCTCACCAGCAACCCGTGTAGCGACGCTCCAGCGATCCCTGCCAGGTCAGGTTGCTGGTGGGATCGCTGGAGCGTCGCTTAGTGTGACGGTACCTTAAGGGAACGGGGAAGCAGAGCGGGGAGTCGAGCTAGAGCATGCCGCCGGTACACGGCGATACACAAACGTGCACCGTGTAACAGAGAGATGCAATGACAAGTCCTACATGACGCGTCATAGTCATGTGACCAGTCTGTAGCCAATGAGATAACAGGCACGTGACTGGTCACATGGCTATTTTTCAGGTCACGATAGGTCCTGCATCACTGCTAGCAGTGCTGGTTACCGGGAGGATTCAGCGATCATCGGATGGAATAGCGGCAGGAGACAGAGTGCAGGAGGGATCGCGGGGACCGGTAAGTGTTATGGCAATGTTTATTAACTGTATGTGTACATTTATAATGTGTTTTTATGTGTTTGTGATTGCCTCCTATTGTTTCCTATGCGGTTCGAGTTCGGTTCGTTGAACGTTCGCCGAACCGAACTCGAACGAGACCTCCGTTCGGCGAACCGAACTCAAGCCGAACGACGGCCGGTTCGCTCATCTCTACTCACAAGGCAATGTGTTCCTCACAAGAATTGAGAAAATAAAAAAATAAAAAATGAATCACCTTACACCATTACCCCAATGTCTGCTCCAATCAGTGCACTGTGCAAACTGTGGGGGAGTGCTGCCCCCACATCAGTATCAGCTGGGCTGTTCGGATCCGGATCTGCAGTGTGGCTCGAGGGATCTTCTGGACCCGGGGGTCACGCGGACACTGCAAATGAAAGGGGACAAGTTTGTACGGGATTTGCCGTAGTCAGTCTGTGACGCCACCCATGGTGTGTGGTGAAGTGTCGCTCCACCGCTGCTGTTGTGGGGCACCCGGGGGCTATGGGATGGCAGCTGGTTGTTAACCCCTCCGTGGGTAGGGATGGTTGCCCCGGGGCCGGTGACTCGATGCAGGGGACAGTGATGGCAGGGGCCGGCGCGCCTGGTCAGACCAGGGAGTCTCAGTTTACTCATGATTAAATAAATCAGGCAAGTCCAATGGTTAACCAAGGTGCTGGTGTCCGGCCGCCGCGGCTGTTTGTACTCTGGTCCCTCACCCGGGGTGATGGTCTGTGTCACTTTCCTCTGCACTGTGTTGTGATATGGTGGACTTCCCGGTGTGGAACACGGGAGTCCGCTCCCGGTACTTCTGTTGGGAGCCGTGCCCGCTGACGCTGACCTGTGGGATCTACCGGACCCTGGCGGATGCCCTATCCCTCTTTGTGGGTTGTTGTCTGCTTTTAGGACTTTGGTTGGGACAGGACCTGTAATCCTGCCCTCAATTGGTTAATTAGTTAGGCCGTTGGTTCCGGTCCTGGCTTCGGGGTCCAAGTACCCACTCTGTGCACGGTTTCCGGGTCGGGTCTCTGGTGTCTGTACCGGCGGGCTCAAACCCTGCCCCGGTATACCTTGGATATCCGTATGCCATCTTCCCGTCTCCTGACAGACACGGACCACCGTCTGCCGCCTAGCCAATACACCAGGGCTCCAACCCCGGCGCCTCTCCTTTCTGAACTTGAGCTTCACCTCCTCACTACTCCACTCCATTCAGCTCAACTTGACTCCACTCCACTTAACTTAACTCAACTTAACTTAGCTTAACTGACTGTTTTCCCACCCCTGGTTCTCTAGAACCCTAGGTGGGCGTTCTCAGTCTGCCTGGTCCCGCCCACTTGTGTGCCTTTCCTACAGTGGGGGGGGGTGACTAGGATTTGGCTGGCAAGGTTTAACCCTGTGAGGGAAGGTGTTGTGCGGGGGCCTATTTTGTGTGACCACCTGGCGGTGCCAGGGCGTCACATTCCCCCTTGGTTTAATACAGACCGTTCGCAGGCTGTCCGACCACCAACATTTATTAACCCCTTAGTGACGGAGCTAATTTTCACCTTAATGACCAGACCAAATTTTGCAATTCTGACCAGTGTCACTTTATGAGGTTATAACTCTAGAACGCTTCAACGGATCCCGGTGATTCTGAGATTGTTTTTTCGTCACATATTGGACTTCGTGTTAGTACCAAATTTAGGACAATATTTTTTGCGTTTATTTATGAAAAAAATTGAATATTGGCAAAAATTTTGAAAATTTTGCAATTTTCAACTTTTGAATTTTTATACCGTTAAACCAGAGATTTCTGTGACACAAAATAGTTAATAAATAACATTTCCCACTTATCTACTTTACATCAGACCAATTTTGGAAACAAAATTTTTTTTTGTTAGGAAGTTAGAGGGGTTCAAAGTTTATCAGCGATTTCTCATTTTTACATCAAAATTTACAAAACCATTTTTTTAGGGACCACATCACATTTGAAGTGACTTTGAGAGGCCTAGATGATAGAAAATACCCAAAAGTGACACCATTCTAAAAACTGCACCCCCCAAAGTACTCAAAACCACGTTCAAGAAGTTTATTAACCCTTCAGGTGCTTCACATGAACAAAAGCAATGTGGAATGAAAAAAAAGCAAAAATTAAATTTTACCTAAAAATGTTGCTCTAACCCAAATTTATTCACTTTTAGAAGAAATAACACAACAAAATGGACCCCAAAACGTGTTCCCCACTTTCTTATGAACGCGCCAATACCCCACATGTGATCAGAAACCTCTGTTTGGACAAATGGGAGGGCTCGGAACAGAAGGAGCAATATTTGAATTTTGGAAAGCAAATTTGGCTGAAATAGATTGCGGGCACCATGTTGCATTTACAGGTCCGCTAAGGTACCTAAACAGAAGAAATCCCTCACAAGTAACACCATTTTGGAAACTAGACCCCTCAAGGATTCTATCTAGGGGTATAGTGAGCATTTTAGATCCACAGGTACTTCACAGATTTTGTTAACGTTACGTTGTCATATTGAAAATTTTAATAATTTTCTCAAAAATGTTGCTTTAGCATCAATTTTCTCACTTTTTCAAGAGGTAATTCCAAAAATTTGACCTCAAGGTTTGTTAACCACTTTTTTATGAGCGCGGTGATACCTCACATGTGGTCTGAAACCTTTGTTTGGACAAATGGGAGGGCTTGGAACGAAAGGAGCAATATTTGAATTTTGGAAAGGAAATTTGGCTGAAAAAGATTGCGGGCACCATGTCACATTTGGAGGACCCCTAAGGTACCTAAACAGCAGAAACCCCGCACAAGTGACCCCATTTTGGAAACTAGGCCCCTCAAGGAATTTATCTAGATGTTTGGTGAGTACCCTGAACCCCCAGGTGCTTCACAGAATTTTATAACGTTGAGCCATGAAAAAAAAAAAATAAAATTTTACCACAAAATTGTTATTTCAACCAGGTAGCTTTTTTTTTTACAAGAGTAAAAGGAAAATATTCAGCATAAAATTTATTGTGCAATTTCTCCTGAGTTTGGCGATACCTTATATGTGGTGGAAATCAACTGTTTGGGTGCACAGCAGGGCTCGGAAGGGAAGGAGTGCCATTTGACTGCAAAATTGGCTGGAATCAATAGCGGACGCCAGGTTGCATTTGGAGAGCCCCTGAGGTGCCTAAACAGTGGCTGTCCCCCACAAGTGACTCCATTCTGGAAACAAGACACCTCAAGGCTTTTATCTAGGTGTATAGTGAGCAGTTTGAATCCACGAATACTTCACAGATTTTGATAAGCTTAGGTTGCCATATTGAAAATTTTCATTTTTTTCACAAAAATGTTGCTTCAGCATCAAATTTCTCACTTTTTCAAGAGACAACAACAAACCGTGGACCCAACAGGTTGTTATCCAATGTCTTATGAGCACAGGGATACCCCACATGTGGCCAAAAACCTCTGTTTGGATAAATGGGAGGGCTTGGAATGGAAGGAGCACCATTTGAATTCTGGAAAAGTTGAGATAAATTGCGGGCACCATGTCACATTTGCAGGGCCCCTTGGGTACCTATACATTCGAAACCCCCCACAAGTGACTCCATTTTGGAAACTGGATTTTATTCAGGAGTATAGTAGCATTTTGAATCCACAGGTACTTCACAAAAATGTTGCTGTAGCAACAAATGTCTCACTTTTAGGCTATGTGGCCATGATCCAGCGACACGGCGTCTAGTACACAGTGTCAGCCTCCTGCAGAGATGTGAGTGTTGTCCACGGGAGAACGCAGCTGCCCATGCCCACGATTTGGGTTCAGGCCGCTGTGGAGCTCTATGCTACCTGCAGAGAACACTCATCTCCGCAGCATAAATTGACATGCTGAGGCTCGGGAAGCTGCGCCACAGGTCGGTTTATGCTGCGGAGAAGAGAAGTACATTGGGCAACCACATTGGGCATGGGATTTCTAAAAATCCTTCCACTGTGCTTCTACTGCACAATGCAGCGTTATGGACGCAGGGAAAACACTCTGCGCCCAAAACGCTGCAAATCCCGATTGTGGGCGCACAGCCTAAAATGCTACAATGGATGAATGGATAGATGTCAAACAAATATAACGTCCCACCCCCTGCATATTCTAAGCTGGCGCCCTTTAGTGCCTTTCATGTGGCACTAAAGGGTGCCTAGCCTTGTATTTAGCCCCCCAAAAAATTAATTAAAATAAACGACGTGGGGTCCCCCCTATTTTTGATAGCCAGCTAGGGTAAAGCAGACAGCTGTAGCCTGCAAACCACAGCTGACAGCTTCACCTTGGCTGGTGATCAATTTGGAGGGCTCCCCAGGCGTTTTTTAAAAAAAAAAACAAAAAAAAAAACGTGGGGTCCCCCCAAATTAGATCACCAGCCAAGGTGAAGCAGACAGCTGGGGTCTGGTATTCTCAGGGTGGGAAGAGCCATGGTTATTGGACTCTTCCCAGCCTAAAAATAGCAGGCCGCAGCCGCCCCAGAAGTGGCGCATCCATTAGATGCGCCAATCCTGGCGCTTCGCTCCAGCTCATCCCGCGCCCTGGTGCGGTGGCAGACGGGGTAATATATGGGGTTGATACCAGCTGTAATGTCACCTGGCATCAAGCCCTGGGGTTAGTGATGTCACGGCATCTGAACAGATACCCGACATCACTAACCCAGTCAAGAAATAGAAAAAAATAAAGACAAAAAAAAAATTTATTTGAAAAAAAACTCCCCGAAACATTCCTCTTTTACCAATTTATTGTAAATAAATAAATTTCGGTCGCTGTAATCCATTTTTGAGGTCCCACGCCGTCTCTGGATCTTCTAGAATATGGGGGGCACGTTCAGGGAACGTATCCCCCATTTTCTGGAAGAGCAAGCTCTCCATGAGCAGTGTGGGTGCAGTAATCTGAGAATACTGCACTCACACTGCCCCGGTCCAACCTAGGGCAGAGTGACCTGCAGTAACCTCATTCCAGAATATGAGGGGCACGCTCACAGAACGTACCCCCCATTTTCTGGAACAGCAGCCTCTCCATGTGAGGAGTGTGGCTGCAGATCACTGCACTCACCCTCCCCCGGTCCACAGTGGAGCCTGTGCATCAGCGACGTCAGCAGGATCCCTGCTTGCAGGGATCCAGCTGACAGCCGCTGTCTGCGCATGCGCCGCCAGCATTCAAGAGAAGGAGGCGGCGTGATCGCGGGGCCGGAGCACCAGCAGACAGGTAACGTATGACCGGGGGCTGGGGGGGGGTGACGGAGGGTGACGGGGGGACCTGGGGACAACTTTCTGCCGCATGTGACGTGTCACATGCGGCAGAAAGAGTAGGATGAATGCGGCCGCCATTTTCCACGCTCCGGAGGGGGGAGGGGGGAGGGGGGAGGCGGCTCTGGAGACCGGAGGGGGCTCCGGGGACCAGAGATCTCCGGTGTACCGGAGGAGGGGTCAGGGGGAGGACATTTCCCTCCGATCTGAAATGTTTGATCATTTCAGATCGGAGGGAAATGAATGCAGAGCCGGCGGCGGCGGCAGTTTTCAGCGCGCGTCGGCGCCATCTTGGATTTTCCGGAGGGGGGGTAGGGGTGGTGGGGGGACTCTCCGGTACCGGGGGCTTTGGGGGCACTAGAGGATTATATTTATTTCTCATCTGACATGTTTGATCACGTCAGATGAGAAATAAATCAATTTTACCGGCCATTTTTTTTTTTTTAATGTTGTCGCCGGTATACGGTGTATACCGGCGATCGCATTAACGGGGTCCAAAAAAAACACCCCGATTCATAATCTTGGGGGTCTCAGCTACCTCCGGTAGCTGAAACCCCCGAGATTTTTCGTCACTGGGGGGCGCTACAAGCTTTTTCCGGCCTGACGTCTCAAGACGTCGGAACAGAATAAGTACCCTGTTTTTCCGACGTCTTGAGACGTTAGGCCGTCGCTATGGGGTTAAACTGCATCTGTTTTGAATGGGAAAAATATGTAGTTTTAAACAGTAAAGCATTTAAAACATGTAAAACACTTCTTCCCTTGACGGGAGGCACAAATCTTGAACGTTACGATAACTAAACGGACCGTACCACCTTCTTATTGCCCCCGCCACCCAAAACAACCGGTTCCCTGGTGCCACCACAAAAATAGGAGCGCATTCCTTTGCCCAAGTCCAGGAACAGTTCCGGGTAATGCCCACACGGGCCGGGTAAAAAGTTCCTTACCCGGCAGTCCTTGTTATGGGTTTCACGGTCCGGGGACCCCTGGTCTGGAGGGTATTCACCAGTTGCAATGATGACTGAGCCTCAGCCTATTCTACTGCAGGCCCTTCCTCCAATCAGCCTCTCTGGAGACCAGGTTGGTGCGTACAGGAAGGTGGTTTTAGGGTCTATTTACAAAGCCCAAAAGTTCTTGGGTTGGACTGCCAGTTCTCAGCATTGGTCCATGTTTGAAACTGAAGAATTGTAGAACTGTCCCAACGGGGACACATAACTGAGGTAGCCAGGAATCCGCTACCTATTCATCCTCTGCTGCTGGTGATGGTGAAGGGGGGTAGAGGCACAGCTGCCCTTCAATGTTGACCCATTTCTTTACGTTTAAGGCGAACCACCCCCTCTCTCCGCCGTGTCGGGTGTTGGAGACCAGCTCTCTGGGCTTTAGGTCTTGATCCGGGTGTCATGTGGGCAGGTGAGGGGCTACATCCCTCCGGGACACAAAAATCTCGGCATCCATGGCCAGCCCGTAGATGAGCCCTCACCCCCGCTCAGGGTTAAAGTGGCGGACCTGCGCATGATAGGTCGGACCCCGCACCTGGAAGGTAGATTGCCGGAGGGGATCTTTCTCTAGGTATGTCCGGGACAGCACCTCCGCCTTTCTCTTCTCTCGGGCAGCAATCTCCTTTCTGAGTTGTTTCTGCTGCCGCTCCCAGTACGGAGCGCGGTCTTCAGGCTCCTCCCCCTGCTCCGGAGCTTGGCTCATGCGGATGCTCTCACTGCCGGCCACAACCGGCTCAATTCTCGGCTGAGGGCTCCGCTCCATAGCCTGCTCCGCTCTCCGGCAGGTACACCCCGGCTGCTCCACAACCGGGACTGGGTACGGGTTGATGCTGGGAATCATGACTGGGACTGACTTCCAGGTCGGCTCTGCCTCCGATGCGGCCGGGCGGACTGCCGGGGCCGGTTCCGTCATACTCGTGGCCATCCTCGTGGCTGGGGGTGACGACATCTTTGGCATGGCCGGGCTCGGGGCTGGAGGAGATGTCTTCTGGCCTTTGGGCTTGCTCGTAGCCGGTACGGGTGCCAGAGCGGTGGTATGCTCTTGGCCCGAGGACCCCCTTGCCGGGTCCTCGTGGGCATATGTAACGCTGCCGTGACTTGGGGCAACGGACCGATTGGGTCACTAACTGTAGGTGCGAGGGAGGCGACGTAATGGACGGGGGCAGACCGAGCTCCTCAGCCAGTTGGGCCAGTTCCGGTGGAACATAGGGGCATGGGTCGCTTACCCACTCCTCCGAGGCCATCTCCTCTTCGCGCGCCCGAACGGCTGTAGCCAGATCCCTCTTCTCGGCCATTCATCTCGCCAGCAGATAATTGACCTGGGCTTGAATCTTGCGGCACATCCTCGCAGTCTGGGCTTCCACCCAGTCAGCCATCCCAGGAGCAGGTTCCTCCATGGTCGGGTTGCCGGACCGGTTACACATCCTTCCACGATGGTGTCCAGGAATAAAAGATGGCAGAGTCCTGGTGTCCCTGCCTCTTATCTCCTCGGGTCACATGCTGCAGCTTCTCCGCTTGCCCCCCTTGGTCTTTTGCGAGCAGTCTCTTTTCGTGATATTTAGTTTCGTTTTCAGCCTCAGGAGTCACTTCTTTCCAGCCCTGTTCCCAGGGGGTGGGGCTTCCGCTTTCCGCCCTTTCTCGAGGAAGAAGACGCTGGGTTGTCGTTTTTCGCGCCTATAAATGGCGGCAAATGCAAATGCTTTTAGGACTTTGGTTGGGACAGGACCTGTAATCCTGCCCTCAATTGGTTAATTAGCTAGGCCGTTGGTTCCAGTCCTGGCTTCAGGGTCCAAGTACCCGCTCTGTGCACGGTTTCCGGGTGGGGTCTCCGGTGTCGGTACCGGTGGGCTCCAACCCTGCCCCAGTCCACCTTGGATCTCCGGCTGCTGTCTTCCCATCTCCTGACAGACACGGACCACCGTCTGCCACCAAGCCAATACACCGGGGCTCCAACCCCAGCACCTCTCCTTTCTGAACTTGAGCTTCACCTCCTTACTACTCCACTCTGCTCAGCTCAACTTGACTGATCTCCACTTAACTCAACTTAACTTAACTTAACTGACTATTTTCCCGCCCCGATTGCGCTAGACCCCTAGGTAGGCACTCTCCATCCGCCTGGTCCCACCCACTGGTGTGCCTTTCTTACCCTGGGGGGGTAACTAGGATTTGGTTGGCAAGGTTTAACCCTGTGAGGGAAGGTGTTGTGCGGGGGCCTATTTTGTGTGATCACCTGGCGGTGCCAGGGCGTCACAGCTCCATTTGTTTAGGAAGTGCAATTTAATGACATCACCATACCTGCTATGATTATGCAATCATATATACAGTCAGAGTGGTGCAGCAGGTAGCTGATGGTTCCCTGCTGTCGTATTCTATTCAATATTATTTGTACCCTATGAATGCAGGTAACATTGAAATTGCAATGACAGGTAGGGGGAGTTGGGAGGATGGGTTACACTCAGCATCGGGGCCGTTCCACAGCTCATGGGCCCTGTAGTGGCTATGTGGTCTGCCGCTAGAGATGGTATGCCCATGTTCACGGTGTTATATGGGTTGTTACGATTACATGGACATCAAACATATCTGTGATTTGTGATGTCTATTTTTCTCTTTTACAGCACAATAAAAGTGACATTTTGTAATTGTTTTTTTTTTTTTTTTTAGTAATGGTATAGTAAGAAAAAAAAATCTGACTTTTATTCAACCTCTAGAATACATGTACATAGAAATACACTGAAAAAATAAAGATGTACTGCAATGTGCCACTACAATCTGCCTGTGACTCCAGAGCCTTCACTGCACATTCAAGCCATGAAAATCACATACCTGTCAGAGCAATCTGTGGTTCTTAGGCTTTGTGCCCACGTTGCTTTTTATCTGCTTTTTACCTGCAAAAAGGCAGCATTTTGAACAGCATAGTGCGGACAAGAAACCCAAATTCCCATAGACTATGCTTGAAAAGCAGAAAACATCCATTTTGGCATTAAACGCTGCAGTGGAAAAAGCAGCAAAAAAGCAGGTAAAAAGCACGTAAAAAGCAACATGGGCACAAAGCCTTAGATTTTACTAATGTTTTTGTTTTTGGTTTGATTCCCATAAAGACCAGATCACCAGAAAAGAGAATTGTTTACTCTATAAAATGTAGAATGTACGTATATAGAGAGCTGAGTACCATTGAGTAGGAGGAGCTAAGGAGCAATTAGGCTATGTGCGCACTAGAAAAGTGATTTTTCTCAAGAAAAATTTTTTGAGAAACTTCTGGGAGTTGAAGATTACCGCATGCGGTTTTGCCTTTTTCCGCAGGTTGGTCCCTGCATTTTTTTATGCTGTAAATTGCAATAAATAATATAGATAATAGATAGATAATCGATAGATAGACAGACAGATAATGGATAGAGGGAAAGATGTATAGATGAATAGATAGATAATACATGAGAAAGACCTATATAATGTCCCACCTCCCTGCATATTCTAAGCTGGCACCCTTTAGTGACTTTCATGTGGCACTAAAGGGTGCTTAGCCTTGTATTTAGCCAAAAAATAAATAAATAATTAAAAAAAAAGAACGTGAGGTGACCTCACGTTCTTTTTTTTTTTTAATGAGGTCCCCCCTATCTTTTGTAGCCAGCTAGGGTAAAGCAGATGGCTGCAGCCTGCAAAGCACAGCTGGCAGCTTTACCTTGGCTGGTAATCCAAAACAGAGGGCACCCCACACTGTTATTTTACATTAAATAAATAATTTAAAACAAAAAACGTGGGGTCCCCCCCAAATTGGATCACCAGCCAAGGTAAAGCGGACAGCTGTGGTCTGGTATTCTTAGACTAGGGAAGTCCACCATTATTGGACACTTCCCAGCCTAAAGATAGCAGGCCACAGCCACCCCAGAAGTGGCGCATCCATTAGACATGCCAATCCTGGCGCTTTGCCCCTACTCATCCCGTTGCCCTGGTGCGGTGGCAAACGGGTAATATATGGGGCTGATGCCAGATGTGTAATGTCACCTGGCATCAGGCCATGGGGTTAGTGATGTCAAGCGTCTATCACATACATGACATCACCAACCCAGTCAGTAAGAAATAAAAAATAGACAACAAAAAAGTTTTATTTGGAAAAACACTCCCCAAAACATTCCCTCTTTCACCAATTTATTGAAAAGAACAATCAAATCCGGGACCAGCGTAATCCAATAAGGGGGTCCCACGACGATCCATACCATAGTCACTGTCCCAGTCAATGAAGAACAGAATGTTCCCCATTGGCTGGGAGAGTAGTGCAGTGACCTGAGCTAACATCAATAAGTCAGCCCAGGTCACTGCAGGGGATGACGAGCACTGCTGTCAGGAGGTTAGTTGAGATCATTACCTGCTGTGACGATCTCCTGCTCTCCTGACGTCAGCGCTGTCACTGTCTTCTATGCCTGCCGCGTTCTCAGCGAAGAATCGCGGGAGCCCGTGACGTCACCGCTAGTGACAGTCTCGGGCCGCACGCGAGATGTGACGTGAGAACGTGGCGGGCACAGAAGGCAGTGACAGCGCTGACATCAGGAGAGCAGGAGATCGTCACTGCAGGTAATGATCTCATCCAACCTCCTGACAGCAGCGCTCGTCATCCCCGCGGCTGCCAGCACTGCAGTGTGAGAAGCTGCTGATACTGTAGTGCGGGCAGACACTGACACTGCTGTTTGGGCAGCCGCGAGGCTGGAGCGGGACACAGACTGCACGGGCACCCGACGGAGGTCACACGGAAGTGCTTCCGTGCGGCATCCAGGGATTGCGATGTTTGTGTGTTTATGCTCTGATCCGCTTCCTGTTCATGTCATAATGACATCACTTCCCTGGAAAACGCAGGGTAGTGATGAACATTACCGCAGGTAAACCGCGGCTATACCGAGAGTACACCGCACATCATTTGCTATCTGCAGTATACCCGTGGTATTTCACGATTACATTACATTGAATGGAGTGAAATACCACAGGTACTTGCGGAAAAGAAGTGACATGCACATTTTCTCAAGAAATTTTTTCATGAAATTCTGCAGAAAGAATATTCTTGAGAAAAAAACGCAGTGTGCGCACAGCTATTTTTTTCCCATATGTTTTGCTGGGAAATGTCTGCAGAAAGGTTACAAACATTTCTCAAGAAATTTCTGCAGCAAAACCGCGGGTAAAAACGCAGTGTGTGCACAAGGCCTTAAGATGGCAAAGGAGAAGACATCCCCCCACTAAAAAAAAGGACAGTTCTGCTGGATCCAGGACAGTCGAAAGCTATATATTGCTACAGCAATTTAGCAGTCATCAACATTCATTGTACTAAAACGTCAACTTCCACTGCTAAGGTGAGAGGACTGGTTATAGGGAACCAGGTTTTTCCCTTATGAGCTGCGGCCACCACCAGTGTGCCCTTGTATATAGAATTCTAGAATACTGTATATAAGAGCCCAGGCCACACTGTAGAATGTATAAACACCTTCATAATACTCACCTAGAGGACCCAGTCCAATGGGTGTCGGTCCAGCAACTCCTCCATCTTGTGCGTTCATCGTCCTCCTTCCGAGCCCGTGTGCATGATGCATCTTGCATCATCCACACAGAAGCTTCAATTGTGCGATAAAAGGTCAAAGAACACCTGCGCATGTGCACTACAGTAGTTTCCTCTGCCCTCAGCAGGGCAAATCAAAGTGCACATGTGCAGGAGCGCAATGGAGGTAACTGTGTGAATGATGCAGGACGCATCATCCACATGGGGCTGGGCAGGAAGATGGCGAATGCACAAGATGGAGGAGGTGCTGCACCATAAGCAGTGACGCCCACCCTCTAGGTGAGTATGTTGTGGGCGGGGGACGGATCACAACCGGGGGGGCACTCGAGGCACTCGGATCCGGGCAGTGGCTGTGGCTCGAGTGGTAGCCGGATCCGGGGCTCACGCAGCCGTCCGTCGCCCACGAGTGAAAAAGGGATATTTACAGGGGTCTTTGACGCCAACTGTGCGTTGCGGTGATGGATGGGGACGCCGCCACTGCCTAGATATGGGGGTGCCCGGGGATGATGGAACAGGGCAGCAAGGTGGAATCCCCTCCACGGATATGGGAGGTGTAGTCCCGGGGGCCCAGGGTAATGTGAGAGGTTGCAGGGACCAGTCTTTAGGATGCAGGAAGTAGAGCACTTACAGTTGGTAATCGTGGTGCTGGTTGAGGCTGTATTGATGTGGAGGGTCAGTAAACACAGATGGAAGAAATACTCAGAGTCCAGTACATAACCAGAAATTGCCGGTGTCCGTATGCCTTTGGTTCAGGGGTGTTCGGATCCCACACCCGGTACAAGAAGCAGGGCCCTCTCTCTCCTGCACTGCAGCTGACAGTCACCTTTTCCTCCTCGGTTTTGGACGGGGGAAGTCCTTTCTCTGCACAAGTCCGGGTTCCCGTGCACACTACCGGAGGGTCACTACCCTGCCCCGGTCTACCACGGGTTCCCTTGAGCCTACTCTCTACTTCAGCTCCTAGAACTCGGCTTTCGCCTTTCTTCACTTCCCCAGCAGCACAGGAGCTACAACCCCTGACTGCTCTCCTCTCACTCCCTTCTCCGACTGACTCTCAACTCCTCCCCTCCTGCTCTTTTCAGTTGTTACACTGGGGGGGAAGGTGCAGCTGCCTCACTGCACGGATGTGGGATCAGGTGGTACCAAGGAGGATTAACACTTTCTGTGACTACCTGGTGTGCCAGGGCATCACAAGTATTATAAAGGTGTTTTTTTTATTTTCTACAGAGCGGCCTTGGCACTTATATACAGTATTTTAGAATACTGTGTATAAGGGCTCACTGGTGGTGGCCACAGTTCATAAGGGAAAACCTGGTAACAGGTTCCCTTTAAGAAAGGATACTATAATTTTCATTGACTTCCCTTCCCTGGTGCCTAAGCTTGTATATTAACAAAATGCCTCCTGTATGATTTATTCACATTATATTTACTTGAATCCAATGCTTTGTTATCTTTTCAGTTCTCAGAGATCTACTTTCCCATTCTAGTAAATTTTGCTAGTGGAAAGCTCTAGAAGTCAGATGTCTGGGGTGTATGTCAATCCATGTGTACCGCCCCCGTGTCAGCAGCCGGAACTGCTGCTCGGATCCGGATTCGCAGTGGCTCGAGGGGTCTCCGGACCCGGGGGGGCCGTGCAGCCACTCAAAAAAAAAGGGGGTATTTACAGGGGAGTGGTATGTGTAAAGTTCGTGATGCCATCCACGGTGTGTGGTAAGGTGGAGTACCACCGCTGCTATTGGGAGCACCCGGTGGCGATGGGATGGCAGCCAGGTGTTTAACCCCTCCGTGGGTAGGGGGAAGGCCCCAGGGCTCGATGATGGTGGTGGAGGGTTACCACTGGGGAGGTAAGGGGCACTGCGTGCTCACTCAGTCCAATAACGCTGACACCGACAACTTGTAAACCAAAGTTCTGAGAACCGCTGCAGCAGGGAGTGAGCATGCCTTGATCCCGTGCCCGTTGGTGTTGCTTGTTAGCCTGTGACTTTTTCCTTGGCATCTTTCTACTGATTGGCCCCTATAGTGTAGAACTAGTCGGGTCCCGCTTACCCGTATGGCTAACGGAGTGAGCTTGCTCTCAGGGTTCACGCTTGGGATTTTCTGGACTGTGTATTGGGAAAATCCTATCCCCCTCATTGCGCTAGTACCCCGATTTTGAAGTGTGTGGAGAACGAATCTTGAAGGCTCGGTCCTCCTCGGGTGAATTACCAGGACGCTTGAAGCTACTTTTCGACCTAGGGTCCGTGTACCCCGTCGTGCCCTGGCCCCTGCCCGGAGATGGCACAAGGCTGCCGGCTGCCCTCCTTGGCAGTTCCGTGCCCCTTTTCATGATCCCCTGCAACCGGGGTTCCAGCTCCTACCAGGCCCAGACCAACGTTTGCCACCTAGTATTTTCAAGGAGCCCAGCTCCTAACCTCCTCCAACCAACTTGTGACCTCTCCTCACAATAGTCACCACTGAACTGACTGCTCCTGACACTCCTGACCCTCCCAAACCAACCGCCCAAGTGGGCGGCCCTATTCCCTTCAGGCTCCCCGTTGGTGTGTCTGGTGGGTGTGGTGCAGAGTGTTCCTAGGATTTTAAGTTGGCTTGTTCTTAGCAACACCAAAGGTCAGGGACCCATAATCAAGGAGGATATGGATACTGTACAGAAGGGCAGATTGCACAATACCCTATGACGACCTGATAGGCCAGGGCGTCACACATGTAATATGATTGGCTCTCAGCTCTGGCTTATAGAGCCCCCTTCCACTCTGGTAATAGAGGGGTCCTAAATGGATAACACCCTCCATAAAGTCCTCTGTCTTGAATGACTTTGTCAGAGAATGCCTTCAAAATAATTATATTTCTTTAGTATGCTGTTACAGTATCACATTTATCTTTCTGAAAAACTATGAAAAACTAGTTGTCTTTTAAATACATGTATTTTTTCTGCTTTAACTAGTAAAAAACTCCACTACATTATTAACCAGCAAAAAAATGTAATGATCTAATGAATTCACATTTGTATTGGAAAAATATACAAAACTAAGTTCAAATAAACAGTATTCTACAATGTACTTTAAAATCTGCTATTTATATGTTATTATCTCACTTACCATTTAACAATAATACTGTGCTGCTGAAATTTCATTTTTCACTATAAAATAAAAAGTTACTTATAAAAAAATCATAAGAAGAAATAATTTTACAAATTTTTACCACTGTAAAATATGTAGTTCCTTCTCATCCACAGGAGTCACAATTCTCCTGCATTTAATCCTTTACCAAGCATGTCCCTCTGTTTATACTGAAATTATCCAGAGCTAGGGACTAGAGATGAGCGAACCGGTCGCTGTTTGGCTTGAGCTCGGTCCGCCAAACCGAGGTCTGGTTCGAGTTCAGTTCGGCGAACCGGTTCGGCGAACCACTAGAACCCATAGGAAACAATGGGAGGCAATCACAAACACATAAAAACGCATTATAAATGTACACATACAGTTAATAAATATTGCCATAGCACTTACCTGTCCCCGGGATGCGTCCTGCACTCTTTCTCCTGCCGCTATTCCTCCCGATAATCGCTGTGTCTTCCTGTTAACCAGCAGTGATGCAGGACCTACGTGACGTCATCAAAATAGCATGTGACCAGTCACGTGTCTGTTATATCATTGGCTACAGACTGGTCACATGACTATGACGCCTCTTGCTAGGACCTGTCATTGCATCTCTCTGTTACACTAAGCGATGCTCCAATGATCCTACCAGCAACCTGACCTGGCAGGGATCGCTGGAACGTCGCTACACGGGTTGCTGGTGAGCTGTCACACAGGCAGATCTCACCAGCAACCAGTGACCAGCCCCCAGCCAGCAGCACCGCGTGGAAGCGATGCTGCGCTTGGTAACTAAGGTAAATATCGGGTAGCCAACCCGATATTTACCTTGGTTGCCAGCGCACACCACTTAGCGCTGGTTCCCTGCACTCCTAGCCAGAGTACACATCGGGTTAATTTAACTCGATGTGTAGTCTGGCTATGTGTGCAGGAAGCAGGGAGCTGGCACTGGCAGCGTGAGAGTGGCGGATGCTGGTAACTACGATAAACATCGGGTAACCAAGGAAAGGGCTTCTTGGTTACCCGATGTTTACCGTAGTTACCAGCGTCCGCAGAAGCCAGCTCCTGACCGGCTGACACAGCCGGTCAATAACGGAGATCACCGTTGCCATAGCAACGTGCTTGGTAGTGGTGATGGAGACGTCCCGCTACCAGCACGCAGTGGCACCGGAATCACGTAATCGGAGCAGCATTGCTATGGCAACCCGTGCCACCGCTTACAGCTGGGAGCCTGTGGTCACTCTCACAGAATGATTTCTGCACGGAGCCCAGCGTCTTCCCCCATGCAGTGCTGTCTGATGGAGCAGACAGAGCTGCATGTGTTGAAGGAGAAAGAAGACAGAAGACCATGGATCATGGAGGGCTGAGAGGGGGTAATAAAGATGGAGTCTCTAAGTGTGTCTGTGTATTTATTTCTATTAAAGTATTTTTTTTTCTGTGTGGTGTTTTTTTTTAACCCTTTATTGGAGATTCTTAATGGCCGGGTCAAACGTGCCTGACATTAAGAATCTCTGACTTAATACTAGCTAGTAAAACAAAGCCAGTATTAACTCATGATTACCCAACAAGCCACCCAGCTTCAGGGCTGTTGGAAGAGTTGGATACAGCGCCAGATGATGGCGCTTCTATGAGAGCGCCATTTTCTGGGGCGGCTGCGGACTGCAATTCGCAGCAGAGGGGCCCAGAAACCTCGGGCTAACCTGTGCTGTGGATTCCAATCCCCAGCTGCCTAGTTGTACCCGGCTGGACACAAAAATGGGGCGAAGCCCACGTCGTTTTTGTTTTTTTTTTTAATTATTTTATAAAATTCATGAATTAAGTAAAAAAAAGGGCTTCCCTATATTTGTAGTTCCCAGCCGGGTACAAATAGGCAGCTGGGGATTGGGGGCAGCCCGTAGCTGCCTGCTGTACCTGGCTAGCATACAAAAATATGGCGAAGCGCACGTCATTTTTTTGTAGTTTTTTGGCAAAAAAAATAAAAAATGCTTCCCTGGATTTTCCATTGCCAGTGAAGGTAACACCAAGCAGTGGGGGTTAGCAGCCAGTAGCTGCTTGGATTACCCTTAGCTAGCAATACAAAAAATGCAGCGGGAGCCCATATATATTTTTTTAACTATTTATTTAAAGAACTAAAAACAAAAAGGGCTTCCCTGTATTTTGATTGCCTGACACGACAGTGCTGTAAAAATAAATCTTTAAAAAAAATTATGTAGCGCTCTGCGGTATTTTTGATTCTCAGTGCAGATAAAGCAGACAGCTATGGGTTGCCACCCCCATCTGCCTGGCGTTACCTTGACTAGCAATCAAAATACAGGAAAGCCCATTAATTTTTTCTATTTAAAAAATAGTTAAAAAAAAATGACATTGGGTCCCCCCATTTTTGATAGCCAGCTAGGGTAAAGCAGACGGCTGTAGCCTGAAAACCACAGCTGGCAGCTTTACCGTGGTTGGGGATCCAATGTGGAGGTCACCCCAGGCTCTTTTTTTATAATTATTTTATAAATATTAATAATTACAAAAAAAAGTAGGGTCCCCCCCTAATTGGATCACCAGCCAAGGTAAAGCGGACAGCTGTGGTCTGGTATTCTCACAGTGGGAAGGTCCATAGTTATTGGGCCTTTACAGCCTAAAAATAGCAGGCCGCAGGCACCCCAGACGTGGCACATCCACTAGATGCGCCAATTCTGGCGTTTCAGCCCAGCTCATGCCGTGCCCTGGTGCAGTGGCAAACGGGGTAATAAATGGGGTTGATACTAGCTTTAAAGTCACCTGACATCAAGCCCAGCAGTTTGTGAACAAAAAAAATCGACAAAAAAAATTTATTTGAAAAAACACTCCCCAAAACATTCCCTCTTTCACCAATTTATTGTAAGAAAAAAAATAAGGGGGTCCCACGATGACTCTGGACCGTCTAGAATATGGGGGGAGACACTCAGGGAACGTATCCCCTATTTTCTAGGAGTGCAAACCCTCCATGTGAGGAGTGTGGGTGCAATGAATCTGCACTCACTCTCCCCAGGTCCACAGCAGCAGAGTCCATGTCGTAACGGTTGCTACCAAAGCTGCGATGCCCTGCTCATGAGGTAAGGGCATGCCTAATCAGTAGAACTGTTCTACATTTCCAAATATTGGTATTTCCAGATATTATTGCTATTCCACCTACTATATATTGGGGATAGGATCTTGGAGATGGAATACCCCTTTAAGTCCAGTTATCCAGCTGAATGAATACTAAACAACAGAGCTCGCTATTTAGATGTGTTTTCTTGTGGCGTATAACGGACTCTCATGTTTGGTAGTCGTTCAGCAGGGCAACTAGAAAATCAAATACCTCCATTTCGAAATGTAGTATATAGCTCTCCTGATCAACTATGTTCCTTACCTCATGAGCAGGGCATTGCAGTAATAATAATAATTTATTCATTTATATAGCGCTATTAATTCCATAGTGCTTTGCATACATTGGGAACACTGTCCCCATTGGGACTCACAATCTAAATTCCCTATCTGTATGTCTTTGGAGTGTGGGAGGAAACCACAGTACCCGGAGGAAACCCACGCAAACACGGGGAGAACATACAAACTCCTTGCAGATGGTGTCCTTGGTGGGAATTGAACCCAGGACTTCAGCGCTGCAATACTGCAGTGCTAACCACTGAGCCACCATGCCGTCGAATGAGCTTACAGATGCATAACCACCACTCACTGTGTCTGAACACAGGAAGCTGAGCTGACAGCCGCTCTGTGCATGCGGCAGTGTCTATTGTGAAGGAGAGGGCCGCGGGGAATCAACGCTGCACAGGTACCCTGGGACACTGGGGAACATCGGTGGGGTTATAGGGGGTGACCTGGCAGGACCTGGGGAGGAGTTTTCTGTCGCATGTGTCATGGCACATGCAACAGAAATCAGAGGAGTAGGGTGAATGCGACCGGCGCGCTGCTGTGCGCGCGGCCATCTTGGATTTCTGGAAGGGGGCCAGGGGGGGCACTTTGGCGACTCCGGGGGACCGGAGAGGAGATTTATCATGTTTGTTCATGCCAAATGGGAGATAAATAATTTTTTACTGATGCTGTCATTTACTGTAACGTGATCATCGGTATACGGTGTATACCGGTGATCTCTAGAGATGAGCGAACCGGCCGCAGTTAGGCTCGAGTTCGGTTCGCCGAACGGGCGTGTCGTTCGAGTTCGGTTCGGCGAACGTTCGACGAACCGAACTCGAACCGCATAGGAAACAATGGGAGGCAATCACAAACACATAAAAAAACCTAGAAAACACCCTCAAAGGTGTCCAAAAGGTGACAAACAACTCACAACACAACACAAACACATGGGAAAGTGACAAGGACATATACTCATGCGAAAACAAAAGAGCTGGACAAGGAAAAAGAGGAGGAGACACAGATATATGAGTATATGCAAGGAAACATCGATGCCATTACTGTGCAACTTGAGCCCTGCTCATTATAGGCTTCCAATCTGGATAAATTGCCTGAGCTTGCCACGTACGCCTTGGGGATCTTGTCGTGTCCTGCAGCCAGCGTTCTCTCGGAACCTGTCTTCAGTGCTGCTGGGGGTCTGCTGGCAGATAAGCACAAGTGTCTGTCCACTGACAATGTGGACATGGCTCTCAGAGGACTTTTCTTCCCCTGGGTCAGCCAGGGGAGGCAAAAGGCACGCGTATTTTTGAGAGTGCTTCATGCAAAGCATCTTTTTCTTTTTCAAAAGGGGGGTCAACTGATGCCAGTCAAATGGGGTGTGTGTGTGGCCCAATTAGTGGCAACGAGGGAGACTGTGGTTGGAGTCCCCTCGCTGTGTTTCTTAAAGAACCAAGATGAACAAGTCATGGCTCTCAGAGGACTTTTCTTCCCCTGGGTCAGCCAGGGGAGGCGAAAGGCACGTGTATTTTTGAGAGTGCTTCATGCAAAGCATCTGTTTCATTTTGAAAAGGGGCATCAACTGATGCCAGTCAAGTGGGGTGTGTGTGGCCCATTTAGTGGCAACGAGGGAGACTGTGGTTGGAGTCCTCTCGCTGTTTTTTACATGATTTTCGAAGTGCATGACATGCCTAAGAGGTTTAGTTTCGGCATCTCAAACTTGTTAGCTACAGAAAGGCTGCCTTTACACCCTTTTGTCACCGAGGATTTTCGAGACCTTATGCCCATTGCAGTGCCCCAAGAGCCGATGGCCATTTGCCACTCCTTCTCCAAGAAAGGGGTGCCTGCGCTAACACAGCAGGTCACACACAACATCACTGCTTCCTTGAGAAACTCTGTGTGTGACAGGGTGCATCTCACCACAGATACTTGGAACAGTAAGCATGGACAGAGCCGGTACATGTCGCTGACTGGGCACTGGATAACTATGGTGATAGATGGAGAAGTGTCTGCTGTACAAGTCTTTCCGTCCCCACGAGTTGTGTGTTTAAATCCTTCCTCTGTATGTACAAGTTCCTCCACTGCTTCTGCCTCATCAACCTCGTGTTGTTCCTGCACCTCAGCCCAAACCCTGTATGGTCAGGCCACCCTTCCTTGTAACTGCGCCCAAGGAATCCCACACACCTCCTTACTATGCTGGCAGCAGAGCTCAAGGCCATCAGACGGTCAAATGTTTACTTTGAAATGTAGGGGAAATGTGAGACACCGCTGAGGAATTGTGGACGGATAGCTCTGTAGAGTGAGACCGAGTTTCATCAATGGTTGTCTCCACTCAACCAGCAGCCAGGGAATGCCGGGTGCGACAATGATGCTAAACAGTCTGCGGCCCTTCTTCAGGGCAATGTGACACACGTGCCTTGTATGGCTCACGTGTTGAATCCGAATCTCCAGCAATTTTTAAAACACTATCCCGGCCTACATGTCCTTCTGTCGAGGGCACGGTGTAACGCCTGCCTGGATTGACACACTCAGATGGGCTGTAAAGGATAGGCTAGAGGGAACCCACTCACCAAGCTGGACCCCCAGAACCCTGAAACCCATTAATCCCTATACAGTGATGTTGAATGACACAGGGCCCAAGTTGATCAATACCTGTGGAAGGCTGCAGTTCCAGAGAATAGTAGTCATGCAGGGTCAAAACATTAATTGAGGAATAGGAACAGAATGGGAGGGACAGGACTTAATCAGAAAACAAGCAGAGGTGAAATGCAAATCGGCCAACGAGGTACCTAAACAGCAAGCAGGAAAAGTAGTCAGGTAACAAGCACACAAACTCATAAAACTAAACTGGGGGTAACAGTAACCAGAGGTTGATAGCTATGTCTGGCAGTGGTCTTCAGACAGGAGTGGCCTAAAAAAGGGTGTTGTGTCTTCCCATTGGTTGTAGCTGAATGATGGTACTTCATCTGTGAGATACCCACCACCTGCATTCAGCCTGTGGTTCTGCATCTGTCAAGGTAACGCATCCCAGTGGGTGAGCATAACCTGTGTCCACCTGCACCGCTGGCGTCGACTCCTCTCCCATCATCAGCACTATGCACGAAAGGAACACATTGTCACCTTGCGACAGAAGTACAAATTGACGTAGCGGACTACGGTGGTGACTTAACAGCTTTGTGCGGCAATGATGCAAACATGGCAGCGTGCCTTCGTCAGGCCCATGTGACACATGTGACTTGTATGGCTCACGTGTTTAATCTGATTCTCCAGCAATTTTTAAAACAACATCCCGGCCTACATGGCCTTGTACAGCGGGCACGCTCGCTATGTGCTCACTTCCATCGTTCGCACCCAGTAGCTCAACAACTTTCATCACTCCTGAAGTCTTAAGGTCTGGCGGTTAAACGTCAGAAATGCGATGTTCCGACATGCAGGAATTTTAATCTGCACATGTTGCAGCGTCTGTGGCAGCACCGCAGAGCCCAGCTGAAATACGTTATTATGACGTATACCCTGGGCTAACTTGATCCAGAGGTGATGCAGATCACGCTGCTGGAGTGGTGTCAGATCAAGGACATATGCACCGTTCTACACAGTTTACTAATGTCGACGCAGATGTTTCACACTGGCGATGACATTCTCAGCGTGACAATTTTGGTCATCTACATGATGGAACACACTGTAAGTATTATTCGGAGTCAGGTGTTGGTCCAAGAGGAAGGGAGGAAGTACTGGAGGAGTCATATGCAGAAGGGATAACAAGATCTACAAGGTCCAGACGTTCAGCGGCACCTTGTCGGCAGTCATGGTACGGTGGGGGAGAGGGATTATCAAGGGAGCATAGTATCAACAAAACAGTTGAGGAAGGTGCAGGAGCCCAGGAAGAAATGGACGACGAACTGGCGATGGGCATGGAAGACTCAGCAGATTAGTGAGAGCTTGCTCACATTTTGGTTGTGCGAGGTTGTGGGGAGAGGGCAGAGGAAGGAGCCACGATTCTCACCTCTCCGCCACCAAGACACCAAGGACTTGGTCCTCCTGAATGCTCAAGACACATGAGCGCCTTCTTGCTGCACTACCTACAACATGACCCTCGGATTGTACGACTTACAAGTCATGCTGACTACTGGGTTGCCACACTGTTAGATCCCCGGTACAGCACAAAATTTTGCGAAATAACTCCTGCCATAGAAAGGGACGCACGTATGCAGGAGTATCAGCAGAAGGTGGTACGCAATCTTACATCTGCTTTTCCACGAAACACCAGTGGTGCACAGAGTGAATCTCAACGCTTTTTCATCGATAGGAGGAAATGGTCTTACTTGTCCACATCTGAGGGACCGAGGGCTGGCTGCTGTGCTGAGATGGCGTTGAGTACGGTGTCTCTGCAGAGTTGCATTTTTGGTCATATACAAACTGAGTTGAAAAAGGACAGATGCTGGTGGAAAGGGGAACAGGTGTGTTGGAAAGGGTAAAAAAGTTTGTGTCCGTGAGTTTGGTGGTTAAGCAACATTAACATTTGCTGAAGAAACAACATCTGGTATGGTGGGACTGGCAGATTTTGATAAGGTGGTACATACTATGTTACCGCTATATCAAAAATATTAAGAA
Source organism: Anomaloglossus baeobatrachus (assembly GCF_048569485.1). Lineage (NCBI taxonomy): Eukaryota > Metazoa > Chordata > Amphibia > Anura > Aromobatidae > Anomaloglossus > Anomaloglossus baeobatrachus. Next base: position 183,632,026 of record NC_134357.1, read on the forward strand.
GAAAAGAAAGAGAAAGGTAGATATCCCAATCGCCATTCGGTGTCCACCGTGCTCATAGATGGAAAAGGAGAGGTTGGCAACTGGAAGGTTAGGTGGAGGATACAGAGCAGATAACTCTCAAACAAATAGTAGCCTGAACCGAGTTAGACGCAACTCAGATCTGGAGACTTGGAGCCCTGTTAGCGTGACAGGGTCCACACGACCACCCAGCCCCAGAACTCCCTGTTAACAACACAGGGGCCATTGGTTACGCAGTCCGTGTGCGTAGGGGACACACCTGTGGACAGCAGGCGCATCAGCAGCAGCAGGCCTGTTTATGCCACTGGGCTGCACTAGCAGGACTGGTAGGACAGGAGCTGTTCTTAAACGTTCTGCGTTACCAACTGTGGTGGCGGCCTGCATCCCTGCCTACCTCTGGCCTAAAGCCGCAATGGGTTCAACACATGGAGGTGTGCTCTTTCGGAGCATAATAGAAGACTGGGCACCTTCTTCTTGGCTTTAGCCCCTTTTATAACCTGGGTCCGTCCCAAACCAGGATGGACCACAATGCACCTCCTGGAGACAAAAGCAGAGTGACACGTCATGAGTGGCATAACTAGCGTCCTATTTTGAACCGCCACTTGAATGATGACCTCATGGCTGCCACAACCAAAACACCTCAACAGTCATCGTCTGACCAACAACAATGAGGTGACAAGTCATAGGGGTGGCCCTCTGCAAGCCTGTTGGGAGTAGCCTGGCCAAATTGTCAGGACACCTGATTCCCTGTGGTCTATATGGGCTCCCCACATCAGGGGCAGGGCCAAAGAGTTCATTACCTGACCTAGCCTCTGATTCAGTAAGTGCCTGAGCATGCTCAGTAGCATGAAATACAGTTTCTGAAAAAAAGACTATCCGCTTCAGCATGCTGTCTAGGCACAACACAGGACTTAGACCCGGCACGGAGTGCAAGTACCTGTGTAAAGAGGCTTTTCTCAGTCAGTGTGAAGCCCCACAGGTGTTGTGTTGTTGCATTACCTTCAGGGACTCCACGTGGAGGAAGAGTCTGGTCACACTTAGGTTGCTTCTTTATATGTATTTTCGTGATGCCACTCTCAGTATTGTGGTCGGTGGGGACCGCCACTGCAGTGTAAAAGGACACCTGGGGCTGATGTTGGGTGCAGTTAGTTTTAGTGGCCTCCCGAGAGTGAGTCAAGCACCAGGGCCCTGTGTAAGTGTGTTGAGCCGCAGGTCGCAGGATGACTCAGGCACAGTCCAAACGGGCATGCGCTGTAGCCCAAAATTAAGACTTTGCCTCAGGAATGACACAGTCAGGCAGAGCATGCTCAGTTGGCGAAACACTGGAGTTAGGCTGCGGCTGGGGTAAATCGGCACACAGGAAGGAGCAACTGCGGAAACACTTCGTTCAATTGTGAGGGGAGTCATTGTGGAGTTTGGTGAGGAGTACCGTAACGCCAGTGAGCAGCATCCTGTGCCACAGACCAACATTTTTCCGGTGCTGTCTATACTGTTAACCATGATAGGAGCGTAAAGTCTGTATTTATGGCAACTGGACATCACATTATCCGGGTACGGTAGGCTGTGCCCAGACAGTAATGCGTGCACGCAACACTTTGTTTTATTATGAAAACACATATCTGTTCTGGGTAGGACGACTATATAGACAATCACACTTGCTGCCTCTGCACTGTCAAATTGTCACGTACAATTTAAATCATAGAGGGACAGCGACACATGTTTGCATTGAATGTTGCTTTACAAGATTTGCATGACTGTGTTGCAGAGCTGTGTGGTTTGCATTCACACTGTTATGATCTGCCTTATCTGTGAGGCTTCAGCTAACAAGGGTATTCAGGGTGGGAGATGTGTTTTGTCTATGTTTAGGTAGATAACTGGGAAGCTCTTGTGATGCGCCACTAGTAAGTTGTCTTCGCACGCACACACATACACACACACACACACACACACACAAATACACGATTACTGCTGCTACGCAGAGGGCTTACCAAGCAGTAGGCAACTGAATAGATTGTTCTATTATTTCAATTTAATGCATGGTTCTTATTGTTTGTTTTCAGAAAGTGAAACAATCATTTATGAACCCAGCTGCATACAGTGCTTTTCATGTTGCGTAGTTTTGCTGCATACTGTGGATCCCACCAAATACAAGACTTAAAATGAAGCATAAGTCGCAATGAGAATTTCACTGTGCTACAATGCGGCCTAGCGGGGCTGTGCAACCACCGCCTGCCCCATCACGTGCATCTGCATGCTCTTCATCATCTGTGACTGTCGGGACAGCAGTCACACATGCTTTTTCACACTGAACTTCCACCCCATTACCCGTAAGCGGGAGTGTGATTGGCAGGTCGTCACTTGTTTTGTAAGTGCAAACAGATGTTATTGTTGAGCTGTCAGACATCGAGAGAACCACCATTGGATGAAGGAAACATTATATCCACGCCTACACCTTCGTCACAGATTGGCTGGACTACCTGCAGTTTATAATTACGTTCCACAAATGGAAAGGAGTGAAGAATGCACAGGTGTTGCACCTTGCTTGGCAGCAAAGGAACAATAACTTAGTATTCCAGACAATTTTATGATGGTAGAAAAAGAGTCAGCTCTTTGGGCAAATAAAATAGCGTGGCAAAAGTGGGCAGGTGAGTACAGTGGCCGTGTTCTGTGGGTACCAGGACAGTAAGAGAGCCTCACTTTTTATTCCTCCTAATGATGAAATGCAGCAAGGAATTCCATCAATTTGCTATAAAAATAGAGTAGCTAAATGAGCAGGAGGGTGGAATACAGAGGTGCTGTAAATAGCTTGGCACCATTGGGGCACAAATGGAATACAACAGCCACTTTTAGGATGCCACTAATTGGCAGCATTTTTTGCTATTATTATAGCTTATTAAAAACAGAGCAGGAGGGTGTAATGCAGAGGTGCTGCAAATAGCTTTGCACCAGTGGGACACTAATGGAAGTCCAACAGCCACTTTTTGTATGCCACTAAGTTGCAACATTTTTTGCTATTATTATAGCTTTTAAAAACAGAGCAGGAGGGTGTAATGCAGAGGTGCTGTAAATAGCTTGGCACCTGTGGGGCACAAATGGAGTACAACAGCCACTTTTTGGATGGCACTAAGTTGCAGCAGTTTTTGCTATTAGAATGGCTTAGCAACAATGAGTTTGAGTGTGCAATGCAGAGGTGCTGCACATAGATTTGCACCAGTGGGACACTAATGGAAGTCCAACAGCCACTTTTAGGATGAAACTAAGTTTACTCAGTGTTTGCTAGTATAATGGCTTAGTAACAATGAGCTTGAGTGTGCAAAGGGCAGGAGGGTACAGTGGCAGGGTTGTGGGTCTGGGTAGAGGAAAGGAAGCCTCCCTTTCTATCCCTCCTAATGGGGAAATGCAACGAGGTAATCCCTGACCTTAGCTACACAGACTCTGTCAACTTGTGTAGCTGTTAAAATCTGTTTTCACGGACCTGACTGTCACCTATGGCTCTGACCCTGCCGGTATTAGCCCTTAAAAAGACTAATAGAAACCTCTATCCCTATTCTGTATAGCGCTGTGTATAGAGCGTACACAGCAGTATCGGAGACAGGAGCTACGCCAGCGGTGACTGACACCAAGACGCAGAAGGCAGATAATGGCGTGCTGGAGGAAAATGTCCGTTTTTATAATGCATGGACATGTGACATGGACATCCTATCACACATGCCGTTGCTTCTCTGGCTAAAAGTCCACTTAGCTGTGTGTGTGTCTGGGATTGGCTGACATGCTCTGCCCACCCCACTACACGCGCGCGCTTAGGGAAGGAAGAGAAGGAAAAAAAAAAAAAAATGGCGATCGCCATTATCCAAACAGCAGTGATCTGAATGCGCTGTTCCCGCACACTATACACTGAAATGTCATAATAGTGTGAGTCACAGAGTGACTTACACTATTACAGCGGAAAGCCAGCTAGTAATTAGCTTGTCTTTTTGCTGCTAGAACTGTTCTCGAACGTATCTAGAACTATCGAGCTTTAGCAAAAAGCTCGAGTTCTAGTTCGATCTAGAACAGCCCCCAAAATCACTCGAGCCGCGAACTGGAGAACCTCGAACCGCGAACCGCGCTCAACTCTAGTGATCACGTGAGCGGGGACCGGAAAAACTTGCCTTAATCATGATCTCCAAGGTCTTAGCTACCCCCTGAAACCCCGGAGATTTTCTGACACTGGGGATCGCTATTCACTTATTTCTGCCTGCTGTTTATAAACGGCAGATCAGAATAAGGCTACATTCACACGACCGATCCGTTTTTTGCGGTCCGCAAAAAACGGTTCATTTTTTTATGGGTGCATCCATGTGGCATCCGTTTCTGTTCCATATGCGGTCCGTATGTCATCCGTATGCCTTCCGTTTGTTTGCGTACTGCAAAAAAACTGAAGGAGGTAAAATACATATACAGTTAGGTCCAGAAATATTTGGACAGTGACACAATTTTCGCGAGTTGGGCTCTGCATGCCACCACATTGGATTTGAAATGAAACCTCTACAACAGAATTCAAGTGCAGATTGTAACGTTTAATTTGAAGGTTTGAACAAAAATATCTGATAGAAATTGTAGGAATTGTACACATTTCTTTACAAACACTCCACATTTTAGGAGGTCAAAAGTAATTGGACAAATAAACCAAACCCAAACAAAATATTTTTATTTTCAATATTTTGTTGCGAATCCTTTGGAGGCAATCACTGCCTTAAACGAGAAAATGGGGGGGAGCCAGCACTGCTTATGAGTGGGATGCAATTATGACAAAATAAAAAGTGTAACATTCACAAATTCATTCCTACTGTATCAATTCAATGAGATTTTTAGCAAATAATTGATCAATGATTTGAGCCCCCCTGCCCCGTCACGGCAAATCTCTATAAGGGGGGTCCCTACACTACAGTATATAATATACATGCGTACCATGTGGTCTCGTGTGATGTGCAGGACCATATAGGAACACCACCTACCTTAGAAGTGTCAGAACCGCTCCCATGCTGCATGGGCTGACAACTGCGAGTAGAGAGGCAGTCCAGGTGCCTGCCACCAGCACAATGTCTGAACTAGCCCCCACAGTGTCAGACCAGCAGACATGGATGAAGGGCGGAACAGCCCCAGGTAGGTGGTGCTTAAGTATTAGTGCCTATGGAACAGGAGGCGGTGGCTGTATGTGAACAGGCACCAACATGCATTTTGATGGCAACAGAAGGAATTTGCAAACCACACTGGGCGTGCACGGCATAGTGGCGGTCAACCACCTGACCAGTAAACGAGAAAATGGGGGGGAGCCAGCACTGCTTATGAGTGGGATGCAATTATGACAAAATAAAAAGTGTAACATTCACAAATTCATTCCTACTGTATCAATTCAATGAGATTTTTAGCAAATAATTGATCAATGATTTGAGCCCCCCTGCCCCGTCATGGCAAATCTCTATAAGGGGGGTCCCTACACTACAGTATATAATATACATGCGTACCATGTGGTCTCGTGTGATGTGCAGGACCATATAGGAACACCACCTACCTTAGAAGTGTCAGAACCGCTCCCATGCTGCATGGGCTGACAACTGCGAGTAGAGAGGCAGTCCAGGTGCCTGCCACCAGCACAATGTCTGAACTAGCCCCCACAGTGTCAGACCAGCAGACATGGATGAAGGGCGGAACAGCCCCAGGTAGGTGGTGCTTAAGTATTAGTGCCTATGGAACAGGAGGCGGTGGCTGTATGTGAACAGGCACCAACATGCATTTTGATGGCAACAGAAGGAATTTGCAAACCACACTGGGCGTGCACGGCATAGTGGCGGTCAACCACCTGACCAGTAAACGAGAAAATGGGGGGGAGCCAGCACTGCTTATGAGTGGGATGCAATTATGACAAAATAAAAAGTGTAACATTCACAAATTCATTCCTACTGTATCAATTCAATGAGATTTTTAGCAAATAATTGATCAATGATTTGAGCCCCCCTGCCCCGTCACGGCAAATCTCTATAAGGGGGGTCCCTACACTACAGTATATAATATACATGCGTACCATGTGGTCTCGTGTGATGTGCAGGACCATATAGGAACACCACCTACCTTAGAAGTGTCAGAACCGCTCCCATGCTGCATGGGCTGACAACTGCGAGTAGAGAGGCAGTCCAGGTGCCTGCCACCAGCACAATGTCTGAACTAGCCCCCACAGTGTCAGACCAGCAGACATGGATGAAGGGCGGAACAGCCCCAGGTAGGTGGTGCTTAAGTATTAGTGCCTATGGAACAGGAGGCGGTGGCTGTATGTGAACAGGCACCAACATGCATTTTGATGGCAACAGAAGGAATTTGCAAACCACACTGGGCGTGCACGGCAAAGTGGCGGTCAACCACCTGACCAGTAAACGAGAAAATGGGGGGGAGCCAGCACTGCTTATGAGTGGGATGCAATTATGACAAAATAAAAAGTGTAACATTCACAAATTCATTCCTACTGTATCAATTCAATGAGATTTTTAGCAAATAATTGATCAATGATTTGAGCCCCCCTGCCCCGTCACGGCAAATCTCTATAAGGGGGGTCCCTACACTACAGTATATAATATACATGCGTACCATGTGGTCTCGTGTGATGTGCAGGACCATATAGGAACACCACCTACCTTAGAAGTGTCAGAACCGCTCCCATGCTGCATGGGCTGACAACTGCGAGTAGAGAGGCAGTCCAGGTGCCTGCCACCAGCACAATGTCTGAACTAGCCCCCACAGTGTCAGACCAGCAGACATGGATGAAGGGCGGAACAGCCCCAGGTAGGTGGTGCTTAAGTATTAGTGCCTATGGAACAGGAGGCGGTGGCTGTATGTGAACAGGCACCAACATGCATTTTGATGGCAACAGAAGGAATTTGCAAACCACACTGGGCGTGCACGGCAAAGTGGCGGTCAACCACCTGACCAGTAAACGAGAAAATGGGGGGGAGCCAGCACTGCTTATGAGTGGGATGCAATTATGACAAAATAAAAAGTGTAACATTCACAAATTCATTCCTACTGTATCAATTCAATGAGATTTTTAGCAAATAATTGATCAATGATTTGAGCCCCCCTGCCCCGTCACGGCAAATCTCTATAAGGGGGGTCCCTACACTACAGTATATAATATACATGCGTACCATGTGGTCTCGTGTGATGTGCAGGACCATATAGGAACACCACCTACCTTAGAAGTGTCAGAACCGCTCCCATGCTGCATGGGCTGACAACTGCGAGTAGAGAGGCAGTCCAGGTCTGGAAACCATGGACATCACCAAACGCTGGGTTTCCTCCTTCTTAATGCTTTGCCAGGCCTTTACAGCCGCAGCCTTCAGGTCTTGCTTGTTTGTGGGTCTTTCCGTCTTAAGTCTGGATTTGAGCAAGTGAAATGCATGCTCAATTGGGTTAAGATCTGGTGATTGACTTGGCCATTGCAGAATGTTCCACTTTTTTGCACTCATGAACTCCTGGGTAGCTTTGGCTGTATGCTTGGGGTCATTGTCCATCTGTACTATGAAGCGCCGTCCGATCAACTTTGCGGCATTTGGCTGAATCTGGGCTGAAAGTATATCCCGGTACACTTCAGAATTCATCCGGCTACTCTTGTCTGCTGTTATGTCATCAATAAACACAAGTGACCCAGTGCCATTGAAAGTCATGCATGCCCATGCCATCACGTTGCCTCCACCATGTTTTACAGAGGATGTGGTGTGCCTTGGATCATGTGCCGTTCCCTTTCTTCTCCAAACTTTTTTCTTCCCATCATTCTGGTACAGGTTGATCTTTGTCTCATCTGTCCATAGAATACTTTTCCAGAACTGAGCTGGCTTCATGAGGTGTTTTTCAGCAAATTTAACTCTGGCCTGTCTATTTTTGGAATTGATGAATGGTTTGCATCTAGATGTGAACCCTTTGTATTTACTTTCATGGAGTCTTCTCTTTACTGTTGACTTAGAGACAGATACACCTACTTCACTGAGAGTGTTCTGGACTTCAGTTGATGTTGTGAACGGGTTCTTCTTCACCAAAGAAAGTAGGCGGCGATCATCCACCACTGTTGTCATCCGTGGACGCCCAGGCCTTTTTGAGTTCCCAAGCTCACCAGTCAATTCCTTTTTTTCTCAGAATGTACCCGACTGTTGATTTTGCTACTCCAAGCATGTCTGCTATCTCTCTGATGAATTTTTTTTTTTTTCAGCCTCAGGATGTTCTGCTTCACCGCAATTGAGAGCTCCTTAGACCGCATGTCTGGTCACAGCAACAGTTTCCAAATGCAAAACCACACACCTGTAATCAACCTCAGACCTTTTAACTACTTCATTGATTACAGGTTAACGAGGGAGACGCCTTCAGAGTTAATTGCAGCCCTTGGAGTCCCTTGTCCAATTACTTTTGGTCCCTTGAAAAAGAGGAGGCTATGCATTACAGAGCTATGATTCCTAAACCCTTTCTCCGATTTGGATGTGAAAACTCTCATATTGCAGCTGGGAGTGTGCACTTTCAGCCCATATTATATATATAATTGTATTTCTGAACATGTTTTTGTAAACAGCTAAAATAACAAAACTTGTGTCACTGTCCAAATATTTCTGGACCTAACTGTATTTACCCAAGATCTGTGATGCCCTGGACCCCCAGGGGTCACAGGAAACAACACACAACACCACACACACCCCCACCCCAGTGAGGCACCAGCAGCCAACAAGTCCTGACCGCCTCCCTCAGGTTTAGCAAGGCACACCAGGTGGGCGGAGATAGGCACGCCCTCCGAGGAGTCTGCTGACCTGAGGCAGGGAAAGGACAATGAGTCAAGTGGGGAGAGGAGTAGTGAGAGGAGTAAAAGTGGCGAGCTGAGAGTCAGGGGCCTAGGACGGAGCCTAGGACCCCTTGGAACGGTCAGGCAGGCAGACGGGGGTGGCTGTCTGCAGGAGTACGGTCAGGGACTGAACTGCGGAACCGTAGGAATCGAGAAGAGGGTGGTGACCCTTCGGACCCGAACCGGGGAGCTAACAAGTCAACCGAAGCACCAGGCAGGGTACTCAGACCCCGTTCTAGCCCAGAAGCAACCGGGCTTAGACAAATCTACTGATTGCGGTCTGGACCTCAGGGGTTCATTCCCACCCAAAGTCCCGATAGACGGCAACAGCCCACCGATTCCGGCCATAAGAGCCACCGCCAAGGGCCAGAGATCCAAAGGGCCAGCGCCTGCGGGCAAAAGGGCTCCTCCGGTACCCAAAATCTGGGGAGCAGACTACCATTGCTGAAGCATAGGAGTCACTATAGCAAATTTAAAGGTGCAGGAGAAAGGCGACATCACCAACCTCACTGGGGACACACGCAGCTGGTCTACAACAAACTTGGTTTACCATTGACTCTGTGTGGTTTAATTGTGAGTACACCAGTGCCATTAGGCACCGTGCTGCAAGTGAGCCCCTGCGTCCTGCAACCCCCCGCTCCTGCCACCTGGCCCCGGGACCAACAAACCCCCTACCCACGGAGGTGTCAACACCTAGCTGCGACCCACCACCGATCCCGGATGAGCCCCCGCACCCTCACCGCAGCGGTGGTGCCCATCACCTCACCACGACCCATGGGTGGCGTCACGAACTGTTACCGGTCACCGCGGCTCCGGCCATGAAACTGGTCCACCCCAAACCAAACAACCCAACCCCCCCTTTCCAGAGCAACGTGGCCCCCGGTCCGGAGGCGCTCGAGCCACCGACAACCCGAGCCCGGATCCGAGCGGCTCGGCGGAGAGCAGCCGAGCCCCCAGGGTGGTACAGATCCATAGCTTCAACCTACATGAGGCGGTCACATGGTCACTCCAGTGCCATTTTCTACTGCTTTTCACAGCGTAGAGCGCTCTGGTGATTTTCTTGTGCTTGTACACTTCATATCAGTCTTTTCTGCCATTACAATGGCAGAAAGACACATAATGTCCCACTATCCTGCATTTTGTAATTTTGCACCCTTTGGGGCCTTTCATGTGGCACTAAGGGGTGCTTAGCCTTGTATTTAGCCAAAAAAATGAAAAAAATGACGTGGGGTTCCCCCTATTTTTGTAGCCAGCTAGAGTAAAGCAGACGGCTGCCGCCTGCAGACCACAGCTGGCAGCTTCACCTTGGCTGGTAATACAAAACTGAGGGCACCTCACGCTGTTATTTTAAATTAAATAAATAATTAAAAAAAAAAACGTGGGGGTCCCCCCAAAATTGGATCACCAGCCAAGGGAAAGCAGACAGCTGGGGTCTGATATTCTCAGATTAGGGAGGTCCATGGTTATTGGACTCTCCTCAGCCTAAAAATAGCAGGGCACAGCTGCCCCAGAAGTGGCGCATCCATTAGATGCGCCAATCCTGGTGCTTCGCCCCAGCTCATCCCGTGCCCTGTTGCGGTGGCAAACGGGGTAATATATGGGGTTAATACCAGATGTGTAATGTCACCTGGCATCAAGCCCTGGGGTTAGTGATGTCACGCGTCTATCAGATACATGACATCACCAACCCAGTCAGTAATAAATAAACGACAAACACATTTTTATTTGAAAAAACACTGCCCAACACATTGCCTTTTTCACCAATTTATTAGAAAGAAAAACAAATCCAGGTCTGCTGTAATCCAAGGAGTTCCCATGACGATCCACACTGTCCCAGTCTATGAAGAGCAGGATGTTCCCCATTGGCTGGGAGAGCAATGCAGTGACCGGAGCTAACATCAATAGCCCAGGTCACTGCAGGGCATGACAAGTGCTGCTGTCAGTGGGGTACATTACCTGCGCTGATCTCCTGCACTGCTGACAGCACCTATCACTGACTTCAATGACCTTCACAGCTAAGTATCGCGAACGGCCCATGACATCACCGCTAGTCAGTCTCGGGTCGGAAGTGAGAGAAGGTGATGTGACAAGTGGCGGCCATGGAGGACAGTGACAGCACTGAGGTCGAGGACTTCATCACCGCAGGTAAGCCGATCGAGGCCATGTGTGCGGAGTGCGAGGTGGGCGGAGCCTAGTGGGGTAATGTGTGCAGAGTGCCAGGTGGGCGGAGCCTAGCGGAGTAATGTGTGCAGAGTGCCAGGTGGGCGGAGCCTAGCGGGACCATGTGTGCAGAATGCCAGGTGGGCGGAGCCTAGCGGGGTAATGTGTGCCGAGTGTGAGGTGGGCGGAGCCTAGCGGGGTAATGTGTGCAGAGTGCCAGGTGAGCGGAGCCTAGCGGGGTAATGTGTGCAGAGTGCCAGGTGGGCGGAGCCTAGCGGGGTAATGTGTGCAGAGTGCCAGGTGGGCAGAGCCTAGCGGGGCCATGTGTGCAGAGTGCCAGGTGGGCGGAGCCTAGCGGGACCATGTGTGCAGAATGCCAGGTGGGCGGAGCCTAGCGGGGTAATGTGTGCAGGGTGTGAGGTGGGCGGAGCCTAGCGGGACCATGTGTGCAGAGTGCCAGGTGGGCGGACCCTAGCGGGGTAATGTGTGCAGAGTGCCAGGTGGGCGGAGCCTAGCGGGGTAATGTGTGCAGTGTCAGGTGGGCGGAGCCTAACGGGACCATGTGTGCAGAGTGACAGGTGGGCGGAGCCTAGTGGGGCCATATGTACAGAGTGACAGGTGGGTGGAGCCTAGCGGGGACATGTGTGCGGGCGGCGGAGTGCGAAGTGGGTGGAGCCTAGCGGGGCCATGTGGCGCTGAGGACGTCAGTGTCGTGGACTGCATGGCTGGGGACAGGTGAGTGTGAGTGTGTGTGTGTACATGCCGCATGCAGGAGGGGGCGGAGCCCAGCGGGGAAGTGTCGGCTTCCTGCACATGTAACTAGGATAAATATCGGGTTACTAGCCAAAGCGCTTTTCTTGGATACCCGATGTTTATCTTGGTTACCAGCTTACCGCAGGCTGCTAACAATAGCTCCCTGCACACTGTAGCTGTAAAAAGCCCTGCTTTTGCTGCTAGAACAGTTCTCAAACATAACTCGAACTGTCGAGCTTTTAGCAAAAAGCTCGAGTTCTAGTTCGATCTAGAACACCCACCCAAAATCACTCGAACCGCGAACTGGAGAACCGCGAACGACGAACCGCGCTCAACTCTACTAGGGATGTCTGACAAAGGCCTATCCTCTTCTCCAGCTATCACTGAACATGAACCATAGACCACAGCATTAGGCTGAAGCTACACAGTGTCTTTGGCCGTGACAATTAAGTTAATGGACACTGCAACAAGTAAGTTGCACAAATTCCAACATGGTTGGACGTCTTGCGATTTGCTTGCAAGGTCACAGTTCCCTCAAGTTCGCAATTTCCTACAGTTTGTGATGTGACCCCATTCACTTTTATTGTGCTGCAATGTAGCAGTGTCATGTAGTGAACTGTGGACATGTACATTTTCTTGCTACAGTTACTAGCTTTTAGATTTTCGGACTGCCATGTTTTTCTGCGAGGAGTGTCTGAAAAGTGATGAGAACATATACAGTCATATGAAAAAGTTTGGGCACCCCTATTAATGTTAACCTTTTTTCTTTATAACAATTTGGGATTTTGCGACAGCTATTTCAGATTCATATATCTAATAACTGATGGACTCAGTAATATTTGTGGATTGAAATGAGGTTTATTGTACTAACAGAAAATGTGCAATCCGCATTTTATCAAAATTTAACCAGTGCAAAGTATGGGCACCCTTATCCATTTCTTGATTTGAACACTCCTAACTACTTTTTACTGACTTACTAAAGCACTAAATTTTTTTTGTAACCTCATTGAGCTTTGAACTTCATAGGCAGGTGTATCCAATCATGAGAAAAGGTATTTAAGGTGGCCACTTGCAAGTTGTTCTCCTATTTGAATCTCCTATGAAGAGTGGCATCATGGGCTCCTGAAAACAACTCTCAAATGATCTGAAAACAAAGATTATTCAACATAGTTGTAGTTGTTCAGGGGAAGGATACAAAAAGTTGTCTCAGAGATTTAAACTGTCAGTTTCCACTGTGAGGAACATAGTAAGGAAATGTAAGAACACAGGTACAGTTCTTTTTAAGCCCAGAAGTGGCAGGCCAGGAAAAATATCAGAAAGGCAGAGAAGAAGAATGGTGAGAACAGTCAAGGACAATCCACAGACCACCTCCAAAGACCTGCAACATCATCTTGCTACAGATGGTGTCAATGTGCATCGGTCAACAATACAGCGCACGTTGCACAAGAAGAAGCTGTATGGGAGAGTGATGCGAAAGAAGCCGTTTCTGCAAGCACGCCACAAACAGAGTCGCCTGAGGTATGCAAAAGCACATTTGGACAAGCCAGTTTCATTTTGGAAGAAGGTCCTGTGGACTGATGAAACAAAGATTGAGTTGTTTGGTCATACAAAAAGGCGTTATGCATGGAGGCAAAAAAACACGGCATTCCAAGAAAAGCACTTGCTACCCACAGTAAAATTTGGTGGAGGTTCCATCATGCTTTGGGGCTGTGTGGCCAATGCCGGCACCGGGAATCTGGTTAAAGTTGAGGGTCGCATGGATTCAACTCAGTATCAGCAGATTCTTGACAATAATGTGCAAGAATCAGTGACGAAGTTGAAGTTACGCAGGGGATGGATATTTCAGCAAGACAATGATCCAAAACACCGCTCCAAATCTACTCTGGCATTCATGCAGAGGAACAATTACAAGGTTCTGGAATGGTCATCCCAGTCCCCAGACCTGAATATCATTGAACATCTGTGGGATGATTTGAAGTATGCTGTCCATGCTCGGCGACCATCATACTTAACTGAACTGGAATTGTTTTGTAAACAGGAATGGTCAAATATAGGAACTCATTAAAAGCTACAGGAAGCAGACTAGAGGCTGTTATTTTTGCAAAAGGAGGATCTACAAAATATTAATGTCACTTTTATGTTGAGGTGCCCATACTTTTGCACCGGTCAAATTTTGTTTAAATATGGATTGCACATTTTCTGTTAGTACAATAAACCTCATTTCAATCCAGAAATATTGCTGAGTCTATCAGTTATTAGATATACTGAAACTGAAATAGCTGTTGCTAAAACCCAAATTGTTATAAAGAAAAAAGGTTAACATTAATAGGGGGGCCCAAACTTTTTCATATGACTGTAGGTGGTGGAGAAACCTTTTGGATTTGCCCCTTAAATCCTTCCTATAATCCCGTCATAAGGCTAGAAAAAAATAATCGCTAATAGGGTATTACCAGATGACAGGAGTATTATATAAAATATATACACTTACCTAATGTGGTTGTGAAAGTCACAACCACTGCCAAGCATAAGATAATGGCGTCTGCCGAAGCCCCACGTGGATGAGCATTCAAACAGGAGAAGAGAAGGGGTTAATGCTGCGCATCAGCCAAATGAAGATGTAGAGTTGTTGATGAATTAATATCTTTTTTATTTCATATGTCGGAGAGCGTCCCGACCCTAAAGAACCCAGTACATCCATACATTACACACACAGTCTGTAGATTACATTATAAAGGATAAAGTCTGGCTCAAACTGTTATAGACTAGGTGCTCTGGGTAAATAGTAGTACAAAATATAAGTAAAACTCATGCACTCTAATGATGAAAGGAGGGAAAATGTATGCAAAGTGTTTTTTATTGACAAACTGCAAAAACATGTGAACCCTGACAGAAGCAACAACACCTGACGTTTCGGTTTTGACACCTTTTTCAAGGTTGTCGCTTAATGACAAAGATGCTAGGAATCACGGGTCACCTGGACGTTGTCGCCGTCGCTGTGTGTGACACCACCTTTAGAATAATCGCCAAAATCAACCCACCTGGGTTTTTAAAGGTAATTAGCATATGCAAACAACAGTGTTAGGGCTCGCTCACAAGGACATAGATTTTCACATGTGGTAGAATGGGGCCGATTATGCTATTGTCTGCCAGAGTTTGATCTGAGTGTCACCTTAGTGTGATCCGATTCTCTTGCATGATGACATCCAAGTGCAGTCCTATGTTTGTATACACCAGTAGACTATTATGGTTGCATGTGATCAGATTTGCAGAGACACCCACAGCAAGCTGTGATTTTTTTCTTATTCCAAATCGGCATGAGAAAAAAATCACAGATCTGCACTGCCCCCTAGTATAACCCAGATACCTGTAATATCTGACAAAATATCTGATCGCACTCGGGAGTGTTATACTCTCATGTGAGAGTACCCTTTAAAGTTAATTTTTTGTTTGTACCAACCAGTGGCATAACTAGAGTTTGATGGGCCCTGATGCAAAATTTGGAGTGGGGCCCTCCCTCCACGTACCCTGACACTTAGGGTATGGGATAATGACACTGACACTCAGGGTACAGGATAATGATGCTGAAACTTGGCTTTTACCCACAGCATCAAGGTTTCCCATGATCTGAAATCCCTCTATCAGCACCCAGCTTTCCTATGTTCTGATATCCATCTTGTCCTCGGCACCCAGCTTCCCCATGCTCTGCCATACATCTTACCCTCATCACCCAGCTTTCCCATATCAGAGCATGGGAAAGCTGGGTGCTAAGAAAAGATGTACAGCAGAGCATTGAAAAGCTGGGTGCTGAGGGAAAGAGCCTTTTTCCTCTCAGCACAAAACATTACCATCCCATGCTTGTATCTTTGTCCTCCCTTGTATATAGTTCTCCAAATACTATAATGGCCCCCACATAGCCTTCCATATAGTATAAAGGGTCCCACATAACCCTTCATATATTAGAATGCACCCCCATAGTTCTCCATGTATTACAATGCATTTCCCATAGTTCTCGATGTATTACAATTCACCCATAGTTCTCCATATTTTATACTGCACCACAGTCCTCCATCTTTTATAATGCACCCCCATTGTCCATGTGTAAGGTAGTCTCCATAGCCCTCCATATATTATAATGTAGCCCCCATAGTCCTATATGTATTATAATGCAGCCCCATAAATCATCATATTGTATTATGCAGCCCCATACTCTTCCATGTATAATGCACCCATATATTCCATGTATAAGGTGTCCTTCATTTTGTATTATGCAGCTCCATAGACCTCCATGTATAATGCACCCCTAGTCCATGTATAAGGTGTCCTTCATGTTTATTATGCAGTCCCATAGACCTCCATGTATCATGCAGCCAGCACCCCCAGGCCTCCATATATCATGCAGCCAGCCCCCCCAGGGCCTCCATGTGTCATGCAGCCAGCCCCCCTAGGCCTCCATGTGTCATGCAGCCAGGCCCCCCAGGGCCTCTATATGTAATGCAGCCAGCCCCCCCAGGCCTCCATGTGTCATGCAGACAGCCCCCCCAGGGCCTCCATGTGTCATGCAGACAGCCCCCCCAGGGCCTCCATGTGTCATGCAGCCAGCAAAATAAAAAAACAAGTACCTCTCTTCTCCTTCCGACCCATGCGACCGCGGTAGTTACGCCCCTGCCCCCATATTTCCCACACCCTGTGCTCCCCATACAGCCTGCACGCCC
This sequence comes from Anomaloglossus baeobatrachus, assembly GCF_048569485.1. Classification (NCBI taxonomy): domain Eukaryota; kingdom Metazoa; phylum Chordata; class Amphibia; order Anura; family Aromobatidae; genus Anomaloglossus; species Anomaloglossus baeobatrachus. The sequence continues at coordinate 183,648,523 of NC_134357.1, forward strand.
CATATCACACACACTACACCCCCATATGTCTCACACCCTGCCCCACATATCTCACTCTGCCTGTATCCCAACTTACCCCTCTCAAACACTCTGCACCGCTTCACATCCTTCTGTCACAGTCTGCAACCCTCATATGCCACTCACCCTGCACCCCCCCTCCCTCCCTCATGTCCTCTCTTTTTTCATTACCAGTCATGTGTCCAAATCTCATTCAGGAATCAGTATCTTCTCCTGCTTTCTGCCCGGCAACCTGTGTCTCCTCCCACACAGTTGTGGCGCCCCTGACCTGGTCAGGCACCACTGAGTACTGCACCCATCCTGGGAACAGTACAACACAGGTAATCCAGAAGGCTGATTGAGGTGTGACTACACAGGCGCATAGTGATCAGGTCTCACACATGTACCTTTGAGAGGACCCCTGGGGATCCCAGGAGGGGGAAAAGCCTTGACCTCCACTGGAATAGTGGAGGGGGCCAAAAGCCTCCATCTCCTCTCAAGGGGTGTGGTAAGAGAATCTGGTTGCTAGGTGGCGTAGGCAAGAACAGGAGAGGAGGAGCAGTGAGCCAGGGCAGTGCAGAGTCCAGGGAGCTCAGAGCAGGAGCAGATCCCGTGGGCTGCTGTAGTCTGACAGCGTCCGCGCAGTGGCTACCGACGGGGGAGAACGGTCAACTAGGAGTGCTACCCGAAACCCATCTCAGCTAGAGAGAGAGCACGGAGTGGGAAGTAAGGAGACTGCTAGGGAGTACCAGGCCCAAACGGGCGGCAGATCCCGAAGCGGAGATAGATCCAGCTTTCTTTTGCTAAACCTGCCGGTGTGGGGCTCTCAAAGCCCACGCCACAACACCACAAAAGCCGCAGCCACGTAGCCACAGATAGGGCCCATAGGTCACAGGAGGCAAGTAGCTGGAGTGGCCTGGTCCAGGCGACAAGCAAACGGCAAACGAAGGGGAGAGAGGCTGCAGCATCTTCCCTGGGTGACCCCCATAGGGACTAAAAGTCGGGGTTACCCCAAACCACCAAGGGCTAAGGAAGGCGAGTCGGTAGTCACCCTCATCAGTCAGCCTGAAGGACACCTGGTTCCAGCCTGGTTCATCCCAGCTACGCCCGGGTTACTCACTCTGCCACCTTCTGTGAGTAAAACCCCTGAAAGACATTCTGCTTGTGTGGAGTTATTCTGCGCCTTGTGGTTCTACACACCTACACAGGGCCCTGGGGCTTGCCTCACTCTCAGGAGGCTATTACAACCGACTGCACCCACCATCAGCCCCAGGCATCCCTTAATCTGCAGTGGCGGTCCCCACTGACCGCAATTCTGAGAGTGGCGTCACGACAAATAGAAGATTTCCTACCGGTGACAGGATCCAGCTGCGTGGAGTCCCTGAAGGTAATGCACCGACACAACACTTGTGGGGCTTCACATCTGGCGTCACGAACAGGATAAGGACTAGACCTGTTCAGACAGGTGACCATGTGCCTGGGCGGTCCGCTTGAAAAATTGGAAGCGCCGCCATATTGCCACCATGAAAAGCGCGCTGAAAAACAACAGCAGCCCGCGCTGGAAGAAGTTACCGCCCACGAAGAGGTGTGGCTACCCAGAGATCCCCTGCAGAGTTCTGACCTCGCTTGTGAGGAGAGCGGAAGCGTCCAGAGAAGTCGGGACAGAAAGGGAGCCAGAAGCCTGCTGCTGGGAGAGGAGCTGCTGAAAGAGGCAGAGCGGAAACTGAACAGCTTGCTACTAGAGGCAACGACGAGTCCACTGCTGGGAAATCGTGCAGAAGAGGGCGCAGAAGAAATGGCGTCTGACCGCAGAAACCCAGAACCGGGCTCCGCTGCCTGGTGGTATCGGGAGCTGGCCCAGTTCTGCGACCGACTGGAGACCCGGGTCGTGGAGCAGATCAGAGAAGAACGCATGGAACTTCTGGAGATGGCTGCCGCGGTTCAGGCCTATGAAGGGAGAGCCGCGCGCCGAGCGCCAGACCGAGTGGCAACGACTCAGACCCCGATGCTGCCACCGATGGGTGAGTCCAGTATTACCCCTGCCGGCCCGGATGCCCCGACCCCTGCTGCCACGCCCGCGGTCCCTGAAGAGGCGCCCGGCGCGGCGACGCTGAGCCAGGCCGCAGCCACGCCAGGTGCGGCCCGCCAAGCCCAGGCCGCCGCAGCGATGCCCTGCTCGGCCCACCAAGACCCGGTCCCTGCAGCGATGCTCTGCCCGGCCCGCAAAGAACCGGCTGCCACCGCGACCCTCATCCGCGCCGCAGGCGTAACGCTGACCCAGGCCGCCGCCCTGCTAGGCCCGGCCCGCCAAGACCCCACCGCCGCAGCAACGCTCATCCGCGCCGCTAGTGAGGTGCTGAACCAGGCCGCAGCCACACCAGGCGCGGCCCGCCAAGCCCAGACTGCTGCAGCGACGGCCAGCTCAGCCTGCACAGAGCCCACTGCAACAGCGACGCCGACCCAGGCCGCCGCCATGCAGGGCGCGGCCCGCCAAGACCAGGCCGCCGCCATGCCAGGCGCGGCCCGCCAAGATAAGATTGCATCATCATTAACCCCGGCCTGCAAGGCCAGAGCAGACACCGCTCCCCAGTCCAAAGAGGTCCCTGCTGGAAAGCCCACGCTGGGGGAGGACCCCGCATATTGGCAGCTGAAGGCTGACATGGAGGCCAAGTTTCCACAATGGTTGGTGGACCAGTACATACTCCCTCCGCACACCCCCAAGAGGATTCCGGCAACCCCTGCAGCAATCACGCCAAAGAGTCCCCCGCCTGGGCCTGCTGAAGGAAGTCCATCCCCAGCACCGCCACCAAAGGAGTGCCAAGAAGAACTAAGGGGGAGAGGAGGCCAGGAAGTTGAGGAGTTGACCCCGGAGCCATCAGCAGTGGATCCATGCCCAGAGCCAGAGATGTTGCGATATTCTCGCTGGGATGAAGAGGAAGATTTGTCCAGCAACCTCACCTGGGAGCCTGCCAGCAGTGAAGCAGCCACCCAGCAGAATCAAGCCCGCAAGACACGGCGCCGTAGCAGAAACCAGTTGTCACCTGCCCCGCCATCCCCAGAGCAGAGAGAATTTACGGCCAGAGACCTAAAGGAGAAACGGTTCCTGAGAAGAGCCAAAGCACAGGTCAGAGGACCCCTTTGTAGAGGAATTGTGGAAGACTTTAGCCTGAAGTCAGGATACGGGTTCATCGTTGCACCTGGTATCAAAGAAGGCATTTTTGTCAATAGGAGAGACGTCAGAGCTAATTTGCCCAGAGGACATCCTGGAAGGAACCTGCGTACAGGAGACTCCGTACAGTTTACCATGCATCAAGGAGAAAGAGGGTGGTATGCGCTAGACGTAACACCATGTCCTACAGAAAAAGAAACAGATACAGAGAAAGAAACAGATACAGAAGATACAGAGGAAAGAAAAGAAAAGGAACCCATTGATGACCAAGATGAAGAAAAAGGCCGAGAAAGCAGCAGGTGCCGCAGCCCTACAGGCCCAAGCCCTGGTGAAGAGGAATCTGCCTAAAGTAAGAAGTACAGCAGTTGAAAAGTTAAAGTTTTGACCAGTTTGAAGTTTGCAACGTTTTCAAGTTTAAGAGATGTGCCCACATAAACTATTGTGAGAAATAAACCTTAAGGCTATGAACTGGCTATAGCCACAAACTCTCGCAGTGTAAATAGTTACACCAGAGGGCACCACCACCACCAGAGTCAGCCTGTTTAGGGGCTTGGCTCGTCTGCAACCAGGGAGCACATCCGTATATAGGGCCTTGGCTCACCTGCAACCAGAGAGCATGCCTGTTTATGGGGCCTGGCTCTCCACCACAAAGAGGGTACCTGGTCAGCACCAACTGTGGAGGCCGCCTCTACATCCTGCCAGAAGAGGCTGAAGGCGCGGATCCACCAGGCCAGGTATACCCTGAAACCCCCAGCCCATGAAAGCCGCCTCTACATCCTGCCAGAAGTGGCTGAAGGCGCGGCCAACGTGAAAGGGTTTGGGTGGGTTAACGGACTTGTGGGTGGAGGGTGGTGATGTATGGTACCTGGTGATTTTAAAAATGTTTTACATGTTTTAATGTTTTTATGCATTTTAAAATGTTGTCTTGCAGCCCGAGGACGTGCTGGTGATAACTAAGGGGGAATGTGGCGCCCCTGACCTGGTCAGGCACCACTGAGTACTGCACCCATCCTGGGAACAGTACAACACAGGTAATCCAGAAGGCTGATCGAGGTGTGACTACACAGGCGCATAGTGATCAGGTCTCACACATGTACCTTTGAGAGGACCCCTGGGGATCCCAGGAGGGGGAAAAGCCTTGACCTCCACTGGAATAGTGGAGGGGGCCAAAAGCCTCCATCTCCTCTCAAGGGGTGTGGTAAGAGAATCTGGTTGCTAGGTGGCGTAGGCAAGAACAGGAGAGGAGGAGCAGTGAGCCAGGGCAGTGCAGAGTCCAGGGAGCTCAGAGCAGGAGCAGATCCCGTGGGCTGCTGTAGTCTGACAGCGTCCGCGCAGTGGCTACCGACGGGGGAGAACGGTCAACTAGGAGTGCTACCCGAAACCCATCTCAGCTAGAGAGAGAGCACGGAGTGGGAAGTAAGGAGACTGCTAGGGAGTACCAGGCCCAAACGGGCGGCAGATCCCGAAGCGGAGATAGATCCAGCTTTCTTTTGCTAAACCTGCCGGTGTGGGGCTCTCAAAGCCCACGCCACAACACCACAAAAGCCGCAGCCACGTAGCCACAGATAGGGCCCATAGGTCACAGGAGGCAAGTAGCTGGAGTGGCCTGGTCCAGGCGACAAGCAAACGGCAAACGAAGGGGAGAGAGGCTGCAGCATCTTCCCTGGGTGACCCCCATAGGGACTAAAAGTCGGGGTTACCCCAAACCACCAAGGGCTAAGGAAGGCGAGTCGGTAGTCACCCTCATCAGTCAGCCTGAAGGACACCTGGTTCCAGCCTGGTTCATCCCAGCTACGCCCGGGTTACTCACTCTGCCACCTTCTGTGAGTAAAACCCCTGAAAGACATTCTGCTTGTGTGGAGTTATTCTGCGCCTTGTGGTTCTACACACCTACACAGGGCCCTGGGGCTTGCCTCACTCTCAGGAGGCTATTACAACCGACTGCACCCACCATCAGCCCCAGGCATCCCTTAATCTGCAGTGGCGGTCCCCACTGACCGCAATTCTGAGAGTGGCGTCACGACAAATAGAAGATTTCCTACCGGTGACAGGATCCAGCTGCGTGGAGTCCCTGAAGGTAATGCACCGACACAACACTTGTGGGGCTTCACACAGTCACATGGGCATGTCATCATCGCAGGTCCTGGAAGGATGGATTCCGTCTGCTGTGCAGGAGCACTTCTGCTCTGCCGCAGGTCAGAGAGCCCCTCTACTGACACTGGGCCCCCCTGACTCACAGGCCGGCTCCCTGACGGTCGCGTAGTCGGCCACTACACAGCAGCACTACACATAGAGGCCCGGCAGCCGACTCTGCAGAGCGGCTGCCGGGCCCCTATAACCCTGCGGGCCCGGTCACAGTGGCGACCTCTGCGACCGCTGTCATTACGCCCCTGGTACTAACTATTATCTTGGCTATCTGGTATATTACTGGATGCAGAACTTCCGAATGATACTGGGTTGATTCCCAGTAAATACAACTAAAATCCTCCACAAATTACACCCTGTGATTAGCACATTGTTGGGGACCACTCTAAAAAAATAGATTTCCTTAATATTCTACACAGATTATTTCAGTGTTTGTTGGTACATATTTTACTGCACAAAACAGCTTCAAAACACACAAAACATGACATACCATATATATATGATACATATGATACATATACATAAACACTTAGTAAAGAGCTAGAACAACCACAATGATAACTTACTTTCTAGCCAGTATTATACCTCACTTTTCTTCAACTTAAAAAAGTTATTCGGCACTAAACAGCTAATAATGACCCATCAACAGGTTTGAGGCCGTTCCCAGATACAGCCTCTTATGTCCTGGTCATTTGAACAGAAAATAAGGTGCAGCACCCAGCAGTGGTCACTAAACCCTATACTGACTAATGTATGCCGACCCACATACATATACTGTTTACATCTGGCAACTACAGAAGCAGGTCAGGGGGTGCCAGGTATCAGACCACCACAAATCTGATATTGATGGCTAGTGGATATAGCATTATAGACAATGTTTAGAGAATAGTCAGCCATAATATGCTGAGCAGCCATGTTGTATCTAACAGCCATTGTAGGCAGATTTGAGCAAACTAACTTTGCAGTTAATGAGATGCATTCTCCCCCCAGTGAAGAGCTAGGGATGACATCAGTGTTATTATCAAGTATAAAAAAAGTCCAAAAAGGTTAGTCCAAAAATTGAAGTCCAAAAATTGAATAGAAGAATACAATTGTGTCAGCTGATAGATAGGGATGTGTAGTCATGAATAACAGTTACATTGAATTGATAAAGAAACCAAGTTATCAATAGTTGTCAGTGTTTGAAGAGTTATGTGAAGTAGAGGCGCCTTCAGAGATCAGAGATGTCAGCAATGACATTACTGGATTAGTTAAAAGAGTCATGGAGGTCTATAGGATTCTAATAAGTTTTTACCGCAATGCTCGTAAATAATGTCATGATGTATCATTATATTCTTTGTTCTCCAATGTATACGCCTTTCTCTGCAGTATGAGCTTTCCTTTGACTAGCATGTAGAAAAGCCCCCACACACCTTTCAAGGGCTACTTCTTCATCTGTTGCTAATTCTGCTGTTCTACAGGACACCTGCATATGTCTTTGTGACGTTTAACCTGTCTTATCTGCTGTGCTGCTATCTTGAAATAAACTTCAGTCTTTGCATGGAAAGGATTGTCTACAATGTTTTCTTAGCTCTCGAGGTCTACGTACTTTTTTTTTCATTAACTCCTTTAAATGGCACTAAAAACCTGATCAGAGATTAATGCAAGTGTCAGCATAGTGTGATCTGATGCTCTCGGATAAGAGAATCGGAGCACACTGTGTGGAGAACAACATTACTCCAGCTTTTAGATTGTGTCAGTACGTAGAAATCTGACTGCACTCAGATGTCATCTGATTGCAGACTGACGATTTCACCGCACTCGTTGACTTCCATGGCTGAGTGTACAATATGAATATTGGATGAAACTTGTGTACCGCCCTAAGAGGGGCCTGGCCGCTTCCTCCACTTGCTCGGGCCGAGCCGCTCGAGGTCCGGGCTCGGGTTGTCGGTGGCACGAGCGCCTCCGGACTGGGGGCCACGTCACTCTTGTTAAGGGGAGTAGGTGGTGTGAGGATGGTGGTCGTTGTAGTCGGGGTGCAGGGTGCCGTGCCACGGTGTAGTGTGTCATGCCCGGATGGCACTGGTGTACTCACGATTAATGCACACTGAGTCACTGGTAAACCAAAGTTCGGTAGTGGTCGGTCCCCGCGGCTGACTGCTGTTGTCCCCTGTGGGGTTGATGGTGGCCCCTTTTCCCGTGCACCTCTGGATGCTTGTGTTTCGGCTCCCCCTGCTTCAGCAGTGGTAGCCCGCTCCCTGGTGTTGAGCTGCCGGAGGAGCCCTCGGTTGTCCGCAGGCGCTGGCCCGTCGGGTGTTTGGCCCTTGGCGGTGGCGCTCACCCAGTCTCGGTGGGCTTTTGCCTTCTTTCGGGACTTGGTTGTGGATGAACCCCTGAGGTCCGGCCAGCAATCAGTCAATTTGCCTACACTCAGTGGCTTCTAAGCTAGGACGGGGTCTGAGTACCCTTCTTCTGTTTGGTGCTCCGGTACACGTCTGGCTCCCCGGTTCGGGACCGGCGGGCTATACCCAAGCCAGGTCCATATGGTTCCACCGGTTGTTGCACCAGTACTCCTGCAGACAGCCACCACTACCTGCCTGTCTGACATTTTCCAAGGGGCCCAGGTTCCAACCTGGGTCCCTGACAGTCTCTCTCCTCTTTCACCTCCTGTCACTGTCAACTCTCAACTTTTTCTGCTTGAACTTCCTTCCTGCCCCAGGACAGTAGTCTCCTCGGTGGGCGTGTCTTTCCACCTGACTCCGCCCACCTGGTGTGCTCTACTCGCCCTGGGGAGGCATCAGGTCTCCCTATCGGGTGACATGTATGTTACCTCACAGGTGATGGGGGTGTGTGTGTGTATGTGGCTGGTGTTATTACCTGTGACCCCTGGGGTCCAGGGCGTCACACTTGAGCATGCCGCAAATTTTTCCACGGAGCGCCTCGGTCGCTTGGACTGCGCAGCGCGGTGACGGATGGCACGGTAGTACTCACTCAGCCACAAATGGATGCAAAGTCTCTGGTAAACCAAACGGCTGGATGGATGGGTCCCGCAGCCGGCTGCTGTGGTTTCTCCCGGACGGTTGGTGGTGGCTGCCTTTCCCTGCACCTTTGTGTATGTTCGGTCCCGATGGCTTCCCACCGGTATCCCGCTCCCCAGCATGTATATGTGCCGGAGGAGCCCTTTTGCCCGCAGGCTCTGGCCCTTGGAACTCTAGCTGTGGCGGTAGCTGTATTTCCTTTTGCTGGTTGGACGGTTGCCTTCAATGGGGTCTTGGCTGTTAGGAAACCCCTGGGGTTCCGGTCACTGACGGATTTTACCTATTTAACGGCGACTCCAAGCCTGGTCGGGGTCCGCAGGCCCTGCCGGTTTGTGCTGGCTTCACTTCGCTCCCTGGTTCGGTACCGGCGGGCCACTGTCCGTCCCCGGTCCTACGGTTCCGCGTTGATCTGCCTCTCCTGCAGACGGCCACCACTGTCTGACAACCTTGCTCTGGGTGCCCGGTCCACGTACCCGGACACAGTCAGTTTGCTCTTCTACTACGACTTTACTCCTTACTCCCTCACTTCCCTAAACTGATCTGCTTTCCTTTTCCCGCCTCCAGGACTGTGAACTCCTCAGTGGGTGGGGCCAACCGCCTGGCTCCACCCCACCTGGTGTGGACATCAGCCCCTGGAGGGAGGCAACAAGGATTTTGTGTCTGGCTGATGTGCCTATCTCGGGGTGGGGGTGTCGTGTTGTAGTCCCTGTGACGGTCTGGCTAGTCCAGGGCGCCACAATATTTGATTACCTTTTCTGCCTAATAAAAAGCTAAATATGGCTGACATCATTACTAGTCTCTTGGTGGCATTGTTCCTTAAAAATCTCAGCACTTATTGACAATCCCATTAGGGGTACTTCACACACAGCGAGATTGCTACTGAGATCGCTGCTGAGTCACGTTTTTTGTGACCTCATTAGCGATCTCGCTGCGTGTGACACTGAGCAGCGATCTGGCCCCTGCTGTGAGATCGCTGCTCGTTACACACAGCCCTGGTTCGTTTTTTTATTGTTGCTCTCCCGCTGATAAGCACACATCGCTGTGTGTGACAGCGAGAGAGCAACAATCCTGAATGTGCAGGGAGCAGGAGCCGGCGTCTGACACCCTGCGATAAGCTGTAACCAAGGTAAACATCGGGTAACCAAGGTGGTTACCCGATATTTACCTTCGTTACCAGCCTCCGCAGCTCTCACGCTGCCAGTGCCGGCTCCTGCTCCCTGCACACGCTAAGTTAAGCGGTGTGCGCTGGTAACTAAGGTAAACATCGGGTACCAGTGTCCGCAGCTTCCAGACGCCGGCTCCGTGCAAGCGCAGCGTCGCTTGCACGTCGCTGCTGGCTTGGGGCTGGTCACTGGTAGCGGGTGAGATCTGCCTGTTTGACAGCTCACCAGCGACCATGTAGCGACGCAGCAGCGATCCTGACCAGGTCAGATCGCTGGTCGGATCGCTGCTGCGTCGCTAAAGTGTGACAGTACCCTTAGTGTTGGTCACATCAAGATCGTAGCTAAAGTGTAATTTGGCATTAAAGTCTATGACGATGACTCAGCCATGAGCCAAAGTAATCTTAAGGTACCGTCACACATAACGAGATCGCTAGCGAGATCGCAGCTGAGTCACGGTTTCCGTGACGCAGTAGCGATCCCGTTAGCGATCTTGCTATGTGTGACACCTACCAGCGATCAGGCCCCTGCTGTGAGATCTCTAGTCGTTGCAAAATGGTCCAGGCCATTTTCTTCAAAGGCGATGTCCTGCTGGGCAGGACACATCGCTGTGTTTGACACTGTGTGCCAGGGTCACAGTGACTGCTGAGATCGTTATACAGGTCGCTACTGCGACCTGTATTGTTCCTGCAACGCTGGTAAGGTCTGACTGTGTGACATCTCACCTGCGACCTCCCAGCGACTTACCTGTGATCCCTATGAGATCGCATCGTTTTCAGGATCGCTGGTAAGTCGTCGTGTGTGACTGGGCCTTTAGCCTAGACTGTCTTAAGATATGACAAACTTTTCAAACGGCATCCAGCACATTGACAAATCTGACATATTTTAAGATGGTCTAGTCTGAAGACCTTCCTTACATATTAGATGACTACCAGCCGAACCCACCAATATTGATGGGTTTTCCCAACAGTCTAATGTGTATAGTAGCCCTGGATAATTTATTGTTAGTGATCTGGTACGTCTGATTTCAAAATGCCCATACTATTATGTACCGGAGATAAGGCACAGCCAGTTAGATTCTTTGAAAGGGTTTTTCTGCTTTTCCCAATTTAAAGTTTTTAGATTGGTCTCCGGACTGCCGACTACACCCCACCACAGGGGAAGTATAGCGCTACACATTGCTCATTCAAATGAATGCGCTGTCTGCGTAAAGCGAAACCAACCAGAACCTCCAAAGTGAGAGATGCTCTTTGCAACAAATGACACCCAGTGACTTGCACATTGTTGGGAGACCACTCTAACAAAATTATATTCACATAATATTCTACACACATTATTGCAGTGTCTGTTGGCACATATTTTACTCCACAAAACATTTAGTAAGCTTCAAAACACAGAAAACATTACATATATACAGTGTATATATATATATATTTATATATATATATATATATATATATATATATATATATATATATACACACATGACATACATATGTGCCGCCCCAGCAGCAGATCAAACCGCTCGGATCCATGGGCAACGTCCGTTTGTGGCTCTAGGGTCTCCGGACCCGGGGGCTCTGGGCCACACTCTAAAGTGAAAAGGGATATTTACAAAGGAATGATAGTTCATGACGCCACCCGTGGTGTGCGTCAATTAGGAGTACCGCTGCTGCCATTGTTGGGAGTACCCAGGGTGATGGATTGGGGCAGCAAGGTGTTATTACCCTCCATGGGTAGGGGTAGACCCCGGGGCTCTGGATAGTGCTACTGGGTGCTGTGACGGGGAGATCACTCATGTACTCACTCAGCCAATAAGCAGACGCTGACAACCGGGTATACCAAGTCTCTAGGTGCCGCTGCCTCTCTCAGGGAGCTCGTCTGGGTCCCGTCCCCTGCAGTGTTGCCTGGTGATCTGTGACCTGCCTCCTGGCACAAAGTTGAGATTTACTGAAGTTGCCCGATAGTTTGGAACTTGCCAGGCCCTGCTCCCCACTGTGGCTAAGTGTGGGAGTCTGCTCTCAGGGCTCACAATGGGGAATTTCTTGGGCTGCTTGTATGGAAGGCCCTATCCCCCTCGTTGCGCTAGTGCCCCGATTCTGGAGCGGGTGGGAACAGATCATAAAAGCTCTGTTCTCCTCAGGTTAATTGCCGAGTTGCCTGAAGCTTCTCCCCGACATAGGGTCCGTGTACCCCGCCGCGCCTTCAGTCCCGCACCAGAGATAGGACCAAGCTGCTGACTGTCCTCTTGACAGGTCCTAGGCACCTCGCCTCAATCCCCTGAGACCTGGGATCCAACTCCTCTAGGCCCAGACACCGCCTGCAACCTAGACAGTTACTCTCGGGAGACACCGCTTCCTCCTTCCTCACTCCACTCTCTTCACTCTCCTTCACTTCACTTCACTGACACTCTCCTGACCCACCCTTCCTGACCCCTAGGTGGGCGACCCTATTCTGCTCAAGCCGCCCACTGGTGTGTCTGGTGGGTGTGGTGCAGGGTGGTCATAGGATTTGATTTGCTGTTGGAGGCAGGATGGGGACCCAGAACCATGAGGGATTTGAATACTGCACTTAGGATAAAGAGTGTGCAGTACCCTGTGACGACCTGATAGTCCAGGGGCGATACACATATATAATACATATGATACATATACATAATCACTTAAAGTGCTAAAGCAACCACAATCTTACTTTCTAGCCAGTATTATACTTCATTTTTCACTTAAAAGGGTTGTTTTGGACTAAACATCTAATTATGACCCATCAACAACTTTGTGGCCATTCCCAGATACAGCGTCAGATGTCCAGTCCATTTGAACAGCAAACAAGGTGCAACACCCAACACTGGCCACTAGGGAACTATAGGACTACACAGTGCTCATTTTAATGAATAGGTTGTCTGTGTAAAGCAGAACCAACCAGAACCTCAAAAATGAGAGATTTTCTTTGTAACCACTGTTTTCAATGGCCGAGAGATGAGAATTCAGAACAAAGGATCCCTCTATATTAACTGAACTAGGATTTCTAAGCTAAGTCATTTTAACTTGGTATATAACATGCAGTATATGGGTCAAGTCTTACAGGGTGAAGTCCTAGGCATGTGGGAGGAATACCTGAATGGCTCTGGTTACACCACAGCTTTGCATCGTATTGAATTCCTTTTAATATTACAAATAAGGAACCTTTAAAATAGGATACAAAACACAGGTATAAAGCCAACTTTATGCCCTCTTTGTCCTCACCACTTTATCCATTTCCCTGATGCATTTAGTGGTAGTACATCAATAAGTAACAATATTATTGTTTTCACCCTTTTCCATGACCGGCTTATCCAAGATTCATTCCCAGGATAAACCTTTTTAAAATTCACACACAATAATGTTTTTAGCATCACAAGTCTTATCAATCCATTGTCCTTGTTCAATTATTTCTACACAATTTTCTTTTCGGCCTCCATTAGGTTCGTTTACATTCCAGTTCTTGTAGGACAGTCGATTGCCATTAGTATATATGTAATTGCCTTCTTCTTTTATGTCATTCATGCCAAGAAAAAATCTTTTCCCTCCAGCCTTAACAATTTGCAATAAGGCAGCATTTTCAGCACTATTGAGTGGATTGGGCATTGTGCCTTGGGCTCCTTGGCAGGTAGCTTTGGCTGTATCGTAATTACCTTCCTTTCCATTTGTAACATATATTTTGCTTCCAGATGTCACAACGCCACTTTGGAAATAGCACACTGCGAAAGAAGGGAAGTTTGAGTTTCCAGTAATTGTTTTGTAACACATGACATAAGAACAATAAACCACAGGATCTCATAGTTTCAGTCTATTTTGCATGTCATTGTGAACTCTAGACTGATCTACAGCAAACTGACAGAGAATAGTGAAGCTACAATGAATAGGAATCTGGGGCTCACGTCCTGGATCATTGGCCTGGTGAACTTAACCCCCATGAACAACATTTTGGGGGGACAAGTTAAATAATTTATGTATTTGGGGCAAAAAGAGGAAATTATTACTGTTGAAAGAATCAACAATTTATGTACCACATTGGGGATAGTAACAGGACGGGGAGTTTGTGCAGAGATTAGGATAGAGTAGAAATGGAAAGTGAATGACTAAATTTAAAGAAGATGTCACTTGTGAGTCATTGAATTAACTATACTGTATTGACATTTCCATGTGCAGAACTGGTAACATTATTTTAGAGGTATACTACCATAAAAAAGGGTAAGACACTGCATCTACTGTAAGTTTGCTGTCTTATTTGCTGTACAATTCAAAAATTTGGGGATTTGAGCCCTTGATCTTTTTAGACCTTAGCAGAAAGCTAAATTAACCACCATGTTAGGCCCACTAAAAAACGTGTGTAATGCTTGGAAAACCTCTTTAACCCCTTAACGACCATGGGCAGTAAAATTACGTCCTAGCAGTCATAGTGTTAATCCCCCCCCTGGCTGCCGTGGGCAGCTGGCAGGGATCTGCACACGTCAGCTGATTTGTACAGCTGACATGTGTGCCTAGCAGGCGTGAGCAGATCTGCGATCTACCCTTGCCTGTTAACCCCTTAAACGGCACTGTCAAAATTTGACAGCGCCAATATAATCGTGGTTGCGGTTAAAGTTTACTCACCGCCCGCCACCGAAAGTCACATGACGTGATCACGTGGATCCGATGGTTGTCATGGTAGCACAGGGTCATGTGATGACTCCTGTAGCTCACATGACTCAGGTCCTGTAACAAGCAGCTGAGTACTGCAAGTTACAAGAGGTGAGCATTTCTCCCAATCTGAGCAATGCTGCTCTGATCGGGAGAAAAGAATGAGCGATCAGACAGCTGATCCTTATAGCCCCCTAAGGGGGACTAGTACAATAAAAAAGTAAAAAAAAAAAAAGTTTTGAAAAGTTGAAAAAAAAAAACTAAAAGTCACACCCCATTGAAAATTAAAAAGTTAAAAAATTAAAAAAATATACACATTTAAAATCGCCGAGTTTAGAAACACCCGATCTATCAAAATACAGAATCAATCAATCTGAATGGTACACGGCGTAGCAGCAAAAATGTTCCAAACGCCAAAAATTTAGTTTTTTTGGTTGCTGCAAATTTTGCGCAAAATGCAATAACAGTCAATCAAAATGTAGCATCTGAACAAACATGGTACCATTAAAAACATCAGCTCCAGACACAAAAAATAGAGTCATAGAGCTTGAAAAATGAGAATTCTACGGGCTGCGGAAAATGGCGCAAAATGTATGCACTTTATATGACAAACTACTGATTTTTTTAACCCCTTAGATACAAGTAAACCTATTCATGTTTGGCGTCTACAAACTCACAAAAACCTAAGGCATTACACTGACACATAAGTTTTACCATATAGTGAATACAGTCCATAAAATATCTCAAAAACAATCGTGCAATCACACTTTTTTTTGCAGTTTTTCCACATTTGGAATTTTTTTTTACGGTTTTCCAGTACACTATATGGTAAAACTCATGGTTTCATTTTAAAGTACAACTTATTCCGCAAAAAACAAGCCCTCATATCGCAAGATTGACTGAAAAATATAAAAGTTATGACTCTCGGAATAAGGGGAGCAAAAAAAAAAAACGGAAAATTGGCTGGGGGTGAAAGGGTGAAAATCTAAACTAGAGTTATCTCCTTTATGTGCACAAGATTTACAGCCTGATTCTGGCCAACCCCTGTGTGACTAGATTCCAATTGTGTTTAAACTAAATGCATTTATTTAGTATGTTTACACTATACTAAAACTGTTCAAAGAATAAAGCTGGTCATGTACTGTAGATTTGTTATATGTAGACATTAGGTATCAGCAGTGCTTTTTTTTGCAGTTGTACGCGCCGGTACGGCGTACCAGAAAATCCGAAGAGCGCTGAGGGAAAGCACCTCTGGCTCTGTCCACATGGCTAATTTGTAAACTATGCAAATTAGCCATGTGTGGAGCGGAGGCACAAACAGAACAGCTATTGGAGCTGCAGGACCTGCTATGATGTCACGTACATGTGACTCAGGTGGGCGGAGCCATGGAGTTTTACTATGGAGAAGATGGAGGAGTGCAGGGTATGAGAGTAGAGGGGTGCAGGGGGCCGCAGGCTGTGCAGGGGGAATAGAGTGAGATCAGGGGTATGGAGAATTGAGAGATGAGGGGGATGGAGGATGGAGAGATCAGGGGGATCCAGGATGGAAGAAGCAGGGGCAGTAGCGTAGCTAGCAGGTGGGCAGAGGGTGCAATACGTTTTATTACTTTCATATTTCCTATGTAGATTACAGAGCCGCTGGCCCCATGGGCGGTGCCTTGCCCTATGGGCATCTGCATACTTTCTGTGGTATCACATGAGACCTGCTCCTAGTCTGTGGAGGTAAGCGGTATGACTGGTCTCTGGTAGGCGCTTGTTGTTCACCCATATTCAAATACTTTTCCAGCTTAGCTGGCCTTACATATAGTGTTATTACCATCAAATTATGGAAAAATCAAGTTAGAAAAATGATTACCTTTTTTGAGAGAAATAAGATTTTTCTCTAGATCAGCTATTTTCTTTTCTAAGTTTACAATTTTTGTTGAGAGAGTGGTATCTGAAATGAAAGAGTCACAGGAGATCAATATCAAACGGATGAGAAGTATTTTGATTTATATCTTCTCTAACTGATTATAAAAATGTATCTTTCAGATATGTTTATTCCTTCCATCCCCTTCATTGTTCATGTAAATTGCCATTTGGTAGATCTACAGCAGAAGTGCCATTCATTTACAGCACAGGTATGGCCCGGGCTCAAGAGCTGAGTCCTCACAGTCAGCTAAGAATGATAGTAGGTATAAGGGCCCAGACCACAGACATCTTTAAGCCCAACCGATTAACCCCATAAAGAACTGCAGCATCTAAATCTGGGTTCACACATAGTGACAGCGACAACGACGTCGCTGTTACGTCACCATTTTCTGTGACGCAACAGCGACCTTGTAAGTCGCTGTTATGATCGCTGCTTAGCTGTCAAACACAGCAGACGCAGCAGCGATCATAACGACACGCGTCTCTGTGGAAGCCATTTCTGTGACGCAACAGCGACCTTGTAAGTCGCTGTTATGATCGCTGCTTAGCTGTCAAACACAGCAGACGCAGCAGCGATCATAACGACACGCGTCTCTGTGAAAGCCATGCTGCGCTTGGTAACAAAGGTAAATATCGGGTAACCAATCAAAGTGCTTCTCTGGTTACCCGATATTTACCTTGGTTACAAGCGCACACCGCTTAGCGCTGGCTCCCTGCACTCATAGCCACAGTACACATCGGGTTAATAAGTAAACCTTTGCTTATTTCCCAATGTGTATTCTGGCTGTGTGCAGGGAGCAGGGATCCGGCAGCACCGGCAGCATGAGAGCGTCGGACGCTGTAACTAAAGTAAATATCGGGTAACCAAGGAAAGGGCTTCCCTTGGTTACCCGATGTTTACCTTGGTTACAGCTTACCGCAGGCTGCCAGAAGCTGTCTCCCTGCTCGCTTCAGTTCGTCGCTCTCTTGCTGTCACACACAGTGATGTGTTCTTCACAGCGGGAGAGCAACGAGCAAAAAATGAAGCAGGACATTCAGCAACGAGCGGCGACCTCACAGCAGGGGATCGGGTCGTTGCTGGATGTCACACACAGCAACAGCGACAGGACGTCGCTGCTACATCACAGAAAATGGTGACGTAACAGCAACGTCGTTGTCGTTGTTGCTATGTGTGAACCCAGCTTAAAAAGTAGGTTGACAAACACTTTTCAACCTATCAGTGTCACTCAGAATAATTACAACATGTGGATAATTTCTTTGGCAACCAGGTTTAATGCTGACTTGCATAATACATTGCAATACAAATATCAAATGATTACAAAATACTAGTATCATATCAGGATTAAGAACAATGTATACAGCAACCAATATACCTTTTTAGGGAACCTGTCAACTTCCCAAAGGTCACCCAATTCACCTCCATGTGTTTATTAAACCATTAATATACTTTCAAGCAAGCCTGTTTTGGCTTATTCCTTTGTCTAACATCATATTGTTTTTATAGCCTGTGATAAGCTAATTAGTGGGTGACTAGTCATGAGGGCAATGCTTTACCCAGTTTCCCATTAATTATGTTACCTATGTGGGCTTGATGGACAAGATTTTAAAGAACGATATTACCACCAGCTCTTTGCACAATAAGCTGGATATACAGTCATATGAAAAAGTTTGGGCACCCCTATTAATGTTAACCTTTTTTCTTTATAACAATTTGGGTTTTTGCAACACCTATTTCAGTTTCATATATCGAATAACTGATGGACTAAGTAACATTCCTGAATTGAAATGAGGTTTATTGTACTAACAGAAAATGTGCAATCCGCATTTAAACAAAACTTGACTGGTGCAAAAGTATGGGCACCTCAACATAAAAGTGACATTAATATTTTGCGGATCCTCCTTTTGCAAAAATAACAGCCTCTATTCGCTTCCTGTAGATTTTAATGAGTTCCTGGATCCTGGATGAAGGTATATTTGACCATTCCTGTTTACAAAACAATTCCAGTTCAGTTAAGTTTGATGGTCGCCGAGCATGGACAGCACGCTTCAAATCATCCCACAGATGTTCAATGATATTCAGGTCTGGGGACTGGGATGGCCATTCCAGAACATTGTAATTGTTCCTCTGCATGAATGCCTGAGTAGATTTGGAGCGGTGTTTTGGATCATTGTCTTGCTGAAATATCCATCCCCTGTGTAACTTCAACTTCGTCACTGATTCTTGCACATTATTGTCGAGAATCTGCTGATACTGGGTTGAATCCATGCAACCCTCAACTTTAACCAGATTCCCGGTACCGGCATTGGCCACACAGCCCCAAAGCATGATGGAACCTCCACCAAATTTTACTGTGGGTAGCAAGTGCTTTTCTTGGAATGCCGTGTTTTTTTACCTCCATACATAACGCCTTTTGTATGACCAAACAACTCAATCTTTGTTTCATCAGTCCACAGGACCTTCCAAAATGTAACTGGCTTGTCCAAATGTGCTTTTGCATACCTCAGGCAACTCTGTTTGTGGCGTGCTTGCAGAAATGGCTTCTTTCGCATCACTCTCCCATACAGCTTCTCCTTGTGCAAAGTGCGCTATATTGTTGACCGATGCACATTGACACCATCTGCAGCAAGATGATGCTGCAGGTCTTTGGAAGTGGTCTGTGGATTGTCCTTGACTGTTCTCACCATTCTTCTTCTCTGCCTTTCTGATATTTTTCTTGGCCTGCCACTTCTGGGCTTAACAAGAACTGTACCTGTGTTCTTCCATTTCCTTACTATGTTCCTCACAGTGGAAACTGACAGTTTAAATCTCTGAGATAACTTTTTGTATCCTTCCCCGGAACATCTATGTTGAATAATCTTTGTTTTCTGATCATTTGAGAGTTGTTTTGAGGAGCCCATGATGCCACTCTTCATAGGAGATTCAAATAGGAGAACAACTTGCAAGTGGCCACCTTAAATACCTTTTCTCATGATTGGATACACCTGCCTATGAAGTTCAAAGCTCAATGAGGTTACAAAACCAATTTAGTGCTTTAGTAAGTCAGTAAAAAGTAGTTAAGAGTGTTCAAATCAAGAAATTGATAAGGGTGCCCATACTTTTGCACCGGTCAAATTTTGTTTAAATTCGGATTGCACATTTTCTGTTAGTACAATAAACCTCATTTCAATCCAGAAATATTACTGAGTCCATCCGTTATTAGATATATGAAACTGAAATAGCTGTTGCAAAAACCCAAATTATTATAAAGAAAAAAGGTTAACATTAATAGGGGTGCCCAAACTTTTTCATATGACTGTACACACAACTTCATTGGCACACTGTGTATGCGTAGGGAAGCAGTAGTGATTATAGGACACCAGCCGTATCATATGCATTGCCAGCATCTTTACTGCCACTCTGGGCATCCGGAGTGCAGATGAAGCCGAGATACATACACCCAGTATCAGTTCACATTGTCAGGGAGGCAGAGATTTGCAAAAAGCTGCAGCTACACCACTCTTGCAAATCGTGTGACTCACCTACATTTAACATCATTAGAGGAACAATTATTCTGGGAATAACAACACCCCTAGGACTAGTCACTCACTAATTAGCATAGCATATTACAGGCCATGTTATAAAATCTATATGTTGACAGACAAATCAGTAAGCCACAAGAAAGGGGTAAGTTCCCTTTCGTTTACAATTTCTCGTATTAAAAAAAAATCCCTTTTCATGGCTTAAAAACTTTACATTTTGATACTACCAAGCTCACAATGATCTAAACTATGCAAAACAAGAAAAAGTGATTTGATTATTTCAAACTCCATTAAAAAAAACAGAAAAAAACAATACCAGAATTTATGTTTTTGTAGTTATAAATTGATTTGCTGAGACTGCAAAAAACAATGGAAAGCTGTACTGGTAAAAGTTATAAAGTGTTACTAGATCTCTGAATGCACAATACAAGATAAATTATTTTTTTTTGTAATCAAGAGGCTTTTATTACCCAACTGGCAATATACATATCAGAACAACGTGTCATCATTCACAAGTACTGTTTACAACATGTTCATAAGGATTGTAATATAACACACATCTATTGTTCCAATAATAGAAATTAAACAAAACTAAGGAATGACTGACCTTTGTCTACCCCAAACCAATCCCGTTCCACCCCACCCCCCCTCCTTTATCTACCTCCTTCTCATTCCGCTTTCAATGACAAACACTGCATGTTTCTTTTGGGTAAATTGGCCACAGAAATAAATTAAATAACACTAACATAATAAACTAATCATAATGAAAGGGTCAACTAATAATATCTGGGACCATCAGCTGCTCCTCTCTGCCCATAAGCGCATTGCGCCAATTCTGGGGCCCAACTGCTGAAGAGTGCCACCTGATAAATTGTCCCCTTGAGACTTCATCTCAGTAGGGACCCCTTGAGTATTTGCTTACCTCTTCTAAAATAGGAGCGAAGTAGATGATTGACCCCAACAAAACAGGTCCATACCACCAATTGGCTTTACAAAGACCTGTTCCCGTCCACTGCCATGACATGATGGTTAATATTGAGGAGGCAACAATACAGAAACTCTAACCTTTATTTACCAAATTTTAACCACCTTAAGGGGAGGGTGGGTAGGACGCCGATTCAATAAGGGACTGACCCTACCATGCCCTGGCTCCCCTATTTACCCAGATCCCTTGAGATAATGAACCTGTCTTTTAGACCCAGTTGATTAATAAGGCAACCAAAAGGGTACCAAACATTCTCACTTTCGGGGAATTTATCTTTAAAGTGATTGCAGATATGATTGAAGTTGTTCATAACTATTAAAGGGATGTTAGGACATTCAGCAGATTTCAATAAGATTTTCCTAAGCGTAACATTGCAATATGGTGGGGGATCATAAGCCACAATTAAAATGCCTTTAAAGTGAGATGTTGCGAACTGACAGACTCCTCTAGAATACTTAGAGCATATGTAAGGAGGTGGACCTATGGTCGTGTTTCCTTTCTGAAGACACCAATCACGTCAATGCAGTGTTAGTAATATAAGATAGGAATGTATAATGTGTAAGATGTAGCAGTGCTGATAATGTAATGTGAAATTATGCTGTACAATGTAAGTCATAGCAGTCCTATGTAAAATGTGATAATGCAAAGCATTATAATGTGTGTATAGAAATGTAGTAAAAGGTCAAGTGTGCTTGTAGGGGCAGACAGAGTTAATGTTGGGACTGTCTCTTTGGGGGTTGATAGTATGCAGGGAAAGAAACAGGTTTCTTTCTAGCACTTCAGACAGGGATTAGTTTGCAGCTAGAGCAGATGTGATTCTTAAGCTGGTGTCACACATAACGACGACGACAACGACGTCGCTGCTACGTCACCATTTTCTGTGACGTTGCAGCGACGTCCCGTCGCTGTCGCTGTGTGTGACATTCAGCAACGACCTGGCCCCTGCTGTGAGGTCGCCGGTCGTTGCTGAATGTCCAGCTTCATTTTTTGGTCGTCACTCTCCCGCTGTGACACACACATCGCTGTGTGTGACAGCGAGAGAGCGACGAAATGAAGCGATCAGGAGCCGGCACTGGCAGCTGCGGTAAGCTGTAACCAGCGTAAACATCGGGTAACCAAGGGAAGACCTTTCCCTGGTTACCCGATGTTTACGCTGGTTACCAGCCTCCGCTCTTGCTGCCAGCGCCGGCTCCTGCACTGTGACATGTGGCTGCAGTATGCATCGGGTAATTAACCCGATGCATACTGTAGCAAGGAGAGCAAGGAGCCAGCGCTAAGCAGTGCGCGCGGCTCCCTGCTCTCTGCACTGTGACATGTAGCTGCAGCACACATCGGGTTAATTAACCCGATGTGTGCTGCTGGAGAGCAAGGAGCCAGCGCTAAGCGCGGCTCCCTGCTCTCTGAACTGTGACATGTAGCTGCAGCACACATCGGGTTAATTAACCCGATGTGTGCTGCAGGAGAGCAAGGAGCCAGCGCTAAGCGCGGCTCCCTGCTCTCTGAACTGTGACATGTAGCTGCAGCACACATCGGGTTAATTAACCCGATGTGTGCTGCAGGAGAGCAAGGAGCCAGCGCTAAGCGCGGCTCCCTGCTCTCTGAACATGTAGCACAGCGACCTTATGATCGCTGCTTCTGCTGTGTTTGACAGCTAAGCAGCGATCATAACAGCGACTTACAAGGTCGCTGTTACGTCACCGAAAATGGTGACGTAACAGCGACGTCGTTGTCGCTGTCGTTTAGTGTGACACCAGCTTTAGTGCTCAGCAAGGCCGCGTGACATGGGTGTTCCTACAGCTAATGGAAACTAGAGCCAGGGATAACGTGAAAAAGGAGGTGAAAGGTACACGAAGTATCCAAAGTAGCCGGGTCACCGTGGTGACCAGGAGAAATCGCGACTAGGTTAGTCAGTACCTCATGCATGACATTCCGCATCAAGGTGTCAGACAGTCTACAGCAAGTGAAGGGATTGGTTCAGTACATAAGACAAAAAGGGAACCCTGAGCAGACATTATGAAAGCATAAGTTTCATGAGGCTAGGATTCGGCCATAGTTGTAACTTATCTGCTTGTCAAAGGAAACTGGGCATGGAGTCTCAGAAAGGGTTGGAATGACTCTAACGAATGGCACTATGATGTTGAGCTGGATGGTGGGAAAACAACATGGACTAATGAGGACAGAAAAAACTAGGTTGGAAGGAGAGGAGGAACTATTTGTTGTGATGCTTCATATTGAGCAAGAAATGTCCAAAAAGATTTGTACTCCCTATTACCTGTGGTCTGTGTTTGTCAAGTTACATTAAAGTAAAAGACTGTGTTTTAAGAACTAGTTGTCTCCTTCTGTGCTTAAGTTAACATCTGGTCCTTGCCAGCCAAAGCCATCAGCAGCATGCAATCTGCACAGACGAATCACCCTCACAAATCAACATAAGGCACAGAACATGGGACATGATATTGGATAGTGGCGCAGCATGCATGGGAAGTTCCACCTATCGTGGGTGTTGGAGAACTATAAGGGTTTAGCGCCCCTGAACTCATCAAGGCACTACTAGGTACTGCATCCTGGCAAAGATGCAGGCCTGTGACCTGGAAAACCAATGCAGGTAACACCAAAACACATAAACATCCCCAGTTTCCCTCTCCCAATCATGAGTGACTGACTAGTCCGGGACCCAATGGATTGCCACCCAGGGGTGGAGCCAGTCCAGTCCACTAGACGACAACAAGGTGGGAGAAGACAGACAGAAAAGCAGGGAGTCCGGTAGTGAGAGTTGAAGGGGATGGACGTGTCTCCAGACGGGGTCGTGTAACAGTGACCTAGGTGGCAAAGGAGAGTGGTTTCCAGGGAGGGTACAGCCAGGTATCCCTGGAACCAGAGCACCGACGGGGCACAGGGCCCTAGGTCAGGCGACAGCTTCAGGCAACCTGACAAATATCTGCATAGTGAGGGGACCTTCATGGACCTCACTGACCCAAGAATCCAGGGGCACCAGCAGTAAAGATTGAGCCAGGGACTGGAACAGAACATCGACTCTACAGGGTTCACACTGTCCGTCATACGGTCGAGAGACTGCCGACAGACAGTAAGGGACCCACAAACGCTGCAAGCTACGGGGTCACACCAACCAGTGAGAGGTGCCAGGGAAAGAGACTACCAGGTCACCACACCGGCACTGGGACAAAAAGGGACCAGGGGTCTGAACCAGCCATCCTCAGTGCTTGAACTCAACATCACCGTGAGTAAAACAGAAGTTGCACTGCATCCCCATTGTGTGGTCTCCCTTCTTTCTGCGCCGGATCCCACCATCCACTTCCTGGGGCCCGGCCCTACTTGCAGGAGGGCCTACCATCCAGACAGAAACCACCATCATCCCCAGTGGTAACAGACTGTGCAGAGGCGGTTCCATCACCATAACCGCAACCCGCAAGTGGCATCACAATATAAACTCTTTCATCTCCCCTGTACATAGTCCCTATTAGATAGCGTCCCCAGGGTCACGGAACCGGGCATCTGCCATTACACAACCGTGACATAGAATCCCCGTACATATACGACCCGAGACCGAGTACCCCATAGCCCAGGGTGACACAAGGGCACAAAGATTAATACAGCCCTCCAAAAGCTACGCCTGTAGGAAAGTGTGCCACACCCTGAAATGTTGGACCATGGTGAAGGATGGCTGCCCTCAAAGGCTTGAATGAAACTGCGCCCATTGCTGAGTGACAGTGGATAATGGGCGGACACTTGGAGAATATGGCATGGTGAGAGGTGGTGGTAAGAAACCTTGTGAAAGGCAGAGATGTGACGCAGGATACCTGGAGATGAGTGGGATGGTGCCATTTGCCTGAAAGAAGTTGCTTGCATTAACCTGGTGTTCGCCCTATGCCATGCTGCACCTATGCCGGCACTCTTCAAGCAGTGCCAGCACTTTCTTTCCTGGGGCCTTTAATTTCCTGCAAGCTTTTACCTCAAAATGACCAATCACTGTAAATTTGTGCTCTTTAGTTCTGAGATTTAATTTTGTGTAAGGCCCCTTTCACATTGCGTTTTTCTCTACGTCCACAGGTCCCGTCGGGGCATCCGTCCGGACCGCCCCTCCCCCACTCTGCAAAGCGTGTTCCGGACGCATGCGCCCGACAGGGCCATTCACTGTTATGGAGCGCACTGCATTAGTGTGTGCTCTGTTTTGTGTCATTTTTTGCACATATACGTCTCTGCAGACGGACACCCGAACGTAGTACGTTCGGGTGTCCGTCTGCAGAAACGTATATATGCAAAAAATGGCACAAAACAGAGCACACGGTAATGCAGTGCGCTCCATAACAGTGAAGGGCCCTTTCGGGCGCATGCGTCCGGAACACGCTTTGCAGAGTGGGGGAGGGGCGGTTCGGACGGATGCTCCGACGGGACCTGTGAGCGGAAGGTAAAACGCAAGGTGAAAGGGGCCTAAGCCATTGTAAATTTATAATGCAGGATTATAACTCCTGCAGACTATAGCTATAGACAGGTTGGGTCCCAAATGTCAGAAACAGCAAGAAATAATACAAAAAAATAAGATTTTATATCAAATACATTTAATTACATAGTAATAACAAAAAAAAACCCGCTTTATCCATATAACTAATAACCTGAATTAATTGAACTGGTTATTTAGCATGAAAACATGAACAGTAAAGCAAAAATAATGAAGCTAAAAGTAAAAAAAATATATAGTTTTTTTATATATGTGTGTGGGAAAAAAATATACAAATTACACAGCCATTTCTATGTACTCATAAACAGTTCTGAAAATAAAGTAATTTCTCCAACAATAAATAAGGCTTTATTTATCAACTTCATTTAAAAGTTATCGCTGCTAAAATATAGAGAGGCAAAAGAGGCAGAGAAAATAAAAATTACTGATCTTTAAGGTTTAAGATTACTGGTCTTTCATCAGGTTTTTGCTATGTATTCTGAGAGCAGCATAATATAGGGGCTAAGAACCTCATTACAACAATGTGTCACTTACTGTGCTCTGTATTGCTGCTTCAATAAAATCAATGTTTTATCAGCAGGAGATTATCACTACAAGACTAGGTATATTGGGCCTCCAAGTCAACCTAGAATAGATGCTAATCAATTGTGTGGGCTGGGTTATACAGAGCTCAGCATTTAGTACACTGGTAGAACTGCAGGAAAGAAAACAGTAATGGTAACAAAATGACAGCATGCAGACTAACAAGAGACACATCACTGGAATTAGGGTTTTTGCCCCTACATGATACTGCTCTAAGATTACGAAGCACAAATCAAATGACAGGTTCTCTTTAAAAGGGAATTTGTCACCAGGTTTTTGCCACCTAATCTGATAGCAGCATAAAGTAGGGGCAGAGATCCGGATTTCAGCGATGTGTGACTTACTGGGCTGCTTAGTGTAGTTTTGATAAAATCACTGTTTAATCAGCAGTAGATTATCATTAGAGGACTACTTGGCCTGCTGTCAGGTAGTCCAGCATATTCATGGGCTCTGTATAACTTGCTAGATCTGCAGCAGAGAAAACATTGATTTTTATCAAACTGACAGCAAACAGCCCAGTAAGTGACACATTGTTGGAATCAGGCTCACTGAATCCCCGTGATTCTACTCTCAGATGAGGTAGCAAAAATCTGGTAACAGATTCCCTTTAAGGCACTTTAACAGGAAATGGTAAAGGATTAACAGCCCCAGGTGGCTGGAAATTTAGGCTGAATTAACATGCTGTGAATTTTGAAGAAAGTTAAGCAACTGTCCCATTCATCTGAAACCACACCAATATAATGGGTAAAAGTGGTTTTAAGTTGTGCAAGTTTAAATCTCAAAATCAACAATGTGAGAATTCAACCTATGATTTAGGTATGTTATAACTAATCACATTGCTAAAATAACTGTGCCCTGTCCTTCACAAAAATCCAATAAACCCTACCTGGATCTCCTTTAGCCCCAGCTGTTCCTTTGGCACCTGGAATACCTGGAGCTCCTGTTGCTCCTTTGGCCCCCGCAATACCAGGAGCACCGGCTGCCCCTGAAGAACCCGGTAGACCTCTGTCTCCCTTTACTCCTTGAATGCCTATAAATGTAAATGACATGAATTTTAATAGGAATAACATTCAGTAAGTACAATTGCTTGATAATTCTATAAAGTAATTCTCCAGGTAATTAGTTAGATACCTTACAATGACTCCTTTGGCACCTAGAATCTGAATCACTAAATTTGTCAAATGGCTAATTACTGTACTCTGGAAAAAAGATTATCCTATTTGACATATGTGAGACAACTGGTCTGGCAGGAGATTTAATAATCAGAGGTGTAACTATAATAGGTGCTTAGATAGAAGTCACACCATGCGAATTCATGGAGACTGGTGGACATTTCACCAGATAAGTAGGCACCTTACCTCCAAAATTACTGTTGTCTCCAATCTCTTTGTCCTTTTTTCCCTGGGCAATTAGATTTGACTTACAAAAATTTACCACAATGCTCCAGAAAGCAGATTAGATTATTTGTCTATAATTTCACATGGTAGGTTGGGGGATGGCCTTATTAGATATTCTTCATTGGGGTTTAGGACCCACAAGTTAAATTTCTGTTCATAGTCCCTTACATATTAGTGGTTAACAAAGGATGGTAATTACAAAAATCAGCATGCGATTTTGATGAATGCATACGCATTTCTCCGGGTTTTTTTATTTTTCAAACAGAAGCATAGGGAATTGACATGATCCTCTAAAAGGCAATGGCAAAAAACCCGTATTCCCAATGAGAAAAAAGGAAAAATAAAGTGCAAACAGGGTTTTTCAGTACGTAAAATATGCTTAACAATACATACATTTTCAATATAAGGTAGAAAACAAGTAGCAAAATCAGTGACAGATCAGTGACAAAAGTGGCTCAAAAGGAAAGAGTGTGATGCCCTGGCCTATCAGGTTGTCACAGGATATTGTGCAATCTGCCCTTCTGCATGATATCCATCCCCTCCTTGGTTACGGGTCCCTAGCTTTTGGTGTTGCTAAGAATGAGCTAATTAAAACCCTACAAACACTCTGCACCACACCCACAAGACACACCAATGGGTAGCCTGAAGGGAATAGGGCCGCCCAATTGGGGGGTTGGTAAGGGAGGGTCAGGAGTGTCAGGAGCAGGTTAGTTGTGTTATGACTCTCAAGGAGAGAGGTCACAAGTCAGTCGGAGGAGGTTAGGAGCTGGGCTCCTTGTTTTTACTAGGTGGCAGACGTTGGTCTGGCCCTGGTAGGAGCTGGAAGCCCGGTCGCAGGGGATCATGTCAAGGGGCACGGAACTGCCGAGAAGGGCAGCCGGCGGCGTTGAGCCATCTCCGGCCGGAGCCAGAGCACGACGGGGTACGTGGACCCTAGGCCGGGAAGTAGCTTCAAGCGTCCTGGTAATTTACCCGACGAGGGAGAAGTCTTCAAGATTCGTTCTCCACCTGCTCCAAAATCGGGGTACTAGCACAACGAGGGGGATAGGACTTTCACAATACACAGTCCAACAAATCCCAAGCGTGAATCCTGAGAGCAAGCTCACACAGTTAGCCATACGGGTGAGCGGGACCCAACTAGTTCTACACTATAGGGGCAAAACAGCAAAGACAGTGCCAAGGAAAAGGTCACATGTTAACAAGCAACACCATCGGGCAGGGGATCCAGACGTGCTCCCTCCCTGCTGCAGCGGTGCTCAGAATTTTGGTTTACAAGTTGTCGGTAGTAGTGGTTATGCCTGGCTCACTGTGTAAATAGTAGGTGCTCAGAGAAAAAGAGAATATACACTAAATGGAAAAAGCTCTGGCACACTCAATGAGAAAATAGAGATGCTTTTGATGCTTCAACTGTATATTTATTTGTGCAAGGATCAAAACAATTTTTCAAAATTCATCCAACGTTTTGACCGTGTGTTTTACGGTCTTTATCAAGGATAGAATTTATCTAAATGTAAGATGAGTGAAATTGGTGATATTTGACAATTATTTGTCACAACGAATCAATGAATGGATATACTTGAGATCCTTATGCATCAAATTTTGATAGGTAGTTGATGATGAAATCCACTTTCATAAATGAGGCATCATGTGCGCCTGAATAAAGTTGTGCGAGGTATTCTTGTGCACTTTGTCTTAACAGACGCAATAGGAGGAATTAGTAATTCTGTAAAGGGTATTCTCCTTTTTCTTAGCCTGGTGTGAATAGATAAACAACCAGATCAATGGGTGATATGAGAGAGACACGTCTCTGAAAGGCTATGCAGAAAACCTCACAAGACACTTTTGGTTAAAGGGGAAGACAGCCAAGCTGTAGTGACACGGGTCTTATAATTGGTGATCCAGGGTGGGGACCCTCAGGAAAATGTGCCTCAAGTTGTCAACAAGTTGTCGGTGTCAGCGTTATTGGACTGAGTACAGAGTGACCCTTTCCTCCCCAACAGCATTCCCATTCCTGCATCACCGAGCCCCAGGGCATTCCCCCCTACCCACGGAGGGGTTAAACACCTGGCTTCCATCCCATCGCCACCGGGCGCCCCCAACAGCAGCGGTGGTATCCCACCTTACCACACACCGTGGGTGGTGCCACAAACTCTAAACACAAAACCCCCTGTAAATACCCCCCTTTTATTTCAGGTGACCGCACAACCCCTCCCGCGGCCAGAGACTTCTCGAGCCACCGCGGATCCGGATCCGAGCAGTCTCGGCTGCTGGCGCTGGGGCAGTACAAGAGCATCCTTATTTCCCGGGAATATATCACAATTTACAATGGAAGGCGAAAAGAGACAGTAGGTAAGGGTAGAAGCTGCTCATAGAGCATTGTACTAGTGTAAGGAGATCAATATACTGACCACATTCCACATTGAAAACACAAGTATTATGCATAATGTGTATTGTGACATGTGTCATTACTGATAGTTTGTATTTTGCGCAACAGTAGGGAGAGTTAGAGTTAATGTTTGGGACTAGCTCAGAGTTGGAGGGGCAATCATGAAGGTACAGAGACAGTTTTCTGTCAGAAGATCAGATAGGGCCCAGCGTGCAGTAGAAGAGGACCTAAGGTCTAACTAGTGAGCAGAGCCACATAACATTGTGTCCTTGACATGAGTGGAGACCAAGACATTGGATAGCATGATCCTGAGAAAAGAGGACAGAAAACAGACAAAAGGAAAAAGTTGGCAATTGGAGATGGGTCCTGGGACAGGACTTCTAGTAGAACAGCCCCTAGCGGCAGAGTGAGACGAATCAATAGACAGCCCTGGCACAACAGCCTCACTAAAAAACTTCGGCAAGTATCTAGGGCTGCAGAGCGGCGGTGGAAGAAAACGCACTCCCAGGAAGACTTCACCACATTCAAAAATGCAATTCACACATTTCGTTCAGTCCTCACCTCCGCTAAACACGATTACTTCAGAAACCTTATATCCTCTCTAACACACAACCCCAAACAGTTATTCAATACTTTCAACTCCCTCCTTCGCCCACCACTGCCCCCTCCAACTTCCCTCATTTCTGCAGAAGACTTTGCCACTTATTTCCAAGAAAAAATCGACCAAATAAGGCAAGTCTTCTCTGCTCAACCACCACAACCCCTTCATATAACTGACCACTGCCCCTCCCCCATAAACTTCCTCCCCACCATCACCGAAGGAGAGCTTGCACGTCTTCTCTCAAAAGTGCACCTCACCACCTGCGCACTTGACCCGATCCCATCCCATCTCCTCCCCAACCTCACCACTATCCTTATTCCAGCCTTAACCCATCTCTTCAACCTATCTTTAACGACTGGTACCTTCCCCTCTGCCTTTAAACATGCAACTGTCACACCCATCCTAAAAAAACCTTCCCTCAATCCAACCTCTACTACCAGTTATCGCCCCATATCACTACTCCCACTTGCCTCAAAACTCCTGGAACAGCATGTCCATGCTGAACTTTCCTCCCACCTCTCCTCTAACTCTCACTTTGACAACCTACAGTCCGGCTTCCGTCCACATCATTCTACTGAAACTGCCCTGACTAAAATCACGAATGACTTACTTACTGTCAAAGCTAACAAGCACTTCTCCATACTCCTACGTCTAGACCTGTCCTCAGCCTTCGATACCGTTTACCACTCTCTCCTATTACAGACTCTCTCTTCCCTTGGTGTCAGAGATATTGCCCTCTCTTGGATCTCTTCATGCCTTTCCAATCGCACTTTTAGTGTCTCCCACAACCTCTTCATCCCGCCATCTCTCTGTTGGCGTTCCTCAAGGCTCTGTCCTAGGACCCTTACTTTTTTCTATCTACACATTTGGCCTGGGACAAGTCATAAAGTCCCATGGCTTCCAATACCACCTATATGCTGACGACACCCAGATCTACCTCTCTGGCCCAGATGTCACATCTCTGCTGTCCAAAATCCCGAAATGTCTATCTGCTATATCCTCCTCCTTCTCCTCTCGCTTCCTAAAGCTCAATGTGGCCAAAACTGAACTAATCATCTTTCCTCCGTCTCACCTACACTCTCCATCTGATCTATCTATTACAATAAATAACACCATGCTCTCACCAGTACCCAAAGTTCACTGCCTCGGAGTGACCTTTGACTCTGCCTTGTCTTTCATACCACACATCCAATCCCTCACCACTTCCTGCCGTCTTCAACTCAAAAATATTTCCAGAATCCGCCCTTTCCTCAATTTGCAATTTACAAAAATGCTAGTGCATGCCCTCATAATCTCCCGCCTCGACTACTGTAACATCCTCCTCTGTGGCCTTCCTGCCAACACGCTCGCCCCTCTCCAGTCCATCCTTAATTCTGCTGCCCGACTGATCCACCTCTCTCCTCAATACCACCCCGCTTCTCCTCTCTGCATGTCCCTCCACTGGCTCCCACTCTTCCACCGTATCCAATTCAAACTACTAACACTGACCTACAAAGCTGTGCATAATCTATCTCCTCCCTATATCCCTGAACTAATCTCCCACTACACTCCAACACGTCACATCCCGTCCTCCCAAGATCTCCTTCTCTCCTCCTCTCTCATTCGCTCCTCACGCAACCGACTCCAAGACTTCTCCCGAGCATCCCCAGTCTCCTGGAACTCGCTGCCTCAACACGTCAGACAATCCCCTACCCTTGCAAACTTCAAAAAGAACCTGAAAACCCACCTGTTCAGAAATGCCTACAATCTACAATGAACTCACTGCCGCCCGAACACCGTGCGGAGCTGCCGCCCGACCACCGTGCGGAGCTGTCGCCCAACCACCGTGCGGAGCTGCCGCCCAATCCACACCCCACCTACTGTCTCCTCCCCATAATCCTATAGAATGTAAGCCCACAAGGGCAGGGCCCTCTTCCCTCTGTACTAGTCTGTCTACTGCAACTTGTATATATACTTTGTATGTAACCCCCTTCTCATGTACAGCACCATGGAATTAATGGTGCTCTATAAAAAAATAATAATAATAATAGTTTATGTGACTTTTAGAGATGAAAAGAGTGCACAGGAAGAGAGATCAAGGTGTCAAGAGTATAGAAGCTAAGTGCATGCCCAATTCATTAAAAATGGCCTTTCTTCTTATTAATTGGCATGCTGGAATAAGACTCAATTAATTAAAAAATGTACTCCATTTAAAGTAGACCTATCACCAGGTTAAAGGGAGACAGTATTTTTGCTATTATTTTATTCATGCTCATTCTGAGTATTCAATTTTTTTTTATCTGACATATGGACCCAGACATATGGACCTTTCTACTTAGTCAAAATTTGTGATCACTAAAAAGGCCCATATCTTTGGAACCGTATGGTGAATTTAAAAAAAAACAAAACAAAAACCTGAACGTTCAGGTGAAAAGCTGGAGTAAAAAAAAGTAAAACTGGAAACCTTGACCTAGTGACAGGTAATCTTTAACAAATTTAAGATGGTGATGCCTCTGTGTGCATCACCAAAAATGTTACTATTGTCAAGTACTGAAGTAACATTTCTGACTAAAGTTAAGTCAGAAGTCTTGTCCCAGATCCGCTGAAATTATTGTAAAAAATTTAAAATTAGAATTCTGGTGAAGTACTTTAATGAATCAGACCTTGAGTGGCTGGTGAGTTTGCCAAAATAATTTATTGTACCTGAATTGCCTATCTGTCCTTTAACACCAGCAGTTCCCATTGCCCCTGTAGTTCCAGGTGGTCCAGTTAACCCTCTTTCTCCCTTTGATCCTGCAGCTCCAGGATTACCAGGTGAACCTTTAGCACCAGCGGAACCATCATTACCCTTGAGTCCTTGTGGCCCTAGAATAAGAAAAATAAATTGTTGGATTAATACCATTAATTATTTCATTAATATCATTTATTTGTATATTCACAATAGATTGCAGTAAGAACTACAAGGCAAATAGTTTAAAAATGTTGAACTAAGTTTCAGGTTGCTATTGTTGTTATGAGTTTGAATTTTAACCCTTGAGTCTGTGCCGTTTCTCTTACTGCCGGACCACCACAGATAAACTGTTTCTTCGGGTGTTTAGTTTCTGTTATCCTTGCTTTAGTTCTATTAGGGTAACAGGTACATTCATTTACTCGTTTGGGTACATCTTTAAATACTATCCCTTGCTGGTGATAGTCTCTTTTTGATGTCCAGCCATATTGCTGTTTGTTTATGTTAGTCAGTGGAAGACCAGCTAGGATACAGCTCTCTTCTATTTAATGGAATTTACTGTGCACCAATCCTCTGTTGTTAGTAAGTAGGTGACATATTCTTTAGAAGCATTTTATTGGTCTTACGCACTCTGAGATCACTTTCTACTTCAGCACCCCTTCCCTTTTATAGGTAATTTGCACTATTTTATGCTCTCTGGTTCTTTTGAAGGAACATGAAGCACTCACTGGCTGATCAGGTAGAATAGGTCTGAGTTACCACTGTTTAGTCTGTGGGCAGGACTATTCCAACTCATCCAGGAACAACTAGGGACTGTGAGGTTGAGATCTCTAGTCTATACAGGAACATGCAGGGTAATAGTGTTAAGTATATGCCATGTGAGTTGTTACATGGCCATAACAATTGTCATTCCATAACTCAATTTCCCACCCTCTGAAATGCAGTTTGCAGCCTGCTTCTAGTTTCAGAATTTCTCATGTGGGAATGTCCCTCCCATTAAAGAAGCTGGTCGTAAGCCCTGTTTATTGAGAATGCCAATGTCTTTACTAGCTCACATGAAGCATAGCTTCATTTTTGCACTTATTTCTCCTTTTACAATCCATGGGAAATTTCTCCTATCATTGCTGACAGATGTTAATGCTGTGTGTGTTCTAACTTCTACCCTGAAGGTCTGCCATAGATATTTCTGTCTCCCCGTACACTGATACAGAGCCTATGTGATTCATATCCCACTATGCCATTCTCCCTATTTATAGCCTGTAATATCTGTCCAACCAGTGCCTTCCCACTTTAAGCTCCAGTGTTCATGCTTCTTTTACCTGCCTTTTATTACTTTGAACACAGACAGGAGTGGAAAGAAGATGGATACTGTCAGGATCACAGACTTTTAAATACTTCACAGGAGCAGAATAGTAGTACAAGAGTTTTATTTGATCTAAAATGGTTCTACAAAGGTTCCTTATTTTGAAGTAATTTTACTTGACAGATAATAATTGCTAGAATATTGAAAATCAAGATTGTATCTACAGAACAACTGTAAGGATAGTTTATGTTTGGAGACTAGTGACTAATTTAGGGTTGGTATCCCTTATTTTCATCTGGGACTCTATAATTAAATGTATTTTCATTTCTTTCAGTACTTCATGAGTTAATGTCAGTTTTGTTTCCAGCAGTTCCTAACTGAGTGTTTCAGCTGCAGCTGCTTTGTAGCCACGCCCCTTCAGGTTTAAATAGAGGTGTTACCCAGCAATCATTGCTGAACATACAAATTCAATTGTTCTCTGGCCCCTTGGTGGAAAGACCTTTGAAGAAGTTTTTCAGAAGCAGGACTTTATGCTTTTGTCTTGCTCTGTTTCCCCTGTTTGTCTCCGCTACCCTCTTGTCTTATTTGTGCACCGGTGGGTTTAGTGCACCAGTGGGTTTAGTGAACCTCACCTGCCTCTCACTAGTCAGGGCATCTACAGAGTTTCCCAGGGTCTCAGGGTGCTGCTCGGCGACAGTTGCAGAGATTGTATAGGGACTGGCTAGGAGAAAGTAGGGACATCTACCCTCCAACTAGCTCAAGGGCCCACTGTTTTATTATGTCCCCAGTGCCCCCCTCTTGTTTGTGTTGTTGTTTTGGTATTTTTTTCATTTTGCATCAGACTCCTTTTGGTCTGAATGTGCTTGTCACGCTTGTAGCGTGACAACAACATACCTGCATCTCCTTTATCTCCTTTAGCACCAGCAGCTCCTTTAACCCCTTGAATCCCTTGCTGTCCTGTTGAACCTGTAGCACCTTTAGCACCTGCAGCTCCAGGAGTACCTGCTACTCCAGATCCTCCAACTGATCCCTTTTCTCCCTTAATTCCTTGCAGACCTTTAAGGACAAAATAAGAAAAAAATATGAACATTATAAACTGTTGAAATAATTATCTGTACAAGTTCTAACTCAAGAAAACTGAACTGTAAAAGACGATTGCTATTCTGATATCATTAACAGTCTGTAGAATATGTTTTGCTATATCTAACACAAGGCCACGTGGATATGTTGAGTATTTGCCAACGTTTTTACCTCAGTATTTGTAAGACAAAACAAGGAGTGCAACAATCTGTGGAAAAGTGTAATAGAAACCTTGGCACCACTCCTACATTTATCATCAACTCTTGGTTTTAAGTTACAAAATACCAAGGTAAAAACCTCACCAAGTACTGAACGTGTGCACGTGGCCTAATGGAAACACATTACTACTTCTGCATTTTTCACTAAGTCCTGGTTTTGATTTACAAATACTGAGGTAAAAAAAATCATTAAGTACTTGTGTGCACGTGGCATAAGGAGAGATTGTTTTGGCTACCTCTACAACTTAACTGAAATAGTAGAATTATATGAAATAAATACTATTAACTTTTTTTTACACATTTAAGAAGTAGATGTGCTAAAAATAACTTCTACATACAGTACCTAATTTACTTGTTATTCTTTCCAAGCTCCAAAAGAAAGCTTGATTTAGATGGGACAATCTGACAATTTGCCCTAAATTTTGCCTCAAATTTTCAGTCAATTCCCAACTATAAAGGGGTATAAAGTTAGACAACATGCACTAAATTTATAATCCAACATGCACCACAAGAAATTTAGTTTATCTTTAGGCTATTTGGTCTAAATGTATGCTGTCCCAGTTTTTCTGAGCACAATTGATACACATTTTTGATTTTCTGGAATTCCATGTGGAAGATCTGCTGTGTATTACAATAAATCTCATTTACGAGATGGAGAGAAAATAACCAGAATTGACAATCAAGTGTATTTGAAATTAGCAGCAAGTCAATTTATGATGCAGATTACACCCTTTGCAATGCAATACCAAATGTCTAATTTTTTTGTCATTGGGAAAATCGAAGCAGATATGTCCTATGGGACCAAATCCTAAATATTATAATGTATTTTAAAAATACCCCATAGTGTGAGGCTGTATTTCTCCATACCAAAGGTATGAACGTAGAAGTGATATACAGAATTAGATCCAAAATAAAGCCTCCTGGACGCATATCTGTGGTTGACCACAAACTGTATATAGTCTGGTTAATATTTCCTCTAAAGTTATAAAAAATGTTTTATAATAAAGTTAAACTCAATTAGATCACAGTCTTAACTTTTTCTTTAACCACAGATATACTGTATATACTTAGAATTTCTTTGGTACCTCCATCCCCTTTGTCCCCTTTTGCTCCAGTTGCTCCTGTTCCAGGAGGTCCAATAGCGCCTTTGGTCCCGGGAATTCCTGGGGCACCTTTTTCCCCTGTTGTACCTCTATCTCCTTTTAATCCTTGAGAGCCTTAAATGAAAATTGCCAAGCAAAGTTTTAAGAGTGTATGACGTTATTTTTGATTGCTCTCAGCGGGAGAAAGAAAACAGTAATTTTGTAGGTATGAGAACTTTTAATGGTTAACGAGAATAAACTAATTGATGCTACAAAGCAAGCTTTCCAAACTGCTTAGGTCTCTTCATCAGGCATGATTTCACAATGTATCTGAAGAATAACAAATATCCACACCCAAAGAAGCAGAGGGATGGCATAATAAATGGACATTAAATAAACACACAAACTGAGATTAGAGAATGAATCCTTAATTTGCTTAGATTAGTGATGTGAACAGGAGCAGACTCCTCAGATTTTGCAGTAACTAGTAAGTGATAAATCCTCCCGACAGATTTAAGGTAACGTCACACATAACGAGATCGCTAGCGAGATCGCAGCTGAGTCACGGTTTTGGTGACGCAGTAGCGATCCCGTTAGCGATCTTATGTGTGACATCTACCAGCAATCAGGCCCCTGCTGTGAGATCTCTAGTCGTTGCAGAATAGTCCAGACCATTTTCTTCAAAGGCAATGTCCTGCTGGGCAGGACACATCGCTGTGTTTGACACTGTGTGACAGGGTCACAGTGACTGCTGAGATCGTTATACAGGTCGTTACTGCGACCTGTATTGTTCCTGCATCGTTGGTAAGGTCTGACTGTGTGACATCTCACCTGCGACCTCCCAGCGACTTACCTGCGATCCCTATCAGGTCGCATCGTTTTCGGGATCGCTGGTAAGTCGTTGTGTGTGACTGGGCCTTTAGTCCTATGTGGAAAGTGTCAACGACTATAATAAATTAGGATTCCCAGACACTGATGTTTTGGGGATATGAAATTGCCTTTTAACCCTTTCATCTCTGGGCGATTTTCCATTTTTCCGTTTGCTTTTTTTTTTTTTTTTGCTCCCCTTCTTCCGAGAGCCGTCACTTTTTTACCTGTCCCTCAATCTAGTCATATAAGGGCTTGTTTTTTTGCAGGACAAGCTATGCTTTTAAAATAAACTATGAGTAATACTATATTGTGTACTGGAAAAAAGCAAAAAAATTTCAAGTGCGGAAAAACTGCAAAAAAAGTGTGATCGCATAATAGTTTTTGGGATATTTTATTCATCATGTTCACTATATGATAAAACTGATGTGTTGGTATGATGTCTCAGGTTGGTATGAGTTTGTAGACACCAAACATGTATAGGTTTACTTTATTCTAAGGGGTTAAAAAATTCACAAGTTTGTCCAAAAAAAGTGGCGCACTTTTAGCGCCATGTTCTGAAACCCGTAGTGGTCTCATTTTTCAGGATCTATAGCTCAGTGATGGCTTATGTTTTGCGTGTCAAGCTGACGTTTTTAATGGTACCATGTTTGCGCAGTTGCAACGTTTTGATAGCCTGTTATTGGATTTTACACAAAATGTGCGGCGACCAAAAAACGTAATTTTGGCATTTGGAATTTTTTTGCCGGTACGCCGTTAACCGATCAGATTAATTGATTTTATATTTTGATAGATCGAGCATTTGTGAACACAGCAATACAAAATATGTGTATATTTTTTACATTTTTAACCCTTTAATTTTCAATGGGCCGAATGGAGGGGGTGATTTGAACTGTTAGGTTTTTTTATTTTTTGTCAATTTTTTTTATTTTTTTTAGCTTTTTTTTTTTTTTACTAGGTCCCCTAGGGGACTATAACTGTTACGGGGGGCTGTCTGGTAAGAACCTAAAGGAGTATCAGACAGTCAGGGTCCACCGTGCAAAGACTATGCTGCAGACTATGGCAGAGTGCAATACCTCTGTTAACTCACAGAAGGATATAATAAGTAAATAAAGCAATTCCTCCCTTACTTGGAGGGTGTGTGGAATGATCTCTGTTAATAATCACAGAGACAAAGGCAATGTGTGCGAAATGGCACCTACCTAGGTCCGCTCTTCTAGTGGTGCAAAAGAGACGAACAGCAGCGTAAGCCGCACAAAGCTCCTACCTGCGTTCGCTCCACTAGTGTGCGAGGACACGAACCACTAGATATGGCACCTGCCTAGGTCCGCTCTTCTAGTGGTGCAAAAGAGACGAACAGCAGCGTAAGCCGCACAAAGCTCCTACCTCTGTTCGCTCCCCTAGTGTGCGAGGATACGAACAACTGCCAGACGCAGTATAAGGAACGTTACCCTAGCGGCAACGTCCACCTACGAGTAGAACCACAAGGCCCAGCCAGACCATGTGCCTCAGGCACCTGCCTATGTCCGCTCCCCTAAGAGGTAAGGATACGGACAGCAGCTGAAGCTGTAAGGTATAAGAACGCTACCCTGCCGATAGCGCTCACCTAGCATAGACAGAGGAATGCCTAGAGGAACGCGCACAGAGCGTCTACTCTTATGCATGAACCAAGAGGACTGAGCGCCATGCGGCGTGTGTCAGGGTCTTATATAGACTCTGTGCCTCATCCAAGATGGAGGACACCAGAGCCAATCCGCTGCCAGAACGACAGGAGTGACGTCATGCTGGCCTATCACTGAGCAAGGCATCACAAGCACATGACCAGCGACCAATCGGCATAGAAGGTGTCAGAGACATGTGACCTCGTGTCAGCGATGATGTCACCCGCACATGTGCAATGGCTCCAAGATAGGACTTAGTCTCTGGCGCTCGCACATGTGCAGTAGCAAGAAATCTGGACTTAGTCTCCAGCGCTCGCACATGTGCAGTAGCAAGAAATCTGGACTTAGTCTCCAACGCTCGCACATGTGCAGTAGGAAGAAATCTGGACATAATCTCCAGTGCTCGCAGCAGCCGTAACAATAACGATCAGCAGTCTGATTGCTCTTCCATTTCTCGAGATCACAGCTACACAGCTGAGATTTATAGAAAAGTTGCTTTACTCCAAAGCACTGCCCTCTGCCAGCAGTGAGAGAAAGTGACTCATGATAGCTACCGTAGTCATCACATGACCCTGTGCTACCATGGCAACTAACGGAAGTCACGTGATCACATCTCGTGACTTCCGATAGGGGTGAGTAAGTTATGCTAATAGCGGCGCGCTAATACATCTCGCTGTCAGATTTTCGCAGCAAGATCTAAGGGGTAATAGTCGCGGGAGGAACGCAATTCCACTCACGCCTGGCAGGCATACATCTCGGCTGTTGAAATCAGCTGAGATGTGCGCGTATCGCTGTGAACTGCCCACAGCAGCCCGTGGGAATTAACCTCACACGATCATGACGTATCCAGTACATCAGGTGTCATGAAGAGGTTAATAGAAAAACTTTCATATTGTTAATGTTGTTTTCTGGACCACAGAAATGTTTGGCCACAGGTAAATGGTCCTTTTTTGTCTGTAATTGTGTGGCGGTGAGATCTCATTCTTTCTTTCAGTTTCTGTCCTGTTTCTCCAACATAGAGACCCCCAATAGTACACGGAATTAAGTACACCACATTGGAAGGAGAAAATGTCAATGTTTCAGGAACTTTATACTCTTGCAGTGTTTTAGGCATCTGTATCCTGTCTGTTGTCTCTATACAGTGTCGAACTAACCTGCCATGAGCCAACCAGTAACACTAACTCTGGGGGCCCACTGTTCAGCTACATGCAAATATTACATTAGCTGCATACACACATTTATCTGAAAGTCTATGTAATAATACACTGTGTAGTTTGTTGAGTAAATGATGACATGCTACTTTTTTCTGTACATAGTGAATAATGTAATGGGGACAAATACTGCTCAAATTGGGGGTAAGTGGCTCACTTCAGCAGGGGCCCACCGAAGGATTTAACTGGTCCCCTTTGGGCCAGTCTAAGCCTGCTTCTACATGAATGTGCTGATGCACTACTCTGTACAGCACAAGCAATCGGATAATTGCAGCTTCAAGTCCCCTAAGGGGACTAGTAAATACAATAAAAAGTGAGAAATAAGCTATTTACAATAAATTGTCTCCCCAATAGTGCCATCTTAGCCACCATGGAGGTGGAATCAATATCTTTTAACATCTCACATGAATATGGACTAATTGACTTCGAAATGTTTCTTGAAACTAATGGAATCCCTTCTGAGTCTTTATTATGACTCACTAGATTTATGCTCACACATAGCTTTTTTTTTCAGCAAGGGGCTATATCTACAATGCACCGGAACTGCAATGGGTAGCAAAATGGCACCCGGGTATGTTAGCTTTTTAATGGTTAAATGGCAAAATTACTATTTAGAATCCTGCTTCATTAAACACTTGGCCTATTTCTATTACATTGATGACATCTTAAGAATCTGGACTGAGCCTGAGCAACAACTACTAAACCATGATAAATTCATTACATTTCATCCCATCATAAACTTGACATTGAACCACTCAAAAATGGAAATCAACTTCCTGGATACCACCATAAAAATTCAATCTTTTTCAATCCAGACATCCGTGTATCAGAAACCAATTGACCGGCCTACATTCATTAGATGGGACAGCTTCCACCTGAAACACATTAAATAGTTTACTGCCAAGCCCTTTGATATAATCGTAACTGTTTGAGCGTAATGGACAGAGATGAAAACTTAACCCATCTTAAAAAGAAATTTTTAGATCAAGGCTACCAGCCCACCTCCATTAACCATCAGATCATTAGAGCCACAAGGATCCCTAATCAATTACTTCAATACGAAGAAAAAGAGGAAAATAATTGTGTGCCTCTGGTGGTGACGTACAACCTTCAGCTTAAGGTACTCAGAAAAAAATCTAAAAACTTCACCATATCGTACACAAGGATGACCTTCCAAAAATAATAAACAAAAAAACCCCCTTACTATGCTACAGACAACCTCCTAATTTATTAAATATCATGATCTGAAGTTCAGTACCTTTGAATATACAAACAGTAACTTATCCTTGTAATTTGAAGAGCTGAAATACATGCATTCATGTAGAGACCAAAGAAAGGATAGCGATCCCCAAAACACAGCAGTACTACTAGATTCCCAGGATGTTCACATGTTCCCCTTCCAATGTGGTGTACATAATTCTCTGGAATAGAACAAAAGAAGGGGTTCATCGGCTTATCAGTCCCAAAGGGTAAGTATTCAGCCTTGGTCCGGTGTACGGAAAAAAATTCTAGGCTGACTGTCAAGTAACAGCAGGAATAGTAGAGGGATGATCCAGCCGCTGCAGCAAGGAGAATGACCAAATCCGTAAAAATTAAAACATCTCTTTATTGGTAAGCATTAAAAGTCCATAAAGATCGCTTTTGCATTTCAGACAAAATTTTGTTGTTAATCATAATTTGTCTGAAACAATAAGTGATTTTTAATGCTTACCAATTAAGAGACATCTTAATTTTTACGGATTACCTCATCCTCCTTACTGCGAGAGCTGGATCATTCCCTTTACTCTACATAATTCTCTGCATTATATGTCCTATTGGGGGTCTCTATGTTGGAGAAAAAGGACAGAAACTGATAGCAAGGATGAGGTCTCGTTGCCACATAATTACAAACAAAAAAAAACATTTACCAGTGGCCAAATATTTTTGCAGTCCAGGAAAGGACAAACTATATGAAACAACTTCAATCGTATACTAGATTTCTCCCGTGCCTCCTCCATATTCTGCAACACTCTACCCCAGCATGTCAGATTCTCACCTACCGTAGAAACCTTCAAAAGGAATCTGAAGACCCACCTCTTCCGACAAGCCAACGAGCCACAATAAAGGCCCAGTCAGACACAACGACTTACCAGCGATCCCGAAAACGATGCGACCTGATAGGGATCACAGGTAAGTCGCTGGGAGGTCGCATGTGAGATGTCACACAGTCAGATCTTACCAGCGATGCAGGAACAATACAGGTCGCAGTAGCGACCTGTATAACGATCTCAGCAGTCACTGTGACCCTGTCACACAGTGTCAAACACAGCGATGGGTCCTGCCCAGCAGGACATCGCCTTTGAAGAAAATGACCTGGATCATTCTGCAACGACTAGCGATCTCACAGCAGGGGCCTGATCGCTGGTAAGTGTCACACATAACGAGATCGCTAACGGGATCGCTACTGCGTCACCAAAACCGTGACTCAGCTGCGATCTCGCTAGCGATCTCGTTATGTGTGACGGTACCTTAACTCTCAGCCAAGTACACCACTGCACAACCAGCTCTGTTCTCACCTATTGTACCCCTGTAGACTGTGAGCCCTCATGAACAGGGTCTTCTCTCTTCCTGTACCAGTCTGTTTTTGTAATGTTCATGATTGTTGTACTTGTTTTTATGGATATCTTTTTCACTTGCAAAGCGCCATGTAATAAATGGCGCAATAATAATAATAATAATAAAAAAATCCCCAAAACATTGTAGGGTCTGAGAAACAAATTTATTTCAGTCTTTAATACTCACCACACAGGAATTAATCTGTCTGGAGGATTTATTACTTGCTACTTACTACAAAATCTGAGGAGTCTGCTCCAGACACAGTGAGGGCACCAGGCCTCTGATCCTACATGGATATTGCAACAATAAAAAGTTCACACCACTAATCTAAGCTAATTAAGGATTCACTCTGTAGGCTCAGTGTTTGTTTATGTAAATAACCATTTGTTATGCCATGCCTCTGCTCTTTTTCTGTATATATTTGTGTTTCTTCCATAGTTTGTTATACCATGCCTGATGAAGAGACCTAAGTAGTATGAAAAGTTCTAACTTCATTTATTTTATTTTTGGTAGCCATTAAAAAGGTATCATAAGTACAAGATTATTGTTTTATTTTTCCCACTGAGAACAATCAATCTTTTTTCAACTGGCAAAAACAGTACCAAACCTTATTCTTTTAACATTATTTTAAAAAAATACACATATATTTTTTTCCCGAAAGATAAATCCACTAGATGTAGAAATATTTGACAACTCAGCCTGTCATATATGAGCTGCTCTAGCTACAGATAAACTCACCACAGTCTCATAGTTCAATGTACAGATGTTATATTGGACAAACACACTGAGGAAGGTTTTATAAATGAATACAATTAAACATTTGCTAAATTACCTAGATCGCCTTTGTCTCCTTTGGCACCAGCAGCTCCTTTAATGCCTGGAGTTCCAGTGGCTCCAGTTGCACCTGTAGCACCTTTGGCACCAGGAACTCCAACAGCTCCTGTGGCCCCAGAAGGTCCCAGTGAACCCTTTTCTCCTTTAAGTCCTTGGGGACCTTGAATTAGAAATAGTAAATAAAAAATATAATTTATATGATATATAAAATGTGATTTTCATCTATTTTCACAATATTAATGGACCATTAATACTAAACTAACACCAAACAATTATTGTAACTGGAAGAACATAGTGCTGAAAAACAAAGTTTGGTGCTTTTTCCTAACCATGACCTTTCCTTTAATCTTTTGCAGATTTCCAAACCCTTTGCACTGATTGCAATTTATTTTACAGTATAATAGCAGTAAACTCCCTATGGAATTGGATCAAGTAAAAAAAAAAAGGAAAAAACAATGTGGGCACATTGTGTAAACCAAGCCAAAAAAAGTGCATGCTATTTTCCATACCTTGTTTTCTTTACTACTAAATAAAAGCTAACATTGGCTGTGGCGCTGAAACTTCACCCACTATAATGGCCAACATACATGTTTGTGGCACAACTGAACATCTGGTTTCACCCCAAGGATATATTCACACAATGTCTTTTTAAGGTGGATACTAGAGTTGAGCGCGGTTCGCGGTTCGAGGTTCTCCAGTTCGCGGCTCGAGTGATTTTGGGGGCTGTTCTAGATCGAACTAGAACTCGAGCTTTTTGCTAAAGCTCGATAGTTCTAGATACGTTCGAGAACGGTTCTAGCAGCAAAAAGACCAGCTAATTACTAGCTGGCTTTCCACTGTAATAGTGTAAGTCACTCTGTGACTCACACTA
Source organism: Anomaloglossus baeobatrachus (assembly GCF_048569485.1). Lineage (NCBI taxonomy): Eukaryota > Metazoa > Chordata > Amphibia > Anura > Aromobatidae > Anomaloglossus > Anomaloglossus baeobatrachus. The sequence goes on from NC_134357.1 coordinate 183,692,953, forward strand.
TTATGAAATTTCAGTGTATAGTGTGCGGGAACAGCGCATTCAGATCACTGCTGTATGGATAATGGCGATCGCCATTTTTTTTTTTTTTTCCTTGTCTTGCTTCCCTAAGCGCGCGCGTGTAGTGGGGCGGGCCAGCATGTCAGCCAATCCCAGACACACACACAGCTAAGTGGACTTTTAGCCAGAGAAGCAACGGCATGTGTGATAGGATGTCCGTGTCACATGTCCCTGCATTATAAACACGAGTATCTGCCCGTCCGGACGCCATTATCTCTTCTGCGTCCTTGGTGTCAGTCACCGCTTGCGCAGCGCCTATCTCCGATACTGCTGTGTACGCTCTATACACAGCGCTGTACAGCATAGGGATAGCACTTTCTATCAGTCCTTTTAAGGGCTAATACAGGCAGGCTCAGAGCCATAGGTGACAGGTCCGTGAAAACAGAGTTTAACAGCTACACAAGATGACAGCGTCTGTGTAGCTAAGGTCAGGGATTTCCTCGCTGCATTTCCCCATTAGGAGGGATAGAAAGGCAGGCTTCGTTTGCTCTACCCAGAGACCCACAACCCTGCCACTGTACCCTCCTGCCCTTTGCACACTCAAACTCATTGTTACTAAGCCATTATACTAGCAAACACTGAGTGAACTTAGTGGCATCCTAAACGTGGCTGTTGGACTTCTGTATTGTCCCACTAGTGCAAAGATATTTGCAGCACGTTTGCATTGAACATCCAAGCTCATTGTTACAAAGCTATTATACTAGCAATTTATGCTGCCAGTTTAAGAGCCGTAGGTGCATTGTCAGGGATAATTATTGTTGTTTATTCTGCTGTTAATAAAGCTAGACCACCGCTGCAATCTACACCACCTCTCAATTTTTACTACCACATTTTAAGTGCACAATCTTGTCGCAATCAACATGAGTGGCAAAATGACAGATGCTGGTGGAAAGGGGAAGAGGCGTGTTGGAAAAGGAAAAAAAGCGTTTGTCCGTGGGAAAGGTGGCAAAGCTCCATTAACATCTGCTGAAGATAGACCATCTACCAGCAAAAGTAAGATGTCTGCTACTTACCGTGGACAATCCGATGTGCTCCCTTTTTTACGGACACGAACAACTGGAACAAAGGTAAATGATGGCCAAAAAAGGAAAATGCTTGAATGGATCTCAAGTGGTCCAACAAGTGCCCTCTCAGCCACCTCAACTACCGCATCCAAAAAACACCAGTCCTCTGAGTTGTCATCCCAATCAAACTTGCTTTCTCCCAGCTCTGAAGTCTCCATCCGCCCTGCACAGTATGGTGGAACTGAGATGGCTGAGTCTGCAAAGCTGTTCAGTCACACTATAGCCTGGGAATCAGAGGTCTGCTCCCAAGCTACAGTGAGTACAGACCAGGAAATGTTCTGCAGTGATGCCCAGAACCTTAGTGACTCTGATTTAGGCCGTGAGGACCAAGTTTCTGAGCATAATGTTGACCCTTTGTCACAAACTGTAACACCTGTGGTTATAGACAATGAGGAACATACTGATGACAATGAGACACAGATACCAGATTGTGATTACAACTTAAATATTCGGTCAAGGCAAGAAGAGGCTCGGTCTGAGGGTGAGGGGAGTAAAAACACAACAATTGATGAGGAAGTTCTAGATCCCACCTACTGTCAACCCACAGTCAGGCACTCGAGGAGGTCAACAGAGGCGGTGGAGGAGGATGCAACCGACGACGAAGTTACCTTGCGCCTTCCTGGACAGAGTCGGAGCACTGGTAGCACGTCTACAACTGCATCATCAGCCACCACTCTGCCTCTGAGCACTAGTCGGGGGGGCTCAGCAGGTCGCATGCCCTCTAAGCCTTGCCTAGCCTGGTCCTTTTTTGACATAGAAAAAGATCGCCCAAATTATGTGATCTGTAAAATTTGTCGTGATTCTGTTAGTAGAGGGCAAAACCTCAGCAGTTTGACAACTTCTTCCATGAATCGTCACATGAATAAATATCATATGTCCCAGTGGGAAGCTCACCGTGCTGCAATGCGGCCTAGCGGAGCGAACCATCCACGGCCTGCCCCTTCCAGTGCATCTGCGCGCTCTTCATCTTCTAGGACTGTGGGGACAGCTGTCACACCTGGTTTTCCACGCACAACTTCCACCACTGTAACCGCAACAGGCAGTTTGCTTGGTAGGTCGTCAGTTGGTTTGGAAGGGGAAACAAGTGCGTGTGTACAGCTCTCTCAGACATCGATAGCACCAACGTTGAATGAAGGCAACATCATGTCTCCGCCTGCACTTTCCTCACAAACCTGCATTTTTCCAGGGACACCCTACTCAACACCCTCTACACACAGCAGCCAGATCACTGTCCCTCAGATGTGGACAAATAAAAGGCCATTTCCTGCGACCCATGACAAAGCTAAGAGGTTGACTTTATCCCTCTGTAAGCTCTTGGCTGCCGAAATGCTGCCTTTCCGCCTGGTGGACACACAGGATTTTAGAGACCTTATGTCTGTCGCTGTGCCCCAGTACCAGATGCCCAGTCGCCACTACTTCTCTAAGAAAGGTGTGCCCGCGCTACACCAGCATGTCGCACACAACATCACCGCTTCCTTGAGAAACTCTGTGTGTGAACGGGTGCATTTCACCACCGATACTTGGACCAGTAAGCATGGACAGGGACATTACATGTCGCTGACTGGGCACTGGGTAACTATGGTGATAGATGGTGAAGGGTGTGCTGCACAAGTCTTGCCGTCCCCTCGACTTGTGTGTCAATCCTGTCTGTCCAAGTTCCGCCACTGCTTCTGCCTCCTCCACCTCATCTGTGTCCTCCACCTCCACCCCAAGCCTGCCTGGTCAGGCCACTAGCGTTCTCACTGCGCAGAAGGAATCACGCACCCCTCATTACTATGCTGGCAGCAGAGCGCAACGGCATCAGGCGGTCTTTAGCTTGACATGTCTTGGGAATAAGAGTCACACAGCTGAGGAGTTGTGGTCAGCTCTGCGGTCCGAGTTTAATAAATGGTTGTCTCCACTCAACCTGCAGCCTGGTAAGGCCGTGTGCGACAATGCTGCAAACCTGGGTGCGGCCCTTCGCCTGGGCAAGGTGACACACGTGCCTTGTATGGCTCACGTGTTGAACCTTGTTGTCCAGCTATTTTTAGCACACTATTCCGGCCTAGATGGCCTTCTGACCAGGGCACGAAAACTGTCTGCTCACTTCCACCGTTCAACCGCCGCAGCTGAGCGACTTGCATCGCTCCAGTAGTCTTTCGGCCTGCCGGTTCATCGCCTGAAATGCGATGTGGCGACACGCTGGAATTTGACTCTCCACATGTTACAGCGACTGTGGCAGCATCGCCGAGCCCTGGTGCAATACGTCATGACGTATAGCCTGGGCCAACGAGATGCAGAGGTGGGGCAGATCACCCTGATGGAGTGGTCTCAGATCAAGGACCTATGCACCCTTCTGCACAGTTTCGACATGGCGACGAATATGTTTAGCGCTGACAATGCCATTATCAGCATGACAATTCCAGTCATTTACATGCTGGAGCACACGCTAAACACTATTCGGAGTCAGGGGGTGGAACAACAGGAAGGGGAGGAACTACAGGAGGATTCATATGCGCAAGGGACAACAACATCACCAAGGTCCAGACGTTCATCATCACCAACGCGGCAGGCATGGGACCATGGGGGACAGGGATCAACAAGGGCGCATGGTAGCAGGCGAAATGTTGAGGAAGGTGCAGGAGAACATGAAGAAATGGAGGACGAACTGTCCATGGACATGGAAGACTCAGCGGATGAGTTGAAAGAAATTGAATGAGTTGAAATTTCAGTTGAAAGAGGTTGGGGGGAGATGTCAGAGGAAGAAAGAATGGTTAGCACCTCTATGCCACAAACACAGCGTGGTCCGCATGGCTGCGCAAGACACATGAGCGCCTTCTTGCTGTACTACCTCCAACATGACCCTCGTATTGTCAAAATTAGAAGTGATGATGACTACTGGCTTGCCACACTATTAGATCCCCGGTACAAGTCCAAATTTTGTGACATAATTCCAGCCATAGAAAGGGACGCACGTATACAGGAGTATCAGCAGAAGCTGTTACTCGATCTTAGCTCGGCTTTTCCACCAAACAACCGTGCAGGTGCAGGGAGTGAATCTCCCAGTTGTAACTTGACAAACATGGGACGGTCTCGTCATCTTCAACAGTCTACCCGTACCAGTAGCACCGTATCTGGTGCTGGTAACAGCAATTTTATTGAATCTTTTCATAATTTTTTTTTAGACCCAACAAGGCCAACAGAGCAACAGAGACAACAAGTCTGACACATAGTCAACGGCTGGAGAGGATGATACAGGAGTATCTCCAAAAGAACATCGATGCCATGACTTTGCAAATGGAGCCTTGCTCATTTTGGGCTTCAAATCTTGAAAAATGGCCAGAGCTCTCCACTTATGCCTTGGAGATTTTGTCGTCTCCAGCTGCCAGCGTTGTCTCTGAACGTGTCTTCAGTGCTGCTGGGTGTGTGCTGACAGATAAGCGCACGCGTCTGTCCAGTGACAATGTGATACAAGTAAAATATATCTTTGTACCGTGTTAGCCAGTAGAGATAAAAAAATTCTTTAAAAGAACAGAAAGTCCTCAGTGGTTGATACCTTTTAATGGCTAACTGAAAAGATGGTAATAATTGCAAGCTTTCAAGACTACTCAGGTCTCTTCATCAGGCATGGTATAACACAATATGTCCTGTTGTGTATAAATATGTGACTCTTCAGATTTTGTGTTATACCATGCCTGATGAAGAGACCTGAGTAGTCTCGAAAGCTTGCAATTATTACCATCTTTTCAGTTAGCCATTAAAAGGTATCAACCACTGAGGACTTTCTGTTCTTTTAAAGAATTTTTTTATCAGTGACAATGTGGGCAGACTAACGTTCATCAAAATGAACAAGTCATGGATCCACAAGGAATTTACTACCCCTGTGTCATCCTGGGGAGAGTAATGCTTGTGGATTTGGAATGTGCTTGATACAAATCAAAACATCCTGTTTGCAACTAGGGCACAAGTGCTGCCACTGATGGGGTGTCTGTGTGGCCCAATTTTTGGAAAAAAGAGAGAATCCGCTTGGAGTAACCCTTGCTTGCTGTGTTTTTTAAAAGGAGCCAAGATGAACAAATCATGGTTCAGCAAAGACTTTGCTACCTACCCCGGTGTCATCCTGGGGACAGTTAAGAATGGCGTATTTTTGAATGTGCTTGATGCAAATCTAGCTGTGAAGTGTACAACTGGGGCACAACTGCTGCCACTGAAGGGGTGGGTGTGTGTGTGGCCCAATTTTTGGAAAAAAGGGAGACTCCGCTTGGAGTAACCCTTGCTTGCTGTGTTTTTTAAAAGGAGCCAAGATGAACAAGTCATGGTTCAGCAAAGACTTTGCTACCTACCCCGGTGTCATCCTGGGGACGGTTAAGAATGGCGTATTTTTGAATGTGATTGATGCAAATCTAGCTGTGAAGTGTACAACTGGGGCACAAGTGCTGCCACTGAAGGGGTGGGTGTGTGTGTGGCCCAATTTTTGGAAAAAAGAGAGAATCCGCTTGGAGTAACCCTTGCTTGCTGTGTTTTTTAAAAGGAGCCAAGATGAACAAATCATGGTTCAGCAAAGACTTTGCTACCTACCCCGGTGTCATCCTGGGGACAGTTAAGAATGGCGTATTTTTGAATGTGCTTGATGCAAATCTAGCTGTGAAGTGTACAACTGGGGCACAACTGCTGCCACTGAAGGGGTGGGTGTGTGTGTGGCCCAATTTTTGGAAAAAAGGGAGACTCCGCTTGGAGTAACCCTTGCTTGCTGTGTTTTTTAAAAGGAGCCAAGATGAACAAGTCATGGTTCAGCAAAGACTTTGCTACCTACCCCGGTGTCATCCTGGGGACGGTTAAGAATGGCGTATTTTTGAATGTGCTTGATGCAAATCTAGCTGTGAAGTGTACAACTGGGGCACAAGTGCTGCCACTGAAGGGGTGGGTGTGTGTGTGGCCCAATTTTTGGAAAAAAGGGAGACTCCGCTTGGAGTAACCCTTGCTTGCTGTGTTTTTTAAAAGGAGCCAAGATGAACAAGTCATGGTTCAGCAAAGACTTTGCTACCTACCCCGGTGTCATCCTGGGGACGGTTAAGAATGGCGTATTTTTGAATGTGCTTGATGCAAATCTAGCTGTGAAGTGTACAACTGGGGCACAACTGCTTGCCCTGAATGGGTGGGTGTGTGTGGGGCCCAATTTTTGGAAAAAAGTGAGACTCCGCTTGGAGTCACCTTGCGGTGTTTTACATGATTTTAGAAGGGCGTGCCATGCCTATATCTGTGTCTCCTCTTTTTCCTTGTCCAGCTCTTTTGTTTTCGCATGAGTATATGTCCTTGTCACTTTCCCATGTGTTTGTGTTGTGTTGTGAGTTGTTTGTCACCTTTTGGACACCTTTGAGGGTGTTTTCTAGGTGTTTTTATGTGTTTGTGAATGCCTGCCATTGTTTCCTATGCGGTTCGAGTTCGGTTCGTCAAACGTTCGACGAACCGAACTCGAACGGGACCTCCGTTCGGCGAACCGAACTCGAGCTGAACCACGACCGGTTCGCTCATCTCTAGTGGATACATTTTTTTTGGCTGTTGTTGGTAACAGAGGCATATGCAACTATCTGCCTCACCTTAAACATTAAAAGTGTAACAAGACTGTGGTCAGGAGGGTATACAGGACAATGTGCTATATACTTAGATGTGCATAATGTGTATAACTGGTGTAAAGTCTATGACAATACAGTTCTAGAGTGTGTTCATTCCAATGTGCAGAGCAAGGGCGGACATATCGTTGGTGCAATATGTTCAGCCACAGAGGGCCCAAGGAATAAAGGGGCTGTTTTGCACCTCCATATCTAGTGGAAATGTGCATTATGATGAGCTATTAGACTGCAAAGGGCACATTCTTGCTCAAAGGCCCTCTTCTGTCTGTGCCCACCAGTGGTGCAGAGTATGGATGAATTAAATTATATGATTCAAACATTGTGTACAGGTTTGTGGGGTGTATGAAATGTGTCCTGTATTGTTGACCTACAAGTGTGCAGGGTATGTCTGCAGTCTATGCAGTTTTAGTGTGTGCCTTATATATATGCAGAGTGTGTACTAAAGGGTACTTTACACACTGCGACATCGCTAGCGATCCCGTTAGCGATGTCAAATTCTAGATCGCAAGTGCGATCTTTGGAGATCGCACATAGGTAATTTTACGCAAGTGCGATCTCCAAAGATCGCACTTGTGCTCTAGAATTTGCCATCGCTAACGGGATCGCTAGCGATGTCGTAGCGTGTAAAGTACCCTTAACACGGAGTGTCTAGATTCTGGGTATTTGATCAGTTTTGTGTAGACAGGTGTGTATGTGTAGTGCATGTGTAGTGCATGTGTAGTGCATGTGTAGTGCATGTGTAGTGCATGTGTAGTGCGTGTGTAGTGCATGTGTAGTGCGTGTGTAGTGCGTGTGTAGTGCGTGTGTAGTGCGTGTGTAGTGCGTGTGTAGTGCGTGTGTGCAGAGTGCATGTTGCTCAATAATAGGTTTTGGGTGAATGATTTAATATAATTGCTATTACACTGCACTTGGTGTTTTTTTATTTTTTTTTTTAGGTGGTGGGGTTCTTAATTTGATGTTATTCACCTTTATGACAATAAAAACTCGTCCTGCCACTTTGATGGAAAACTGTTGAACTGCAGATCTCACATGCACCATTCTATTATTGCCAGCAGCGGACACATGACACGGATAGAGGAAGTAGATGGGTTCCTTAAATTAGGGCCTAAACTCTCTATGCTCACAACCCAAATAACTCCTATGATTCACAAAGTGCAAAAGCCGATCCTCACTTTCTACACTGTGCAGCTGAAATCCCTTCCACACACAAGAAAGGCCATCAAAGAGGGTCAACTGTGATGTGTGAATGGCTGTAGTATAAGGCTATGTGCGCACAGTGCGTTTTTCGCAGCGTTTTTGCGCATTTTTCGGGTGCGTTTTCGGCCTTAAAACTGCAGGACTTTGCTTCCCCAGCAAAGTCTATGAGTTTTCATTTTTGCTGTCCGCACACATCTGTTTTTTTTACCTGCGTTTTTGAGTTAAAAAAAAAAATGGACATGTCAGTTCTTTCCTGCGTTTTTCTGCGTTTTCCCCCCATGCAATGCATTGGAAAAACGCAGCAAAACGCAGAGATCAAAAACGCATCAAAACGCAGCCAAAAACGCACCAAATCGCGGTAAAAACGCGTGCGGTTTTTTATGCGTTTTTTCGACGCAGGTGCGTTTTTGTGCGTTTTTAGCGGCCAAAAACGCAGCGTCAAAAAGACGCAGTGTGCGAACCTAGCCTTAGTCGCCTGTGCAGCTGACCTAAACAAGCCTTCTACAGGGTCCATGTGACCCCCACTGAAAATCTGACAAACCCATGGCCTTCAGTTACTTGTTCTCCGTCTCTATTCACGCAAGTCTGTAATACGGTGATGAGATTTGATTTGCAGTTACTGTAATATATGTAGTTTTATTTTAAAACGCAATAATTCCGAAGTGAACTCACAGTGAAACCACACAAGAAATATTTCAGAGTTAACACAGATTTCACCCTTTGCTATATAAATTGACAGATTGCAGATGTCCTGTCTGAATTGTCACTCTATTTATGCTGCAGATTTTCTGTGCAGTGTTTGGATAATACTTTGTAGTATCTCACTACTTATAAGCAACATCTCAGACCATTGCAGCAATTGTGGTATGATTTTTGTATTGCACAGTGAGTACTTTGGATTTTTTTTTTACATTTATTTTGTATTAGTACACCACTGAAAAAAGATTACCAATCTCTATGCTAGGAGCTGCAGAATGATCTGCCTGGTCTCTCACTTTGCTCATTGCTCTGATTTATCCTCCCCTTTCTATAGACTTTTTTGAGCATTTAGGTGATACTTCAGTGAATTGGATGCAACCAGAGTGAATGAAGAACAGGTTATACTAGCATGTACAAAAAAACTCCGAAGGGTCCCAGTGAAAAATTTGGACCTGGGCCTCTCCCTACCCACATGTTGATCAGATGTATGGGCCCTCGTATCTTTCTAATTCCTATAAAGACGTGTTGTTGTCCCTTTTCTCCCTTGATTATGTAGTAACCCTGTAATCCTTTAGTAATGTCTTCCATCTTAGGCACCTTTCTTGTTAATAGATCCCCATCCTGGTGAATATGTCCAACCATCCTGGGCCCCTTCCTGGTAAATATGCCCCCCATCCTAATCTATATCTTCCATCCTGGGCCACTTTCTGGTATATATTCTAATCTAACCCAATCCTGGTATGCATATATATATATATATATATATATATATATATATATATATATATGTTCTTATCTTGGTATATACAGTGACAAGCAAAAGGTAACAATGTTTTTGAACTTTGGAATTTCAAGCTCCATATCTCACTATGTACTATATCTTTGAGAGTGAGATTATGTTCATCTTGTAGACAATCACCTTGGCTATCCCATAAATAAATTTGACTTGTAACTATTTAGCATATGACTAGCTATGCAGATTCTTGTCCGGTTACTGCATTGTTTCTCTTTTGTTCGTGGTGTTTGAAAAAAAAAAATGTTCCTGTATACTACAAATTACAACCTGTTCTCACATTTCTTAATAGCTCAGTGTTTTATCAGGTCGATCCCCAAGCAAAACGTCACTTGTTTTAATTGAGGAGCAGCCATGAAGAAGATTTCCCCAGAAATGAGAAATAGAATTGCCCAGTTCAAACATAGTGGTCCCTTGGCAAAAAAAATTGCCAAATTGCATTATGTGAAGTCCATGACAATTGGAAGAATATGAAATCAAGTCCATCCATCCATTCACAAGCCAGGAGGTGGATGTCCAGGCAAAAAATTGGAGTAAACATGTCAGCTCATCAAAAGGTCTATCAGTTCTGACATGACAAACTTAACTGGAGGTGGCTCATATCTTCTGCAATAGTGACAGAACAGAGGTCCACACAAGAACTGTGCGATGCACATTACACAAGTCTGGAATATTGACCTGAAAAAAGGTGAAGAAGTATCAACTTTAATATCATCATAAAAGCCTTTGTCTCAAGTTTGCAGAGAAGTGGACAGTAGAAGATTAAAAACTAGACTCTGATGAGTTCAAATGAGTCTGAAAAAACAAGGGAAAATAGATCTAATGGATTGTGGAATGGAAATAATTGTCCAGTTTTGTATAGGAAGCCTGATGATATGGGGTTGTTTCACAGCCAGAGATGTTGGATACTTGACCAGGATCGATGGTGGTCTCAATGCTGAACTATACACTGTGTGCAGAATTATTAGGCAAATGAGTATTTTGATCACATGATAATTTTTATAAATGTTGTCCTACTCCAAGCTGATTAGGCTTGAGAGCCAACTACCAATTAAGTAAATCAGGTAATTTCTGTAATGAGGAGGGGTGTGGTGTAAACACCCTATATAAGGTGTGCTTAATTATTATGCAACTTCCTTTCCTTTGGCAAAATGGGTCAGAAGAGAGATTTGATGGGCTCTGAAAAGTCCAAAATTGTGAGATGTCTTGCAGAGGGATGCAGCAGTCTTGAAATTGCCAAACTTTTGAGGTGTGATCACCAAACAATCAAGCTTTTCATGGCAAATAGCCAGCAGGGTCGCAAGAAGCGTGATGGGCAAAAAAGGCGCAAAATAACTGCCTATGAATTGAGGAAAATCAAGCGTGAAGCTGCCAAGATGCCATTTGCCACCAGTTTGGCCATATTTCAGAGCTGCAACATTACTGGAGTATCAAAAAGCAGAAGGTGTGCCATACTCAGGGACATGGCCAAGGTAAGGAAGGCTGGAAAACGACCACCTTTGAACAAGAAACATAAGAAAAAAAATGTCAAGACTGGGCCAAGAAATATCTTAAGACGGATTTTTCAAAGGTTTTATGGACTGATGAAATGAGAGTGACTCTTGATGGGCCAGATGGATGGGCCAGAGGCTGGATCAGTAAAGGGCAGAGAGCTCCACTCCGACTCAGATGCCAGCAAGGTGGAGGTTGGATACTGGCATGGGCTGGTATCATCAAAGATGAACTTGTGGAACCTTTTCGGGTTGAGGATGGAGTGAAGCTCAACTCCCAGACTTACTGCCAGTTTCTGGAAGACAAGTTCTTCAAGCGGTGGTATAGGAAGAAGTCAGTATCGTTCAAGAAAAACATGATTTTTATGCAGGACAATGCTCCATCACATGCATCAAACTACTCCACAGCGTGGCTGGCCAGTAAAGGTAAAATAATAATGACATGGCCCCCTTGTTCACCTGATCTGAACCCCATAGAGAACCTGTGGTCCCTCATAAAATGTGACATCTACAAGGAGGAAAAACAGTACATCTCTCGGAACAGTGTCTGGGAGGCTGTGGTGGCTGCTGCACGCAATGTTGATTGTAAACAGATCAAGCAACTGACAGAATCTATGGATGGTAGGCCGTTGAGTGTCATCATAAAGAAAGGTGGCTATATTGGTCACTAATTTTTTTGGCTTTTGTATTTGCATGTCAGAAATGTTTATTTCTAAATTTTGTGCAGTTATTTTGGTTTACCTGGTAAAAATAAACAAGTGAGATGGGAATATATTTGTTTTTATTATGTTGCTTAATAATTCTGCACAGTAATAGTTACCTGCACAAACAGATATCCTCCTAAGATAGCCAAATCTAAAAAAAAAAAACACTTCTACTTCCAAAAATATTAAGCTTTGATATTTATGAGTCTTTTGGGTTGATTGAGAACATCGTTATTGATCAATAATAAAAAAACCCTCTAAAATACAACTTGCCTAATAACTCTGCACACAGTGTATGTGACCTTCAAGACAAGTTACTTTGTACACTTGAGTACCGTATTTTCGGACCATAAGACGCACTTTTTTTCCTCCAAATTTGGGAGGAAAGTGTGGGGTGCGTCTTATGGTCTGAAGCTGCGGGGTAGGGAGCTGTGGGGAGTCAGCGCTATGCAGTGGGATCACAGGAGGCAGGGAGGGTCGCAGCTACAGGAAGCCGGCGCTGGAGAAACCATGTGTGCCCGCTGCTTAAAGTAAGTGAATATTCATGAGCAGCTGACCGCCCACCGCTCTCTCCAGTCAGCGGGTGTGAGGAGCAGCTAATGAATACTTGTTTAATGTAAACAGCGGTCACACGTGGGTTCTCCAGCCCCCGGCTTCCTGCAGCGGCTGGGGAGACTGTGTGTCCGCTGTGAAGGAGGCAGGAGCAGGGAGCCGCTGCAGTCATATCTGGCCCGGGGGAAGTGCAGATCACTGCAGTGTCCGGGCCAGAGCACAGCATACCTTCACAGCACAGCCGCAGTCTCTGTGCTGCGGGCTCAAATTACTTTCACTTTGCTCCTGCTGCCTCTGCACTAGAAACAGTCTCCCGTAGCTGACAAGAACCTACAGTGATGTAATGCAGAGGGGTGGGCCAGAGCAGCACAGAACAGCACAGTGCCCGCCTCTTCATTACATCACTGCAGGTCCTTGAGCTATGTGAGACTGTGTTTGTAATGCCAGGAACAAACTGAAGCATGGTGAGCAGCACAACAGTAAAAGTAAGGCAATAAATAATATAGTATAGGCATTACTGTACACCTGGATGGGATGGATCATATATATATTTATACACACACACACATTCTATATAACTATATACACACACACTATATAACTATATACACACACACACTATATACACACACACAGTATATAACTCTATATATATATACACACACACACACACACACTCTATATAACTATATATACACACACACACACACACTATATAACTATATACACACACACACTCACTATATAACTATACACACACACATATACACACACTATATAACTATATACACACACTATATAACTATATACACACACACAGTATATAACTATATACACACACACACACACACTCTATATAACTATATACGCACACACACACACACTTTATAACTATATACACACACATATACAAACAAACTATATAACTATATATACACACACACAGTATATAACAATATATACACACACACACACACTATAACTATATACACACACACACACACAATATAACTATATACACACACACACTATATAACTTTTTACACACACACACAATATAACTATATACACATACACACACACACACACACACACACACACACCAGATTGGAGGATCACACATATAATGATGGGGAACATACATATTCCACAATGGGGACCATATATACCTGGAAGGTACCCAGAATGGGGGATATGAGGACAGAATTTGGGGATATTATTACCTCAGTAACACTGTCAGCAGTAAAATAACAGTGTGTCATGACCACATTCTTTTACTTTAATTTTTTTTTCTATTGCTTCCGCCTCTAAAACAAGGGTGCGTCTTATAGTCCGGTGCGTCTTATAGTCCGAAAAATACGGTACTTGCTTAAATTTGATTGCGTGCATGCCCAGAAGGATCAGGCAGTGTTGAAAACCAAAGCAGAGTTGCAAGATACTAACAACAGAATAAAGAGTATAATGTAGATTTTTAGTATCATAACAGTAAAAATTCAGTGACTTGACAAGAATCTGCATAAATAATCATATGGTAAATAGTTGCAAGTCAAATTTGTGTATGAGATAGCCAAGATGATTGTCTATAAAATGAAGGTAGTCTCAAGCTCAAAGATTTAAGGGTGCTTTACACGCTGCGACATCGCTATTGATATATTGTTGGGGTCACATCATTAGTGACGCACATCCGGCGCCGTTAGCGACACCGCAGCGTGTGACACCGAGGAGAGATGATCAACGATCACAAAAACGTCAAAAATCTTTGATCGTTGACACGTCGCTCCTTTTCATAATATCGTTGGTGGGGCAAGCCGCTGGTTGTTCATCGTTCCTGCGGCGTCACACATCGCTATGTGTGACACCGAAGGAACGACGAACATCTCCTTACCTGCGTCCTGCAATGTGGAAGAAAGGAGGTGGGCGGCATGTTCCGGACGCTCATCTCTGCTCCTCCTCTGCTATTGGGCGGTCGCTTTGTGACGCCGCAGTGACGTCACTATGATGCCGAACGCACCTCCCCCTTGAAGGAGGGATTGTTTGGCGGTCACAGCGACGTCGCTGAAAAGGTATGTGCGTGTGACGCTGCCGTAGCAATAATGTTCTCTATGGCAGCGGTCTCCAAATGTCGCACGAACGACGGGGGCGGGTTCTATCGCGTATGACATTGCTAGCTATCGCTAAAGCACCCTATAGTGGATAGTGAGATATGGAGCCTGTTAAGCAAAACTTCAAAACAATGTTACCCTTTTGCTTGTCCCTGTATGTCACCCATCCTTGGCCCCATCCTCATACATATGTCCTTATCGAGGCCCCCTGTCTAGTATATATAATCCCCATTCTGCATCTAACGCATAAAAATTCCCTCAACACATTCTCACCTTTTTCCAATTCCACGTCACGCGATGTCCTAGTCTATAGGTGGTGCAGTGGCCAGCAGTTGACATCATTGTGCCTAGAAAAAAACCAAAGGAGAAAAATTGTAGGAAAAATACCCTGACTATAAATAAATAAATTGCAAGTGCTTAATAACAGGGTACTTAGTATATACATTTTTGCAAAAAGGTAAGAAGCTGTCTCACCTCGTCACGGTGTACCCATCTGAGACAGTCCCTAACCTACTAAAGTTAAAAACATATTCTGTACCTGACTTGTGTCATGTCCAAAACTTCAATATGAATGGTAAAGTGGTCAGCTGGGTCCCAGATTAAATACACAGCAAAAAGTGAGACGCAGGTAATTGTTCAGCCTCAGTATCAGGAGGGCTGCACCCCCAACTTGCATTAGAGCAAGATAACAGACAAAAAACACAAAAAAACTGAGCTGTAACAAAGGTTCAATAAACATGCAACATTACAAGCATGTGAATTGCAGCCTCAAGACTAGAAAAAAACCAAAGGAGAAAAATTGTAGGAAAAATACCCTGACTATAAATAAATAAATTGCAAGTGCTTAATAACAGGGTACTTAGTATATACATTTTTGCAAAAAGGTAAGAAGCTGTCTCACCTCGTCACGGTGTACCCATCTGAGACAGTCCCTAACCTACTAAAGTTAAAAACATATTCTGTACCTGACTTGTGTCATGTCCAAAACTTCAATATGAATGGTAAAGTGGTCAGCTGGGTCCCAGATTAAATACACAGCAAAAAGTGAGACGCAGGTAATTGTTCAGCCTCAGTATCAGGAGGGCTGCACCCCCAACTTGCATTAGAGCAAGATAATGTATTGAACCTTTGTTACAGCTCAGTTTTTTTGTGTTTTTTGTCTGTTATCTTGCTCTAATGCAAGTTGGGGGTGCAGCCCTCCTGATACTGAGGCTGAACAATTACCTGCGTCTCACTTTTTGCTGTGTATTTAATCTGGGACCCAGCTGACCACTTTACCATTCATATTGAAGTTTTGGACATGACACAAGTCAGGTACAGAATATGTTTTTAACTTTAGTAGGTTAGGGACTGTCTCAGATGGGTACACCATGACGAGGTGAGACAGCTTCTTACCTTTTTGCAAAAATGTATATACTAAGTACCCTGTTATTAAGCACTTGCAATTTATTTATTTATAGTCAGGGTATTTTTACTACAATTTTTCTCCTTTGGTTTTTTTCTAGTCTTGAGGCTGCAATTCACATGCTTGTAATGTTGCATGTTTATTGAACCTTTGTTACAGCTCAGTTTTTTTGTGTTTTTTGTCTGTTATCTTGCTCTAATGCAAGTTGGGGGTGCAGCCCTCCTGATACTGAGGCTGAACAATTACCTGCGTCTCACTTTTTGCTGTGTATTTAATCTGGGACCCAGCTGACCACTTTACCATTCATATTGAAGTTTTGGACATGACACAAGTCAGGTACAGAATATGTTTTTAACTTTAGTAGGTTAGGGACTGTCTCAGATGGGTACACCGTGACGAGGTGAGACAGCTTCTTACCTTTTTGCAAAAATGTATATACTAAGTACCCTGTTATTAAGCACTTGCAATTTATTTATTTATAGTCAGGGTATTTTTCCTACAATTTTTCTCCTTTGGTTTTTTTCTAGTCTTGAGGCTGCAATTCACATGCTTGTAATGTTGCATGTTTATTGAACCTTTGTTACAGCTCAGTTTTTTTGTGTTTTTTGTCTGTTATCTTGTTCTAATGCAAGTTGGGGGTGCAGCCCTCCTGATACTGAGGCTGAACAATTACCTGCGTCTCACTTTTTGCTGTGTATTTAATCTGGGACCCAGCTGACCACTTTTTTATTCATATTGAAGTTTTGGACATGACACAAGTCAGGTACAGAATATGTTTTTAACTTTAGTAGGTTAGGGACTGTCTCAGATGGGTACACCGTGACGAGGTGAGACAGCTTCTTACCTTTTTGCAAAAATGTATATACTAAGTACCCTGTTATTAAGCACTTGCAATTTATTTATTTATAGTCAGGGTATTTTTCCTACAATTTTTCTCCTTTGGTTTTTTTCTAGTCTTGAGGCTGCAATTCACATGCTTGTAATGTTGCATGTTTATTGAACCTTTGTTACAGCTCAGTTTTTTTGTGTTTTTTGTCTGTTATCTTGCTCTAATGCAAGTTGGGGGTGCAGCCCTCCTGATACTGAGGCTGAACAATTACCTGCGTCTCACTTTTTGCTGTGTATTTAATCTGGGACCCAGCTGACCACTTTACCATTCATATTGAAGTTTTGGACATGACACAAGTCAGGTACAGAATATGTTTTTAACTTTAGTAGGTTAGGGACTGTCTCAGATGGGTACACCGTGACGAGGTGAGACAGCTTCTTACCTTTTTGCAAAAATGTATATACTAAGTACCCTGTTATTAAGCACTTGCAATTTATTTATTTATAGTCAGGGTATTTTTCCTACAATTTTTCTCCTTTGGTTTTTTTCTAGTCTTGAGGCTGCAATTCACATGCTTGTAATGTTGCATGTTTATTGAACCTTTGTTACAGCTCAGTTTTTTTGTGTTTTTTGTCTGTTATCTTGCTCTAATGCAAGTTGGGGGTGCAGCCCTCCTGATACTGAGGCTGAACAATTACCTGCGTCTCACTTTTTGCTGTGTATTTAATCTGGGACCCAGCTGACCACTTTACCATTCATATTGAAGTTTTGGACATGACACAAGTCAGGTACAGAATATGTTTTTAACTTTAGTAGGTTAGGGACTGTCTCAGATGGGTACACCGTGACGAGGTGAGACAGCTTCTTACCTTTTTGCAAAAATGTATATACTAAGTACCCTGTTATTAAGCACTTGCAATTTATTTATTTATAGTCAGGGTATTTTTCCTACAATTTTTCTCCTTTGGTTTTTTTCTAGTCTTGAGGCTGCAATTCACATGCTTGTAATGTTGCATGTTTATTGAACCTTTGTTACAGCTCAGTTTTTTTGTGTTTTTTGACATCATTGTGCCTGCTATGGCAACACATGAATGATGTCACTGCCATGTGTACCCAATCACAGGAATACCGATGTCAGCTGCTGGACTCTGTTTGGCCGGTGACATGTATTACATTGCAGGGACTGATGGGTCTCTTTGCCACAATGCATTTCAGCTGGATAACCGTTTTTAGACACACATCCAGCTGAATTTAGTGCTGAGTGGCAGGTTTTCTCCCCTCCCTGGCCCAGTCGTGGTTGTGACCTCTGCAACCGTGATCGTTACACCTCTGGTTGTTTCTCTAGAACATTAGATCATTACTTTTTAATAGCTGATTATATTAGTATCATTATTAGATTCATTTTGGATGAATAGATCCACTTTGGAGAGAAAGATATCCACCTACCATAAATATAGCAACTATATATTTTTCAATTATATTCATGATAGAATATAATTAAACTCACATCTTAGAAAATAAAAAAATAATTTAAAGTCCTGCTGAGACATTAGTAAATACATATATTTATCATGCACTTAGAGTTGATGCTGGCAACTGTCAAAATGACATTTTTCACATTCTGCACGATAAACATTTTGTGATTGTGACCTGTTACCTGATATTCCATTTATCCCTGTATCCCCTCTTTCTCCTTTCAATCCTTGGGGGCCTGCTTTGCCTGTAACCCCTGAATCGCCTTTTAAGCCTGGCTTCCCTGGTTCCCCAGGAATTCCTAAAATGAGAAAATATAATAGTATTACAATATAAATTTGATGGAAAGTGAATCACAGTGTGTTGCATTATGGTTTTTTTTATTAGAATTAAAAAAAATATTGTTTGGATATTCAAACAGTTTTTGCTCTTATTCTTGTGATGCATGAGTCCTATTTTTTTATGCTATTTCCATACATGCTTTTATTTGGGTTATCCATATCAGGTGTTATACATGAAAAAAAAAAAGGAAATATTGGTCCCTTTCATTTAAAGAAAATATGACTTTAAAGGACCACTGAAATACATTTTAACTTTTTTTTCTCCTTTCAGTAACAATTATATTTATTTATTTTTTCTAAGGGTGTGTACCTACTAACAACGATTGGACTGGAAGCTACATTTTTTTAAATTATTTTTCTCCTGCTTTTTATGTATTTATATATTTTTTCCCATTTACCACACATATCGAGCTCCCTAGAAGCTCATATAAGACCTTTTGTGGACATTTCTATATTTAAATCTTTTTTAATGTCAGTTTTTTCCCTGCAATAACAGCTGGTATATTAGCCCCAGCTACACTGAAAATTCAGCTTTCTGGCTATATCGCAAAGCTGAATGAGTCTGTTGTGACCCAGCAGCTTTTGCTCCCTCTTCACCCAGCGATTGCATGACCACTGGGTCTGGAGGAGGAAGAAGTACCTTTATTGCTTCCTATCATGTATAAAAAGCACTTTGTTAGTGCAAAGCATCTCTGACTTCTCTGTTGGGAGTCTGGCTGTGTCAGACAGCCAGCTCCCCTATATTGCAGATTCTTAATGTCACACAGACTCTGTATTATGCTGTGACATTTTAGAAAAGAGATGATTTAATCTCCCAAGATTTACATCTACCAAATTCCATGAATTTTACAGGAAAATTAAATTCTCAGAGAAGCTGTTTGATGCAAATTGAATGTTCCTTATTAGGCTCCAGGGTCTTTATAGACCCTAGAGCATAATAAATGTAGCAAACCTACCTTGTTTTGCCTCTCTAATTCAGGCCATAGCTTCCTACTCGAATAGACCTCAGACATCACTATCACTCTGGCAATGCATTTCCTAATTTTACAGTGACTGTACAGTGCGCAGTGATATTGAGGGTGTAGTCGAGCCAGAAGCCGAAGACAATTCATGCTACGAGTGAAGGGGTATAGAGGTGTAGAGGACCTAACAGTAGGCTGTAGGGGTGGTTGTTCAGATGAAGAATCAGTTTAATATTATTATTTGTTTATTTTTTTTAGCTTGTCATCTATGGTTCAGAAAATGGCAACCACAGCTTGCCACCATTTTGCTGAATTCACATGGCGTGAATTGTGAAAATTCATCTTCTGAAGAATGCAGATTTTTATTTTTAGTTAACAGTAATTTAAATCTATGATTCCAAAAATGACCATTCACAATTACATAAATGAATGGAATAACTGAAAAGAAAGAAAGTGTGGGATGCTTCAGTTAATTTACTATTGGGAGGATTTCCGTTGCTGATTTGATAGTTTGTCTTTTTTGCATTTTACCTGGTTCACCTTTGCTGCCAGGAGGACCATCTCTTCCATCTCTGCCATCTCTGCCATTAAGACTTTGAAATCCTTCAATAACTGAACATACCGCAGGTTTTTGCGGAGCTTCACATGATGCCAGGAGGAATGATGTCAGCATCAGAATGGTAACTTTCACACAAAACCCTAACTTCTTATAGAAAAGTTTAGACATCTATGTGGGAAAATTTAGATGCACATTATATGAGATTCTATTTCCTAATTTCATTCATTTGAGTCACAGTTACTATAATTAATTTTTCAATCTATCCCTTGACTTTTTTCCCCTATTACTTGCTTTAATGAAATATCTGTAGTAGAATACACACAAAATAATAGATATTTTTTAGTAAAAACTTTAATATTTGCAAGCTGCTTCTTTCCCTTTAAAGATAATATATCACTCATAACCCCCAAAATAGCATATATGGGCATTCAGGTTCTTGAATTGCAAATACATAGACACTTTTATCCTTTCTATTTGTTACTGCATTTCTGAGAAACTAGTGTTTTCATCCATATGTAAATGAAGTATTAAGATCACTGGGTATGACAAAACACTGAACAAGCTTCCGCCTCCCGAGGTTGTTTGTTTCCTTAACACTAGAAGTCCCAGAGATGGGTCATTTAACATTTCTACCTTTGGAACCCAGGAACTGGTCGAATGACCTGAAGGATTTAGCTAACATCCTATAATCACCGTCTTTTGTTCTGTAATTAAGGCCATTACTGTCGCACCACAGGAGGTTGTTGTTTTCCATTGAGTTTAGCCATTTAGTTTCTAGTTAGTTCTATTCAGTTGATTATATTGGGTCATTTGACCCTCTTTCGGGACCTCAGGGGGGAGCTCGAAATTTCTGGGACTTCTAGTGTTAAGCAGCACTAGTCTCTTTAGCTTGATCAATAGCTCATTGTCTGATTTCCTTTCCTGATTCCTAAGGTCACACAGACAGTGAGCTATCAATCATTCAAAAGAGGCTGATGCTGGGTGAGAAATCAATCTTAGCAGGTGGAGGCATATTAAGTGATCTATGGCACCTAGAACACTTGTTTTAACATTAAATAAAAAGGAAATTTCTTAGGAATGTAGCAACAAATAGAAGATAGAAAGGTGTCAATGTACTTAAGTTTCAAAGAATTGCATACCCATTAATGTGATTTGAGGGGATTGAAATTACTGGCAGATTTCCTTTACTTTATTCAGTGCAGCACAATACAATATCCCCTATTATTAATTCATCCCAATGACACATCATAATTTTACCTAATAATTCAGAGAACATTTTTTAAAAAAGTGAATCTAAACCAACCATATAAAATGAGTAATCTCTGGATCACTGTCTTTTTCATATGTCCATAACGAGAAGCTAACAGGAAAAAATAGCTTACCTTAGTGAGAATACTGTCACCTAATATTGGGGTCTTGAGAATTCACTGTCAAACTATGCACTGTAACTCAGACCCTTTTTATAGGCAGATATTTAGATCTATTGCATGTCTTCGTAAACATTTTCTGGAAGATTTGATTGCAAAACATCCTTAGGATTATGCTCTCTGCAAATGCTGGACTTTCTCACATGTTACAAGAGTGTTGCAATCATTCCTCGCATAACTAAGGAAACCGCCAAAAGTTCATTAAGTCACGGCAGGTATTCTGATAACTAACAGTACAAGTAATACTTTTTATGCTGAATTATCAGAAAACAGGAGGAAATTTAAACAATGGTTTTGTTAAGGGTCAGCTTTTCATTACAGAAGTCATGAAGCTATTTATTTTACTACATACTCTTGTGAGAACATGAAAATACAATATCCGGAGGACACATATTTAATAAAAAAAAATTATATAATCCTTGTTTCACTACATTTAAAAGGAAAAAAAAATATATGAATAAAAATATGCAATTGTGACTTATACACAAGATGGAGGAGACTACTTGGGAACAAATGAGCAAATACGAATCAGAAATATGGAATCAACAAGCGCAACAACATATACTGATAACAAACAATGTTAATAGGTAGGGTGAGGGAACGAAGGGTGCAAAACACAATGAGCAGCAGGTATGTGTCAGATATTAAAGAATTAAGCCCCCGTCACACATAGCGATGTCGCTAGCGAGATCGCTGAAACGTCACAGGTTTTGTGATGTATCAGCGATCTCGCCAGCGATATCGCTGTTTGTGAAAAGCAGTAGTGAGCGGACCCCTGTTGCGAGGTCGCTGATCGTTACAAACGATCAGGACCTTTTTTTGCTCGTTGGTCTCCTGCTGTGCAACACGCATCGGCGTGATTGACTGCGGGAGACCAACAAGCACCGACTGTGTAAGCAGCATACACTGGTAACCAGGGTAAATATCGGGTAACTAAGCAATGAAAAAAGAGAGAGAGGGCGCTCCTGTGTGGGATCTTAATGTACCGAGGTATGTACAATGTGAGGTGCACACTCACCTGATAGTGTTGTACGTCAGGTACAACACTGATAGTGGTATTGAAGGGGGTTCGCAAGTTCACCGCTCCGTAGCTACCTGAGGAAGGGGGAGGTTGTACCCCCAAAACGCGTAGTGGCATGTAAATAATTAATAAATCTACATCCCAAATAACCTTATCACTACCTTTCTGAGCAGCGCAGCGAAACCGTGCATTTTTTTTTTTTTTCCGGGTAACTAAGCAAAGCGCTTTGCTGAGTTACCCGATATTTACCCTGGTTACCAAGCGCAGCATCGTTACACGAGTCGCTGGTGGCTGGTTGCTGGTGAGATCTGCCTGATTGACAGCTCACCAGCGACGATGTAGCGACGCACAAACGATCCCTGCCAGGTCGGATCGCTGGTGGGATCATTGGTGCGTCGCTACGTGTGACGGGACCCTTAGAGGGGTTGCCAATAATTCAGAAAACCCCTTCTCAATTATAATATTCCCTCACATAAAATGAAAACACCCTATATTTACCTCCAGTGCCGGAACTGTTCCAGCAATGATTCAAAGTCTGATCAATCGAAATATAAAATTAATTAACAAATCTGTGAAAACTGAAAAATGTAAATGCTAGAATTGTGAATTTTTAGTTGTTAGTATGCCATGTTTTAAACAAACTACTTTGTTGTTGATACTTCCTTTGACAACCTTTTTTGATATAGTCATGTGTGGGTCATATTAGTTTTTGGTGCATTTCTGCCTAAGAAAAGAACTAAAAATGTGTGTGCAAGGGGATAATCTGCACATAAAACTCTATGCACTAAATGTGCACTACAGCACTAAAAATTCCAACTGTACTTATTATAAATTTGAGATTTTTGGCAAAAAATTGCAATTTCTTGAGCTACCCCGCCACATCACAGCAAATCTCTTTGGCGCAGTCCTACGCTAAAATATTTTTAGAAAATGTGCCAGACGGCCTCGCATATGAAATAGTAGAACTGCTCTTAGCAGCACTCACCTGGTCTATTTCAATCCTGTACCCATGACTGAGTCATGGCTGTGGGCCGGACAGGTCCAAGCAAATGCTGCATGAAGTAAATAGCCTGTGGACAGGGCCTGATGACTGAATGTGAACACTCACCAACGCCAAAATCTAGACCGGTGGAATACATCCCAAATTGGGGTGCATAGCAAGGTGGGGGTCAGCCACCGACCAATTCAATGAAGAAAAAACAAAAACGCCAGCACTAAATGTGCACTACAGCATTAAAAATTCCAACTGTACCTATTATATATTTGAGATTTTTGGCAAAAAATTTCAATTTCTTTAGCTACCCCGCCACGTCACGGTAAATCTCTTTTGAGCAGTCCTATGCTAAAATATTTTTATAAAATGTGCCAGACGGCCTCATATATGAAATAGTAGACCTGCTCTTAGCAGCACTCACCTGGTCTATTTCAATCCCGTACCCATGACTGAGTCATGGCTGGTGGCTGGTCGCTGGTGGCTCGTCGCTGGTGAGATCTGCCTGATTGACAGCTCACCAGCGACCATGTAGTGACGCACAAACGATCCCTGCCAGGTCGGATCGCTGGTGGGATCATTGGTGCGTCGCTACATGTGACAAGAACCTTCGAGGGGTTGTCAATAATTCAGAAAACCCCTTCTCAATTATAATATTCCGTCACGTAAAATAAAAACACCCTATATTTACCTCCAGTGCTGGAACTGTTCCAGCAATGATCCAGTCTGATCAATCAAAATATAAAATTAATTAACAAACTGTTAAAACTGAAAAATCTAAATGCTAGAATTGTGGATTTTTAGTTGTTAGTATGCCATGTTTTAAACAAACTACTTTGTTGCTGATACTTCCTTTGACAAACTTTTTTGATATAGTCATGTGTGGGTCATATTAGTTTTTGGTGCATTTCTGCCTAAGGAAAGGACTAAAAATGTGTGTGCAAGGGGAAAATCTGCACATAAAACTCTATGTACGTGCAAGACAAATTAATAGGAGACTTGATTAGAACCATACACGGTATACAGACTGTCCCCAAAAATTGTTTTTTAAGGGGGTGAAGGCTGTTAATGATCTGCTTATCCTGTCTGATTTTGTGGAAGATGTTAGAACCTTTTATAATAACTGTGATAGTGGGATATGGGGGAGGTGTATTTTGCTGTACAGATTCTTATTTTAAGCTTGGTTCACTGTCCATTATTTGTACTGCTTCTGTGTACATTGTATTGTTTGTAAGTAATAACCCCCTATAGTGCAAGGTTATAGCCTCTTGAGGCGCTTCCATCCCTGGGTGTGGGGGAAGGTGGGCCTAGAGTCCACATACTGTGGCCTCTCTACTTACCTGGGAGATTTGTGAGTCTGTTTGAGAACTTGAAGGAAGAAGAATTGATCCCCTGGGAGAAGCTGGGACTTCTCTGAGAGACAGGGACATTTATGCCACTACTGGAGAATTTGACTCTCTGTTTTGTGGATTATGTTATGGACCATTTGATTTGCTTGGAATAAATGCTCTTTGGATTGTACCGCCATCTCTCGCTCTGTTGATTGTGTGATATGGGAGAAGAACCCAGTCACAACTAGTGGCAGCGGTGGGATCAACAGAGCACAGTCCAATGGAGATCCACCCACAGAGTGAGTACAGAGACTGGACCATATCAAGTCTACAGGAGAGAGCCAGAGATCTGGGCCTGAGCTACCAGGGACTGAGTAAATAAATCTTAATTGATCTACTGGTGGATGCGAGCCAGTCCACCTCCTCCCAGATGTTTGACGGACAAGCACTGGGGACGGGGATCCCTGCCCCAAAAATCCATATGTTATGGACCATTTGATTTGCTTGGAATAAATGCTCTTTGGATTGTACAGCCATCTCTCGCTCTGTTGATTGTGTGATATTGATCAAATAGTTGGATATTGACTAAAAGGGCCACTTAATATGGTGGTTATGGTGGTCTCCTAAAAAGAGCCACCCCTTGGCTGGGTCCTTCCCGGAGGGATATCTGGCTGGTTTCTGTGTTGAGACTCCTAACAAAGGCTCCATGGACTTTTTTGATTTGCATATTTCCCAGGGGGCAATGTACCTAGGATTTCACTGTCTTGAGCGCCCTCGCTGGCTGCCGGCAGTGTTTTCTCTGGCTGGTCTCCCCGAGATCAGTGATTGTTTTGTCTTGTTGGTCTACTAGGCATTGCTCCCACTTGGCCAGAATCCTACTCCACACTGATGAGGGGCAATACCCCGAAACAGCTGTCTGTGGATGGATACCTGGCCTTGGTATTTCCCTTGTCATATCTTTAAATTTGTCAAAAAGTTGGATATTGACTAAAAGGGCCACTTAATATGGTGGTTATGGTGGTCTCCTAAAAAGAGCCACCCCTTGGCTGGGTCCTTCCCGGAGGGATATTTGGCTGGTTTCTGTGTTGAGACTCCTAACAGAAGCTCCACGGACTTTTTTGATTGTGTGATATGGGAGAAGAACCCCATCACAATAACCTACTCAAAATTGCTCTTTATGAAAATTTTTTCCTCTTTCAGGATACCTTTTACCTTCAAAAGCAAGGTACAGCCATTGGATCCAATGTGGCACCTTCATATGCAAACTGTTATATGTCATCTTTCAAAGATAACTATGTTTATACTCATCCTCTCTTTTTACACAAAGCCTTAGTCAATAGAATTCGGATTTTTTGTTCTGGATCCGTGTTTTTGTAATCAAAACTGGTAAGAAAGCTTAATGACAACTGATGCAGCTTTGAGGTCAGTTTTAATGGCGTGTATTGAAGCTTCTAAAGAACTTATGCAAAGGTCAGTATGAAAGGAGAACAGGGTCAGCTGTAACAGCACTATTGTGATTGGAGCATCCTGTGTTAACAGCTATGTATAGAGGAGTTTATTGGTTACCTGTTATAACGGGGCTGACGGCTTAGAAAGGAAGGCGTGAACAATCCTAAGCATAACCCGGGGTCTATTGTGCTATTGATGGAATATAGCTGCTAAGAGCCCAGAGAGTAGGAGAGACAACTGTAGATTTAAAGTAAAGCAGGGTATTAATGAGTGCACTAGGTTCTGTGTTAATTACACACAGAAAGGTAACGCAAATTCAGACAACCTGCCTATATACTACTGCCAGTACTAAAGATGCAAATTGAAGCCGTGTATAGCATTGTTTAACCACCGCACACACCGATACTATAGATGCAAATTCACGCGACCTGCTGTCACGCTCCCGACGCCGTCCCTCACTCACCGCTCTGGTCCCCGATCCTCCTGCCCCCAGCCACACAGCTCACTCTTCCTCCTCTGCGTCCTCCATGCTCCCTGTCCCCCGCTCCCGGCGTTCCCGTGCCACCCAGGACACACTGTCGGGCTCTCCTGCATCCTCTGCACCGCTTCCTGCTCTGGCCTCCAGCACTCGGGCTTCACGCATGCGCATTAGGGCGCGCGGTCATTGACCTCCTCTTAAAGGGCTAGCGTTCCAGAAACAGGATATTGCCAAATCCAGGTACAGGCTATATTAAGACCTTTCTTTCAAGTGGGCGGTGCCTGTTCATCGTGTTTCATTAAGCTAGGTGTTCAGGTCCCCTCTTGCCTAGTCTCCTACTAACCTTGTGTATTTCACAGAGCCAGTCCTGCCACTCTAAACCCGGTCCTGACCACGGTTCGCCCTGGAAGTCCTTCGGTGACTGTCGGCTGTGACCCTACCATCTTCTCCAGCCTGAACCCGTCTCCGATCCTCGGCTTCACCTGTGGACCTGCCTCCTTGTTCAGCTGGACCTGGATCCCGCCTGACGTCTCTACCCAGCACCGGGACCTGAGCCTCGTCATCTGGACTTCCTCCAGGAGCTCCGTGGACCCGGAGACATTGTCATTCCAGTCTCCTGAAGGATTCTGTTCCTGTACTGTTAGTGCTCCGGCTACCGTGCATCTAGGCCCTCTGGTGGGGTGATCAGACAGTCCCTGTACAGGGGTTAGCTCCAGGTTGCCTCACTGGAGGAGTCCGGTGCACGGCTCAGAGTATCCACCACCGGGACATAACACGTGCCTGACACACTCACGCCATAAGACTGTAAAAGACTGAGAGCCGTCCGGCATCAGCAGCATCCATATATAACTTAAGCACTGCCAGACTAAGCTCACGCCCAGTTAGCATGGGTATCGTCTACTGGCCTGTCCACAGTTAACGCGTCATCAGGACAGCTGACATCATTAGAACAGCTGAAATCCAATGTTCAATCCAAGGATGCCGTGTCATCAGAACAGCTGATGCCCAATGGCCAATCAGAAGATGCCACTTCATGTGCCTGCACATTGGCCCGTTTTCTGCACTTAGACTCTGGCTGAGCAGATTCAGCCTGCACATGGGCAGTGGCTTGGTTTCTGAACTTAGACTTGGGCAGCAGAGCAGCCAGCAGACCGTCACGAGGTTGAGCCAGACATTGAAAATCTCGAGCAAGGGAAAGGTAGACGACGCCCAGTCTGACCCACGAAGGAGACCACCTCTGGCACATAACACCTGTCATTGTAGTCCTTCTCTAATGAAAGAAAGCCTGCTGAAAACTGTTCATAGTCAAAGTGTTAGTGAAAAGGCCCCAGTGGCCAGTCTGGAAATTTTTAAATGACTAAATTTTATTTTTAAATAAAGAATGCCAAGAATTTATTAAATATATTTTTTACAGGTTAACACAAGTTAAACAATAGAGCACAATAGAGAAAAGTACTTGGAACTCCAAGGAGTTTCAGGAAATATTTATTATAGCGATGCTTTCACAGACAAATCTTTTTGATGTTTCGGGCTTTAGACCTTCATCAGAACTAAAAACATAATTAGAAAACCATGAATTAGACTCAACCGAGTCTTTAAGTGTACATATGTATACCATATTTCCAAAGTGAACAGCAACTATACACAAAAATTGCAAAGGGGAAATTAATAACAGAATGGAAATATGATATACAACTGTAAATGTATACCTAGGGTACTCTGTTTCGGGCGTTGGATACAGGGGGACAATGTCACTCAGGTGGCCGGTGCCCAGTTACATGACCCTAGGGTTAGCTTGAAAAAGAAGGGATATTTACAAGGGAGTATGTACAAAATGTCTGTGACGCCACTTGCAGTGCGCGGCTATTTAGGGGAAAGCCGCTGCTGCTTAATATCCTTTGCTGGGGCTGATGGTGTGGTGCAGCATAGATATTGAAACCCTACGCAAGTAGCGTTAGGCCCCAGGGGATCAAAGTTAGAGGTAGCAGCTGGTGCTGAGGAAGGTATAGCAATGATTCAGACAACACGGGTTCTGTAGTTTAACTGGGTTTTACTCACTGAGTCCTGGTAGCTGCAGCCCGCTTCTTGCTGGTTTTGGGGTCCCAGGTTCCCTTTGTCGCAGTGCTGGCGTGGTGACCCGGTAAAACTTCCTTGTTGCACTATTTGGTATTAGGGTCCCCGTGGCCTGGAGCAACTTGGGGTCCCTCTCTGTTATCCCTCTTGTCCTTCTGGGTACGTATAACAGGTAACTT
Source organism: Anomaloglossus baeobatrachus (assembly GCF_048569485.1). NCBI lineage: Eukaryota > Metazoa > Chordata > Amphibia > Anura > Aromobatidae > Anomaloglossus > Anomaloglossus baeobatrachus. Next base: position 183,721,738 of record NC_134357.1, read on the forward strand.
GAACCTCTTTTGGGTCAGACCTTTCTTTCTGTCTCAGTGCCCAGGTTCCCTCTTTGTTACTGTGTCCCGTACCTTCAGTGGTGATGGACCCTGATAGTCCCCGATCACCTGCAGGATTACTGGGTGGGCTTGAAACTTCCGCCCAAACTAGGGTCCTGTGCCCCGTCATGTTTGGTCCCTTAAAGTACTCGCTCTGTTCCCCTACAGGTGACCGGTCTACTCTTTCATTTACCGAGGCCTCCTCTGGACCACACACACCCTCTCTCACTCCTGACTCTCTCTGACGCCCTCCACCAACTGACATACTGACCACTCCCCTCTTTGTGCTTCTGGCTACTGGATTGGACAGGTCCCAACCAATAGGCAGCTACCCCTCTAAACCTGTTGCTAGCCTGTTGCTCAGCCTGGGAAATGGGCAATTTAAATGTATGTAGTGTGGTTGCCAGCATTGGTCTTCCAGGAACCCGGGGTAATGCAGTCCTCTGCGGCACCTGTTACCTGAGGGTGCTGCATTTACATGGGATCAATATAGGTAATAACAAAATGCAAGAGGTAAATATCAAGGTGTATGCAGATGGGGGTTGTCTGCACCATGTCTTCCCAAGAAACATGAAAGTGATAACCTAGAAACAGAAATAGAACAGAAGAACTACTCCCAGGATAGCAACAGCTTCTGAAAACCTAGTGTCTGCACAGGGATTAGGAGCAAAAGCTGGAGAATAAGCGCTATGAAGAAGCTGATGTTGCTTGTTTAAATAGGGTTTGAGTACATGTGTACAGAGTAGGCGTGTGATGCAATGTCCGGTGCAGAGGGGACAGTGTTGAGGGGGTGTAAACCTATCGTCCAAGAGAGTGTGGGAGTCAGAAGTGGCGCATCACTGCACAGCTGTGGGGGCCGCTACCTGGCAATAGTATAAGTATGAACGCTGCTGTATAGCGATGACATACTGTATCTTCACAGATCAGAGCGGCAAAGATATGGAATGTTCAGCACAAAATGAATGAGCCAGAAGGAGAGGTGCGAGTGTCACAGGAAGTAATATATCATTTTGTTGGGTAAAAGGGGGGTAACTTAGGAGACCGGAAACACCGGCACATAGCGGAGGTGTGGCACCCCTGAGGCTTTAGTCGTCACAGGGTACTGCATCTCCTTTAAGATGCAGTACTCATCCCGGGTATGGAGAGGTTAATCAGTGGTGATTCTCACATTCACGCACCACAGTTAGGTGCCTTCCCACTGGCGGGATGGCCTGGGGTAGATAGGGGGGTGGCCATCACGAAACATGGGACTTTCCCGGTCACTCAGCCAGCCACCTGGGGGCCGGGCACCACTTGGGGAAAAGGGAAAGAGCATCTTCATACATGGTTAGTTAGCCCTGGGCACAGCTTGGGGTGAGATGCACACTGGGACCTCGGTCCACTCTCTTCTAGGAGCACCATAGGACCCATGGCTTGGAGCATCCAGCTCAGCCCGAGTTCTCTACAACTACACGGGATTACAGGGTCTGCGGTGAGTGCAGGAAACATCCACGACCTGTTCCACTTTCCACATACACCGGGATTGAAGGGACCCTGAGCAGAAAGGACTCACAGTGGAAACACCGGCGGTGACCTCAAATTGTTTGGGATCAGCTGGGACCAATCACCCGCAAAGACTGTGCCCGCCTGCCCTTGCTAGCGAGGCCGCCCTGCGCTTTGGCGCCTGCCATTAATACTCCCCTCATCATCCTCCCCAGGGCCCACTCCACCCGTGGGGAGCAGAAACACCTTAACTGCTACTACCATCAGCCCCGGAGGACAGCGACAGCAGCAGCAGCTATCCCCTGGCCGCATACCACAGGTGGCGTCATGAAATCAACCTCCATCCTTATCCCCTCCCCTCTGTGGACACCTCGGGGTCACGAAACAGGGCAGGGCCACCTGTGACATCCCCTGACCCTCACTGGCCCAGTGACGAGTATCATCCCTGACCCCCTGGGCTGCTCCAGAGGGATGACATGACATTAAGGAACAGAATAAGATGGTAATGAATATGAAGATGAATGTGATGAGGAATAGTATGAGGTAAATGAAATAAAGGAAAAGAAGAGAGAAGACTGGACACATTTTGCGGGAGAAGGGGAAAAAGAATGTGGGGAGGTCAGTTTTACCAAAAAACAAGCCCTCATATGGCTTTGTCAGCATAAAAATAAAAAGTTACGGTTCTATATTAAACAGGAAAAAAAATCCCCAAAACAATAGTGAAATTGCTTTTTTTTTTTTTAAATGTAGTCATTCAATAGTACAAATAGTTTTGTAAAAAAACAAACCTTAATGCGGCTATATTGTAAAAAAAAAACAAAAAGAAAAAAATCATTATGGCGCTAACGGATTTGACAAATTCACGGCGACTCCTAGCCTTGTCAGGGTCCGTAAACCATTGCCGGGTGGTGCTGGCTTCTCTTTGCGTACCGGTCCGGTACCGCCGGGCCACCGCTCGTCCACGGTCCTTACGGTCTGCTCCAATCGGCCACTCCTGCAGACGGTCACCACCGTCTGCCAACCTTGCTGCTCCGTCCGAGCCACACACCCGGACCAACTTCAGTCTGCTCTCTTGCCACTTCCTCTCACTTACTCCTCCACAACTGAACTGACTGTTTTCCCGCCTCCAGGACTGTGAACTCCTCGGTGGGCGGAGACCAACCGCCTGGCTCCACCCCCTGGTGTGGACATCAGCCCCTGGAGGAAGGCAACGAGGGTTTCTGTCTGACTTCGGTGTGCCTGCCGGGAGTGTGGGGTGTGTTGGTGTTGTTCTCTGTGGCCCCTGGCTTGTCCAGGGCGCCACAATGGGCATGTTCCAGCTGGAATTGGGATACTGCAGTCTGCTACTCATGGATCCTGGCCAACATATGATAGGTTGAATTCCATCTCGTAGGGTGATCCCATATTAGTCTGTGACGAGGCAAGTGTAAGCACTTCTGCAGCACTGCCAGGCCAGCAAAAGAGGGAGATGACTTGCGGAAATGTGCGCTAATACGTCGTACCTTGGTAAGTAGGTCTTTTATCCCAGGGTATTTCTTCAGAAAGTGCTGAACTACTAAATTTACAACGTGGGCCATACAAGGAACGTGTACAGGCTTTCCAAACTTTAAAGCAGCCACCAGATTAAAACCATTATCGCACACTACCATCCCTGGATGGAGGTCCAACGGCACAAGCAACCTGCTTTGGGATCATATGTTTCCTTAGAATATTGATGTTGTGAGGAAGGAGGACCAGGTTGAAGATTCGATGGCCCAGCCTCTGGGCTACTCAAGTCTGTATGTGTGAACTAGTGTTGAGCCAACCCCCTTAGTGTTCGAGTTCGGTTCAGTTTGTCGAACGGCGGGTCAGTTCAGCCAAAGCTCGACAACGTTCGACGAACTCCTTCGAACACCATTGAAAACAATGGGACACAAACAAACACAAACACATACAAACACATAGAAAACACCTTCTAAGGTGTCCAAAAGGTGACAAACAACTCACAAGACACCACAAACAAATGGAAAGTGACAAGTACATATACTCATGCGAAAACAAAAGAGCTGGACGAGTAAAAGGAGGAGGAGACACAGATAAAGGCATGTCATGCCCTTCTAAAATCATGTAAAACACAGCAAGTGGACTCCAACCAGAGTCTCCCTTTTTTCAAAAAATTGGGCCACAGACACCACTTAAGTGGCATCAGTTGTCCCCCAGTTGCAAACTTGACATATTGATTTGCATGAAGCACAATCCAAATCAACAAGCCTTTACTCTCCCCAGGATGACACAGGGGTAGAAAAAATCGTAGTAAAGGGTGGGGAGGGCACCACCTATCAGAGTTAGTTATACCCTGAATGGGTCAATGGGTTCACCTCAGCACACTTAGTACAACATTTATGAGAAAGAAGGGCAGAAGTGTGCAATCAAGAGGGATACACTAATTTATATAAAAAGGCAATCTTTATTACAAAAATGGACACGGGATCACACACAGTTAAAATCATTTAAAAGGCATACAGCCACATATATCTACCAATCCAATCCTCTGTTGAGGTTTGAAAAACCCCTGCTCCCCAAAGGAACAAACAATGGTGTGACACAGGGCAATACAATCTATGTAAGGGAAACACCAAAAGCTTAGATTATAAATATACATATACACCATGCAAGGTCATATAAAATTGCAAAATGGAGATAGTACATAAAACATATGGTTAATCTTAAATATGCAGTAGTGTTAAGTTATACAGAGCCACAATTGAACCAAAAGGGACTCTACAAAAGATACAAATCCTCAAACAAGGTTCCCCATAAGAATAACCTGTAGGTATAAGGATGTTATGCCCTAGTCATCAGCCATTGCCAAGTTACCAATCAATAGAGTAGCAGAGGGTATAGTCCCCACGCGTATCGTCACCAACTAGGGTGACTTCATCAGGGGTGGGTTCCCTGTGTCCACCAAATACAGGTTTTAAATACCTGAAGATCCAGATACCAGCTGTGTTGATGTTTTCAAAATGCGCGCCTCAGAAGCACCCGGCGTCCCGGAAATAGCAACTGCGCATGCGCGGAATCGTTTAGAAAGGAAGTACTAAATGACGGAGTACCGCGCATGCGCGGGACTCCGAAAAGATGGCAGCCGCCATAGGAAGAGACATATTTTATCAAAAATCATCCAAAGATACAAAGTGAATTTGATCGAAGTATTATATAGAGGGCGAAACGGATCCAAGTTTAAAGATAAGAGGGCAATCCACACACTGTAAGCTATACATCTTAGGGGTCCGTATAGGGAACTGCATATATATACATGTGCACACATATCTGTGTGCAATACATGCAAACCCCCATAGGATACAAACATATATATACATCATCATACAGGGTAACATATCCACCACCCTACCCATAATAGGGCATATTGTGTAGAATTCATAATACGTATACAGCTAGAAAGTATAGGTTGTGGGCATTCATACACAAAATCCCCATGATAAGCACACATATGTGTTGAATAATTTTACAGATACATAGCATAAATATACAGACCAATTACAAACGAAGGGTTAAGGATATTACTTTACATCCCAATATGCATACAACTAGAGGGTACAACTATGGCCTCTCATCATAGGACCTCGTGATAAACACTCATATACAAATTACATAGATAAGCGAACGAACCCCCCCCCCACAAAAAAAGGGGGGGGGGGCCCTCCCTCCAAGAAGAGAAACCCAAACATACACATACAGCTAAACAAGGCTATACATATAGGCACTATCTCTGTTTGTAAAAACCCGTAAACAGCAGTTCCTCGTTTAATCCCCTGGGTGCCAGACTGTTTAGATTATATATCCAAGTGGATTCCCGTCTAAGTAAACCCAATGTCAGATTCCCTCCTCTAACATTAGTCTTTAGACCTTCTAGTCCAAGGATCTTTATCCCAGATGTTTTTCCATTGTGGTGTTGTAAAAAATGTGCTGCTACCGAAGAGAGGGTCCTGCCTTTCTCAAGGTCTGTTCTGGCTGTGTTGATAGTGGAGATATGCTGTTGGGTTCTTCTTCTCAGTTCCTGTCCAGTCTGTCCTACGTATATCTTGGGGCAACTGCAGATTAAGCCATAAATTAGATTTTTTTGTCCGGCAATTGAAGTATCCTTTGGGTTTCTGTAGGGATGAGAACATATTATGAAAGATAGGATCTTTTGCCAACATCAGAGGACAGATATTACAATTACCACAGGGAAAGGACCCCTCCAGAGGGCAGCCCCCTTCCGTTTTTCTAGAGGGTCTATAAAAGTGACTAGAAGAGAGTACATCCCTGAGGTTTCTAGCCCGCCTGGCAATTATCCGTGGGGCATCTGCAATATGTGGCTGTAGAGCCGATTCACTCCGCAGAATCCCCCAATTTTTCTTCAAGATCCCTCGTAAATCCGACCATTGATTATTGAAGGTTGTGATCACTCCAATATCGCTATATATGGTCTTCTGCTCTCTACCCTTAGTCAGGATCTCCTTTCTCTCTTTCACAGTTGCAGATTGGAAGGCCCGAGAAATTACCTTTTTGGGGTATCCCCTTGCTTGAAAGCGTCTCGTCAGCTCCTTTGATTGTTCACAAAATTCCACATTATTACTACAATTTCTTCGAAGACGCAAAAATTGGCCCTTCGGAATCCCCCTTCGAAGGTGCTCTGGGTGGAAACTGCTGTAATGTAAAAAGCTGTTTGTTGAAGTCGGTTTTCTAAACAGGTCCGTGGCAATCCTTGATCCCTCCAGGGAAAGTTTTAGATCCAAAAAATCTACCGAGGTAAGTGACAAAAATGATGTTAAGTAGATGTTGAGCATATTGTTATTTAGTTCGGAGATAAACTCCTCACATTCTTCCCACGAACCTGTCCATAACATTAGAACATCGTCCAGGTACCGGAACCATTGAAAAACATGTTTTTTGTAGGCGGGCATATTCCTCACTTTGGTCTCCTCCCACCAACCCAAATAAATGTTGGCATAAGATGGGGCACAGCGTGCCCCCATTGCAGTTCCTGACACCTGTTTGTAAAAGGTTCTGTCAAAAACAAAATAATTCAGGTTGAGGACAAGGGAGAGCAAATTCATAAGAAATTCATCATGGTCCCTGGTACCTGTGCTCTGTCCAAACAAGAAGTAAGAGACTGCCCCCATACCCAAGTCATGTGATATGCTGGTATAAAGAGATTCTATATCCATAGTGACTAGAATGGTACCTTCGGGGATGTTCAGTTCCTCAAGTTGTAGGATAAGGTCCGTGGAGTCTCTGACATATGATTCAAGACGGAGGGCGAAAGGCTGTAAATAAAAGTCCAAGTAAGAACATAGCTGTTCAAATATGCTCCCGATCCCAGCCACAATTGGTCTCCCAGGTGGTCTTAGGAGAGACTTGTGCACCTTCGGGAGCATATAAAATGTAGGTACTATTGGACTTTTCACCGTGAGGACCATCCCGTTCTCCTTAGTCCGCTTCTCAGAAATCGGCCGTTTCCTTCTACCCCTCCTGCATCGCTTTCTTGATCGCTTGGATCTGATGATAAAAAATCCTCGCCAGAGGACGCTTGATTCTCCCTATTGGGATTGGTTGGCAGGGACGCTTGAGGTCTATTTTTCATGTTCTGTTTAGATCTTATATTACCCCTATGGTTCCATCTAAAGGTTTCCCCCATCTGGAAATCCTTTTTGTCTCTAAGGAGTTTACTGCGTTTACGTTTAATAACCTCCTTCTCAAAGAGATCAATGATTCCCTTCAATTTAGTCTGAAAAGGCGCCACCACCCGAGTTTGATCAAAGTCTTTCAATTTAGACTCCCTATCTTTGATTTCATCCCTGGTGGTAATAAGTAGTTCTCGATCATGTGCCAACAACATATCCAAAATAATTGATGAGCATTTTAACAGACCAGATTCCCAGGTTTTTTTAAATACTGGGTCAACCTCCCATGCAGGGAAGATTTGAACCCTTAATCCTCTTGGTACAATGCCCAGTTTTTTTATAATGTTCTAGGCTTTTAATATTGTGCCATACTTTGGTTAAATTTTTATGCAATTTAATAAGATCTGTACTGATTTTTTCAAAACCGTTACTCTCCTCGGTACCTCCATCTGATTGTACCATTGTGGGAAGATCAAATATATCCACAGCCTGGTTAGACCAGGCATTCTCTCTTTCTTCTAAATTCATTACAGCTGGTAAAAAACAACCTTAAACAAATTACAAACAATAATTTATATACCTTTTGTATAGAAGGTGTGCCACAACTCCAGAAAAATATCCCATAAGTGGGACACTATATACAACAAGTAGTAAAGGGTGGGGAGGGCACCACCTATCAGAGTTAGTTATACCCTGAATGGGTCAATGGGTTCACCTCAGCACACTTAGTACAACATTTATGAGAAAGAAGGGCAGAAGTGTGCAATCAAGAGGGATACACCAATTTATATAAAAAGGCAATCTTTATTACAAAAATGGACACGGGATCACACACAGTTAAAATCATTTAAAAGGCATACAACCACATATATCTACCAATCCAATCCTCTGTTGAGGTTTGAAAAACCCCTGCTCCCCAAAGGAACAAACAATGGTGTGACACAGGGCAATACAATCTATGTAAGGGAAACACCAAAAGCTTAGATTATAAATATACATATACACCATGCAAGGTCATATAAAATTGCAAAATGGAGATAGTACATAAAGCATATGGTTAATCTTAAATATGCAGTAGTGTTAAGTTATACAGAGCCACAATTGAACCAAAAGGGACTCTACAAAAGATACAAATCCTCAAACAAGGTTCCCCATAAGAATAACCTGTAGGTATAAGGATGTTATGCCCTAGTCATCAGCCATTGCCAAGTTACCAATCAATAGAGTAGCAGAGGGTATAGTCCCCACGCGTATCGTCACCAACTAGGGTGACTTCATCAGGGGTGGGTTCCCTGTGTCCACCAAATACAGGTTGGGGTAGAAAAATCCTTGCTGATCAATGACTTGTTCATCTTGGAACATTTAAAAAAAAAAAAAAGGGGGGGACTCCAACCAGAGTCTCCCTTTTTTCCAAAAATTGGGCCACAGACACTTAAGTGGCATCACTTGTCCCGCAGTTGCAACCTTGACCTGTTGATTTGCATGAAGCACATTCAAAAATCCACAAGCCTTTACTCTCCCCAGGATGACACAGGGGTAGAAAAATCCTTGCGGATCCATGACTTGTTCATCTTGATGAACGTTAGTCTGTCCACATTGTCACTGGACAGACGCGTGCGCTTATCTGTCAGCACACACCCAGCAGCACTGAAGACACGTTCCGAGAGAACGCTGGCTGCGGGACACGACAAGATCTCCAAGGCATAAGTGGCGAGCTCAGGCCATTTTTTCAGATTGGAAGCCCAAAATGAGCAAGGCTCCAGTTGCATAGTCGTGGCATCTATATTCACTTGGAGATATTCCTGTATCATCCTCTCCAGCCGTTGACTATGTGTCAGACTTCTTGTCTCTTGTGGCCTTGCAAAGGATGGTCTAAAAAAATCATGAAACGATTCCATAAAATTGCTGTTACTACCAGATACGGTGTTGCTGGTACGGTTTGAGTGATGATGACTCGACAGTCCCATTTTTGGCAAGTTACAACTGTGAAGGCCACTTTACACACAGAGATAAATCTTTCACAGATCTGTGGTTGCAGTGAAATCATGGACATATTGTTCCATTTGTACACAGCCACAAACCTGGCACTGATTGTCCACAATTTCACTGCAACCACAGATCTGCCACAGATTTATCTCTGTGTGTAAAGTGGCCTTCTGATTCACTCTGTGCACCACTGCTGTTTACTGGAAAAGCCGAGCTAAGATTGCATAACAGCTTCTGCGGATACTCCTGCATACGTGCGTCCCTTTCTATGGCTAGAATTATTTCAGCAAATTTTGACTTGTACTGGGGATCTAAGAGTGTGGCAACCCAGTAGTCAGCATTACTTCTAATTCTGACAATCCGTGGGTCATGTTGTAGGTAGTGCAGCAAGAAGGCGCACATGTGTCTTGCGCATCCATGTGGACCAAGTCCTTGCTGTGTTTGTGTCGGCGAGGTGATAACCATGCTTCCTTCCTCTGACGTTACCCCCAACCTCGAACAACCGAAATGTGATCAAGGTCTCCCTCATCTGCTGAGTCTTCCATGCCCATCCACAGTTCGTCCTCCATTTCTTCCTGGGCTCCTGCACCTTCCTCAACAGTTTGGCTGCTACCATGCGCCCTTGTTAATCCCTCTCCCCCACCGTCCCATGCCTGCCACCTTGGTGATGCTGAATGTCTGGACCTTGTAGATCTTATTATCCCTTCAGCATATGAATCCTCCTGTACTTCCTCCCCTTCCTCTTGTCCCACCACCTGACTCCGAATACAGTTTACAGTGTGCTCCAGCATGTAAATGACTGGAATTGTCATGCTGATAATGGCATTGTCAGCGCTAAACATCTTCGTCGCCATGTCGAAACTGTGCAGAAGGGTGCACAGATCCTTGATCTGAGACCACTCCATCAGCGTGATCTGCCCTACCTCCCCACCTCTGCATCTCGTTGGCCCAAGCTATACGTCATAACGTATTGCACCAGGGCTCTGCGGTGCTGCCACAGTCGCTGCAACATGTGAAGAGTCGAATTCCAGCGTGTCGACACATTGCATTTCAGGCGGTGAACCGGCAGGCTGAAAGACTTCTGGAGCGATGCAAGTCGGTCAGTTGCGCCGTTTGAACGGCGGAAGTGAGCACATAGTGACCGTACCCTGTGCAGAAGCCTATCTAGCCTGGGATAGTGGGTTAAAAATTGCTGGACAACAAGGTTCAACACGTGAGCCATACAAGGCACGTGTTTCACCTTGCCCCGGCAAAGGGCCACACCCAGGTTTGCAGTATTGTTGCACATGGCCTTCCCTGGCTGCAGGTTGAGTGGAGACAACCATTTACGAAACTCGGTCTCCGGAGCTGACCACAACTGGTCAGCTGTGTGACTCTTATTTCCTAGACATTTCAACGTAAAGCTCTGCTGTCAGCATAGTAAGGAGGTGTGCGGGATTCCTTGTGCGCAGTTACAACGCAGGTGGCCTGACCAGACAGGCTTTAGGCGGAGGTGGAGGACCCAGACGAGGTTGAGGAGGCAGAAGCAGTGGAGGAACTTCTACATACAGAGGATTGACGCACAACTCGTGGGGACGGCAAGACTTGTACAGCAGACCCTTCTCCATCTCTCACCAGAGTTACCCAGTGCCCAGTCAGCGACATGTAACGCCCCTGTCCATGCTTACTGGTCCAAGTATCTGTGGTGAAATGCACCCTGTCACACACAGAGTTTCTCAAGGAAGCGGTGATGTTGTGTGTGACATGCTGATGTAGCGCAGGCACACCTTTCTTGGAGAAGTAGTGGTGACTGGGCATCTGGTACTGGGGCACTGCGACGGACATAAGGTCTTGAAACTCCTCTGTGTCCACAAGGTGCAAAGGCAGCATTTCTGTAGCCAACAGCTTGCAGAGGGTGAAAGTCAACCTCTTAGCTTTGTCATGGCTAGGAGAAAATGGTCTTTTATTTGTCCACATCTGAGGGACCGAGGTCTGGCTGCTGTGCTGAGACGGCGTTGAGTATGGTGTCCCTGGAAAACTGCTGGTCTGTGAGTAAAGTGCCGGTGGAGACATAATGTTGCCTTCATCCAAAGTTGGTGCTCTCGATGTCTGAGAGAACTTAACACCAGCAGCTGTTTCCACTTCCAAAACAACTGACGACCTGCCAATCACACTGCCTGTTGCGGTTAAAGAGGTGGAAGGTCTGCGTTGCAAAGCATGTGTGACTGCTGTCCTCACAGTCATAGATGAAGAGCGCGCGGATGCACTTGAAGGGGCAGACGGTGGTTGGCGCGCTCCGCTAGGCAGCATTGAAGCACAGTGAGCTTCCCACTGGGACTTATGCTTGATATCCATGTGACGGTTCATGGACGAAGTAGTCAAACTAGTGAGGTTTTTGGCCTCTACTTAGAGATTGGCGACAAATCTTACAGATGACATGAGTTGGGAGATCCTTTGCGATGTCAAAAAAGGACCAGGCTAGGCAAGGCTTAGAGCCCATGCGACCTGCAGAGCCACCCCAACTTGTGCTCAGAGGCAGAGGTGTGGCTGAGGATGCAGTTGTTGACGTGCATCCAGTACTCCATCTATGTCCAGGAAGGCGCAAGCTAACCTTTTTGTCAGTTGCATCCTCCTACAGCGCCTCTGCTGACCTCATCCAGTGCCTGACTGTGGTTTGACAGTAAGTGGGATCTACCACCTCATCATCACCCTGTGTGTTTGCACTCCCCTCGTCCTCAGAGCTAACCTCTTCCTGCCCTGACCGAATAGTTAAGTTGTCATTCCAATCAGGTATCTGAGTCTCATCGTCATCAAAATATTCCTCATTGTCTCCACCAAGAGTTACAGTTTGGGAATAAGGATCTATATTATGCTCAGAAACTTCTTCATCAGGGCATGATTCTGACTCACAAAGCTTCTGGCCATCACTGCAGATAATTTCCTGGTCTGGACTTACTGTAGCTTTGGAGCAGACCTCTGATTCCCAGGCTATAGTGTGACTGAACAGCTCTGCAGACTCAACCATCTCTGTTACCCCATACTCTGCAGGGCGGGTGGAGACTTGAGAGCTGTTAGAAAGCAAGTGCGATGGGGTGACAACTCAGAGGACTGGAGTCTTTGGGATGTTGAAGTTGAGGTGGAGGAGAGGCCACTTGATGGAGCACTTGAGATCCATTCAAGCATGTGCTTTTTTGTGCATCATCTACCTTTGGTCGAGTTGGTCGGTCCCGTAAAACAGGTATCACATCAGATTGTCCACGGAAAGTAGTAGACATCTTACTTTTGCTGGAAGATGGCCTTTCTTCAGCAGATGTTACTGTTGCTTTACCACCTACCCCATAGACACAAACTTTTTTTTCCCTTTCCAACACGCCTGTTCCCCTTTCCACCAGCATCTGTCCTTTTGACACTCATTTTGATTTTGAACAAACTGGACACTTAAAATGTCGTAGCAAAAATGGACAGGTGTGTAGATTGCAGAGGTGGTCTAGCTTTATTGACAGCTGAAGAACCAACCCTGACTATCCCAGACAATGAAAGTATGGCCCTAAAAATGGCAGCACTTTTTGCAATTAAAATTTGCTTAGCAAAAATGGACAGGTGGTGGACAATGCAGAGGTGGTATAGCAAAATTGTCAGCAGAGGAACTCCAACGTAATATCCCAGACAATGAAAGTATGGCCCTAAAAATGGCAGCACTTTTTGCAATTAAAATTGCGTAGCAAAAATGAACAGGTGGTGTACAATGCACAGGTCGTGTAGCTTGCTTCACAGCAGAGGAACCCTAACGCAGTTTCCTAGACAATGAAAGTATGGCCTTAAAAATGGCAGCACTTTTTGCAATTAAAATTGCGTAGCAAAATTGGACAGGTGGTGGACAATGCACAGGTGGTATAGCAAAATTGTCAGCAGAGGAACCCCAACGTAGTATCCCAGACAATGAAAGTATGGCCCTAAAAATGGCAGCACTTTTTGCAATTAAAATTGCGTAGCAAAAATAGACAGGTAGTGTACAATGCACAGGTCGTGTAGCTCGCTTCACAGCAGAGGAACCATAATGCAGTTTCCCAGACAATGAAAGTACGGCCTTAAAAATGGCAGCACTTTTTGCAATTAAAATTGCGTAGCAAAATTGGACAGGTGGTGGACAATGCAGAGGTGGTATAGCAAAATTGTCAGCAGAGGAACCCTAACGTAGTATCCCAGACAATGAAAGTATAGCCCTAAAAATGGCAGCACTATTTGCAATTAAAATTGCATAGCAAAAATGGACAGGTGGTGGACAATGCAGAGGTGGTATAGAAAAATTGTCACCAGAGGAACCCGAACGTAATATCCCAGACAATGAAAGTATGGCCCTAAAACTGGCAGCACTTTTTGCAATAACAATTGCGTAGCAAAAATGGACAGGTGGTGGACAATGCACAGGTGCTGTAGCTTGCTTGTCAGTAGAGGAAGCCTCAATTTCTTTCCCTGACAATTAAACTATGCCCCAAGGAATTGCCTTAGCTGATTTAGCCACATGCTGTGATATAAACCTCTGCACAGTGCTGGCACAGACCTGCCTAGCAACAATGGCTATGAATGGCTGTAATGTAGCCCTGAAAAGGGCTGAAATTACAAGTAGTCCCTAATCCCTAAAGCGATGTGTAGATTGCACTGCATGTCTATAGCACACACAGCAGCAGCGGGAGCAGGAGCGGTGACTGTCACCCACCCGCAGCAGAGTGATAATGGCGGTGAAGGGGAAAAGGTCCGGGTGCCTGTGGTTGGCTGACAGCCTGGCCCTCCCCACTGTACGCGCGGTTAGGAGAAAAAAAATGTAGATCGCCATTCTTTCAGCACTCAGCAGCACTGATCTAAACCCCGTCCCCCCCGCACACTTTACGCTGAATTATGATAATATCATTATTAACAGTGACTAACACTATTAAAGTGAAAAGCCAGCTAGTAACTTTTGGTGATCGAACAGTTATCGAACGGTAACTCGAATAGCCGAACTTGAAGCAAATCGTTTGAGTTCGTCGAACGACTCGAACACCGACCAAAATCACTCGAATTTGAAATTGGCGAACCGTTCGAATCGAACATCGCTCAACTCTAGTAATGTATATTGCAGGTGTAGTATATAGGGGGTGTAGTGATGTATATTGCAGGTGTAATATATAGGGAGTGTAGTGATATATATTGCAGGTGTAGTATATAGGGAGTGTAGTGATTTAGTATATTGCAGGTGTAGTATATAGGGGGTGTAGTGATGTATATTACAGCTGTAGTACACGGGGTGTGTAGTATATTACAGGTGTAGTACATGGGGGGTGTAGTATATTACAGGTGTAGTATATGGGGAGTTGTAGTGATGTAGTAAATTACAGGTGTAGTATATAGGGAGTTGTAGTGATGTCGTATATTACAGGTGTAGTGACTTGCCCTAGGGCTATGGGGTACTCTGTCCCGGGCCGTATATGTACGGGGATGCTGTGTTACAGGTGTGGAATGGCCATTGCCCAGTTCCGTGACCCTGGGGCTCGCTTTAAAAGGGGTTTATGTACAGGGGAGATGAAAGTTTATGTCATGACGCCACTTGCAGGTTGTGGCTAAGTAGTTGGAGCCGCCGCTGCACGGTTTATGGCCACTGGGGCTGCTGGTGATGGCAGTTTGGATGTTGGGCACTCCGCAAGTAGGGCTGAGCCCCATGGACTGGATGATGGAGTGCGGCGTGGAAAGAACGGAGACCACATGATGGGATTGCAGTGCAACTGTCGTTTACAATGGTAATGCTGGGCGGATGGTTCAGACCCCTGGTCCCTGTAGTCCCAATGCCCGTGTGGTAACCTGGTGGCTTCTTTACCCTGCACCTCTCAGTGGTTTTGTGAAACCCCGTGGCTTGGAGTGTCTGGGGGTCCCCTCCTGTTTGTCATCAGGCTCTGGTCCGTACGGCGGGCAGTGTGAACCCTGTAGGGTCGGTCTTCTGTTCCAGTCCCTGGCTCTATCGTTACTGCTGGTGCCCCCGGACTCTTGGGTCAGTGAGGTCCTGGATGGTCCCTTCACTGTGCAGGTATTTGTCAGGCAGCTTGAAGCGTTCACCTAACCTAGGGCCCTGTGCCCCGTCGGTGCTTTGGTTCCAGGGGTACCTCGTCATACCCTCCCTGGCAACCACTCTCCTATACCAAGCAGGTCCCTGCTACACGACCTCGTCTCAAGACACGTCCATCTCCTACTACTGTCACTCCTGACTGCCGTACTGTCTCTCTCCCCCCCCCCGAGTTGTTGGCTAGTGGACTGGATCGGCTCCGCCCCTAGGTGGCCATCCATTGAGTCCCCAACTAATCAGTCACCCACGATTGGGAGAGGGAACTGAGGATGTTATGTGTTTTGTTGGTACCGGCACTGAGATTACAGGTCCCAGGGGGCAGGCCCTGCATCTTTCAGGATGCAGTAGCTAGTAGTAGTAGGAAGTATGAAAAACGTAGTAGTAGTAGGAAAAATGCAAAATGTCCGGGGGTTTAAGAGGTTAAGATTATGTTCAAATGGACATTTTTGGAGGCATTTGAAAATTAGGAGGTCTACCAGCAGAAACAGTTCTTGGAAATGCTCCTTTTTTATAGGAAACTGTTGGAGTTTTTCTTTTCGTAAAGCGTTTTTCTCTTACCAACCTTTTCATTTGAGAATACAGAGTATGGAGCGGATTCCGGACTGTATGATTATACAATACAACACTTTTGAGAGAAAGGTCTGCCTCTGCAGGGCTGGAACTGCCCCCAATCAAGCAAGCTGGGATCGACTCCACCTGTGAACGTTGGGTGTGCAACAATTTCACTGAAACAAATTAGGAGACAAATGAGTAAACGGGTACTCCAGGTTGATTTAACATTTTTGTACTGCAAACACAAACCATAAAGATGAGATGCCCAGTGCAGCTCTATAATCCTCACAATACCTGTAATTCAGTGTGACAGCAGCTGCTCTTCACTGCTCCCCCTCCCCTCTGGGATGTTACATCACACATCAGTGTGAAGCTCCCTGCTGTTACTATCAGCCAGACTCCTGATATCTGCTTCCCACAGTCAGAGAAGGGACATGGCCTCTTTCCCTATTCTCTTCAGAGAAGCAGCTATTATCAGAGAATTGGTTGGTAGTGACAGCAGGGAGCTTCACACTCCTGTGACATAACGTCCAAGAAGGGATGGGGGACATGTTACATTGAATTACAAGTGTCTGAAGAATAAAAGTACTAAACTACACTGGGCATCTAAACTTTATAGTTTAGGGGTGCAGGGACAGTACAAAATTTGTTTTTGTCTCCCAGAGTACCCCTTTGAGGTTTCTGTACGCTACTATGAGATTCATGGACAACTGGAAGTATAAATGAGTTGTATCGGATCAGTCACTACTGCAACCAAAATCAGCTCTGCAGCTACTGACCTCAATAAAAAGAATCTGAAAAAGCAAAGAGGCAGTGTAAAGCATAAGGCATGGAAAGAGCAAAAGCCTGAAATCACTAGGTAGGTGGATTTCAGACTACCTGCTGCTCCAATGGACAATGCAGCTAAGCTTGAGTCAATTATCACAGATGTCGTAAGAAATAGAAGTCCAACTCTTCAATGGGTACAGGAGGCCTACATAGACATTAGTCTAAGGTGTTTTGGGGCATTCAGACCAATCCCATTAAAATTCCCCATTGTTACCAACAAAACCTTTGGTTTCAAGGGAACCTGTCACCGGATGTTTATAGTACTCACCAAGCGGTCGGTGCAGAGCAGTCTGGTCAGATGGGCGTCTCCGTTCTCTGGGTCCACGCCTCCTCTTTCGGCCATCTTTGTCCTGTTCTGAAGCTAGTGTGGATGACGCATTCTACATCATCTACACTAGCCAGCATTGAGGTCCCGCGCAGGTGCACCACAATACTTTGAGGTCCTGCACAGGCACACTTTGATCTGCCAGAAGTAGGGCAGATCAATGTATGGGGGACACTACGTCAATTTTTTATTTATTTTTGCCAATGTAGACACAACACAGAGTCTGTGATTGAAAGCAGTCACACTTTGTCACCCAGGGTGGGGGTGCTGTCTGATTGCATCCAATCAGTAACCCCTGGGCTGCCGGTGGGCAGGGGAAACAGTGCATATGTATAAAGGATGAGCAGCCCTGGTAGTAGTGTTAAGGGTGCTTTACACGCTGCGACATCGCTACTGATATATCGTCGGGGTAACGTTGTTAGTGACGCAAATCTGGCGCCGGTAGCGACATCGCAGCATGTGACACCAATGAGCGTCGATCAACGATCGCAAAATCGTCCAAAAACAGTGATCGTTGACACGTCGCTCCTTTCCTTAATATCGTTGCTGCTGCAGGTATGATGTTGGTCGTTCCTACGGCAGCAAACATCGCTGTGTGTAACACCACAGGAACGACAAACATCTCCTTACCTGCATCCACCGGCAATGCGGAAGGAAGGAGGTGGGCGGGATGTTACGTTCCGCTCATCTCCGCCCCTCCGCTTCTATTGGACGGCCGCTTAGTGACGTCACAGTGATGTCGCTGTGACGCCGAACGCACCTCCCCCTTGAAGGAGGGATTGTTTATCGGTCACAGCGACGTCGCTGACAAAGTATGTGCGTGTGATCACCAAATGTCGCACATACTATGGGGGTGGGTGCTATAGCGCTCGACATCGCTAGCAATCGCGAGCGATTCGCAGCATGTAAAGCACCCTTTAGAGTCGCACAGAGGACTGGTAAGTATAACACACCTGCTTTACTCATGCTTTTCTTAATTTTGCTTAATTATTTTTTTTAATAACCCGAGTTGCTGGAGTTCGATAGGTGCCCGCAATGCCCATCACTAGTCTTGACATGTTATTAACCCCTACACCCTCAGACGATTCTCCGGGGTTTTTGGGGGGGTTTCTCCCCTTCTTCTGAGAGCCATAACTTTTTTATTTTTGCGTTAATCTTGCCATACGAGGGCTCATTTATTGAGGGATGAGTTGTACTTTTACATGAACCATAAGTTTTACCATATAGTGTAATGGAAAATGGCAAAACAATGCCAAATGCGGAAAGTTGCAAATAAAAAGTGCGATTGCATGATTGTTTTTGGGATACTTTATTTATTTTGTTCACTATATGGTAAAACTGATGTGTGGGTATGATTCCTCGGGTCAGTATGAGTTCGTAGATACTAAACATGTATAGGTTTACTTTTACCTAAGGGGTTAAAAAAAATTCTGAAGTTTGTCCAAAAAAAGTAGTGCATTTTTTGCACCATTTCCCGCGACCCATTGCGTTTTCATTTTTCAGTATCTTTGGCTCAGTGATGACTTATTTTTTGAGTCTCAAGCGGAGGTTTTTAATGGTACCATTTTTGCGCACATACTATGTTTTGATCAGGGTTGTGGAGTTGGTAAGCCAAACCTGCGATTCCGACTCCTCAATTTCCCTTGCACCGACTCCGACTCTTGGAATTCGACTCCCACATATATTACTTATATTTAAGTGAAATATTTATTGTAGTACAATTTGAACATCAGACATTTAATCATTTTTATGATACAACAATCTAGATATTTAGATAGAACATAAAATATATTTATTGGAATACAGCTTTAGAACACAAAAACTGTACTAAATTGTAAATATGTAATACACTATGTAATATAGTATATATATATATATATATATATATATATATATATATATATATATTTATATTTATTTATATACTAGCTGTACTACCCGGCTTCGCCCGGGTAAATAACTGCTGTTAACAGAATAGAGTCTATTAACAAAAATGTATTCTGCACACAAAAAACACAAAACAAATAGATAGAAAGGTAATTATTAAAAGGCAAAAACTAAGCTAATAGAATCATTTCACAACATATATTTCAACACCACAGATTTTCCACACAGATTTAACTAAATTGGCCAAGTAATGTGCTCCGTCTGTCTCTTTCCAGATCTGTCTCTTTCCCCGTCTGTCTCTTTCCCTGTCTGTCTCTGTCTGCCTCTTTCCCGGTCTGTCTCTTTCCCGGTCTGTCTCTTTCCCGGTCTGTCTCTTTCCCGGTCTGCCTCTTTCCAGGTCTGCCTCTTTCCTCGTCTGCCTGTCTCTGTCTCTTTCTTTGTCTGTCTCTATATGTTTCTTTCCCCATCTGTCTCTTTCCAGGTCTGTCTCTTTCCCAGGTCTGTCTCTTTCCCAGTCTGTCTCCCCGTCTCTTTGTCTGTGTCTTTCCTGTCTGTCTCTTTCCCTGTCTGCCTGTCTTTGTCTGTCTCTATTTCTCTGTCTCTTTCCCCTTCTGTCTCTATCAAGGTCTGTGTTTTTCCCCATCTATCTTTGTCTGTCTCTCTAGCTGTCTCCTCCTTCCCTGTCTGCCTGTCTCTGTCCCTCTCTGCATGTTTGTCTGTCTCTTTCCCCATCTGCATGTTTGTCTGTCTCTTTCCCCATCTGTCTCTTTCCAGGTATGTCTGTTTCCAGTTCTGTCTCTCTTTTTCCCCCGTCTGTCTCTGTCTGTCTCTTTCCCTGTCTGTCTCTCTCTATCTGTCTCCCTACCAACATCTTATTACCTCACATATAAGCTTCTTATACTATGAATGTCTTTTCTTCCTATCGCAACCAATCACAGCTGTTACTAATAACCTGTAGTTCCAGGCTCCATTTACTTTAATGAAGGCATGTTTTTTGGAGATTAACTGTAAAGCGCGGGGTTACATTTTCCTGTCAAAACATAGTCTACGATGTTCCCTGGGTCACATGAGGTGTCTGTGCAAAATTTTGTGATTGTAAATGCGACGGTACGGATACACTTTTCATTTCACTTTTTCCCCATTATATAGATAGGGGCAAAATTGATTGGTAAATTGGAACACGCGAGGTTAAAATTTCGCCTCACAACATAGCCTATGACGCTCTCGGAATCCAGACGTGTGAGTGTGCAAAATTTTGTGGCTGTAGCTGCGACGGTGCAGATGCCAATCCCGGACATACACATTCATACACTGCCTGGGATAGTAACTGTCTCTCTGTTTCTCTCCCATTAACTGTCTGTCTCCCCCTCTGTATATATCTCTCTGTCTCTCTCTCTCTTTGTCTGTCTCTTTCCCTGTCTGTCTCTGACTGTATCTGTCTCTTTCTCAGTCTGTCTCAATCTCTTTCCCTGTATGTCTATCCATCTCTGTCACTTTCCCTGTCTGTCTCTTTCCCTCTTTCCCTGTCTCTTTCCCTGTGTCTGTCTCTTAACCTGTTTCTCTGTTTCCCTGTCAGTCTGTCTCTTTGTCTGAATCTTTGTGTCTGTCTCTTACCCTGTTTATGTCTGTTTCTTACCCTGTCTGTCTCTTTCCCTGGCTGCATTGTGACACGCCAACATTCCATTTAAGGGCGTCGCTGCACATTCTTCTGAAGTTCTGGCTGCACTGTGGCTCCCAGCTCCATTCGTTTTAATGGAGGCAGGTTTTTTGGTGAATAACCGTAAAGCGCGGGGTTAAAATTTCCCCTCAAAACATAGCCTATGAGGCTCTCGGGGTCCAGAAGTGTGAGTGTGCAAAATTTTGTGGCTGCAGCTGCGACGGTGCAGATGCCAATCCCGGACACACACACACACACACACACACACACACACACAGCTTTATATATTAGATTTTATATATATATATATAACACACTACGTAATAAACTATGTAAGAAAAAAACAGTTTCAACATAAGCATACTAAATAACATTTGTGCAGTCTATGAATTTGTTGTAAGAAATAGAATTGCCTCCATCAGATCCTCCTTCATAGATGACCTCAAATCTGACCTAATAATTTTAGGGCTAGAGAACAACCTCTCTACACTAATTTGGGTTGGAGGCAAAGCCGTTACCACATGAGCAACATCTCTAACAATTTCCGGGTATAAAGGAATTGCCTCATGCATGGTTTTGATGAACGGTTGAATATTTCTATTATTTGAGAGCAAGTGAAAAATGTTGCTGAAATATGGTCAATCTGCTTGCTATGAACACTCTATTCAGGTAGTGGAACCCTTAACCCCATCAGAGACAGTAGAAGGTAGTTGTACCACTGAACACTCAGAAGACTGGTGTCAGGAGTTGCATGTGGTGACTGATTCCATTCCCTCTTACCAAAAATAAGGAGTCTATCGGGTGGTGCAAGAGTATGAACATGTTTTCAGTAAACACCCATTAGATTTTGGGAGGATAAAAGGGGTATCACATCAATTCCCCACAGGAAATCATTCCCCCATCAACGAGAGGTACAGACCTATGCAACCAGCTCATTATCAGCATGCCAAAGAGATGTTACAGGACATTAAGGAGGATGGGGTTATCAGAGAGAGTTGTAGCCCCTGGGCAGCTCCACTGGTCCTAGTTAAGAAAAAGGATGGCACAATGAGGATGTGTGTGGATTATAGGCAAATAAATAGCAAAACACATACAAATACTTACCCTCTACCAAGCATAGAGGAATCCCTCGCTGCACTTAAAGCTTCTAACTGTTTTTCTACTCTAGATCTTCCCAGTGGGTATTGGCAAAAGAAGATCGGGAGAAGACCGCATTTGCAACACCCATGGGCCTATGGGAGTTCAACAGTATGCCATTTGGACTCTGAAACGCGCCTGGGATTGC
This sequence comes from Anomaloglossus baeobatrachus, assembly GCF_048569485.1. Lineage (NCBI taxonomy): Eukaryota > Metazoa > Chordata > Amphibia > Anura > Aromobatidae > Anomaloglossus > Anomaloglossus baeobatrachus. The sequence goes on from NC_134357.1 coordinate 183,743,518, forward strand.
TGATGGAGTGCTGCCTTGGCACTGTAACTTTTAAACCGTGCTGCTTTTGTGACGCCCTGGAAAAAAATGGAAAAACAAATATACCACTGTTATTATGCTTGTAAAATGTTCTTTTCTTTTATTCCAGTTCCTGTTAAATAAATGTAGGTGCCTGGACAGACCACGGACGGTCTGTATTAAACCAAGGGGGAATGTGACGCCCTGGCAAAATCAGGTAGTCACACATTAGGCCCCCGCATAACACCTTCCCTCACCTAGGAAACATACAGCTGACCTGAAACCCTAGTCACCTCCCTCAGGGCAAGACAGACACACCAGTGGGCGGGACCAGGCGGTTAGGAAACGCCCACCTAGGGGTCTAGAGAGCTCGGGGCGGTAAAACAGAGAGTTCAAGTCTAGAGTTGGAGAGGAGTTCAAGTTTCAAGTTGGGAGTCGAGGTCCCAAGCTGACAGGCGCCAGGGTTGGAGCTCTGGTACCTTGGCTAGGTGGCAGACTGTGATCTCCATTGGCAGGCGATGGGAAGACAGCAGCCTGAGTTCTGAGGTGGACCGGGACAGGGTTGGAGCCTGCCGGTACTGACACCAGAGATCCGAACCGGAAACCGTGCACAGAGGGGGTACTCGGACCCTCAAGCCAGGACCGAAACCAACGGCCTAGCTAATCAACCGATTGAGGGCAGGGTTATAGGTCCTGTCCCAACCAAAGTCCCAAAAAGTAGACAACCACCCACATAGAGGGATAGGGCCACCGCCAGGGCCTGTAGATCCCACTTGTCAGCGTCAGACGGGCACGGCTCCTCAGGCACACAAAAAGCCGGGAGCGGACTCCCATGTTCCAGTCCGGGAAGTTCAACCAAACAACAAACTAGTGCAGAGGAAAAGACGGCCACCACCAACCCAAATGGGGGACCAGAGTACAACCAGGCACGGCAGCCGGCCACCAGCACCTTGGTTTACCAAAAGACTCGTGTGATTCATTTGCTTGTCAGTAACCAAACACCCCCTGGTACGTCCGGGCGCGCAGGCCCCTGCCATTGCCATCCCCTTCACAGAGACACTGGGTCCCGGGGCAACCATCCCTACTCACGGAGGGGTTAACATCCAACTGCCACTTCATCTCCCCAGGGTGCCCCACACCAGCAGCGGTGGTGTCCCACTTCACCACACACCGTGGGTGGCGTCACAAACCGAATACGGCCAAGGCCGTACAACTATGTCAATAAATCAGCAGAACAATACCAAAAATAACACCCTTAATGGGAATAACAGACAAGCTAACAGGGTGGATGATTGCAAATGCAAAAAATAAGTCCTAAAATATAACTTTTAATGTGTACATTAAAAAATGACAATAAAAGTCATTAAATAAACCCGTGTCATAAAAACAAAGACACCTTATCCTCAAGCCACTAAGCTCAAATGTGCTAGGGATAGGTGCCCGGCAAATAAGAACATACGTCCCCAAATACCTAGAAAACAATCAGGATATCAGATCCTGTACCACCAACATAAGGATCCACCTTTTTTGTCTGGTGGTCAGGTGCAAAATAATGGGACTTTAAATGCGGTAAATGCCTACTATAAATAAATAAATAAATAAATAAAGCAGGGATTGCACCTTCTTAATAATAATATGGGTCCCCCTCCTAGACAAAGAAAAGTGGGTCTTACCGCATTCAGGGCATCAAATAGGCAGAGAAAGATTATAGGTCACCATCTAGTGGTTCAGTAAATACCATATCAAACCTTACTGCTGTTAAACCTGCCAGAGAAAGCGCATCATCCCAACCCGTTTCGTATTAATGAATACTCATCAGGGGAATTTCTCTTTGGTGCTCTGCACAACGTCTTGCATCTCACACGAACATTAATATTACGCCCCCATGGACAGAGATGTCCACCACGAACAGACTCACATAGCATGTGCATGTCCGCGTGACCCCCGGGTCCGGAGGATCCCTCGAGCCACACAGCGGGTCCAGATCTAAGCAGCCTGGCTGCTACAGGCGTGGTGGCGGCACACGCCAAAAACTGGCGTCACGAACAGGATTGTAACCCATCCACCTACCTGGTGGAAATGCGCCTTGATTTGGACAGTCAGTGGTGATCCGTTGAAAAACTTCCAGAAATCGCTATTTTTGCCGTCATTTTTAGGTGCGAAAACAGCCCGGCGTCTTCTTTCCCGAGAAAGCTGAAGACCCGCTTCCTGGGAACAAGGCCGGAAGGTAAACCCTGAGGCCGAAACTGAAACTAAGCAGCCGCACAAAGGAGTGCTGCAAAAGAAAAAGGGGGAGAAGCGGGAAGATGTCCGCGCCTAATCCGGATGGCGGAATAGCGCCTGCCGCTGGAGTGGCGGTGCCTGTGGATGTGGCCGATGACGGAAACGTGGCGGTTCTTGCTCTGGTCGCAGGAGCGGGGGGGGGAGCGGTGGCCCCGGCGATCACCCAAGTCATGCCAATCAACCTGCCCTACGTGCCCGGTGCTGCCTGGATACCTGAGTACGATAGGAAGCCCTATGCCCTGCAGGTATTCAAGAAGAAAATATGCACCGTTCTTGATATGCATGCAATGACCGGCAAGCAGCGTGCATCTGTGGTGCTTGGGCAGGTGACCGGTGCCGATGAGCAGGAAGTGTAGACTTGGGCTGGTGCCAACCGGGTCTCAGTAACCGCCATCTTTGACAAACTGTAGGTCGCTTTTGAAACTCGTACCAAAGCGGAATTGCGGATGCATTTTTATAACTGCCGACAACGCCCTTAGGACAGCTTTCGGGACTACGCCTTGAGACTGCAGACTGCACTACGTACGCTGAAACATAGGGACTCCATTACTGAGGCCGAGAACAACAAAATGCTGGTAGAACAGTTCCTGCAGGGGCTAGGATCCGCTGAAGATCGCAAGCAGCTGCGGCTGTGGTCCCTAGAACATTCAGACTTGAGCTTTGCGGTCCTAAAAGACCGGGCCATTAAAGCGTTACAGACATCCAATGCAAGTGCCCCCGGCACCGCGCACATTTCAGTAGCGGCTCCCTTGTTGGCCTTGCCGGCACCCGCAGCAGGAGCTGGGGCCCCGGAGGACTTATCGTCGCAAGTTCAGCGCCTGAGTGATGACGTCGCCAGAATCCTCGCCGCTTTACAGATACCACCGAAGGTCAAGCCTGCAGAGAAAATCCAGCTCGCCGACAGCCCGGAAGATGTCCCCTGGATGGAAAGAAGAAAGAACAACAACAGCCGTTATTGGCAGCCCGTCTGCTACAAGTGCAACAAGACTGGTAATTATTCCCGTCGGTGTCCTTTAAACAAGCAACCCCTGAGGCCAAGGGCCAATCCTCAGGAATAGATCCTCAAGGCCCAGCTGATTGGCGTGATCGGTACGTTGGAGGTCACCCCATCATCTCTCTTGCTGTGGATGGTATCCCGACATACACCCTCCTGGACATCGGTTCACAGGTAACAACTATGCCTTATGTACTGTACAAAAGTTATTGGTCTGATAGTGAGTTCACCCCACCCCACCTTAACCATCATTGTAGCCAATGGACTCCCTATTACTCAAGTAGGGTTTAAGGAGGTAACCTTAAAAGTGGGACGTGTAGAGCTGAAGCATCAAAGACTTATTGTAGTGCAGAATGATCCCAGTGACCGTAACCCAAAGATGGTCCTAGGGACAAACGTGATTGAAAATTGCATGGGTAAAGTGCTGCATCTATTGCAGCAACTGTCTGCCACAGCAGTAGTAGGCTGGCAGAGGGCTTTGCAACGTGAGATCCGGGCTCTCCTGCAGCGGCAACAAGTGAACATGTCAGGTGGAAAAATTTGTAGCGTGTGGGTGATGGATGTAGCGCCTCTAGTGGTGCCTCCGCGGAGTGAGATGATGATTTGGTGCAGGGCAGCAGTATGTCCCTGTGGACAGGATTACCCGGCAGTGGTGGAGCCTCTGCTTTCAGAACATTGGCCCACAGTAATCGCAAGGGTGATTGATGTAAAGAAGGGGAGAGTGCCTGTGAGAGTGATGAATTGTGGAGAGGAGGTTAGGCTAGCCTGTTACGCCACCATTGCTAAAATATTCACCGTAGACACTAATGCCATTCAAGTAGCAGCCCCCACTATCACTACATCACAGCCAGACAGTGACAACTCACCAAAGCAGTTAGAAGATTGGTGTCAAGAATTACACGTAGGCACCGACTCCACACCTGCACACCACAAGGGAGGGGTGTACAGGGTAGTGCGAGTATGAGCAGGTATTCAGTAAACATCAGTTAGATTTCGGGAGGATCAATGGGGTCCAACACCACATTCCCACCGGTACACATCCACTCATCAAGGAAAGATAAAGGCCGATCCCGCCTGCGCATTACCAGTGCGCCAAGAACATGCTGAGGAGCCTGAAGGAGGCAGGGGTCATTTGTGATAGTTGCAGTCCCTCGGCAGCCTCGTTGGTTGTAGTAAAGAAAACGGACGGCACTATGAGGATGTGTATGGATTACCGAAAAATTAACCAGATAACTCACAACGATGCGTACCCCCTTCCCCGTATTGAGGAGTCGTTGACTGCACTGAGAACAGCAAATTACTTCTTGACCTAACCAACGGTTACTGGCAGGTGTCTGTCGCAGAGGAGGATCGGGAGAAGACCGCTTTCGCTACCCCGATGGGGCTCTGCGAGTTCAACAGCATGCCTTTTGGGCTGTGCAATGCGCCATGAACCTTCCAGAGGCTGATGGAGTGCTGTTTGGGGCATCGGAATTTTGAAAACTGTCCTGTTGTATTTGGATGACGTCATCGTCTACTCCAGGACATATGAGGCCCATTTGGAACACTGCTGAAGTGTTTGAGGCTCTCTCCAAATACGGGATGAAACTGAAGCCCTCCAAGTGCCATCTGCTGAAGCCCAAAGTGCAGTACCTCGGGCATGTGGTGAGTGCCGAAGGTGTGGCGCCGGACCCTGAGAAAATCACAGCCATCCAGAGTTGGCCGAAGCCTACCACAGCTAAAGAGGTGAGGCAGTTCCTGGGCCTGGTGGGCTAGTACCGCCGCTTTATCAAGGGCTACACCAAAATGGCAGCCCCCATGCAAGACCTCCTAGTGGGGCAAACTAAAAATGGCAGGGCTCCTGGGCCCCCGCTTGCCTGGAGTGAAAAGCACGAAGAGTCCTTTCAACAGCTGAAGTTGGCCTTAACCGGAGAAGAGATCATGGCCTACCCTGACTACGGTCTCCCATTCATCCTTTACACGGACGCTAGCAATATGGGCTTGGGTGCTGTCCTGTCCCAGATGCAAGATGGCAGGGAGAAGTTGATTGCTTATGCCAGCAGGAAGCTCCTGCTGACGGAAAGGAATCCCGAGAATTACAGCTCCTTCAAGTTGGAGTTCTTGTTAAGCTGTAGGGGGGAAAAAGCGCAATAGGGTCTTACCCGGTATGAGGGTAGAGAGACAGAACAGAAAGAGATACACTCACCTGGTAGGGTTGTGCCAGTCACAACCCCCTATGATCGCATGTGAGTGTTTTTATGTGGTTTACCAGCGGCCCGGAAAGCAGGTTATCATATAAATCAAATAGAAAACCAGTTTTAAATACCGGGCTAAAAACCACAGATGCTGTAGATAAAGAGATTTCCTTTATTTCACAGTTCTACGTGTTTCAGAGACATCTCCGTCTCCTTCCTCAGAAAAATAGAATGATTTATTTTCCTGAAGAAGGAGACGGAGATGTCTCTGAAACGCGTAGAACTGTGAAATAAAGGAAATCTCTTTATCTACAGCATCTGTGGTTTTTAGTGCGGCATTTAAAACCGGTTTTCTATTTGATTTATATGATAAGTTGGAGTTCTTGGCACTCGTCTGGGCAATAACGGAGAGGTTTAAGCATCACCTAGCAGCCGTGAAGTTCATGGCCTATACGGACAATAACCCTCTGACTCACCTGGACACGGTGAAGCTAGGAGCCCTAGAACAACGCTGGGTAGCCTGGCTAGCGAACTATGACTTCACCATCAAGTACAGAGCCGGCCGCAAGAATACCAATGCGGATGCGTTGTCCCGGATGCCGCACCTACCTGATGGAGGGTTGGATGAAGATGAACTGGAAGAAATTGAAATACCCACGTTCCAGCAGTCTGAGGACAGAAAAGACGAAAAACCGTACGTTGGCCAGCAGCAATCAACCTTCGACCCATTACCCCGCCATGCGTGGCAAGAGGCCCAAGACCAGAAGCCTGCGGTCTGGTTAGTCAAGATGATGATATCTCAGAATGGTTCCAGGTTAGCACCCACCGCCCCCGCGGAAGCACAGCGGCTGTGGAAGGAAGGAGACCGCCTGTACCTGACACAGGGAAAGCTGTACAGAGGGCTAACTAACCCGAAGACACATGAGAAAGTCTGCCAGTTCATGGTACCACAAGCGTATGTACCTGTGGTCTTGAAGGCTTATCATGATGGGGCTGGACATTTTGGCTGGAAGAAGTTGGAGATGCTACTGAGGGAGCGCTTCTACTGGAGTGGAATGAGAGTCCATCGAGGCGTGCTGACGGGAGTGTGGTCCCTGCGCGTTGAGAAGACGGGATGGAACCAGTCAGAAGGCCCCATTGCAGCCAATCGTTACCTGTCAGCCGTTGGAGTTGGTTGCCTTGGACCACGTCAAGCTCACGCCTAGCCGGAGTGGCTACACGTATACCCTCAACATTGTGGACCACTACTCCAGGTTCATGGTGGTGGTACCCGTCAAGGACTTGACAGGTCGTACCGCGGCAAGAGTCTTTCAGGCATACTTCTGCTGGCCGCATAGTTACCCAGAGAAGGTGCTTACAGACCGGGGCCCTGCCTTTGAAGCAGAGATCTTCCAAGAATTCTGCAACTTGTATGGGTGTAGGAAGATCCGGACCATGTCCTATCATGCTCAGACTAATGGGATGTGCGAGAAAATGAACCATCTTGTCCTCAACCTCCTCAAAACCCTACCCCTTGAAGAGCGGAACATAGTGGCCTGAAAAGTTGCCCGACTTGGTGGACATGTACAACAATATCCCTAGTAGTTCCACTAAATGCACACCCGCATACTTGATGAGGGCAAGGGCCGGAAGGTTGCCGGTAGATCTGGAATTGGATGTTGAAGTGCCTGAGACCATTTCCCCAACTGCCAATTGGGATGCCAAGCGCCAGAAACAGTACCGGCAGATCCAAGAGTACGTAGAAAGAAACCTGCGCCAGAGCAGGGAGAAGCAGGAGCAACATTTCAACAAACAGGCCCACGCTGCCCCCTTTGAGCCTGGAGATGTTGTACGAAAAAGGAATAGAAGACTGCACAAGCTGGATGACCAGTGGGAGAAGACCCCTTATGTTGTCCAACCCACTGGATGGGGGAATCAGAAAACGTACCTCGTCAGTCGTGACCAGGGGAAGACTACGGCCACCGTTTCCAGGGACTATCTGAAGAAGTCTCCAGAACCACTGAAGATGATGGAGAAGGTTCACGCTCCCACTCAGGGCGCTGAGAAGGCGAAAGATGTGATCCACACTGTCATGGGTGACGTCCCAGATGACTAGCCTATGCAGAATGGAGCTGTGATTGTTCCCATGATAATGTTCCCACAACCCGTGGAAGATATGGAACCAGAGAGGCCTGTCAGCAATACACTACCACCCACATCCAGGGAAGCACCTGCACCTACACCACGCCCCCCGTAGGTCCCTGCTGGCTGTACCTGACATTAGGGCAGAGGAACCAGTCATTCACTCTACCCCATCAGTCCCCAGTGAGAGTAGGGAGCTAAGACGGTCCACACGCCCCAACTTGGGATGGCCACCCCTCAGATATAGGGAAACTGACGTCTAGTGAGTGGTGCCCGCTTGCTGTGTAAATAGTCTTGTGTGTGAGTTGATGAACTCCAAGTAATCGAGTAATTCACCTGATTAAAGTTAAGGTAGCGGAAACCCCAGCTACCCCAGTTATGTGAGTCCCCGTTGTGACCGCACACTGTTGAAGTGTCCGAAGTTAAAGGTTTTAAAAATGGACCACAGCCGTGAACTGGAAGGCCAACCCAAAAGCTATCGGGCCTTGTACATAGTCCCTGACCAACATTCTCACCCTGCTACAGTCTCTGGAGAGTCTGGAGGAAGGGCCTGCGGTAGAGTAGGCCGAGGCCCAGTCACCATTGAGACCGGTGACTACTCTCCAGACCAGAGGTCCCGGATTTGGGGCCCGTGACAAAAAGACTGCCGGGTAAGGAACTTTTTATCCGGCCTGTGTGGGCAACACCCGGACCTGTCCTGGACTTGGGCAAGGGGTGCACACCATTGCTTAGCGGTAGCACTAGGGGGCAGGTTGTTTTGGGTGGGGTGAAGTGAGAAGGACTCGGTCCGTCCCGTCCCGGTTTAAATGTGCAACGTTTAAGTAAAAAAGGGCCTCCCGTAAGGGAAGAAAAACAAATATACCACTGTTATTATGCTTGTAAAATGTTCTTTTCTTTTATTCCAGTTCCTGTTAAATAAATGTAGGTGCCTGGACAGCCCACGGACGGTCTGTATTAAACCAAGGGGGAATGTGACGCCCTGGCAAAACCAGGTAGTCACACATTAGGCCCCCACATAACACCTTCCCTCACCTAGGAAACATACAGCAGACCTGAAACCCTAGTCACCCCCCTCAGGGCAAGACAGACACACCAGTGGGTGGGACAAGGCGGTTAGGAAACGCCCACCTAGGGGTCTGGAGAGCCCGGGGCGGTAAAACAGAGAGTTCAAGTCTAGAGTTGGAGAGGAGTTCAAGTTTCAAGCTGGGAGTGGAGGTCCCAAGCAGACAGGTGCCAGGGTTGGAGCCCTGGTACCTTGGCTGGGTGGCAGACGGTGGTCTCTGTTGGCAGGTGATGGGAAGACGGCAAATGGAGTTCCGAGGTGGACCAGGACTGGGTTCGAGCCCACCAGTATCGACACCAGAGATCCGAACCGGAAAACGTGCACAGAGGGGGTATTGGGACCCTGATGCCAGGACCTAAACCCACGGCCTAGCTAATCAACCGATTGAGGGCAGGATTATAGGTCCTGTCCTAACCAAAGTCCCGAAAAGTAGACAACCACCCACAGAGAGGGATAGGACCACCGCCAGGGCCTGTAGATCCCACGGGTCAGCGTCAGACGGGCACGGCTCCTCAGGCACACAAAAAGCCAGGAGCGGACTCCCGTCTTCCAGACCGGGAAGTCCAACCAAACAACAAACTACTGCAGAGGAAAGGACGGCCACCACCAACCCAAATGGGGGACCAGAGTACAACCGGCCGTGGCGGCCGGCCATCAGCACCTTGGTTTACCAAAAGACTCGTGTGATTCATTTGCTAGTGAGTAACCAAACAACCCCTGGTACATCCGGGCGCGCAGGCCCCTGCCATTGCTATCCCCTGCACAGACACTAGGTCCCGGGGCAACCATCCCTACCTACGGAGGGGTTAACATCCAGCTGCCACTACATCTCCCCTGGGTGCCCCACACCAGCAGCGGTGGTGTCCCACTTCACCACACACCATGGGTGGCGTCACAAACCGAATACGGCCAAGGCCATACAACTATGTCCCCCTTTTTATTTGGCATGTCCGCGTGACCCCCGGGTCTGGAGGATCCCTCGAGCCATACAGCGGGTCCAGGTCCGAGCAGCCCAGCTGCTACAGGCGTGGGGGCGGCACACTTTACCTTGATGATGTCATAGTGTATTCCAAAACCTATGAAGAGCGCCTGAAGCACTTGGCTGAGGTATTTGAAGCATTGTCAAAGTATAGGATGAAGCTGAAGCCGCCAACTAAATGTCACCATGTGAGAAGCCCAAAGTTCAGTACCTTGGACACGTGGTTAGTGAAGAAGGTGTAGCACCAGAACCAGAGAAGGAAACTGCTATCCAGTTTAAAGTTCCTCGATTGTCACATCTAATGGATGTGACAATCCTGGGCAGCTGCAGGTTGCTATTTTTAAGTGGCTGGGGGGCCCAATAAGCATGGTTCTCCCCAGTCTGAGAATACCAGCCCCCAGCTATCGGCTTTATCATGGCTGGGTATCAAAACTCAGGGGGACCGCATGCCGTTTTTAAAAATTATTTATTTAAATAACTAAATAAAAGCCGCATGGAGTCCCTTTATTTTGATACACAGCGAGATAAGTGCACATCTGGCCACTACATGCTGTAGCCGTATGCATTACCTGCACTGGGTATCATAATTTGGTGGGACCCAATGCCAATATTTTTATTAATTTATTTTTACATCAATATAGACACAGACAGCATCTCTAATTGCAAGCAGTCAAGACACGCTGTCACACAGGCTGAGGGGCGCATCTGACTGCAACCAGAGACGCAGGGACTGCCAGTGGGCGGAGTAAGCAGTGCTTATGCAAAAAGGATAATGGGCAGTCCCAGAAGTAGTATGAGTGGCCTGGAAGCAGTATACAGCCACGCAAGAGACTTGGCAAGTATAATGCACCTTCTTTCCCCTTTCTTTGTTAATTTTTTCCTTTATTTTACTTACCCAAGTTGCCAGCTCGGATCATTACCCAGAGTTCTCTGAGAATTCTGGGCCCAGAGTCGGTGCTCAGGTACTTTTGAACTTGCACCTCTCAGGACTTTTACAGTCTGGGTTCGCCCATCACTACTTACACGGCTTCTCTTATACTTTTCAATGTTATATATGTAGAGCACATGAATGGCACACGGATGCCATTGGTAAGCTGTAGATGTTTTTCATGGACCCATAGATTTGTATTGGCCCTTTTCATTTGTGATATCGAAGAAACCCAGGAGATGTCTCTCAGTGTGTTTTGCATGGACACACATTCTGTGAAAAACATAGACATGTGAATAGCGTTATAGATTGTAATGGATACATGTGTTATCCATGAAAACCCCCAGATACAACACGTTAGGACAACACGGCTGTCTGAATGAGGCCTTAGCCTTTCATGTCTGATATTCTTGTCCCTCTGAGTTATACAGTGATGATAAATATGTTAGAGCTATACAAGGATTACTATTATTATCATCAAATTTTGCATTCATTCCTGTTACAAATTTCAGACTTGTTTCCCTATGTAAATACAATTAGTTTGTGTCAGGTTAGTTATTTTTGCACTTTTTCTCTCCAAATATATAATATATTGGATTTTTCAGCTATTTCATGTTGTAATAATACAGATTCTTGCAATAAAAAAGTAAGAATACAATTTTCTATAAAATATTTTTTAAAATACATTACAGTAATAACCACAATGTTAAAAAGCCATAAAATGAACTATGCACTGGTATTTTGCTGCCCTCTTGTGGTAAGAAACGAAATTGCTCTAAACTAATTCACTTGTAATATTAAAAACTATGTCTATGCATTATAAAATTACAGAAGCTTCTCCTGTGTGTCTAATAATAGGATTTATGTGATATAGTGTAAATAATAAACTGTTTTCTTTAAAATAAAAAAGAAAGAACTTTATTTTCTTGATCGCTAAACAATTAAACAGTTAAAAACAATTTTTCCTAGTAACATGGGATGCTAAGAAATGTATCTGGATTGAAATCCACAGAAATTACTATAAGGGATAAATGGCTGCATCCTGCAAAAAAAAGAAAATTCTGCAACAAAAAACATGTAAAATATGCATGGGGGTAATGGTCAATATTATGACCAAACTACGCAGGCGTCCAACCCAAGTTAGGCCTCATTCACACACGTGTGTCCCATACTTTGCTCTGAAGTACTAATACGAGAGTATGGGTCTATGAAAAACACGTACAGCTCATAGATCTGATTAATGTTCTGTCTGTATTTAACATTGCAAAGAATAGAAGAAGCTTTGTATTTATGTATTTCGATATAAAAGGCAAAAAAAAAAATAGAACAGCACCACTATTGCAGGTACTAGGTGGCCTTAATTATCCAAAAAGTTGTAATATGTAAATCCAAAAAAAAGGTATAGGCAGCACTCCAGTTTTTAACCCTTTCACGACCGACCGATTTTTCGCTTTCCGGGGTTTTTTTCCGCCATTTTTCTTCTGAGACACAATTTTTTTTATTTTTCAGTCAATATGGTCATGTGAGGGCTCAATTTTTGCGGAACGAGCTACACTTTTAAATGAAACCATAAGTTTTACCATATAGTATACTGGAAAACGGCAAAAAAATTCCAAATGCACATAAATTGCAAAAAAAGTGCGATAGCACTATTGTTTTTGAGATTTTATTCACTGTGTTCACTATATGATAAAACTGATGTATGGGTGTGATGCCTCAGGTCAGTGCGAGTTTGTAGACACCAAACATGTATAGGTTTACTTTTATATAAGGGGTTAAAAAAATCGGAAGTTTGTCCGAAAAAAGTGGCGCACGTTTTATGCCATATTCCGTGACCCGTAGTGTTCTCATTTTTTGGGATCTATGGCTCAGTGATGGCTTATTTTTTGCGTCTCGAGCTGACGTTTTTAACTGTACCATTTTTGCGCAGATGCTACGTTTTGATCGACTGTTATTGCATTTTGCGCTAAAGTTGTGCAACAAAAAAGTCATTTTGGCGTTTGGAATTTTTTTGCCGCTACACCGTATACTGATCAGATTAATAGATTTTATATTTTGATAGATCGGGCATTTCTGAATGCGGCGATACCAAATGTGTGTATATTTTTTTTATTTTTTTAACCCTTTAATTTTTAATGGGGCGAAAGGGGGGTGATTTGAACTTATTATTTTTTTTAATTTTTTAAAACTTTTTTTTTTATTTTACTAGTCCCCCTAGGGGGCTATAGCGATCAGCAATCCGATCGCTCTGCACTATCTACTGATTACAGCTATACAGCTGTAAATAGCAGATACGCTCACTTTCTGATTCACTCGGCTCCCGGCTGAGTGAAACTGAAAGTAGTTCATGTCTAGCACAGGAGTCATCACATGACCCTGTGCTACCATGACAACCACCGAAAGTCATGTGATCACATCACGTGACTTCCGGTATCGGGCGGTAAGTAAAAGTTTACCGCGATCACAATTATAATGGCGCTGTCACATATTGACAGCGCCATTTCAAAGGTTAAACGGCACGAGCAGATAACGATTCTGCTCGTGCCTAGCAGGAACACATCTCAGCTGTGAAAATCAGCTGAGATGTGTGCCGATCGCGGCATGCTGCCGGCGGCAGACCGCGGGCAGTAACAATATGACGTAATATTACTGCACGTGGTCGTTAAAGGGTTAAGTATAAAATATGGACTTTATTGAGCCCAGTGGCAACTTTTCAAGTTCCTGAGAACCTATATCAAGCAATTACATGGGTATCCACAGGATATATACAGTATATCATTATCCATTAACTTCATAATTGCTTTTTATTAACAAATTCATATAAAAATATAAGGATTCTTTAGTGTCATTTCATATATAAATTCTTATTACAATACTGTTTACAGATTCATGTACTTAAACACATACATCCTTTTATAAAATGCATCATTATTACATAGGTGCTTCAGTGTAAAACATTACTAAGCTCTCACATGTATATGATAATTAGGGAGGATGACTCACCCCTTTGCATGCTGAAATAATCATATTTGTATCAGGAATAGTGTAGTACCCCACGGGGCAGGTGTTTTAACCTACTCGTTGCCGGGCCAGGGGTGCAGATCCTCTGAATCGTCACGGGGTGGCCTGGCCCGGGTCCGTTGCACCAAGGTGTACAGGCAGGAGGACTAGAGGGTGGCAGGGAGGATGGAGGTACTAGTTGGATAGTTGGAGGTTTAGCAAAGTATTTTAAGGTGATCGTGACGCCACCTTTGGTACGCGGCCAGTGATGGGGGCGCCACTGTAGGGTCTCTCACCGAGGGCAGATGTTAAGTGCAGCCGGGATGGTGTCGCTCCCCACAGGCGGAGCAGGATTGCCCTGGGAAGGATGGCGGAGGACGAGGGTGGTGGTAGTACCCGCTAGCGCCGCAGCACTTAGCGTCGGTTAAAGAAGAGGCAGAGGCAGGGGATGCAGTTCCAAGTGTTTTTACTCACAGGTTGTTTAAGCGCTACCCCGAAGTGCCGTTCTCTGCCACGATGGGCTCCATCCAATCCCGGATCCGTCGGCGGTCACCGCCGGTGCCAGTGAAAGTCTGTTTGTGAAGTGTCCTTCGGTTGCTATCTGCAACCCGGGCTGAGCCTCCTACTCCAAGCCACAAAGAGCGAGGAACAATAACTCCAGTTGTTAGTGCTAGGTGTTCTCCCAAGCTGGGCCCAGGAAGGTTCTGTCTAAAGTGAGATGGGTATGCCTTCTTCTACTCCATGTGGTGCCTGCCCCAGGTGTTTTTCCTAGCGACTGGACAAGTCCCATGCTTCGTGATGGCTGGCACCCGTGTGCCCTTGTCCAACCGCCTGTGCATAAGCCTCCGGTAACTCACTTAATAATATAGGCTACTCACATAACACAAAATAAAGGAAAAAACATGGCCTCGACTATCCGTCCAATGAAAACGCATAACCATCGTGAGACATTGGACTACGCAATTGCACACAGTCATACGCAGTCCATGGGTGTGATATTGTGGGTTATGTACCATTTTGTGTGGGTTAATGTTTAGGCGTGGTTCACTGTCCATTCTCTATTCCTTGTGTGTACATTGTCCTGTTTGCAGGTTTAATCCCTCCCCTGCCAGGCTTTTGTTCCTAAGTCGGGGGAGGGGGCGTGAGATCCACCTAAACTCTCTGCTTACTTGAAATATTAGGCTGGAAACACATTTATGCGTGTAAAATCGGTCCGAATTGCATGCTAAAAAGTCGGACGATTTTAGTTCCCGTTAAGATCAGTGTGCAATGCAACTGCACTGCGATCCTGAGATTTTTCTCATGATTTAATTCCGTGTGCAATGCGTGTTTGATGCGTATGGGATCCGTTTTTACTATGTCATCTGCCATTCAGCTCTGCTACATGGCCGCTGACAGCAGACACAGACAGAGCCGCACGATCAGAAAGAAGTTGGATGAACTTCACCCAACTTCATTGTCATCCTGCGGCTCTGTCCGTGTGGCATGGCCTGATTTGCGGTCACCGGTGAAGGTCTCACCGGTGACTGCAAATCCCCTGAGTGACCGCAGTCAACTGCGCTATCAGCGGTGCAGTCACTGCGGTTACCCGCGGCCACAGCAGAAGTCCTCACGCTGAGATCTGTGGCCGCGGGTAACCTGAGTGACGTCATCGCTGATAGCGCGACTCACTTCAGTTGCTGCGGGGAGCTCACAGAGAGCGGTCGTGGTCTGTGGCCGCTCTCTGTCAGCTTCCGATGTCGCAGAGCTGAAAGAGTCGTGGGACTGCTGTGGATTACGTCGGACTTGGAGGGGTATTTGGGGATTTTATTAAAATGGTGAAAGAGGTTGCTGTTTTTTGTCTTTTATTACAAATAAAGAAAATAAACACACATCCAAAAAATCCTTTAACTAACAGGTTAATCATGGAAGATATCTTGGGGAGACATCTGCCATGATTAATCTTGGACTTAGTGGCAGCTATGGGCTGCTGCCATTAACTCCTTATTACCTCGATTGCCAATGCACCAGGGCAATTCGGGATGAGCCGGGTACAGTCCTGGGACAGTCGCATCTAATGGATGAGGCCATTCCGGGCGGCTGTTGGCTGATATTGTTAGGCTTGGGGGGGCTCCCCGTAACGTGGAGCTCCCCATCCTTCAGCCGTTTGGCTTTAGCCTGGCTGGTATCAAAATTGGGGGGAACCGCACGCCGTTTTTTTAAATTATTTATTTATTTAACTTCATGATATAGACCCGCCCACCGGCAGCTGTGATTGGTTGCAGTGAGACAGCTGTCACTCATCGTGGGGGTGTGTCTGACTACAACCAATCATAGGCGCCAGTGGGCGGGGAAAGTAGGGAATACGACATTGAATAATGAGCGGCCGGCTTTTTCAAAAGAGAAGCCGCCGGAGCAGTGAACGCTGTGCAGCGCCGCGCCGGTGATCAGTGAGTATGAGAGGGGGGGGAGGGGTGGGGGAGAGGGATCGACCGACATGGACAGAGAGAGAGAGAATAGAGACCGAGAGGAAGAGACCGACTGACCGAGATAGAGATTGACCGACATTGTGAGACCTCTCATTTCCAGTGTTTTCTGAAACATGCGATAAATGTATTTAGAAAAACGAATGTCACTAGGATGGTGTGTGCGCCGGTCCGTGTGACATCTGTTTATTTACCCGCTCCCATAGAGTTGCATTGGAGAGACTCACGCGAGAAACTCTCCAAATCACAGCATGCTGCGATTTCTCAGTCCGATTTGGACTGAGAATCAATGAGGCAGCTCCCATCTGCGATTTTTTTTTTAACAAGTGTCCGAGTGCAAAGCGAGAATTACTCGCATTGCACTCATCCAAGAAAATCGCAAGTGAGAAGCCGGCCTTAGGCTGTGTGCGCACATTGCGTTGCATTCCGCAGCGTGTAACTCACTCCATGTGCGTCTCAGAATGCAGCCAAAAAAGCTGTGTTCTGAGACGCATTCGTCAGAACGCAACGTGCACACATTCCTGGAGAATTCATGCGTTCTGGAGGCTTGTTCTGCCATAGACAGAGTGAGAAAAGCATCCAGAACGCATATTTTTCACAGTGAAGTCCCACTCGGCTCTGCAGCATCCCCATAGACTTGCAGCAGAGCCGAGTGGGACCGCACTGCCAAAAAGAGCATGGCTGGCTGTGAGACAGAGCCGCGCTATCAGAATGAACTCGGATGAACTTCACCCGACTTCTTGTGATCGCGCAGCTGTGTGAGTGTGCCGCGGCTTGATTTGCGGTCACACGTGAAGGACTCACCTGTGATCGCAAATTCCCTTAATGACTGCAGTGAGCCGTGCGATCAGCTGTGCTTTCACGCAGGTTACTCGCGGCCACAGCTGCAGTCCTCCACCTGAGGGCGGTGGCCGCAAGTAACCGCAGTGACAGCACAGCTGATCGCGCGACTCACTTCAATTGCTGCATGGAGCTAACAGCAGCGGCGGTGTTCTTCTGCCGCTCCCCTTCAGCTTCCGATGTAGCAGAGCTGAAAGCGTCGTGGGACCTTGCGTGGATTACGTGCGGACCTGGAGGGGTTTTTGAGGGGGTTAATAAAGTGGTGAAAGAGGGTGTATTTTTGTCTTTTATTACAAAGAAAATACACACACATCCAAAAAATCCTTTAACTTACAGGTTAATCATGGAAGGTATCTCGGGGAGATGCCTGCCATGATTAACCTAGGATTTAGCGGCAGCTATGGGCTGCTGCCATTAACTCCTTATTACCCCGTTTACCACCGTACTAGGGCAATTTGGGATGAGCCGGGTAGAGTCCTGGGACTGTTGCATCTAATGGAATGCGGCAATTCCGGGCGGCTGCTTGCTGATATTGTTAGGCTGGGGGGCTCCCCATAACGTGGAGCTCCCCATCCTGAGAATACCAGCCTTCAGCCGTGTGGCTTTAGCCTGGCTGGTATCTATATTGGGGGGGACCGCACATCGTATATTTTTTTTTTTTTATTTATTTTTTTAACTGCTCGATATAGACACGCCCAACGGCGGCTGTGATTGGTTGCAGTGAGACAGCTGTCACTCAGTGTGGGGGCGTGTCTGACTGCAACCAATCATAGGCGCCGGTGGGTGGGGGAAGCAGGGAATACGTGATGGATTAATGAGCGGCCGGCATTTTCAAAAGAGAAGCCGCCACAGTGTGAATGCCGTGCAGCGCCGCGCCGGTGATCGTGGATCGGTGAGTATGAGTGAGGGGTTTGGAGGGCGAGCGCGACATGGACAGAGAGAGAGATAGAGACAGAGAGACCGACCGGCAGACCGACCGACAGAGAGACCGAAAGACCTGCGTTTATTATGTCAGAAACATGCAGATTGCTACTAAAAAGCAAGTGAAACGCAATCTTTCTTGAAAAATATGCGTTTAGACATTTCTCATTGACTTCAATGTTATTAAAACGCTTCCAAAATGGCAAGAACAATTGCCATGTTGCTCCTACAAATGCAGGGATTTTGACAAATTTTCTGCAACTAAAATGCAGCATTTGTAAATGCATCGTGCGCACAAGAAAGCCCTATTTTCCATAGACTTTGCCTGGAAATCAAAACGCATGCAATTTTGCATTAAAACGCTGCAGCTCAAACGCTGCTGAAACGCATGAAAAAAAGAAAAGTGCGCACATAGCCTTACCTGGGCCAAGGAGAAAAAGAACTGGACTGTTGCTCTGTGGTCCAAGGTGTTGTATTCAGATCTAAGTAAATTTTGCATTTCATTTGGAAATCAAGGTCCCGGAGTCTGGAGGATGAGTGAAGAGGGCACAATCTAAGCTGCTTGAGGTCTAGTGTGAACTTTCCACAATCAATGATGGTTTGGGGAGCAATATCATCTGCTGGTGTAGGTCTACTGTGTGTTATTAAGACCAAAGTGAGGGCAGCCGTCTACCAGTAAATTTTAGAGCACTTCATGCTTCCCTCTGCTGACAAGCTTTTTAGAGATGGAAATTTCATTTTTCCAGCAGGACTTGGCACCTGTCCACACTGCCAAAAGTACAAATACCTGATTTAATAACCAAAGTATCACTGTGCTTGATTGGCCAGCAAACTCGCCTGACCTAAACCCCATAGAGCAGTGTTGGTGAACCTAAAACCTGCTTTACACCTTACGATCCAGCATACGATATCGTATGCGATCGTAACCGCCCCCATCGTATGTGCGGCACGTTCAGTTTGTTGAATGTGCCGCACAAACGATTAACCCCCGTCACTTGTACTTACCCGTCCATGCGACCTCGATGTGGGCGGAGAACGTCCACTTCCTGGAGTGGGAGGGACGTTCGGCGTCACAGCGACGTCACGAGGCAGCCTGCCAATGGAAGCGGAGGGGCGAAGCTGGTCGGGACGTAAACATCCCGCCCACCTTCTTCCTTCCGCATTGCTGGCCGGGAGCCACAGGTAAGATCTGTTCATCGTTCCCGGGGTGTCACACACTGCGATGTGTGCTACCCCGGGTACGATGAACAATCTGACGTTCAATTCTAGAGAAATGAACGATGTGCGTGCGATGAACGTATTACCGTTCAATCGCAATCGCACGTACCTGTCACACACTGCAATGTACCTTACGATGCCGGATGTGTGTCACTTACAATGTGTCGGCGGGGTCACGTCGTAAGATACATTGCAGCATGTAAAGCGGGCTTATGGTAAGTGCCAGACTGGGCACGCAGAGCCTTTTTTGCTGGCACGCGCGCTGTCGCCACATTCAGCCACTTTGCACTGTCGGTGTGGTCGCACCGACAGTGCAAAGTGGTGTTGAAGCAGAGGAGACATCTCTCCTCCTTTTGACACGCCTCCTCTCCTGAGCCGCAGGCCTGTTGCCTAGGAGACGGAGGAGCATCAGTAGGCGGCGCCGGCGTCTTGTGGCCGCACGGGAACTGAACTGACTGAGGACGCACCAATGGAGCGGGTGCTGCAAGGTGAGTTTTTTTATGTTTTTTTATTTTTAAGCTGTGAGCGGCTGTGCCAAGGTGTGGGGGACAGAGCCAGCGCGGGGCAAGCAGACAGAGCGCGGGGCAAGCAGACAGAGCGCAGGGCAAGCAGACAGAGCGCGGGGCAAGCAGACAGAGCGCGGGGCAAGCAGACAGAGCGCGGGGCATACATGGCTGCAAGGATGGGGGTAAACATGACTGCAAGGATGGGGGGAAACATGGCTGCAAGGATGGGGGGGAAACATGGCTGCAAGGATGGGGGGGAAACATGGCTGCAAGGATGGGGGGGAAACATGGCTGCAAGGATGGGGGGGAAACATGGCTGCAAGGATGGGGGGGAAACATGGCTGCAAGGATGGGGGGGAAACATGGCTGCAAGGATGGGGGGGGGAAACATGGCTGCAAGGATGGGGGGGAAACATGGCTGCAAGGATGGGGGGAAACATGGCTGCAAGGATGGGGGGGAAACATGGCTGCAAGGATGGGGGGAAACATGGCTGCAAGGATGGGGTAAACATGCCAGGATGGGGTACATTTAGCAGGAAGGGGAACATGCCAGTAAGGGGTACATTTACCAGGATGGGGGATACATTTACCAGGATGGGGGGGAAACATGAAAGGATGGGTGGAAATATGCCAGGATGGGGCTACATGAACATGCCAGGATGGGGGTACATGAACATGCCAGGATGAGGGCCATTGCCAGAATGGGGAACATTTAGCACGAAAGGGGACTTTTACCAGGATAAGGGAACATGCCTGGATGAGGTACATTTACCAGGATGGGGTCATTTAATAGCATGGGGGAACATGCCAGGATGTGATACATTTATAATGATGGGGTACATTTACCAGGATGGGGTACATTTACCAGGATGGGGTACATTTACCAGGATGGGGTACATTTACCAGAGTGGAGGACATTTACCAGGAATGGAGTACATTTACCAGGATGGGGCCATGATGGGGACAAATATACCAGAATGTAGGAAATGTATATCTGGATGAGGGACATGTTTACCAGGAAGTGGCCAGGAAGGGGGACAGAACTACACAATGAAAGGGGAGGGGAGCAACTCATACGTCTTTATGGGATTTCAGGATGTTCAGACTTTGAAATGTAGATGTGGATTACAGGGTGACATCTGATTGCATTCCAGGCTAAAATCTCTGTCTAATTTGCTGTAATTTTTTTCCAGAGGGATCAATCCAACTGCTGTGTCTGGAAAGGGCAGGGGCTCAGCTTTAATGTGTGGTAAGCACGAGTGTGATGCCCCCTGCTGAAGAGAAGACTGCAAAGATAAGGTTACAATCAATTATTTACATAATAGGATTGGTTGGCATGTCGGAAAAAAAAAATGGGTTTAGGGCTACAGTTTGGGCACTCAGCCTGTAAAACGTTCGCCATGAATGCCATAGAGAATCTATGGGGTATTGTCAAGAGGAAGATGAGGGACACCAGACCCAACAATGCAGACGAGCTGAAGGCTGCTATCAAAGCGACTTGGACTTCCATAACACTTCAGCAGTGCCACAAACTATTCACCTCCATGCCACGCAACATTGATGCAGTAATTCATGCAAAAGGAGCTCCGGCCAAGTATTGAGTGCATTTACTGTACAGACTTTTCAGTAGGCACCAACATTTCTGAGATTTAAAATGTAATTAAAATCTTTGTTTCAGTTGGTCTTATATAATATTCTAATTTTCTAAGATAATGACTTTTTGGTTTTCGTTGGCTGTAAGACATAATCATCAACATTAGCAGAAATAAAACACGTAAACACCTGTGTGTGTAATGACTATAATATGGGTTTCCTTTTTTGTATTGAATTACTGAAATAAGAAGGGAATTTTGTTTACTTACCGTAAATTCCTTTTCTTCTAGCTCCTATTGGGAGACCCAGACAATTGGGTGTATAGCTTCTGCCTCCGGAGGCCACACAAAGTATTACACTTTAAAAAGTGTAACCCCTCCCCTCTGCCTATACACCCTCCCGTGCATCACGGGCCCATCAGTTTTGGTGCCAAAGCAGGAAGGAGGAAACTTATAAATTGGTCTAAGGTAAACTCAATCCAAAGGATGTTCGGAGAACTGAAACCATGAACCAAAGAACAATTCAACATGAACAACATGTGTACACAAAAGAACAACAGCCCGAAGGGAACAGGGGCGGGTGCTGGGTCTCCCAATAGGAGCTAGAAGAAAAGGAATTTACGGTAAGTAAACAAAATTCCCTTCTTCTTTGTCGCTCCATTGGGAGACCCAGACAATTGGGACGTCCAAAAGCAGTCCCTGGGTGGGTAAAAGAATACCTCGATAAAAAGAGCCGTAAAACGGCTCCCTCTTACAGGTGGGCAACCGCCGCCTGAAGGACTCGCCTACCTAGGCTGGCATCTGCCGAAGCATAGGCATGCACCTGATAGTGTTTCGTGAAAGTGTGCAGACTCGACCAGGTAGCCGCCTGGCACACCTGGTGAGCCGTAGCCTGGTGCCGCAATGCCCAGGACGCGCCTACGGCTCTGGTAGAATGGGCTTTCAGCCCTGAAGGAATCGGAAGCCCAGACGAACGGTAGGCTTCAAGAATCGGTTCCTTGATCCACCGAGCCAAGGTTGACTTTGAAGCCTGCGACCCCTTACGCTGGCCAGCGACAAGGACAAAGAGCGCATCAGAACGGCGCAGGGGCGCCGTGCGAGAAATGTAGAGCCTGAGTGCCCTCACGAGATCTAACAAATGCAAATCCTTTTCACATTGGTGAACTGGATGAGGGCAGAACGAAGGTAAGGAGATATCCTGATTGAGATGAAAAGGGGATACCACCTTAGGGAGAAATTCCGGAACCGGACGCAGAACCACCTTATCCTGGTGAAACACCAGGAAGGGGGCTTTGCATGACAGCGCTGCTAGCTCAGACACTCTCCTAAGTGATGTGACTGCCACTAGGAAGACCACCCTCTGTGAAAGGCGTGATAGGGAGACATCCCTCATCGGCTCGAAAGGTGGTTTCTGAAGAGCCGTTAGCACCCTGTTAAGATCCCAGGGTTCTAGCGGACGCTTGTAAGATGGGACTATGTGGCAAACCCTCTGCAGGAACGTGCGGACCTGCGGAAGCCTGGCTAGACGCTTTTGAAAAAACACTGAAAGCGCCGATACTTGTCCCTTGAGAGAGCCGAGCGACAAACCCTTGTCCATTCCGGATTGAAGGAAAGACAGAAAAGTGGGCAAGGCAAACGGCCAGGGAGTAAAACCTTGATCAGAGCACCAGGATAAGAAGATCCTCCACGTCCTGTGGTAGATCTTGACGGACGTTGGTTTCCTGGCCTGTCTCATAGTGGCAATGACCTCTTGAGATAACCCTGAGGACGCTAGGAGCCAGGACTCAATGGCCACACAGTCAGGTTGAGGGCCGCAGAATTCAGATGGAAAAATGGCCCTTGAGACAGCAAGTCTGGTCGGTCTGGTAGTGCCCACGGTTGACCCACCGTGAGATGCCACAGATCCGGGTACCACGACCTCCTCGGCCAGTCTGGGGCGATGAGGATGGCGCGGCGGCAATCGGACCTGATCTTGCGTAACACTCTGGGCAGCAGTGCCAGAGGAGGAAATACATAAGGCAGTCGAAACTGCGACCAATCCTGAACTAACGCGTCTGCCGCCAGAGCTCTGTGACCTTGAGACCGTGCCATGAATGCCGGGACTTTGTTGTTGTGCCGAGACGCCATTAGGTCGACGTCCGGCGTTCCCCAGCGGCAACAGATCTCTTGAAACACGTCCGGGTGAAGAGACCATTCCCCTGCGTCCATGCCCTGGCGACTGAGAAAGTCTGCTTCCCAGTTTTCTACGCCCGGGATGTGAACTGCGGAAATGGTGGAGGCTGTGGCTTCTGCCCACAGCAGAATCCGCCGAACTTCTTGGAAGGCTTGACGACTGCGTGTGCCGCCTTGGTGGTTGATGTACGCAACCGCCGTGGCGTTGTCCGACTGAATTCGGATCTGCCTGCCCTCCAGCCACAGCTGGAACGCCTTTAGGGCTAGATACACTGCCCTTATCTCCAGAACATTGATCTGAAGGGAGGACTCTGTCGGAGTCCAGGTTCCCTGAGCCCTGTGGTGGAGGAAGACCGCTCCCCACCCTGACAGACTCGCGTCCGTCGTGACCACAGCCCAGGATGGGGGCAGGAAGGATTTTCCCTTCGACAAAGAAGTGGGGAGAAGCCACCACTGAAGGGAGGTTTTGGCTGCCCGAGAAAGGGAGACGTTCCTGTCGAGTGACGTCGACCTCCTGTCCCATTTGCGGAGAATGTCCCATTGGAGAGGACGCAGATGCAATTTTGACTTTGGGAAATTGATGATCCACCCGAACCTCTGGAGAGTCTCCAGAGCAGTGTTCAGGCTGTGTTGGCATGCCACCCGGGAGGGTGCCTTGACTAGAAGATCGTCTAGGTAAGGGATCACCGAGTGTCCCTGAGAGTGCAGGACCGCCACCACTGTTGCCATGACCTTGGTGAAGACCCGTGGGGCTGTCGCCAGGCCGAAAGGCAATGCCACGAACTGAAGGTGTTCGTCTCCGATGGCGAAACGCAGGAAGCGTTGATGCTCTGGTGCAATCGGCACGTGGAGATAAGCATCCCTGATGTCGATTGAAGCTAGGAAGTCTCCTTGGGACATCGAGGCGATGACGGAGCGGAGAGATTCCATCCGGAACCGTCTGGTTTTCACGTGTCTGTTGAGCAGTTTGAGGTCCAGAACGGGACGGAATGATCCGTCCTTTTTTGGCACCACGAACAAGTTGGAGTAAAAACCGTGCCCACATTCTTGAAGGGGAACAGGGATCACCACTCCTTCTGCCTTCAGAGTGTCCACCACCTGAAAAAGTGCCTCGGCTCGCTCGGGTGGTGATGTTCTGAAGAAACGAGTCGGAGGACGAGAGTTGAGCTCTATCCTGTTACCGTGAGACAGAATGTCTCTCACCCATCGGTCTTGGACATGTGGCCACCAGGCGTCGCAAAAGCGGGAGAGCCTGCCACCGACCGAGGATGCGGTTTGGGGAGGCCGAAAGTCATGAGGAGGCCGCCTTGGGGGCGGTTCCTCCGGCGGTCTTTTTAGGACGTGACTTAGACCGCCATGAATCAGAGTTCCTCTGGCCCTTCTGTGGCCTGTCGGACGTGGAGAAATGGGACCTGGCTGCGGGCCGAAAGGACCGAAACCTCGGTTGTATCTTTCGTTGCTGAGGTCTGTTTGGTTTGGACTGGGGTAAGGACGTGTCCTTTCCCTTGGATTGTTTAATGATTTCATCCAATTGCTCACCAAACAAACGGTCGCCAGAAAATGGCAAACCGGTTAAGAATTTCTTGGAAGCAGAATCTGCCTTCCATTCGCGTAGCCACATGGCCCTGCGAACTGCCACCGAATTGGCGGATGCCACCGCCGTACGGCTCGCAGAGTCCAGGACGGCGTTCATGGCGTAGGACGAAAAAGCCAACGCCTGAGAAGTCAAAGACACAACCTGCGGAGTAGAGGCAAGTGTGACTGCATTAATCTCAGACAGACAAGCTGAGATAGCTTGGAGTGCCCATACGGCTGCAAATGCCGGAGCAAAAGACGCGCCTATGGCTTCATAGATGGATTTCATCAGGAGCTCTATTTGCCTGTCAGTGGCATCCTTGAGCGATGAACCATCTGCCACTGCTACTATGGATCTAGCCGCCAGTCTGGAGACTGGAGGATCCACCTTGGGACACTGAGCCCAACCCTTAACTACGTCAGGGGGGAAGGGGTAACGTGTGTCATTAAGGCGCTTAGTAAAGCGCTTGTCCGGAAATGCTCTGTGTATCTGGACAGCATCTCTGAAGTTAGAGTTATCGAAAAACGCACTCCGTGTACGCTTGGGAAACCTAAACTGGTGTTTCTCCTGCTGTGAAGCCGACTCCTCTATCGATGGAGTTGGAGGAGAAAGTTCTAGCACCTGGTTGATGGACGCTATAAGGTCATTTACTAATGCGTCTCCTTCAGGTGTCTCAAGATTGAGAGCAACGTCAGGATCAGAGCCCTGATCTGCGACCTCCGCTTCATCCTCCAGAGAGTCCTCATGCTGAGACCCTGAGCAGTGTGATGAAGTCGAGGGAAGGTCCCAGCGAGCTCGCTTAGCTGGTCTGGGACTGCGGTCCATGTCGGAGTCCTCACCGTGGGACCTAGGAGTCACCCCAGGAGCACTTTGCTGCGCCGACCGAGGGGGGCCTGGGGGCAATGATTCAACAGTGCCCGGGGCCTGTATTACTGGTCTGGACTGCAAAGCTTCTAGTATCTTAGCAGACCATTTGTTCATAGACTGAGCCATGGATTGTGAAAGTGACTCAGAAAGTTTCTCAGCCAACACTGCAAACTCTGTCCCTGCCACCTGGACAGTGGAAGACGGTGGTTCTACCTGGGCCGAGGGCCCCACCAGTGCCTGAGGCTCCGGCTGAGTGAGTGCCCCAGGGGCCGAGCATTGCACACAATGTGGGTAGGTGGAACCTGCAGGTAACATAGCCGCACAAGAGGTACAGGTTGCATAATAAGCCTGTACCTTGGCACCCTTGCTTTTTGCGGACGACATGCTGTTGTCTCCTCTTAGAGCAATCAGTGAGGGTATATAGCCAAAAGCAAATAATGCGGCCGAACAATGTATACAATATATAGATATATATATACACTTCGGCACCCAGGGGGGCCAGCACCTAGTAACCGGTGCGGCTTACCGACCGCCTAAAGCGGTTGTGTGTCCACCAGATTCCCTGCCTGGGCCTCCCAGAGCTGTGGAGCTCGTTCTGAAGTTCTCCACCGGCAGAAGTGATTATAACAATGGCTGCCGGCGTTCTCAGAGGAGGAGGGAGCCGTGGGCGTGACTCATAAAGTGCGGGAATCTGGTGCCCCACGGTGCTCAGTGAGGGGGGAGGAGGATACCTAAGTATGCTCCAGCCCTCACCGCTGACGTCCAGTCTAGCGTCCCGCCCTTACCTCTGATTGGCAGGCCCGGGGGCGGGAGTATATGGTACTAGGCCGCAGAAGCCGGGGACTAAATTTAGTAACCCGGCCGGCAGACAGGCGCGGTCGGCGCGGTAGTCCCGGCGACACAAAACACACAGCAGCCGCTGCAGCGTCTGTTACACAGGCGCTCTATGCGCCGTCCCCAAGGGGACACAGAGTACCTCTGAGAAGCAGGGCCTGTCCCTGATGATACCCGGTCTCCTGTCCGTCAGATTCCCCCAGGGGCTGCGGAGGGAGCCCGGTCCCATTGCATGGTGACCGGTTAGGATCCCACTTCACCCAGAGCCTCTAAGGGATGGGGAAGGAAAACGGCATGTGGCTCCAGCCTTTGTACGCACAATGGGTACCTCAACCTTAACAGCACCGCCGACAAAAGTGGGGTGAGAAGGGAGCATGCCGGGGGCCCTGTTAGGGCCCTCTTTTTTTCCATCCGATATAATCAGCAGCTGCTGCTGACTAAAATGTGGAGCTTGCGTGAATGCCTCCTTCAACACAAAGCAAAAAACTGATGGGCCCGTGATGCACGGGAGGGTGTATAGGCAGAGGGGAGGGGTTACACTTTTTAAAGTGTAATACTTTGTGTGGCCTCCGGAGGCAGAAGCTATACACCCAATTGTCTGGGTCTCCCAATGGAGCGAGAAAGAAATTAACTTTTTGATATTTTAATTTCTTGACATGCACTTGTATAATCTGTGAGCAAGTGTACTGTGGGAAAGCACTTATTAGCGGGCTGGCTAGGAAAGGGTTACTAGTAATGCTTGCAATCGGAAGCAGCTCAGTGCATAGGAATGGGAAGGGGCTGAAGGATAAAATGGACCGAAAGCGCTGATGTGTCATTCCTCTGCGCACTGACGTCAAAAGTCGGTTATTTACAAGAGATATGCCGGGGGAAGCCCTCTTCAGGGGAGGGAGGATGATGAGTAATATACAAACTAAAAAAAAAAAAAAAAAAAAAAAGAGAGAAGCGACAAAACTGACATACTGATGAGGAACATCTATATGTGAACAGTTTGGAGTGGGGAGCTTCTGAACATAGATTAGCACCTTACATTGAAGAAAATGTTCCGAGAGTAACTTCTTCACAGTCAAGCTACAACTAGCAGGTTCAGTTATCGTGGGTTCTTGCATTTCTTTATATAATGAAAAAACATAAACAAAAAAAAACAACAATATAATCGGGTACATTCTAGTGGTTAATTAAGTGACTCTTAGAAGCTTGACAGTGTTCAGGCAGCCCTTTAGGACTCGCTTTTATTGTTCTACAGGTAGATAGGTGTGCTGAATTTGTTCTTTTTGGAAGGGGACTTTTCTGAAGACTCGTTGCCGCCTGCATCTGCCCGTGTGGTGTCTGCAGATTTGCCAGCCTCCGCCTGTACAGTGTCGTCCGCCGCTGCCGTCACAGGGGGAGGCTTAATGTTCTGAGGTTCAAAATCTTTAGCTCCTTTGGGAGGAGAGGTAGTGGTCTATGTGTGGACCTGCGGGAGGTCTTCCGCAGAGGCCTTTCCTTCTTCATTTGGTTTTGCAGACGCTGGGAAGCAGAGGGATTCAGATGGCTCATCGGGAGTCAGGTCGGGGAGAAGGTTGCGGCGTCACTGTCGTCTCTAAGTCGGTTCATGCTGAGATTCTGTAGAAGGACCAAACGCATTGAAATCAATAAGAGCCAGAGAGCTGTAGACTCAATGCAGGAATGATATTACACACTCATAGGTATTGTGTCTCCTATCCCTAGGTAACAAAATTAACTGAAAAGGAAATGGAAGGTTTTATAAGTAAATTTATCAGGAAGTGTGTAATACATTCACTATACACATTTCAGAAAAAAAAGGAAAAAGCCAACAAATCCCACCAGTTACATGTTGTCAAGTACGGAAAGAAAATCATTTGGACGTGTATTAAGGGAGACTAATAAATGGAGACATAAGAACCAAATCACTGATGCAGGATTATGTTAGTTCTTGGACCCCTCCATCATTAAAGGGAACCTGTCACTAGAATTTTCACTATGAAACTTAAAAAGACTCCCCTTCTGCAGCTACTGGGCTGCATTCTAGAAAGGTTCATCTTGCTACTGGCCCCCCTTTCAGACCTAAATAAACACTTTATAAAATCTTACCTTTTGGTATGCTAATGAGCTTTGCTGGCCACGGGGGTGGGCTGTATTGCGTCTGTTATTCCCCCTCCTGCCACTGTTTGCTGTCCCCCAGTGTTGATTGACATTGCCGTCGCCCTCATGTTACTCAGTGCTCCTGGCGTCTCGCGAATGCCCAGTGGCACCATCGCAGGACTGAGCACTGTTGAAATAGCGAGTGCCGGTGATGTTATTGCGCAGGCGCGAGATTACGGGTGGGTGCTTGGATAACGCTGGTGATGACATTGTCATCACCAGCGTCATCCAAGTACCCACCCATAATCTCGCGCCTGCGCAATGAGATCACCGGTGCTCGCTATATGAACAGTGCTCAGTCCCGCGATAGTGCCACTGTGCATTTGCGGGACTTCAGGAGCACTGAGTAACATGAGGGCGGCGGCCTCATGTATTTCAATCAACACTGGGGGACGGCGAACAGCGGCAGGAGGGGGAATAACGGACGCAACACAGCCCGCCCCCGTGGCCAGCAAAGCTCATTAGCATACCAAAAGGTAAGATTTTATAAAGTGTTTATTTAGGTCTGAAATAGGGGGCCAGTAGGAAGATGAACCTTTCTAGAATGCAGCCCAGGAGCTGCAGAAGGGGAGTCTTTTAGTTTCATAGCAAAAATTCTTGTGACAGGTTCCCTTTAAGGAAAAGATGGGGAGCATTAGAAACCATTGCATGTTCTACAAGGTCACTTGCTATCCCCAGAAAAAAAAAATAAAAAATAATGACTGTTGTCTCACATATTGTCATGGTGTAATATGGGGCGAGGCGTTTCATGTTGTGCAGAAGCTTGGTTTACTGGTTATTATTTGAACTGCTTGTGTGTCCGTTGTATTGTCTGTAGGTAATCACCCCCTGTAGAGCAAGGTTATAGCTTCTTGAAGCGCTTCTGTCCCTAGGTGTGAGGGAGGGGGCCTGGAATCCACCTACTGTAAACTCTCTGTTTACTTGGGGGGATGTGGCAGTCTGTTTTGAGAACTTGAAGAGAGTTGGGAGAAGCTGAGACTTCTCAGAGAGACCTGGACATTTATCGCTTATTGGATTATATTCATATTTCTGGACTAATTTTACCCTCTGTTTTGTGGATTATGTTATGATTTGCTTGGAATAAATGCTCTTTGGATTGTACAGCCATCTCTCGCTCACGAGATCTAACAAATGCAAATCCTTTTCACATTGGTGAACTGGATGAGGGCAGAACGAAGGTAAGGAGATATCCTGATTGAGATGAAAAGGGGATACCACCTTAGGGAGAAATTCCGGAACCGGACGCAGAACCACCTTATCCTGGTGAAACACCAGGAAGGGGGCTTTGCATGACAGCGCTGCTAGCTCAGACACTCTCCTAAGTGATGTGACTGCCACTAGGAAGACCACCCTCTGTGAAAGGCGTGATAGGGAGACATCCCTCATCGGCTCGAAAGGTGGTTTCTGAAGAGCCGTTAGCACCCTGTTAAGATCCCAGGGTTCTAGCGGACGCTTGTAAGATGGGACTATGTGGCAAACCCTCTGCAGGAACGTGCGGACCTGCGGAAGCCTGGCTAGACGCTTTTGAAAAAACACTGAAAGCGCCGATACTTGTCCCTTGAGAGAGCCGAGCGACAAACCCTTGTCCATTCCGGATTGAAGGAAAGACAGAAAAGTGGGCAAGGCAAACGGCCAGGGAGTAAAACCTTGATCAGAGCACCAGGATAAGAAGATCCTCCACGTCCTGTGGTAGATCTTGACGGACGTTGGTTTCCTGGCCTGTCTCATAGTGGCAATGACCTCTTGAGATAACCCTGAGGACGCTAGGAGCCAGGACTCAATGGCCACACAGTCAGGTTGAGGGCCGCAGAATTCAGATGGAAAAATGGCCCTTGAGACAGCAAGTCTGGTCGGTCTGGTAGTGCCCACGGTTGACCCACCGTGAGATGCCACAGATCCGGGTACCACGACCTCCTCGGCCAGTCTGGGGCGATGAGGATGGCGCGGCGGCAATCGGACCTGATCTTGCGTAACACTCTGGGCAGCAGTGCCAGAGGAGGAAATACATAAGGCAGTCGAAACTGCGACCAATCCTGAACTAACGCGTCTGCCGCCAGAGCTCTGTGACCTTGAGACCGTGCCATGAATGCCGGGACTTTGTTGTTGTGCCGAGACGCCATTAGGTCGACGTCCGGCGTTCCCCAGCGGCAACAGATCTCTTGAAACACGTCCGGGTGAAGAGACCATTCCCCTGCGTCCATGCCCTGGCGACTGAGAAAGTCTGCTTCCCAGTTTTCTACGCCCGGGATGTGAACTGCGGAAATGGTGGAGGCTGTGGCTTCCGCCCACAGCAGAATCCGCCGAACTTCTTGGAAGGCTTGACGACTGCGTGTGCCGCCTTGGTGGTTGATGTACGCAACCGCCGTGGCGTTGTCCGACTGAATTCGGATCTGCCTGCCCTCCAGCCACAGCTGGAACGCCTTTAGGGCTAGATACACTGCCCTTATCTCCAGAACATTGATCTGAAGGGAGGACTCTGTCGGAGTCCAGGTTCCCTGAGCCCTGTGGTGGAGGAAGACCGCTCCCCACCCTGACAGACTCGCGTCCGTCGTGACCACAGCCCAGGATGGGGGCAGGAAGGATTTTCCCTTCGACAAAGAAGTGGGGAGAAGCCACCACTGAAGGGAGGTTTTGGCTGCCCGAGAAAGGGAGACGTTCCTGTCGAGTGACGTCGACCTCCTGTCCCATTTGCGGAGAATGTCCCATTGGAGAGGACGCAGATGCAATTTTGACTTTGGGAAATTGATGATCCACCCGAACCTCTGGAGAGTCTCCAGAGCAGTGTTCAGGCTGTGTTGGCATGCCACCCGGGAGGGTGCCTTGACTAGAAGATCGTCTAGGTAAGGGATCACCGAGTGTCCCTGAGAGTGCAGGACCGCCACCACTGTTGCCATGACCTTGGTGAAGACCCGTGGGGCTGTCGCCAGGCCGAAAGGCAATGCCACGAACTGAAGGTGTTCGTCTCCGATGGCGAAACGCAGGAAGCGTTGATGCTCTGGTGCAATCGGCACGTGGAGATAAGCATCCCTGATGTCGATTGAAGCTAGGAAGTCTCCTTGGGACATCGAGGCGATGACGGAGCGGAGAGATTCCATCCGGAACCGTCTGGTTTTCACGTGTCTGTTGAGCAGTTTGAGGTCCAGAACGGGACGGAATGATCCGTCCTTTTTTGGCACCACGAACAAGTTGGAGTAAAAACCGTGCCCACATTCTTGAAGGGGAACAGGGATCACCACTCCTTCTGCCTTCAGAGTGTCCACCACCTGAAAAAGTGCCTCGGCTCGCTCGGGTGGTGATGTTCTGAAGAAACGAGTCGGAGGACGAGAGTTGAGCTCTATCCTGTTACCGTGAGACAGAATGTCTCTCACCCATCGGTCTTGGACATGTGGCCACCAGGCGTCGCAAAAGCGGGAGAGCCTGCCACCGACCGAGGATGCGGTTTGGGGAGGCCGAAAGTCATGAGGAGGCCGCCTTGGGGGCGGTTCCTCCGGCGGTCTTTTTAGGACGTGACTTAGACCGCCATGAATCAGAGTTCCTCTGGCCCTTCTGTGGCCTGTCGGACGTGGAGAAATGGGACCTGGCTGCGGGCCGAAAGGACCGAAACCTCGGTTGTATCTTTCGTTGCTGAGGTCTGTTTGGTTTGGACTGGGGTAAGGACGTGTCCTTTCCCTTGGATTGTTTAATGATTTCATCCAATTGCTCGCCAAACAAACGGTCGCCAGAAAATGGCAAACCGGTTAAGAATTTCTTGGAAGCAGAATCTGCCTTCCATTCGCGTAGCCACATGGCCCTGCGAACTGCCACCGAATTGGCGGATGCCACCGCCGTACGGCTCGCAGAGTCCAGGACGGCGTTCATGGCGTAGGACGAAAAAGCCAACGCCTGAGAAGTCAAAGACACAACCTGCGGAGTAGAGGCAAGTGTGACCCATACGGCTGCAAATGCCGGAGCAAAAGACGCGCCTATGGCTTCATAGATGGATTTCATCAGGAGCTCTATTTGCCTGTCAGTGGCATCCTTGAGCGATGAACCATCTGCCACTGCTACTATGGATCTAGCCGCCAGTCTGGAGACTGGAGGATCCACCTTGGGACACTGAGCCCAACCCTTAACTACGTCAGGGGGGAAGGGGTAACGTGTGTCATTAAGGCGCTTAGTAAAGCGCTTGTCCGGAAATGCTCTGTGTATCTGGACAGCATCTCTGAAGTTAGAGTTATCGAAAAACGCACTCCATGTACGCTTGGGAAACCTAAACTGGTGTTTCTCCTGCTGTGAAGCCGACTCCTCTATCGATGGAGTTGGAGGAGAAAGTTCTAGCACCTGGTTGATGGACGCTATAAGGTCATTTACTAATGCGTCTCCTTCAGGTGTCTCAAGATTGAGAGCAACGTCAGGATCAGAGCCCTGATCTGCGACCTCCGCTTCATCCTCCAGAGAGTCCTCATGCTGAGACCCTGAGCAGTGTGATGAAGTCGAGGGAAGGTCCCAGCGAGCTCGCTTAGCTGGTCTGGGACTGCGGTCCATGTCGGAGTCCTCACCGTGGGACCTAGGAGTCACCCCAGGAGCACTTTGCTGCGCCGACCGAGGGGGGCCTGGGGGCAATGATTCAACAGTGCCCGGGGCCTGTATTACTGGTCTGGACTGCAAAGCTTCTAGTATCTTAGCAGACCATTTGTTCATAGACTGAGCCATGGATTGTGAAAGTGACTCAGAAAGTTTCTCAGCCAACACTGCAAACTCTGTCCCTGCCACCTGGACAGTGGAAGCCGGTGGTTCTACCTGGGCCGAGGGCCCCACCAGTGCCTGAGGCTCCGGCTGAGTGAGTGCCCCAGGGGCCGAGCATTGCACACAATGTGGGTAGGTGGAACCTGCAGGTAACATAGCCGCACAAGAGGTACAGGTTGCATAATAAGCCTGTACCTTGGCACCCTTGCTTTTTGCGGACGACATGCTGTTGTCTCCTCTTAGAGCAATCAGTGAGGGTATATAGCCAAAAGCAAATAATGCGGCCGAACAATGTATACAATATATAGATATATATATACACTTCGGCACCCAGGGGGGCCAGCACCTAGTAACCGGTGCGGCTTACCGACCGCCTAAAGCGGTTGTGTGTCCACCAGATTCCCTGCCTGGGCCTCCCAGAGCTGTGGAGCTCGTTCTGAAGTTCTCCACCGGCAGAAGTGATTATAACAATGGCTGCCGGCGTTCTCAGAGGAGGAGGGAGCCGTGGGCGTGACTCATAAAGTGCGGGAATCTGGTGCCCCACGGTGCTCAGTGAGGGGGGAGGAGGATACCTAAGTATGCTCCAGCCCTCACCGCTGACGTCCAGTCTAGCGTCCCGCCCTTACCCCTGATTGGCAGGCCCGGGGGCGGGAGTATATGGTACTAGGCCGCAGAAGCCGGGGACTAAATTTAGTAACCCGGCCGGCAGACAGGCGCGGTCGGCGCGGTAGTCCCGGCGACACAAAACACACAGCAGCCGCTGCAGCGTCTGTTACACAGGCGCTCTATGCGCCGTCCCCAAGGGGACACAGGCCCTGCTTCTCAGAGGTACTCTGTCCCTGATGATACCCGGTCTCCTGTCCGTCAGATTCCCCCAGGGGCTGCGGAGGGAGCCCGGTCCCATTGCATGGTGACCGGTTAGGATCCCACTTCACCCAGAGCCTCTAAGGGATGGGGAAGGAAAACGGCATGTGGCTCCAGCCTTTGTACGCACAATGGGTACCTCAACCTTAACAGCACCGCCGACAAAAGTGGGGTGAGAAGGGAGCATGCCGGGGGCCCTGTTAGGGCCCTCTTTTTTTCCATCCGATATAATCAGCAGCTGCTGCTGACTAAAATGTGGAGCTTGCGTGAATGCCTCCTTCAACACAAAGCAAAAAACTGATGGGCCCGTGATGCACGGGAGGGTGTATAGGCAGAGGGGAGGGGTTACACTTTTTAAAGTGTAATACTTTGTGTGGCCTCCGGAGGCAGAAGCTATACACCCAATTGTCTGGGTCTCCCAATGGAGCGAGAAAGAAATTAACTTTTTGATATTTTAATTTCTTGACATGCACTTGTATAATCTGTGAGCAAGTGTACTGTGGGAAAGCACTTATTAGCGGGCTGGCTAGGAAAGGGTTACTAGTAATGCTTGCAATCGGAAGCAGCTCAGTGCATAGGAATGGGAAGGGGCTGAAGGATAAAATGGACCGAAAGCGCTGATGTGTCATTCCTCTGCGCACTGACGTCAAAAGTCGGTTATTTACAAGAGATATGCCGGGGGAAGCCCTCTTCAGGGGAGGGAGGATGATGAGTAATATACAAACTAAAAAAAAAAAAAAAAAAAAAAAAAAGAGAGAAGCGACAAAACTGACATACTGATGAGGAACATCTATATGTGAACAGTTTGGAGTGGGGAGCTTCTGAACATAGATTAGCACCTTACATTGAAGAAAATGTTCCGAGAGTAACTTCTTCACAGTCAAGCTACAACTAGCAGGTTCAGTTATCGTGGGTTCTTGCATTTCTTTATATAATGAAAAAACATAAACAAAAAAAAAACAACAATATAATCGGGTACATTCTAGTGGTTAATTAAGTGACTCTTAGAAGCTTGACAGTGTTCAGGCAGCCCTTTAGGACTCGCTTTTATTGTTCTACAGGTAGATAGGTGTGCTGAATTTGTTCTTTTTGGAAGGGGACTTTTCTGAAGACTCGTTGCCGCCTGCATCTGCCCGTGTGGTGTCTGCAGATTTGCCAGCCTCTGCCTGTACAGTGTCGTCCGCCGCTGCCGTCACAGGGGGAGGCTTAATGTTCTGAGGTTCAAAATCTTTAGCTCCTTTGGGAGGAGAGGTAGTGGTCTATGTGTGGACCTGCGGGAGGTCTTCCGCAGAGGCCTTTCCTTCTTCATTTGGTTTTGCAGACGCTGGGAAGCAGAGGGATTCAGATGGCTCATCGGGAGTCAGGTCGGGGAGAAGGTTGCGGCGTCACTGTCGTCTCTAAGTCGGTTCATGCTGAGATTCTGTAGAAGGACCAAACGCATTGAAATCAATAAGAGCCAGAGAGCTGTAGACTCAATGCAGGAATGATATTACACACTCATAGGTATTGTGTCTCCTATCCCTAGGTAACAAAATTAACTGAAAAGGAAATGGAAGGTTTTATAAGTAAATTTATCAGGAAGTGTGTAATACATTCACTATACACATTTCAGAAAAAAAAGGAAAAAGCCAACAAATCCCACCAGTTACATGTTGTCAAGTACGGAAAGAAAATCATTTGGACGTGTATTAAGGGAGACTAATAAATGGAGACATAAGAACCAAATCACTGATGCAGGATTATGTTAGTTCTTGGACCCCTCCATCATTAAAGGGAACCTGTCACTAGAATTTTCACTATGAAACTTAAAAAGACTCCCCTTCTGCAGCTACTGGGCTGCATTCTAGAAAGGTTCATCTTGCTACTGGCCCCCCTTTCAGACCTAAATAAACACTTTATAAAATCTTACCTTTTGGTATGCTAATGAGCTTTGCTGGCCACGGGGGTGGGCTGTATTGCGTCTGTTATTCCCCCTCCTGCCACTGTTTGCTGTCCCCCAGTGTTGATTGACATTGCCGTCGCCCTCATGTTACTCAGTGCTCCTGGCGTCTCGCGAATGCCCAGTGGCACCATCGCAGGACTGAGCACTGTTGAAATAGCGAGTGCCGGTGATGTTATTGCGCAGGCGCGAGATTACGGGTGGGTGCTTGGATAACGCTGGTGATGACATTGTCATCACCAGCGTCATCCAAGTACCCACCCATAATCTCGCGCCTGCGCAATGAGATCACCGGTGCTCGCTATATGAACAGTGCTCAGTCCCGCGATAGTGCCACTGTGCATTTGCGGGACTTCAGGAGCACTGAGTAACATGAGGGCGGCGGCCTCATGTATTTCAATCAACACTGGGGGACGGCGAACAGCGGCAGGAGGGGGAATAACGGACGCAACACAGCCCGCCCCCGTGGCCAGCAAAGCTCATTAGCATACCAAAAGGTAAGATTTTATAAAGTGTTTATTTAGGTCTGAAATAGGGGGCCAGTAGGAAGATGAACCTTTCTAGAATGCAGCCCAGGAGCTGCAGAAGGGGAGTCTTTTAGTTTCATAGCAAAAATTCTTGTGACAGGTTCCCTTTAAGGAAAAGATGGGGAGCATTAGAAACCATTGCATGTTCTACAAGGTCACTTGCTATCCCCAGAAAAAAAAAATAAAAAATAATGACTGTTGTCTCACATATTGTCATGGTGTAATATGGGGCGAGGCGTTTCATGTTGTGCAGAAGCTTGGTTTACTGGTTATTATTTGAACTGCTTGTGTGTCCGTTGTATTGTCTGTAGGTAATCACCCCCTGTAGAGCAAGGTTATAGCTTCTTGAAGCGCTTCTGTCCCTAGGTGTGAGGGAGGGGGCCTGGAATCCACCTACTGTAAACTCTCTGTTTACTTGGGGGGATGTGGCAGTCTGTTTTGAGAACATGAAGAGAGTTGGGAGAAGCTGAGACTTCTCAGAGAGACCTGGACATTTATCGCTTATTGGATTATATTCATATTTCTGGACTACTTTTACCCTCTGTTTTGTGGATTATGTTATGATTTGCTTGGAATAAATGCTCTTTGGATTGTACAGCCATCTCTCGCTCTGTTAATTGTGTGATATGGGAGAAGGACCCCGTGACACATATACAATAGGGAAAATCAGTATTTGATACACTGCCGATTTAGCAATTTTTCCTATTTACAAAGAATGGAGAAGTACATAATTTTTATCGTAGGTACACTTCAACTGATAGATATTCTGGATTTTTGGGGGGGAATTCTAATTGCATGATTTGTAAATAATTAATTTGCATTTTATTGCATGAAATAAATATTTGATCACCTACCAACCAGCAGGAATTCTGGCTCGCACAGACCTGTTATTTTTTCTTTAAAGGGAACCTGTCAGCAGAAATTTCGACTTAAACCTAACAGATTCCCCCTCTGCAGCTCCTGGGCTGCATTCTAGCAAGGTCCCTGTTAGTATTGTGGCCCCTTTCTGACCCAAAAAAAGTTTATATCGAGGTACCTTTTTGGCTTCTGATTCTCTAAATGTGTCACGGGGGCGGGCTGCCTGATGGCCGTTATTCTGCCCCCTGTTCCTGTATGCCGCCCCCATCGCCGATTTCTATACTTCTGGACGCCGCCCACTGCTCCAGCCATCCCCGCGCATGCCCAGTGCTCATCTCTCGTGGATGAGCACTGTGCCCAGTGTCACCGGTGGTGACGTGCGCGCAGGGTTTAGATTATGGGCGGTGCTGTGATGTTAATTACCAAGCAACCGCCCATAATCGCGGGACCGCGCATTCCCCCTCGGCCTGCTTTCTGCGCAAGCGCGCTGCAGCTGAACTCACGTCACCTCCTTCCCATCTTGCCCTGAGGCAGGAAATAGATGGGAGGAGCGCGGAGCAGTGACTACACCGATCAGGAGGAGTTCAGCTGCAGCGCGCTTGCGCAGAAAGAAGCAGGCCGAGGGGGAATGCGCGGTCCCGCGATTATGGGCGGTTGCTTGGTAATTAACATCACAGCACCGCCCATAATCTAAACCCTGCGCGCACGTCACCACCGGTGACACTGGGCACAGTGCTCATCCACGAGAGATGAGCACTGGGCATGCGCGGGGATGGCTGGAGCAGTGGGCGGCGTCCAGAAGTATAGAAATCGGCGATGGGGGCGGCATACAGGAACAGGGGGCAGAATAACGGCCATCAGGCAGCCCGCCCCCGTGACACATTTAGAGAATCAGAAGCCAAAAAGGTACCTCGATATGAAGGGAATTTTGTTACTTACCGTAAATTCCTTTTCTTCTAGCTCTTATTGGGAGACCCAGACGATTGGGTGTATAGCACTGCCTCCGGAGGCCACACAAAGCAATTACACTAAAAAGTGTAAGGCCCCTCCCCTTCTGGCTATACACCCCCAGTGGGATCACTGGCTCACCAGTTTTAGTGCAAAAGCAAGAAGGAGGAAAGCCAATAACTGGTTTAACAAATTCACTCCGAGTAACATCGGAGAACTGAAAACCGTTCAACATGAACAACATGTGTACCCGCAAACAAACCAAAAATCCCGAAGGACAACAGGGCGGGTGCTGGGTCTCCCAATAAGAGCTAGAAGAAAAGGAATTTACGGTAAGTAACAAAATTCCCTTCTTCTTCGGCGCTCTATTGGGAGACCCAGACGATTGGGACGTCCAAAAGCTGTCCCTGGGTGGGTAAAGAAATACCTCATGTTAGAGCTGCAAAGACAGCCCTCCCCTACGGGGAGGCAACTGCCGCCTGCAGGACTCTTCTACCTAGGCTGGCGTCCGCCGAAGCATAGGTATGCACCTGATAATGTTTGGTGAAAATGTGCAGACTCGACCAGGTAGCTGCCTGGCACACCTGTTGAGCCGTAGCCTGGTGTCGCAATGCCCAGGACGCACCCACGGCTCTGGTAGAATGGGCCTTCAGCCCTGATGGAACCGGAAGCCCCGCAGAACGGTAGGCTTCAAGAATTGGTTCTTTGATCCATCGAGCCAGGGTGGCCTTAGAAGCCTGCGACCCTTTGCGCTTACCAGCGACAAGGACAAAGAGTGCATCCGAACGGCGCAGGGGCGCTGTGCGGGAAATGTAGATTCTGAGTGCTCTCACCAGATCTAACAAATGTAAATCCTTCTCATACCGATGAACAGCATGCGGATAAAACGAAGGCAAAGAGATATCCTGATTAATATGAAAAGAGGATACCACCTTCGGGAGAAACTCCTGAATGGGGCGCAGCACTACCTTGTCCTGGTGGAAGACCAGGAAGGGAGCCTTGGAAGACAGCGCTGCTAGCTCAGACACTCTCCGAAGAGATGTGATCGCTACCAGAAAAGCCACTTTCTGTGATAGTCTAGTAAGTGAAACCTCCTTCAGAGGCTCGAAGGGCGGCTTCTGGAGGGCAACTAGTACCCTGTTCAGATCCCATGGATCTAACGGCCGCTTGTACGGGGGAACTATATGGCAAACCCCCTGTAGGAACGTGCGCACCTTAGAAAGTCGTGCTAGACGCTTCTGAAAAAAGACGGATAGCGCCGAGACTTGCCCTTTAAGGGAGCCGAGCGACAAACCTTTTTCTAACCCAGATTGGAGGAAAGAAAGAAGGGTAGGTAATGCAAATGGCCAGGGAGACACTCCCTGAGCAGAGCACCAGGATAAGAATATCCTCCACGTTCTGTGGTAGATCTTAGCAGACGTGGGCTTCCTAGCCTGTCTCATGGTGGCAACGACCCCTTGGGATAAGCCTGAAGACGCTAGGATCCAGGACTCAATGGCCACGCAGTCAGGTTGAGGGCCGCAGAATTCCGATGGAAAAACGGCCCTTGGGACAGTAAGTCTGGTCGGTCTGGTAGTGCCCACGGTTGGCCGGCCGTGAGATGCCACAGATCCGGATACCACGCCCTCCTCGGCCAGTCTGGAGCGACGAGTATGACGCGGCTGCAGTCGGATCTGATCTTGCGTAGCACTCTGGGCAAGAGTGCCAGAGGTGGAAACACATAAGGGAGCCGGAACTGCGACCAATCTTGCACTAGGGCGTCTGCTGCTAGAGCTCTTTGATCGCGAGACCGTGCCATGAAGGTTGGGACCTTGTTGTTGTGCCGGGACGCCATTAGGTCGACGTCCGGCCTTCCCCATCGGCGACAGATTTCCTGAAACACGTCCGGGTGAAGGGACCATTCCCCTGCGTCCATGCCCTGGCGACTGAGGAAGTCTGCTTCCCAGTTTTCTACGCCGGGGATGTGAACTGCGGATATGGTGGAGGCCGTGGCCTCCACCCACATCATAATGCGCCGGACTTCCTGGAAGGCTTGCCGACTGCGAGTCCCTCCTTGGTGATTGATGTATGCCACCGCTGTGGAGTTGTCCGATTGAATTCGGATCTGCTTCCCTTCCAGCCACTGCTGGAAGGCTAGTAGGTTAAGAAACACTGCTCTGATTTCCAGAACATTGATCTGAAGGCTGGACTCCTGCTGAGTCCACGTACCCTGAGCCCTGTGGTGGAGAAACACTGCTCCCCACCCTGACAGACTCGCGTCTGTCGTGACCACCGCCCAGGACGGTGGTAGGAAGGATCTTCCCTGTGATAATGAGGTGGAAAGGAGC
The DNA here is from genome assembly GCF_048569485.1 of Anomaloglossus baeobatrachus. Lineage (NCBI taxonomy): Eukaryota > Metazoa > Chordata > Amphibia > Anura > Aromobatidae > Anomaloglossus > Anomaloglossus baeobatrachus. The sequence goes on from NC_134357.1 coordinate 183,784,381, forward strand.
CACCACTGCAGAGAGTCCTTGGCCGTCTGGGAAAGGGAGACTTTCCTGTCCAGGGATGTCGACTTCCCGTCCCATTGGCGGAGAATGTCCCATTGAAGTGGACGCAGATGAAACTGCGCAAACGGAACCGCCTCTATTGCCGCCACCATCTTCCCGAGGAAGTGCATGAGGCGTCTTAAGGAGTGCGGCTGACCTTGAAGGAGAGCCTGCACCCCTGTCTGTAGTGACCGCTGCTTGCTCAGCGGAAGCTTCACTATCGCTGAGAGAGTATGAAACTCCATGCCAAGATACGTTAGTGATTGGGTCGGTGACAGATTTGACTTTGGGAAGTTGATGATCCACCCGAACGCCTGGAGAGTCTCCAGTGCAAAATTCAGGCTGAGTTGGCATGCCTCCTGAGAGGGTGCCTTGACCAGTAGATCGTCCAAGTAAGGGATCACAGAGTGTCCGTGAGAGTGCAAGACTGCTACCACTGCCGCCATGATCTTGGTGAACACCCGGGGGGCTGTCGCCAGACCAAATGGCAGAGCCACGAACTGAAGATGTTCGTCTCCTATCACGAAGCGCAGAAAGCGTTGGTGCTCCGTAGCAATCGGCACGTGGAGATAAGCATCTTTGATGTCTATTGATGCTAGGAAATCTCCTTGGGACATTGAGGCAATGACTGAGCGGAGGGATTCCAGCCGGAACCGCCTGGCGTTCACATGCTTGTTGAGCAGTTTTAGGTCCAGAACAGGACGGAAGGAGCCGTCCTTTTTTGGAACCACAAAGAGATTGGAGTAAAATCCTCGCCCCCGTTCCAGAGGGGGGACAGGGATCACGACTCCTTCTGCTCTTAGAGAGTCCACCGCCTGCAGCAGGGCATCTGCTCGGTTGGGGTGTGGGGAGGTTCTGAAGAACCGAAGTGGAGGCCGAGAACTGAACTCGATTCTGTACCCGCGAGAGAAAATGTCTGTTACCCACCGGTCTTTGACCTGTGACAGCCAAATGTCGCAAAAGCGGGAGAGCCTGCCACCGACCGAGGATGCGGAGGGAGGAGGCCGAAAGTCATGAGGTAGCCGCCTTGGAAGCGGTTCCTCCATTTGCTTTCCTGGGGCGTGAGTGAGCCCGCCAGGAATCTGAGCTCCCTTGTCCTTTCTGAGTCCCTTTGGACGAGGAGAATTGGGGCTTGCCCGAGCCTCGAAAGGACCGAAACCTCGACTGCCACTTTTTCTGTTGAGGTTTACTTGCTCTGGGCTGTGGCAAGGAAGAGTCCTTACCCTTGGACTGTTTTATGATTTCAGCCAATGGCTCACCAAACAGTCTGTCTCTAGATAATGGCAAGCTGGTTAAGCATTTTTTGGAACCAGCATCTGCTTTCCAGTCCTTTAACCACAAGGCTCTGCGCAAAACCACAGAATTGGCGGCCGCCATAGAGGTACGGCTCGTAGATTCTAGGACAGCATTGATAGCATAGGTCGCAAACGCAGACATTTGCGAAGTTAGGGACGCCACCTGTGGCACTGCTGGGTGCATGATAGCATCCACCTGTGCTAAACCAGCTGAAATAGCTTGTAGTGCCCACACGGCCGCGAATGCTGGAGCAAACGACGCGCCGATAGCTTCATAGACAGATTTCAACCAAAGGTCCATCTGTCTGTCGTTGGCATCTTTAAGTGAAGCGCCATCCTCTACTGCGACTATGGATCTAGCCGCAAGCTTGGAAATTGGGGGATCCACCTTTGGGCACTGGGTCCAGCGTTTGGCCACTTCAGAGGGAAAAGGATAACGGGTATCCTTAGAACGTTTAGAGAAACGCTTGTCTGGATGAGCGTCGTGCTTCTGGATTGATTCTCTGAAGTCAGAGTGGTCCAAAAAAGCACTTAATTTACGCTTGGGATACAGGAAATGGAACTTCTCCTGTTGTGCAGCTGCCTCCTCTGCTGAAGGAGCTGGGGGAGAAATATCCAACAGTCTATTAATCGCCGATATAAGGTCATTAACCATGGCGTCACCATCAGGGGCATCCAGATTGAGAGGGGCCTCAGGATTAGAATCCTGATCACCGTCCTCAGTCTCATCACAGAGAGACTCTTCTCGCTGAGACCCTGAGCAGTGTGATGACGTCGAGGGTCTTTCCCAGCGAGCTCGCTTAGGCTGCCTGGGACTGTCATCTGAGTCAGAGACTTCAGCTTGTGATGCTTGAGACCCCCTTGAAGTACGGATTAGTTCCAACTGAGGGGGACCAGAGAGCATAGCCACAGCAGTGTCCATGGTCTGAGGAACTGGCCTGGCCTGCAAGGTCTCCAGGATTTTTGTCATAGCCTCAGACATTTTATCAGCAAACACTGCAAAGTCTGTCCCCGTCACCGGGGCAGGGTTCACAGGCGTCTCTGCCTGGGCTACCACCACAATAGGCTCTGGCTGACGAAGTGCCACTGGGACTGAACATTGCACACAATGTGAATCATTGGAGCCTGCCGGTAGATCAGCCCCACATGCAGTACAAACAGTGCACACAGCCCGTGCCTTGGCAGCCTTGCGTTTTGCGGATGACATGTTGCTGCCTCCTCAGAGCAGTACAGGGTGTCCAGCCAAGAAGCGACCTTACAGTGCAACTATATATATATATGGTACCAAGAAAAAAGTACACTAATATATCACTGAGGCACTAGTGGGGCCAGCACTACTGTGCAGCTTACCGCCCGCTTAGGAGCGGTGTGTGGTCGCCAGAAATCCCTCTAGTCTGGGTCTCCCAGAGCCTGCTGCCCTTCCCCAGCCAGAACGCATGTGTAATGGCTGCCGGCGTCCTTGTGGAGAGGGGGGGCGGGCCCTGGGCGTACACCGACGAAGAGCGGGAAGTCTGCTTCCCCCTGTGCCTAGTGAGAGGGCTGGAGCATGTAAATAAAGCTCCAGCCCTCGGCGCTGCCATTGAGCAGCGTCTCTCCCCTACCCTGATTGACAGGGTGGGGGCGGGAACGAAGCGGCGCTAGGCCGCAGAAGCCGGGGGCTAAAGTTAGAAGCGCCGCCGCCGTAAAAGCGCGGTCGGCGCAAAGCCCCCGGCGCACCACAAGTCGCAGCTGCGCCGCCGCTCCAGGAGCGGTCGGCGCAGTAGTTCCCAACACACAACGTCACTCAGCAAAGCTGCAGTGACCTAACCCCCAGCGTACAGCGCCACTGTCCCCGGCGCACTACAACGCTCAGCAAGCCCTGAGAGTGTCCGTGCCTGCCGGGGACACAGAGTACCTGAAAGTTGCAGGGCCATGTCCCTGAACGGCACTCCCGCTCCAAATCCAGCAGGTTCTATGGGTCTGTGGATGGAGCCCGGCCCCAGGGCTTGGGGGCCGGCAAGATCCCACTTCCACAGAGCCCTCCAGGGGATGTGGAAGGAAAGCAGCATGTGGGCTCCAGCCTCTGTACCAGCAATAGGTACCTCAACCTTACAAGCACCACCGCGGGTGAGAAGGGAGCATGCTGGGGGCCCTATATGGGCCCTCTTTTCTTCCATCCGATAGAGCCAGCAGCTACTGCTGACTACAAACAGTGGAGCTATGCGTGGATGTCTGACCTCCTTCGCACAAAGCAGAAAACTGGTGAGCCAGTGATCCCACTGGGGGTGTATAGCCAGAAGGGGAGGGGCCTTACACTTTTTAGTGTAATTGCTTTGTGTGGCCTCCGGAGGCAGTGCTATACACCCAATCGTCTGGGTCTCCCAATAGAGCGCCGAAGAAAAACTCTTTTTTTGGGTCAGAAAGGGGCCACAATACTAACAGGGACCTTGCTAGAATGCAGCCCAGGAGCTGCAGAGGGGGAATCTGTTAGGTTTAAGTCGAAATTTCTGCTGACAGGTTCCCTTTAACACTACCAAGACCTATGACATACTGGTACATCATATTTGTGTTCACATAATTACCAATGACGAACCAGTACGTCATGGCGATCACGGGGTTTGCTGACACTATACCCTTGCGACTGCCGCCAGGTCACCGGATGATCTTACAGCTGGGACCCAGTTCTCACTGCTAAGAGTAGTCCTTGCATTTTTTTCCCCCTAAATGCTGTGATCAAAGCATTCAGGAGGCAGGGAAAGGTATCGCTTACCTCTCCCTGGCGATCGGGTCCCTGTAATGCGATCACGGGAACCAGATTGCTGCCATTGTAACCCAAAGTCGGTTACTGAGCTATGAATCACCTCACAGACCATGGATTATATCAGTGATCAGAACACTGAAAGTTAGTGTCCCATAAAGGGCCAAAGTAAAAAAAGTTTTAGAAATTGATATTTAAAAAAAAAACAAAACACCTGAAAAAAAAAGAAGGGAATTTTGTTTACTTACCGTAAATTCCTTTTCTTCTAGCTCCAATTGGGAGACCCAGACAATTGGGTGTATAGCTACTGCCTCCGGAGGCCACACAAAGTATTACACTCAAAAGTGTAAGGCCCCTCCCCTTCTGGCTATACACCCCCAGTGGGATCACTGGCTCACCAGTTTAGTGCAAAAGCAAGAAGGAGGAAAGCCAATAACTGGTTTAAAGACCAATTCAATCCGAAGAAACATCGGAGAACTGCAACCGTTCACATGAACAACATGTGTACCGAAAAAAACCCTAAGAAAACAGGGCGGGCGCTGGGTCTCCCAATTGGAGCTAGAAGAAGAAGGGAATTTTGTTACTTACCGTAAATTCCTTTTCTTCTAGCTCTTATTGGGAGACCCAGACGATTGGGGTGTATAGCACTGCCTCCGGAGGCCACACAAAGCAATTACACTAAAAAGTGTAAGGCCCCTCCCCTTCTGGCTATACACCCCCAGTGGGATCACTGGCTCACCAGTTTTAGTGCAAAAGCAAGAAGGAGGAAAGACAATAACTGGTTTAAACAAATTCACTCCGAGTAACATCGGAGAACTGAAAACCGTTCAACATGAACAACATGTGTACCCGCAAACAAACCAAAAATCCCGAAGGACAACAGGGCGGGTGCTGGGTCTCCCAATAAGAGCTAGAAGAAAAGGAATTTACGGTAAGTAACAAAATTCCCTTCTTCTTCGGCGCTCTATTGGGAGACCCAGACGATTGGGACGTCCAAAAGCTGTCCCTGGGTGGGTAAAGAAATACCTCATGTTAGAGCTGCAAGACAGCCCTCCCCTACGGGGAGGCAACTGCCGCCTGCAGGACTCTTCTACCTAGGCTGGCGTCCGCCGAAGAATAGGTATGCACCTGATAATGTTTGGTGAAAGTGTGCAGACTCGACCAGGTAGCTGCCTGGCACACCTGTTGAGCCGTAGCCTGGTGTCGCAATGCCCAGGACGCACCCACGGCTCTGGTAGAATGGGCCTTCAGCCCTGATGGAACCGGAAGCCCAGCAGAACGGTAGGCTTCAAGAATTGGTTCTTTGATCCATCGAGCCAGGGTGGCCTTAGAAGCCTGCGACCCTTTGCGCTTACCAGCGACAAGGACAAAGAGTGCATCCGAACGGCGCAGAGGCGCCGTGCGGGAAATGTAGATTCTGAGTGCTCTCACCAGATCTAACAAATGTAAATCTTTCTCATACCGATGAACTGCATGAGGACAAAACGAAGGCAAAGAGATATCCTGATTAAGATGAAAAGAGGATACCACCTTCGGGAGAAACTCCTGAATGGGGCGCAGCACTACCTTGTCCTGGTGGAAGACCAGGAAGGGAGCCTTGGAAGACAGCGCTGCTAGCTCAGACACTCTCCGAAGAGATGTGATCGCTACCAGAAAAGCCACTTTCTGTGATAGTCGAGAAAGTGAAACCTCCCTCAGAGGCTCGAAGGGCGGCTTCTGGAGGGCAACTAGTACCCTGTTCAGATCCCATGGATCTAACGGCCGCTTGTACGGGGGAACGATATGGCAAACCCCCTGTAGGAACGTGCGCACCTTAGAAAGTGGTGCTAGACGCTTCTGAAAAAAGACGGATAGCGCCGAGACTTGTCCTTTAAGGGAGCCGAGCGACAAACCTTTTTCTAACCCAGATTGCAGGAAAGAAAGAAAGGTAGGAAATGCAAATGGCCAGGGAGACACTCCCTGAGCAGAGCACCAGGATAAGAATATCCTCCACGTTCTGTGGTAGATCTTAGCAGACGTGGGTTTCCTAGCCTGTCTCATGGTGGCAACGACCCCTTGGGGTAAGCCTGAAGACGCTAGGATCCAGGACTCAATGGCCACACAGTCAGGTTCAGGGCCGCAGAATTCCGATGGAAAAAAGACCCTTGGGACAGTAAGTCTGGTCGGTCTGGTAGTGCCGACGGTTGGCCGACCGTGAGATGCCACAGATCCGGATACCACGCCCTCCTCGGCCAGTCTGGAGCGACGAGTATGACGCGGCTGCAGTCGGATCTGATCTTGCGTAGCACTCTGGGCAAGGGTGCCAGAGGTGGAAACACATAAGGGAGCCGGAACTGCGACCAATCTTGCACTAGGGCGTCTGCTGCTAGAGCTCTTTGATCGCGAGACCGTGCCATGAAGGTTGGGACCTTGTTGTTGTGCCGGGACGCCATTAGGTCGACGTCCGGCCTTCCCCATCGGCGACAGATTTCCTGAAACACGTCCGGGTGAAGGGACCATTCCCCTGCGTCCATGCCCTGGCGACTGAGGAAGTCTGCTTCCCAGTTTTCTACGCCGGGGATGTGAACCGCGGATATGGTGGAGGCCGTGGCTTCCACCCACATCATAATCCGCCGGACTTCCTGGAAGGCTTGCCGACTGCGTGTCCCCCCTTGGTGATTGATGTATGCCACCGCTGTGGAGTTGTCCGATTGAATTCGGATCTGCTTCCCTTCCAGCCACTGTTGCAAGGCTAGTAGGGCAAGATACACTGCTCTGATTTCCAGAACATTGATCTGAAGGGTGGACTCCTGCTGAGTTCACGTACCCTGAGCCCTGTGGTGGAGAAACACTGCTCCCCACCCTGACAGACTCGCGTCTGTCGTGACCACCGCCCAGGACGGTGGTAGGAAGGATCTTCCCTGTGATAATGAGGTGGAAAGGAGCCACCACTGCAGAGAGTCCTTGGCCGTCTGGGAAAGGGAGACTTTCCTGTCCAGGGATGTTGACTTCCCGTCCCATTGGCGGAGAATGTCCCATTGAAGTGGACGCAGATGAAACTGCGCAAACGGAACCGCCTCTATTGCCGCCACCATCTTCCCGAGGAAGTGCATGAGGCGTCTTAAGGAGTGCGACTGACTTTGAAGGAGAGCCTGCACCCCAGTCTGTAGAGACCGCTGCTTGTCCAGCGGAAGCTTCACTATCGCTGAGAGAGTATGAAACTCCATGCCAAGATACGTTAGTGATTGGGTCGGTGACAGATTTGACTTTGGGAAGTTGATGATCCACCCGAACGCCTGGAGAGTCTCCAGTGCAACATTCAGGCTGAGTTGGCATGCCTCTTGAGAGGGTGCCTTGACCAGTAGATCGTCCAAGTAAGGGACCACAGAGTGTCCGTGAGAGTGCAAGACTGCTACCACTGCCGCCATGATCTTGGTGAACACCCGAGGGGCTGTCGCCAGACCAAATGGCAGAGCTACGAACTGAAGATGGTCGTCTCCTATCACGAAGCGTAGAAAGCGTTGGTGCTCTGTAGCAATCGGCACGTGGAGATAAGCATCTTTGATGTCTATTGATGCTAGGAAATCTCCTTGAGACATTGAGGCAATGACTGAGCGGAGGGATTCCATCCGGAACCGCCTGGCGTTCACATGCTTGTTGAGCAGTTTTAGGTCCAGAACAGGACGGAAGGAGCCGTCCTTTTTTGGAACGACAAAGAGATTGGAGTAAAATCCTCGCCCCCGTTCCTGAGGGGGGACAGGGATCACGACTCCTTCTGCTCTTAGAGAGTCCACCGCCTGCAGCAGGGCATCTGCTCGGTTGGGGTGTGGGGAGGTTCTGAAGAACCGAAGTGGAGGCCGAGAACTGAACTCGATTCTGTACCCGCGAGACAAAATGTCTGTTACCCACCGGTCTTTGACCTGTGACAGCCAAATGTCGCAAAAGCGGGAGAGCCTGCCACCGACCGAGGATGCGGAGGGAGGAGGCCGAAAGTCATGAGGTAGCCGCTTTGGAAGCGGTTCCTCCATTTGCTTTCCTGGGGCGTGAGTGAGCCCGCCAGGAATCTGAGCTCCCTTGTTCTTTCTGAGTCCTTTTGGACGAGGAGAATTGGGCCTTGCCCGAGCCTCGAAAGGAGCGAAACCTCGACTGCCACTTTTTCTGTTGAGGTTTACTTGCTCTGGGCTGTGGTAAGGAAGAGTCCTTACCCTTGGACTGTTTTATGATTTCAGCCAATGGCTCACCAAACAGTCTGTCTCTAGATAATGGCAAGCTGGTTAAGCATTTTTTGGAACCAGCATCTGCTTTCCAGTCCTTTAACCACAAGGCTCTGCGCAAAACCACAGAATTGGCGGACGCCATAGCGGTACGGCTCGTAGATTCTAGGACAGCATTGATAGCATAGGTCGCAAACGCAGACATTTGCGAAGTTAGGGACGCCACCTGCGGTACTGCTGGATGTATGATAGCATCCACCTGTGCTAAACCAGCTGAAATAGCTTGGAGTGCCCACACGGCCGCGAATGCTGGAGCAAACGACGCGCCGATAGCTTCATAGACAGATTTCAACCAAAGGTCCATCTGTCTGTCGTTGGCATCTTTAAGTGAAGCGCCATCCTCTACTGCGACTATGGATCTAGCCGCAAGCTTGGAAATTGGGGGATCCACCTTTGGACACTGGGTCCAGCGTTTGGCCACCTCAGAGGGAAAAGGATAACGGGTATCCTTAGAACGTTTAGAGAAACGCTTGTCTGGATGAGCGTCGTGTTTCTGGATTGATTCTCTGAAGTCAGAGTGGTCCAAAAAAGCACTTAATTTACGCTTGGGATACAGGAAATGGAACTTCTCCTGCTGTGCAGCTGCCTCCTCTGCTGAAGGAGCTGGGGGAGAAATATCCAACAGTCTATTAATTGCCGATATAAGGTCATTAACCATGGCGTCACCATCAGGGGCATCCAGATTGAGAGGGGCCTCAGGATTAGAATCCTGATCACCGTCCTCAGTCTCATCACAGAGAGACCCTTCTCGCTGAGACCCTGAGCAGTGTGATGACGTCGAGGGTCTTTCCCAGCGAGCTCGCTTAGGCTGCCTGGGACTGTCATCTGAGTCAGAGACTTCAGCCTGTGATGCTTGAGACCCCCTTGAAGTACGGATTAGTTCCAACTGAGGGGGACCGGGGAACATAGGCACAGCAGTGTCCATGGTCTGAGTAACTGGCCTGGACTGCAAGGTCTCCAGGATTTTTGTCATAGTCACAGACATTTTATCGGCAAAAACTGCAAAGTCTGTCCCCGTCACCGGGGCAGGGTTCACAGGCGTCTCTGCCTGGGCCACTACCACCATAGGCTCTGGCTGACGAAGTGCCACTGGGACTGAACAGTGCACACAATGAGAGTCGTTGGAGCCTGCTGGTAGATTAGCCCCACATGCAGTACAAACAGTGTACACAGCCTGTGCCTTGGCACCCTTGCGTTTTGCGGATGACATGTTGCTGCCTCCTCAGAGCAGTACAGGGTGTCCAGCCAAGAAGCGACCTTACAGTGCAACTATATATATATATATATATGGTACCCAGAAAAAAGTACACTAATATAACACTGAGGCACTAGTGGGGCCAGCACTAATGTGCTGCTTACCGCCCGCTTAGGAGCGGGTGTGTGGTCGCCGAAATCCCTTTAGTCTGGGTCTCCCAGAGCCTGCTGCCTTTCCCCAGCCAGACTGCATGTGTAATGGCTGCCGGCGTCCTTGTGGAGAGGGGGGGGCGGGCCCTGGGCGTATACAGACGAAGAGCGGGAAGCCTGCTTCCCACTGTGCCTAGTGAGAGGGCTGGAGCATGTAAATAAAGCTCCAGCCCTCGGCGCTGCCAATTGAGCAGCGTCTCTCCCCTACCCTGATTGACAGGGTGGGGGCGGGAACGAAGCGGCGCTAGGCCGCAGAAGCCGGGGGCTAAAGTTAGAAGCGCCGCCGCCGTAAAAGCGCGGTCGGCGCAAAGTCCCCGGCGCACCACAAGTCGCAGCTGCGCCGCCGCTCCAGGAGCGGTCGGCGCAGTAGTTCCCAACATGTAACGTCACTCAGCAAAGCTGCAGTGACCTAACCCCAGCGCACAGCGCTACTGTCCCCGGCGCACTATAACGCTCAGCAAGCCTTGAGAGTGTCCGTGCCTGCCGGGGACACAGAGTACCTGAAAGTTGCAGGGCCTTGTCCCTGAACGGCACTCCCGCTCCAAATCCAGCAGGTTCTCTGGGTCTGTGGATGGAGCCCGGCCCCAGGGCTTGGGGGCCGGCAAGATCCCACTTCCACAGAGCCCTCCAGGGGATGTGGAAGGAAAACAGCATGTGGGCTCCAGCCTCTGTACCAGCAATAGGTACCTCAACCTTACAAGCACCACCGCGGGTGAGAAGGGAGCATGCTGGGGGCCCCATATGGGCCCTCTTTTCTTCCATCCGATATAGCCAGCAGCTACTGCTGACTACAAACAGTGGAGCTATGCGTGGATGTCTGACCTCCTTCGCACAAAGCAGAAAACTGGTGAGCCAGTGATCCCACTGGGGGTGTATAGCCAGAAGGGGAGGGGCCTTACACTTTTTAGTGTAATTGCTTTGTGTGGCCTCCGGAGGCAGTGCTATACACCCCAATCGTCTGGGTCTCCCAATAGAGCGCCGAAGAAGAAGGGAATTTTGTTACTTACCGTAAATTCCTTTTCTTCTAGCTCCTATTGGGAGACCCAGACGATTGGGTGTATAGCTACTGCCTCCGGAGGCCACACAAAGCATTACACTAAAAAGTGTAAGGCCCCTCCCCTTCTGGCTATACACCCCCAGTGGGATCACTGGCTCACCAGTTTTAGTGCAAAAGCAAGAAGGAGGAAAGCCAATAACTGGTTTAAACAAATTTACTCCGAGTAACATCGGAGAACTGAAAAACCGTTCAACATGAACAACATGTGTACCCGAAACAACCCAAAAATCCCGAAGGACAACAGGGCGGGTGCTGGGTCTCCCAATAGGAGCTAGAAGAAAAGGAATTTACGGTAAGTAACAAAATTCCCTTCTTCTTCGTCGCTCCATTGGGAGACCCAGACGATTGGGACGTCCAAAAGCTGTCCCTGGGTGGGTAAAGAAATACCTCATGTTAGAGCTGCGAAGACAGCCCTCCCCTACGGGGAGGCAACTGCCGCCTGCAGGACTCTTCTACCTAGGCTGGCGTCCGCCGAAGCATAGGTATGCACCTGATAATGTTTGGTGAAAGTGTGCAGACTCGACCAGGTAGCTGCCTGGCACACCTGTTGAGCCGTAGCCTGGTGTCGTAATGCCCAGGAAGCACCCACGGCTCTGGTTGAATGGGCCTTCAGCCCTGATGGAACCGGAAGCCCAGCAGAACGGTAGGCTTCAAGAATTGGTTCCTTGATCCATCGAGCCAGGGCGGCCTTAGAAGCCTGCGACCCTTTGCGCTGACCAGCGACAAGGACAAAGAGTGCATCCGAACGGCGCAAGGGCGCCGTGCGGGAAATGTAGATTCTGAGTGCTCTCACCAGATCTAACAAACGTAAATCCTTCTCATACCGATGAACTGCATGAGGACAAAACGAAGGCAAGGAGATATCCTGATTAAGATGAAAAGAGGATACCACCTTCAGGAGAAACTCCTGAATGGGGCGCAGCACTACCTTTTCCTGGTGGAAGACCAGGAAGGGAGTCTTGGATGACAGCGCTGCCAGCTCAGACACTCTCCGAAGAGATGTGATCGCTACCAGAAAAGCCACGTTCTGGGATAGTCTAGAAAGTGAAACCTCCCTCAGAGGCTCGAAGGGCGGCTTCTGGAGGGCAACTAGTACCCTGTTCAGATCCCATGGATCTAACGGCCGCTTGTACGGGGGAACGATATGGCAAACCCCCTGTAGGAACGTGCGCATCATAGGAAGGCGTGCCAAACGCCTCTGAAAAAAGACGGATAGCGCCGATACCTGACCTTTAAGGGAGCCGAGCGCCAAACCTTTTTCTAACCCAGATAGCAGGAAAGAAAGAAAGGTAGGCAATGCAAATGGCCAGGGAGACACTCCCTGAGCAGAGCACCAGGATAAGAATATCCTCCACGTTCTGTGGTTCTTAGCGGACGTGGGCTTCCTAGCCTGTCTCATGGTGGCAACGACCCCGTGGAATAATCCTGAAGACGCTAGGATCCAGGACTCAATGGCCACACAGTCAGGTTCAGGGCCGCAGAATTCCGATGGAAAAACGGCTCTTGGGACAGTAAGTCTGGTCGGTCTGGTAGTGCCCACGGTTGGCCGACCGTGAGCTGCCACAGATCCGGATACCGCGCCCTCCTCGGCCAGTCTGGGGCGACGAGTATGACGCGGCTGCAATCGGATCTGATCTTGCGTAGCACTCTGGGCAAGGGTGCCAGAGGTGGAAACACATAAGGGAGCCGGAACTGCGACCAATCTTGCACTAGGGCGTCTGCCGCCAGCGCTCTTTGATCGCGAGACCGTGCCATGAAGGTTGGGACCTTGTTGTTGTGCCGGGACGCCATTAGGTCGACGTCCGGCCTTCCCCAGCGGCGACAGATTTCCTGAAACACGTCCGGGTGAAGGGACCATTCCCCTGCGTCCATGCCCTGGCGACTGAGGAAGTCTGCCTCCCAGTTTTCTACGCCGGGGATGTGAACTGCGGATATGGTGGAGGCCGTGGCATCCACCCACATCAGAATCCGCCGGACTTCCTGGAAGGCTTGCCGACTGCGTGTCCCTCCTTGGTGATTGATGTATGCCACCGCTGTGGAGTTATCCGACTGAATTCGGATCTGCTTTCTTTCCAGCCACTGCTGGAAGGCTAGTAGGGCAAGATACACTGCTCTGATTACTAGAACATTGATCTGAAGGGTGGACTCCTGCTGAGTCCACGGACCCTGAGCCCTGTGGTGGAGAAAAACCGCTCCCCACCCTGACAGACTCGCGTCTGTCGTGACCACCGCCCAAGACGGTGGTAGGAAAGATCTTCCCTGTGATAATGAGGTGGGAAGAAGCCACCATTGCAGAGAGTCCTTGCCGTCTGTGAAAGGGATACTTTCCTGTACAGGGATGTTGACTTCCCGTCTCATTGGCGGAGAATGTCCCATTGAAGTGGACGCAGATGAAACTGCGCAAACGGAACCGCCTCCATTGCCGCCACTATCTTTCCGAGGAAGTGCATGAGGCGTCTTAAGGAGTGCGACTGACCTTGAAGGAGAGTCTGCACCCCAGTCTGTAGTGACCGCTGCTTGTCCAGCGGAAGCTTCACTACCGCTGAGAGGGTATGAAACTCCATGCCAAGATACGTTAGTGATTGGGTCGTGACAGGTTTGACTTTGAGAAGTTGATGATCCACCCGAACGTCTGGAGAGTCTCCAGCGCAACATTCAGGCTGAGTTGGCATGCCTCTTGAGAGGGTGCCTTGACAAGTAGATCGTCCAAGTAAGGGATCACAGAGTGTCCCTGTGAGTGCAAGACTGCTACCACTGCCGTCATGACCTTGGCGAACACCCGTGGGGCTGTCGCCAGCCCGAATGGCAGAGCTACGAACTGAAGATGGTCGTTTCGTATCACGAAATGTAGAAAAACATTGGTGCTCTGTAGCAATCGGCACGTGGAGATAAGCATCTTTGATGTCTATTGATGCTAGGAAATTTCCTTGAGACATTGAGGCAATGACGGAGCGGAGGGTATCATCCGGAACCGCCTGGCCTCCACGTGCTTGTTGAGCAGTTTTAGGTCCAGAACGGAACGGAAAGAGCCATCCTTGTTTGGCACCACAACCAGATTGGAGGAAAACCGTGTCTTGTTCCTGAAGAGGAACCGGGATTACCACTCCTTCTGCCTGCAGAAGAGCATCTGCTCGGTGGGGAGGTGGGGACGTTCTGAAGAATCGAGTCGGAGGACGAGAACAGAACTCTGTCCTGTGCACGTGGGCACACTGTCCCTCACCCACTGGTCTGTGACCTGTGGCAGCTAAATGTCGCCAAAGGCGAGCGAGTCTGCCATCAACCGCGGATGCGGAAAGAAGAGAGCTGAGTCATGAGGAGACCGCCTTGGTAGCGGTTCCTCCGGCTGCCTTCCTTGGGCGTGATTGAGCCCGGCCGGCAGCTGAGCCCCTCTGAGACTTTTCAGCCCTTTTGGACGAGGACAATTGGGACCTGCCCGAGCCTGGGAAGGACCGAAACCTCGACTGTCCTTCCAGGACAGCATTAATAGGGTAAGTCGCAATGCAGACATTGCGAGGTTACGGACGCCCCTGCGGCACAGATGTACCTGTGCTCAAGACCAGCTGCGCAAGAACAGCTGAAAAGCTTAGGGTGCCCATACGGCTGTGAATGCCGGAGCAACCGACACGCCGATAGCCTCATAGACAGATTTCAACCAGAGTCCATCTGTCTGTCAATGGCATCTGAAAGTGAAGTCCCCTCTCCACTGCAACTATGGCTCTAGCCGCAAGCCTGGAGATTGGAGAATCCACCTTTGGACCCTGGGTCCAACGCCTGACCACGTCAGGGGGAAAGTGATAACGTGTATCCTTAATACGTTTGGAGAAAACGCTTATCTGGGAAGCGTGGTGTTCCTGGACTGCTTCTCTGAAGTCAGCGTGGCCAGAACAATACTCAATATACGTTTGAGCTACTGAAATGGGACTTCTCCTGCTGTGAAGCTGACTCCTCCGCTGGGGGAGCTGAGGGAGAAAAGATCCAACATTCCATTGATGGACGCTATAGGATCATTCCTTATGGCGTCACCATCCGGTGTATCCGGAGTGAGAGCGGTGTCAGGATCAAAGTCCTGATGAGCTACGTCTGCCTCATCATACAGAGAGCCTCCTGGGACCCCCCCGGAGCACCGATTTTATTCCAAGTGAGGGTGGCCAGGGAGCAATGATCCAGATTGCCCATGGCCTGTCCGGACTGCAAGTCTCTATGCCATTGCAACTCCGTCCCTGTCCTTGGACAGGGTTGAGAGGTGGTTCTTTTGGCCACGTCAAGTAGAGACCCCGGCTGACCAAGTGCTACAGGGGAGCATTGCACACAATGGGGAGCAGTGCCGTGGAACAGTATCACATGCAGTAAAAACAGCATCGAAAGCCTGTGTTGCTTATATGCTGCTGCCGACTTATAGAGCCAAGAATACCGTACAGTGCAATGTATATCATACAAGCATAAAGTACAAATGAACACTGCAGCACATGCAATACAAGCAGCATAGAAAGCCTGCTTTTCTGCTGCTGTAGACTAGCCATCTAGGGGAATATAGCCCAGAATAGCGACCATACAGTGCAATGTATAGCATACAAGCATAAGTACAAATGAACACTGCAACACCTGCAATACAAGCAGCATAGAAAAAAACCTGTGCCTCAGCACCCTTGCTTTTCTGCTGCTGTAGTCTAGCCATTCTATGGCGAATATAGCCAAGACTAGCGACCGTACAGTGCAGTGTATAGCATACAAGCATAAATACACATGAACACTTCAGTACGTGCAATACAAGCAGCATAGAAAGCCTGTGCCTTAGCACCCATGCTTTCCTGCTGCTGATGTGTCGCCATCTAAGAGGGCATATAGCCCAAAATAGCGACCTATGCAGTGTAAGCTTAAAATACAAATAGACAAACTGCGGTATTTAGTGTCAGCACCCCAGGTGCCGCTTACCGCCCGCCTATAAGCGGGTGTGTGGTCGCCCTAGTCCTGTGCCTGGTTGCCCAGAGTCCGTTCTCTCAGCTCGGGCTGCAGGAATGGCTGCCGGCGTCCTTCTCCAGCTCGTGTGAGTAGGGGCGGGCCGTGGGCGTGCCCCAAGTCAGAGCGGGAAACCGGCGTCCCACAGTGTCTAGTGAGAGGGCTGGAGCATGTAAATAAGGCTCCAGCCCTCGGCGCTGCTGATTGTACAGCGTCTCTCCCCTACCCTGATTGACAGGGTGGGGGCGGGAACGAAGCGGAGCTAGGCCGCAAAAGCCGGGGACTGGATTTATAAGCGCCGCCGCCGTAAAAGCGCGGTCGGCGCTAAGTCCCCGGCGCACTACAAGTCCCAGCCGCGCCACCGCTCCCGGAGCGTCCGGCGCGGTAGTTCCCAATAAATAAAGTCACTCAGCTAGGCTGCAGTGACTGTAACCCTTTACTGTCCCCGGCGCACTAGCACACCCAGCAAGTCTGGAGTGTGCTGTGCCTGTGTGTACGGGGACACAGAGTACCTGAATGGTGCAGGGCCATGTCCCTGAACGGCACTCCCGCTCCACATCCAGCAGGTTCAATGGGTCTGTGGATGGAGCCCGGCCTCAGGGCTTTGGGGCCGGTAAGATCCCACTTCCTCAGAGCCCCTCAGGGGGATGGGGAAGGAAAACAGCATGTGGGCTCCAGCCGCCGTACCAGCAATAGGTACCTCAACCTTACAAACCACCAGTGGGGTGAGAAGGGAGCATGCTGGGGGCCCCATATGGGCCCTCTTTTCTTCCATCCGATATAGTCAGCAGCTACTGCTGACTAAACAGTGGAGCTATGCGTGGATGTCTGACCTCCTTCGCACAAAGCCGAAAACTGGTGAGCCAGTGATCCCACTGGGGGTGTATAGCCAGAAGGGGAGGGGCCTTACACTTTTTAGTGTAATGCTTTGTGTGGCCTCCGGAGGCAGTAGCTATACACCCAATCGTCTGGGTCTCCCAATGGAGCGACGAAGAAAAGGAATTTACGGTAAGTAAACAAAATTCCCTTCTTCTTTGTCGCTCCATTGGGAGACCCAGACAATTGGGACGTCCAAAAGCAGTCCCTGGGTGGGTAAAAGAATACCTCGTGGTAGGGCCGTCAAACAGCCCTTTCGTACAGGTGGGCAACCGCCGCCTGAAGGACTTGTCTACCTAGGCTGGCGTCTGCCGAAGCGTAGGAATGCACCTGATAAGCTTGGTAAAAGTGTGCAGACTCGACCAGGTAGGTACCTGGCACACCTGCTGAGCCGTAGCCTGGTGCCGTAATGCCCAGGACGCACCCACGGCTCTGGTAGAATGGGCATTCAGCCCTGAGGGAACCGGGAGCCTAGCAGAACGGTAGGTTTCAAGAATTGGTTCCTTGATCCACCGAGTCAGGGTGGATTTGGAAGCTTGCGACCCTTTACGCTGACCAGCGACAAGGACAAAGAGTGCATCCGGGCGGCACAGGAGCGCCGTGCGGGAATGTAGATCCTGAGTGCTCTCACCAGATCCAACAGATGCAAATCCTTTTCAAATTGATGGACTGGATGAGGACACAAAGAAGGTAAGGTGATATCTTGATTGAGATGAAAGTGGGATACCACCTTAGGGAGAAAGTCCGGAATCGGACGCCGAACCCCCTTGTCCTGGTGAAGACCAGGAATGGAGATTTGCATGACAGCGCTGCTAGCTCGGACACTCTCTGAAGAGACGAGACCGCTACTAGAAAGGCCACTTTCTGTGAAAGACGGAAAAGGGAAACAACTTTCAAAGGCTCGAAAGGCGGCTTCAAGAGAGTCATTAGAACCTTGTTCAGACTCCAGAGCTCTAATGGCCGCTTGTACGGAGTGATGAGAAGACAAACTCCCTGCAGGAACGTGCATACCTGCGGAAGTCGGCTAGGCGTTTCTGAAAAAATACAGATAGCACTGAGACTTGTCCTTCAAGGGAGCTGAGCGACCAACCATTTTCCAACCAAGATTGTAGGAAGGAAGGAAAAATAGGCGACGCAAATGGCCAGGGAGAAACTCCTTAAGCAGAGCACCAAGATAAGAATATCTTCCACGATCTGTGGTAGATCTTGGCGGACGTTGGCTTCTTGGCCTGCGTCATGGTGACAACCACTCCTGAGATAATCCTGAAGACGCTATGATCCAGGACTCAATGGCTACACCGTCATGTTCAGGGCCGCAGAGTTCAGATGGAAAAAAGGGCCCTTGAAACAGCAAGTCTGGTCGGTCTGGTAGTGCCCACGGTTGGCCTACCGTGAGGTACCACAGATCCGGGAACCCCAACCTCCTCGGCCAATCTGGAGCGACGAGGATGGCGCGGCGACAGTCGGACTTGATCTTGCGCAGCACTCTGGGCAACAATGCCAGAGGTGGGACACATAAGGTAGCCGGGACTGCGACCAATGTTGAACTGAGGCGTCCGCCGCCAGAGCTCGATGATCGTGAGACTGTGCTATGAAGCCGGAACAAAGTTGTTGTGCCGTGACGCCATTATGTCGACGTCCGGCATCCCGCAGCGGCGACAGATCTCCTGAAACCCGTCCGGGTGAAGAAACCATTCCCCTGCGTCCATACCCTGGCGAGTGAGGAAGTCTGCTTCCTAGTTTACCACGCCTGGGATGTGAACTGCGGATATGGTGGATGCTGCGTGTTCTTCCGTGGTGGTTGATGTATGCCACCGCTGTGGAGATATCCGACTGAATTCGGATGTGCTTGCTTTTCAGCCACTGCTGGAAGGCTTGTAGGACAAGATACACTGCTCTGATTTCCAGAACATTGATCTGAAGGGTGGACTCTTGCTGAGTCCACGTACTTTGAGCCCTGTGGCAGAGAAAAAACTGCTCCCCACTCTGATAGACTCGTGCCTGTCGTAACTACCGCCCAGGATGGGGGTAGGAAGGACCTTTTTTCTGACCATGAGGTGGGAAGAAGCCACCACCGTAGAGATTCTTTGGCCGCCTGAGAAAGGGAGACGTCTCTGTCGATGGGCGTCGACTTCCCGTCTCATTGGCGGAGAATGTCCCATTGTAGTGGACGCAGATGAAACTGCGCGAAAGGGACTGCCGCCATTGCTACCATCTTACGTGAGAAGTGCATGAGGCGTCTCAATGTGTGCGACTGATCCTAAGGAGAGATTGCAGCCTTGTCTGTAGTGAACGCTGTTTGTCTAGCGGAAGCTTCACTATCGCTGAGAGAGTATGAAACTCCATGCCTAGATATGTTAGTGATTGGCCCGGGGTCGGATCTGACTTTGAAAAGTTGATGATCCACCCGAAACTCTGGAGAGTCTCCAGCGCAACGTTCGGCTGTGTTGGCATGTTCCTTAAGAGGGTGCCTTGACAAGTAGATCTCCCAAACACGGGATCACAGAGTGACCTTGAGATTGCAGGACTGGTACTACTGCTGCCATGACCTTAGCGAAGACCCGTGGGGCTATCGCCAGCCGGAAGGCAGAGTTACGAACTGAAGGTGTTCGCGTCTTATAACAAAGCGTAGAAACGCTGGAGCTCTGGATCAATCGGCACGTGGGGATAAGCATCCTTGACGTCTATCGATGTTAGGAAATTTCCTTGAAACATTGAGGCGATGACGGAGCGGGGGATTACATCCGGAACCGCCTGGTGTTCACGAGCTGGTTGAGCCGTGTTAGATCCAGAACGGGACGGAAATACTCGTCCTTTCTTGCATCGCAAATAATTCGGAGTAAAAACCGTGACCTTGTTCCTGAAGAGGAACGGGGGTCACCACTCGTTGTGCCTTTAGAGTGCCCACCGCCTGCAGAAGAGCATCGGCTCGGTCGGGAGGTGGAGAAGTTCTGAAGAATTGAGTTGGAGGACGAGAACTGAACTCTATCCTGTACCCGTGAGACAGAATGTCTCTCACCCAACGGTCTTTGACCTGTGACAGCGAAATATCGCCAAGGCGGGAGAGCCTGCTACCGACCGAGGATGCGGAGAGAGGAGGCCGCAAGTCATGAGGAAGCCTCTTGGAAGTGGGTTTTCAGGCTGTCTTTTTTGGGCGTGACTGAGCCCGCCAAGAAACTGAGCTCCTCTGATCCTTTTGAGTCCTCTTTGGACGAGGAGAAATGGGACCTGCCCGAGCCTTGAAAAGACCGAAAACCCCGACTGTCCCTTGGTATGTTGGGGTTTGTTTTGTCTGGGCTGAGGTAAGGAAGAATCCTTACTCTTGAACTGTTTAATGATTACATCTCACGCACACTAAACAGTCGGTCAGCAGAACAAGGCAAACTGGTTAAGCCCTTTTTTGGAAGCAGAATCTGCCTTCCATTCAGTTAACACCCAGGCCCTGCGTAAAACCACGGAGTGAGCGGACGCCACTGCCGTACGGGTCGTAGAGTCCAGGACAGCATTAATCGCATAAGACGCAAATGCAGACATTTGGGCGGTTAAGGATGACACTTGCGGAACAGATGTACGTGTGA
Source organism: Anomaloglossus baeobatrachus (assembly GCF_048569485.1). Classification (NCBI taxonomy): domain Eukaryota; kingdom Metazoa; phylum Chordata; class Amphibia; order Anura; family Aromobatidae; genus Anomaloglossus; species Anomaloglossus baeobatrachus. The sequence continues at coordinate 183,804,573 of NC_134357.1, forward strand.
CCGTGTCCATCTGTGTAAGACAAGCTGAAGTAGCTTGGGGTGCCTCTACGGCTGCGAATGCTGGTGCTAACAGCGCGCCGATAGCCTCATAGATGGATTTCGACCAGAGATCCCTCTGTCTGTCAGTGGCCTCTTTAAGTGCAGCCCCATCTTCCACTGCAACTATGGATCTAGCTGCAAGCTGGAGATTGGAGGATGCCCCTTGGGACACTGGGTCCAGCCATTGCCCACGTCAGGGGGTAGGGATAACGTGTATCCTCAGCCGTTTGGAGAAGCGCTTAACTGGATAAGCGTGGTGTTCCTGGACTGCCTGTGTAAAGTCAGGGTGGTCAAGGAAAGTATTTAATTTACGCTTGGGATACGTGAATGGAATTTCTCCTGCTATGAAGCTGACTCTTCCACTGGAGGAGCTGGGGGAGAAATAACTAACATTCTATTGATGGACGCTATGAGATTATGGACTATGGCGTCACCATCAGGTGTATCCAGATTGAGAGCGGTCTCAGGATTAGATCTTGAGCAGCTACCTCCGCCACATCACACAGAGAGTCCGCTTGCTGGGACCCTGACTAGTGTGATGAAGTCGATGGCCGCTCATAGTGAGCCTCTCAGACTATCTGGGACTGTCGTCCGTGTCAGAGCCGTCACTCTGGGAAGCACATGACCCCTCGGAGCTCAAAGTTGTTCCCACTGAGGGGGACCATGGATAATGATGAACAGTGGCCATGGATTTGAGAGACTTGCCTGGACTGCAAGGCTTCTAGTCTCATAGCCATAGTCTCAGAAAATCTGTCAGTAAATACTGCAGGCTCCGTCCCCATGTCCTGGACGGTTAGCAGAGACTCCGTAGTATACAATGGGGGTCTATGTACACTGCCGGCCATATAGCCGTACATGCTGTACCGGCTGCATAGAAAACATGTGCTTCTGCACCTCTGTTTTACACAGACAATATGCTGTTATGTCCTCCGCACAATCAAAGAGGGTATATACAAAAATGCAGCTAAACAGTGCAATGCATAGTGAATAAGCATATATGTATATGTGCACTTCGGCACTAGTGGAGTTAGCCCCACAGGTGCTGCTTAACGCCTGGTCACAGCGGTTGTGTGACTATCCGAATCCCTGCCAGGGATTCCTAAACTTGTCTCTTCTGTCGCTACAGAAAACACTGACAAGAATGGCTGCCGGCGTCCTGTGTAGAGGAGGAAGCCGTGGGCGTGCCTGCGAAAGTGCGGGAATCCGGCTTCACAGTGTACACAGTGAGAGGGGTGGAGTATGCAAAGCATACTCCAGCTCTCAGCGCTGCCGGTTTCACCGTGCATCCAGTGAGAGGGGTGGAGTATGCAAAGCATACTCCAGCTCTCAGCGCTGCCGTGCTGTGCAGCGTCACGCCCCTACCCTGACTGGCAGGTCTGTGGGCGGAAACGAAGTGAGACTAGGCCGCGCAAGCCGGGGACTCGAGTTGATAAGCGCGGCCGGCTTATAAGCCTTGGTCGGCGCGAAAGTCCCCGGCGCACCACTAGTCCCAGCCGCGCCCGAAATAAAAATGGCAACGGCGGTTAGCGCGGTAGTCCCCTAATACACTAACTCACCCAGCAAGCTGTAGTGTGCGATGGCACTAGTGCGGGCAGCGCCGCCGTCCCTGGCGCACTAACACACCCAGCAATGCTGCCGTGTGTCCGTGCGCGGTCCCCACAGGGACACAGAGTACCTTAACGTAGCAGGGCCATGTCCCTGAGGATACTCCGCTCCATGTCCAGCAGATTCCCAGGAGCTGTGGATGGAGCACGGCCTCAGTGCCTGGAGACCGATATGATCCCACTTCACCAGAGCCCTCAGGGGGATGGGGAAGGAAAACAGCATGTGGGCTCCAGCCTCCGTACCCGCAATGGGTACCTCAACCTTAACAAACACCCGACAAGAGTGGGGTGAGAAGGGAGCATGCTGGGGGCCCTTTAGTATGGGCCCTCTTTTCTTCCATCCGATATAGTCAGCAGCTACTGCTGACTAAACAGTGGAGCTATGCGTGGATGTCTGACCTCCTTCGCACAAAGCACAAAACTGGTGAGCCAGTGATCCCACTGGGGGTGTATAGCCAGAAAGGGAGGGGCCTTACACTTTTGAGTGTAATACTTTGTGTGGCCTCCGGAGGCAGTAGCTATACACCCAATTGTCTGGGTCTCCCAATGGAGCGACAAAGAAAAAAAAAATAAAATTCCAATAAATATGTAAGTTTATGTAAAAACAAAAATTACACATTTGTTATTGCCATGTCCGTAACAACCCGATCTATAAAACTGTCCCACTAGTTAACCCCCTCAGTGAACATGGTAAATTTTTTTCCTTCCACATTGCTTTAGTTCCTATCAAGCACATAAAGAGAAAAAGGGAACCTGTCAGCAGATTTGGGGCCTATAAGCTATGGCCACCACCAGTGGACTCTTATATACAGCATTCTAACATGCTGTATGTAAGAGCACAGGCCGCTGTGTAGAACATAAAAATCACTTTATAACACTTACCAAAATGGTCGCTGCGGTGGAGTTGGGTCATATGGGTGTCTACATTCTCCGGTGCCTCCTCTTTTGGCCATCTTCGTCCTCCTTCTGAAGCCGGGGTGCATGACACGTCCTACATCATCCACACTCGCCGGTCTCGCGCAGGCGCACTACAATACTTTGATCTGCCCTTCTCAGGGCAGATCAAAGTGCGCCTACGCAGGAACTCCATGCCGGCGAGTGTGGATGATATAGGACGCGTCATGCACCCCGGCTTCAGAAGGATGACGAAGATGGCCGAAAGAGGAGGCTCCGGACCAGAGAACGGAGAAGCCCATATGACCCATCTCCACTTCAACGACCATTTAGGTAAAAGCACAGAAGTTTTTACATTTTGCAAATTAGTAAAGAAGGGAATTTTGTTACTTACCGTAAATTCCTTTTCTTCTAGCTCCTATTGGGAGACCCAGACGATTGGGTGTATAGCACTGCCTCCGGAGGCCACACAAAGCATTACACTTAAAAGTGTAAGGCCCCTCCCCTTCTGGCTATACACCCCCAGTGGGATCACTGGCAGCTCAGTTTTAGTGCTAAAGCAAGAAGGAGGAAAGCCAATAACTGGTTCAAACAAATTCACTCCGAAGTAACATCGGAGAACTGAAAACCATTGAACATGAACAACATGTGTACCCGAAAACAACCAAAAATCCCGAAGGACAACAGGGCGGGTGCTGGGTCTCCCAATAGGAGCTAGAAGAAAAGGAATTTACGGTAAGTAACAAAATTCCCTTCTTCTTCGGCGCTCCATTGGGAGACCCAGACGATTGGGACGTCCAAAAGCTGTCCCTGGGTGGGTAGAGAAATACCTCATGTTAGAGCTGCAAAGACAGCCCTCCCCTACGGGGAGGCAACTGCCGCCTGCAGGACTCTTCTACCTAGGCTGGCGTCCGCCGAAGCATAGGTATGCACCTGATAATGTTTGGTGAAAGTGTGCAGACTCGACCAGGTAGCTGCCTGGCACACCTGTTGAGCCGTAGCCTGGTGTCGTAATGCCCAGGACGCACCCACGGCTCTGGTTGAGTGGGCCTTCAGCCCTGATGGAACCGGAAGCCCAGCAGAACGGTAGGCTTCAAGAATTGGTTCTTTGATCCATCGAGCCAGGGTGGCTTTTGAAGCCTGCGACCCTTTGCGCTTACCAGCGACAAGGACAAAGAGTGCATCCGAGCGGCGCAGGGGCGCCGTGCGGGAAATGTAGATTCTGAGTGCTCTCACTAGATCTAGCAAATGTAAATCCTTTTCATACCGATGAACTGCATGCGGATAAAAGGAAGGCTGCGTAGCACTCTGGGCAAGAGTGCCAGAGGTGGAAACACATAAGGGAGCCGGAACTGCGACCAATCTTGCACTAAGGCGTCTGCCGCCAGAGCTCTTTGATCGCGAGACCGCGTTATGAAGGTCGGAACCTTGTTGTTGTGCCGAGACGCCATTAGGTCGACGTCCGGCACCCCCCAGCGGCGGCAGATTTCCTGAAACACGTCCGGGTGAAGGGACCATTCCCCTGCGTCCATGCCCTGGCGACTGAGGAAGTCTGCTTCCCAGTTTTCTACGCCCGGGATGTGAACTGCTGATATGGTGGAAGCTCTGTCCTCCACCCACATCAGAATCCGCCGGACTTCCTGGAAGGCTTGCCGACTGCGTGTCCCTCCTTGGTGGTTGATGTATGCCACCGCTGTGGAGTTGTCCGACTGAATTCGGATCTGCTTTCCTTCCAGCCACTGCTGGAAGGCTAGTAGGGCAAGATACACTGCCCTGATTTCCAGAACATTGATCTGAAGGGTGGACTCCTGCTGAGTCCACGTCCCTTGAGCCCTGTGGTGGAGAAAAACTGCTCCCCACCCTGACAGACTCGCGTCTGTCGTGACCACTGCCCAGGATGGGGGTAGGAAGGATCTTCCCTGTGATAATGATGTGGGAAGAAGCCACCATTGTAGAGAGTCCTTGGCCGTCTGGGAAAGGGAGACTTTCCTGTCCAGGGAAGTTGTCTTCCCGTCCCATTGGCGGAGAATGTCCCATTGAAGTGGACGCAGATGAAACTGCGCAAACGGGACTGCCTCCATTGCTGCCACCATCTTCCCTAGGAAGTGCATGAGGCGCCTTAAGGGGTGCGACTGACCATGAAGAAGAGACTGCACCCCTGTCTGTAGTGACCGCTGCTTGTCCAGCGGAAGCTTCACTATCGCTGAGAGAGTATGAAACTCCATGCCAAGGTACGTTAGTGATTGGGTCGGTGACAGATTTGACTTTGAAAAGTTGATGATCCACCCGAAGGTCTGGAGAGTCTCCAGCGCAACATTCAGGCTGTGTTGGCATGCCTCTTGAGAGGGTGCTTTCACAAGTAGATCGTCCAGGTAAGGGATCACCGAATGTCCCTGAGAGTGCAAGACTGCTACTACTGCCGCCATGACCTTGGTGAAAACCCGTGGGGCTGTCGCCAGGCCAAATGGCAGAGCTACGAACTGGAGATGGTCGTCTCCTATCACGAAACGTAGAAAACGTTGGTGCTCTGTAGCAATCGGCACGTGGAGATAAGCATCTTTGATGTCTATTGATGCAAGGAAATCTCCGTGAGACATTGAGGCAATGACGGAGCGGAGGGATTCCATCCGGAACCGCCTGGCGTTCACATGCTTGTTGAGCAGCTTTAGGTCCAGAACAGGACGGAACGAGCCGTCCTTTTTTGGAACCACAAAGAGATTGGAGTAAAAACCTTGCCCCTGTTCCCGCAGAGGGACAGGGATCACCACTCCTTCTGCTCTTAGTGAGCACACCGCCTGCAGAAGGGCATCTGCTCGGTCGGGATGTGGGGAGGTTCTGAAGAACCGAGGCGGAGGACGAGAACTGAACTCTATCCTGTACCCGTGAGACAAAATGTCTGTTACCCACCGGTCTTTGACCTGCGGCAGCCAAATGTCGCAAAAGCGGGAGAGCCTGCCACCGACCGAGGATGCGGAGGGAGGAGGCCGAAAGTCATGAGGCAGCCGCCTTGGAAGCGGTGCCTCCGGTTGCCTTCTTGGGGCGTGAGTGAGCCCGCCAGGAATCTGAGCCCCTTTGCTCCTTCTGAGTCCCTTTGGACGAGGAGAATTGGGTCTTTCCGGAGCCTCGAAAGGACCGAAACCTCGACTGCCACTTCCTCTGTTGAGGTTTGCTTGATCTGGGCTGGGGTAAGGAGGAGTCTTTACCCTTGGATTGTTTGATGATTTCAGCCAATTGCTCACCAAACAGTCTGTCTACAGATAGTGGCAAGCTGGTTAAACATTTCTTGGAAGCAGAATCCGCTTTCCATTCCTTTAACCACAAGGCTCTGCGCAAAACCACAGAGTTAGCAGACGCCATTGCGGTACGGCTCGTAGAGTCCAGGACAGCGTTGATAGCGTAAGTCGCAAACGCAGACATTTGCGAGGTTAGGGACGCCACTCGCGGCACTGCTGGACGTATGATAGAGTCCACCTGTGCCAGACCAGCCGAAATAGCTTGGAGTGCCCACACGGCCGCGAATGCTGGAGCAAACGACGCGCCGATAGCTTCATAAACAGACTTTAACCAAAGGTCCATCTGTCTGTCATTGGCATCTTTCAGTGAAGCCCCATCCTCCACTGCAACTATGGATCTAGCCGCAAGCCTGGAGATTGGGGGGTCCACCTTTGGACACTGGGTCCAGCGTTTGACCACGTCAGGGGGAAAGGGATAACGTGTATCCTTAAGACGTTTGGAGAAACGCTTGTCCGGATAAGCATGGTGTTTCTGGACTGATTCTCTGAAGTCAGCGTGGTCCAGAAAAGTACTCAGTTTAGGCTTGGGATACCTGAAATGGAACTTCTCCTGCTGCAGCTGCCTCCTCTGCTGAAGGGGCAGGAGGAGAAATATCCAATAGGCTATTGATGGCCGCTATAAGGTCATTTACCATGGCGTCACCATCAGGAGTATCCAGATTGAGAGCGGTGTCAGGATTAGACTCCTGATCACCCTCCTCTGTGTCATCATGCAGAGACTCTTCTCGCTGAGACCCTGATCCGCGTGATGACGTGGAGGGTCTCTCCCAGCGAGCTCGCTTAGGCAGCCTGGGACTGTCATCTGAGTCAGAGCCTTCAGCCTGAGATGCCTGGGACCCCCTTGATGCACGGATTAACTCCAGCTGAGGGGGACCGGGGAACGTTGCCGCAGCAGTGTCCATGGTCTGAGTAACTGGCCTGGCCTGCAAGGTCTCTAGGATCTTTGTCATAGTGACAGACATCTTGTCAGCAAAAACTGCGAACTCTGTCCCCGTCACCGGGACAGGGTTCACCGGTGACTCTGCCTGGGTCACTACCTCCACAGACTCCGGCTGACGAAGTGGCACAGGGACCGAACATTGCACACAATGGGGGTCTTTGGAACCTGCCGGTAGATCAGCCCCACAAGCAGCGTATACAACCTGTGTCTTGGCACCCTTGCGTTTTGCGGATGACATGTTGTCGTCTCCTCAGAGCAAGATAGGGTATACAGCCAAGAAGCGACCTTACAGTGCAATATATATATATATATGGTACAGAGAAAAAAGTACACCAATATAACACTGTGGCACTAGTGGGGCCAGCACTAATGTGCTGCTTACCGCCCGCTTAACGCGGGTGTGTGGTCGCCAGAAATCCCCTGTCTGGGTCTCCCAGAGCCTGTGTCCGTTCTCCAGCCAGACTGCATGTAGGAATGGCTGCCGGCGTCCTATGGAGGGGGGCGGGCCCTGGGCGTGTGCAAACAAAGAGCGGGAAACCTGCGCCCCACTGTGCTCAGTGAGAGGGCTGGAGCATGTAAATAAGACTCCAGCCCTCGGCGCTGACTAATCGTACAGCGTCTCTCCCCTTCCCTGATTGACAGGGAGGGGGCGGGAACGAAGCGGAGCTAGGCCGCAAAAGCCGGGGACTAAATTTATAAGCGACGCCGTCGTAAAAGCACGGTCGTCGCTAAGTCTCCGGCGCACTACAAGTCTCAGCCGCGCCGCCGCTCCAGGGGCGGCCGGCGCGGCAGTCCCCCATACATAAAGTCACTCAGAGTGACTGTAACCCCAGCGCGCAGCGCTACAGTCCCCGGCGCACTAGCACACCCAGCAAGTCTGGAATGTGCACGGCCGTCCAAACGGGGACACAGAGTACCTGAATGTTGCAGGGCCTTGTCCCTGAATGGTACCCAGCTCCATATCCAGCAGGTTCTATGGGTCTGTGGATGGAGCCCGGCCTCAGGGCTTGGGGGCCGGTAAGATCCCACTTCCTCAGAGCCCCTCAGGGGGATGGGGAAGGAAAACAGCATGTGGGCTCCAGCCTCCGTACCCGCAATGGGTACCTCAACCTTAACAAACACCTCCAATGGAAATGGGGTGAGAAGGGAGCATGCTGGGGGCCCTATATGGGCCCTCTTTTCTTCCATCCGAAATAGTCAGCAGCTACTGCTGACTAAACAGTGGAGCTATGCGTGGATGTGAGCCTCCTTCGCACAAAGCTTGAAAACTGAGCTGCCAGTGATCCCACTGGGGGTGTATAGCCAGAAGGGGAGGGGCCTTACACTTTTGAGTGTAATACTTTGTGTGGCCTCCGGAGGCAGTGCTATACACCCAATCGTCTGGGTCTCCCAATGGAGCGCCGAAGAAAAAACCATCCCATGAAGCCAAAATCATGCAATATAAATGTTTTATTGTAACAATGATTCAAGACAATAAAGTCCAGACAGAAACAAAAAATCAAGCAGATGGGTAAAGTGCAGAGGGGGAATAGAAAAGACCCCACATGCCCCAGGATAGATGTTCAGAATTAGATAGGGTGAGTCATGTTATTCATAAGTAAAGTAGAAAGGCAGGTGCAAGAATGCCCTAGTAAGATAGTCCTGTCACAATAGTCGGCCCTCAACACAAACACTCACCCATATTAGTATGATAACAAACCAGGGCTGCACGTCGGGACCAGCGTCCCGACACGTGTTTCACGTCTCTTACGCTTCTTGGGGCACAGGTGAGTGTTTGTGTTGAGGTCCAACTATTGTGACAGGACTATCTTACTAGGGCATTCTTGCACCTGCCTTTCTACTTTACTTATGAATAACATGACTCACCCCATCTAATTCTGAACATCTATCCAGGGGATGGGGTCTTTAACCATCTGCTTGATTTTTTGTTAGTGTCTGAACTTTACTGTCTTGAAGCATTGTTACAATAAAACATTTAAATTGCATGATTTTAGCTTCATGGGATGGTTTTTTCACTAATTGACAAAATTTAAAGGCTTCTTATTTCTGTGCTCTTATATTCCTTGAAGTTGTTGCATATTTATGTCATGAGATTTGCCCTGGGTCTCTGTTCTTTTTTTTAGACCATTTAGGTAAGTATAATAAAGTGATTTCTACGCTCTACACAGCGGCCTGGGCTCTTATATACAGCATGTTAGAACGCTGTATATAAGAGCTCACTGGTGGTGGCCGCAGCTTATAGGCCACAAATCTGGTGACAGATTCCCTTCAATAAACTTCTTGGATGTGGTTTTGAGCAGTTTGAGGGGTACAGTTTTTGGAATGATGTCAACTTTTGATATTTTCGGTTACCTAGGCCTCTCAAAGTCACTTCACATGTGATGTGGTCCCTAAAAAAATGGTTTTCCAAATTTTGTTGGAAAAATGCGAAATTGCTGATAAATTTTGAACCCTTCTAATTTCCTAACAAAAAAAAAAAGTTTCATAAATTGTGCCGATGTAAAGTAGACACACGGGAAATGCGGTTTATTAACTATTTTATGTGACATAATTCTAGTTTTAGGGCATACAAATTCAAAATTTTAAACCTGCAACATTTTGGCCAATTTTTTTCACAAATACAACATAAAAATATTGTCCTAATTTTTCCACTAACATGAAGTACCGTATTTTTCGGACTATAAGACGCAACTATTTTCCCCCCCAATTGTTGGGGGAAAGTGGGGGGTGTGTCTTATAGTCTGAATGTAGGTCATGGCTGTGGGGAATGAGGGTGCTGCAGTGGCGCGAGTCATCGGGGGCACGAGCAGGCTGCAGCAGTGCCTGCCGTGACCACGTGGGCCCGCTCATTTCATATGCACGCCCATCATCCCGCCCTTCATCTCTCAGTGCTGAAGCCGACGCTGACAGGTGGGCGGGATGATGGGCGGGAGGTGCGCGCATAGTAAAAAGCTGGCCCGCGTGATCACACCTGGCAACTACAGCCTTAAGGCTTCTATCTAGGGGTATAGTGAGCATCTTGGACCCACAGGTACTTCACAGATTTTGATAACGTTACGTTGTCATATTGAAAATTGTCTTTTTTCTCAAAAATGTTGCTTTAGCATCAATTTTCTCACTTTTTCAAGAGGTAATTCCAAAAATTTGACCCAAACGTTTGTTACCCACTTTATGAGTGCGGTGATACCTCACATGTTGTCTGAAACCTTTGTTTGGACAAATGGGAGGGCTTGGAACGAAAGGAGCAATATTTGAATTTTGGAAAGGAAATTTGGCTGAAAAAGATTGCGAGCACCATGTCGCATTTGGAGGACCCCTAAAGTACGTAAACAGCAAAAAAACCACCACAAGTGACCCCATATTGGAAACTAGGCCTCTCAAGGAATTTATCTAGATGTTTGGTGAGTACCCTGAGCCCCCAGGTGCTTCACAGAAGTTTATAACGTTGAGCCATGAAAATAAAAAAAATAAAATTTTACCACAAAATTGTTACTTCAACCAGGTAGCTTTTTTTTCACAAGGGTAACAGGAAAAAATCACCATGAAATTTATTGTGCAATTTCTCCTGAGTTTGGTGATATCTTATATGTGGTGGAAATCAACTGTTTGGGCACATGGCAGGGCTCGGAAGGGAAGGAGTGCCATATGACTGCAAAATTGGCTGGAATCAATAGCGGACGCCATGTTGCATTAGGAGAGCCCCTGAGGTGCCAAAACAGTGGAGGTCCCCCACAAGAAACCCAATTCTGGAAAATAGACCCCTCAAGGAATTTATCTAGATGTTTGGTGAGTACCCTGAACCCCCAGATGCTTCACAGAAGTTTAAAATGTTGAGCTATGAAAATAAAAAAAAAAACATTTTTACCACAAAATTGTTACTTCAACAAGATAGCTTTTTTTTAACAAGAGTAAAAGGAAAAAAATCTGCATAAAATTTATTGTGCAATTTCTCCTGAGTATGCTGATACCTTATGTGTGGTGGAAATCAACTGTTTGGGTGCACAGCAGGGCTCGGAAGGGAAAAAGTGCCATTTGACTGAACAATTGGCTGGAATAATTAGCGGACGCTATGTCGCATTTGGAAAACCCCTAAGGTGCCTAAACAGTGGAGGTCCTCCACAAGTGACCCCATTCTGGAAACAAGACACCTCAAGGCTTTTATCTAGGTGTATATTGAGCATTTTGAATCCACGAATACTTCACAGAATTTGATAAGCTTAGGTTGCCATATTGAAAATTTTCATTTTTTTCACAAAAATGTTGATTTAGCATCAAGTTTCTCACTTTTTCAAGAGGCAACAACAAAATGTGGACCCCACAGGTTGTTATCCAATTTCTTGTGAGCGCAGGGATACCCCACATGTGGCCAAAAACCTCTGTTTGGATAAATGGGAGAGGGCTTGGAATGGAAGGAGCACCATTTGAATTTTGGAAAAGTTGAAAGCACCATGTCACATTAGCAGGGCCTCTTCGGTACATATACATCAGAAACCCCCCACAAGTGACCCCATTTTGGAAACTGGACCCCTCAAGGATTTTATTCAGGAGTATAGTAAGCATTTTGAATCCACAGGTACTTCACAAAGAAGGGAATTTTGTTACTTACCGTAAATTCCTTTTCTTCTAGCTCTTATTGGGAGACCCAGACGATTGGGGTATAGCTACTGCCCTCCGGAGGCCACACAAAGCACTACACTAAAAAGTGCAAGGCCCCTCCCCTTCTGGCTATACCCCCCCGTGGTATCACGGGTACTCCAGTTTTAGTGCCAAAGCAAGAAGGAGGAAGCCAATAACTGGTTTAAACAAATTAACTCCGAGAAACATCGGAGAACCGAAAAAACCGTTCAACATGAACAACATGTGTACCCGCAAACAACAAAAAAAAAATCCCGAAGGACAACAGGGCGGGTGCTGGGTCTCCCAATAAGAGCTAGAAGAAAAGGAATTTACGGTAAGTAACAAAATTCCCTTCTTCTTCAGCGCTCTATTGGGAGACCCAGACGATTGGGACGTCCAAAAGCTGTCCCTGGGTGGGTAAAGAAATACCTCATGTTAGAGCTGCAAAAAAACAGCCCTCCCCTACGGGGATGTCACTGCCGCCTGCAGGACTCTTCTACCTAAGCTGGCATCCGCCGAAGCATAGGTATGCACCTGATAATGCTTGGTGAAAGTGTGCAGACTGGACCAGGTTGCTGCCTGGCACACCTGTTGAGCCGAAGCCTGGTGTCGTAATGCCCAGGACGCACCCACGGCTCTGGTTGAGTGGGCTTTTAGCCCTGAAGGAACCGGAAGCCCCGCAGAGCGGTAGGCCTCTAGAATTGGTTCTTTGATCCATCGAGCCAGGGTGGCTTTAGAAGCCTGCAATCCCTTGCGCGGACCAGCGACAAGGACAAAAAGAGCATCGGAACGGCGCATGGGCGCCGTTCGGGAAATGTAGATTCTGAGTGCTCTCACCAGATCTAGCAAACGTAAGTCCTTTTCATACCGGTGAACCGGATGAGGGTAAAAGGAAGGCAAGGATATATCCTGATTAAGATGAAACGAGGATACGACCTTAGGGAGAAACTCCGGAATGGGGCGCAGCACTACCTTGTCCTGGTGGAACACCAGGAAAGGAGCCTTGGATGACAAAGCTGCCAGCTCAGACACTCGCCGAAGCGATGTGATCGCGACAAGAAACGCCACTTTCTGTGACAGGCGAGAAAAGGAAACGTCCTTTAGAGGCTCGAAGGGCGGCTTTTGCAGAGCAACAAGTACTCTGTTCAGATCCCATGGATCTAACGGCCGCTTGTACGGGGGCACAATATGACAGACCCCCTGTAGGAACGTGCGCACCTTAGGAAGACGTGCTAGACGCTTCTGAAAAAACACCGACAGTGCCGAGACTTGCCCTTTAAGGGAGCTGAGCGACAAGCCCTTTTCCAACCCCGATTGCAGGAAGGAAAGAAAGGTGGGCAATGCAAATGGCCAAGGGGATACTCTCTGTGCAGAGCACCAAGATAAGAAAATCTTCCACGTTCTGTGGTAGATCTTAGCAGACGTTGACTTCCTAGCTTGTCTCATTGTGGCTACGACTCCTTGAGATAATCCTGCAGACGCTAGGATCCAGGACTCAATGGCCACACAGTCAGGTTCAGGGCCGCAGAATTCTGATGGAAAAACGGCCCTTGGGACAGTAAGTCTGGTCGGTCTGGCAGTGACCACGGTCGACCGACCGTGAGATGCCACAGATCCGGATACCACGATCTCCTCGGCCAGTCTGGGGCGACGAGTATGACGCGGCTGCAATCGGATCTGATCTTGCGTAACACTCTGGGCAAGAGTGCCAGAGGTGGAAAGACGTATGGGAGCCGGAACTGCGACCAATCTTGAACCAATGCGTCTGCCGCCAGAGCTCTTTGATCGCGCGACCTCGCCATGAATGCCGGGACCTTGTTGTTGTGCCGGGACGCCATTAGGTCGACGTCCGGCACTCCCCATCGGCGACAGATTTCCTGAAACACGTCCGGGTGAAGGGACCATTCCCCTGCGTCCATGCCCTGGCGACTGAGGAAGTCTGCTTCCCAGTTTTCTACGCCGGGGATGTGAACTGCGGATATGGTGGAGGCCGTGGCTTCCACCCACATCAGAATCCGCCGGACTTCCTGGAAGGCTTGCCGACTGCGTGTCCCCCCTTGGTGGTTGATGTATGCCACCGCTGTGGAGTTGTCCGACTGAATTCGGATCTGCCTTCCTTCCAGCCACTGCTGGAAGGCTAGTAGGGCAAGATACACTGCTCTGATTTCCAGAACATTGATCTGAAGGGTGGACTCCTGCGGAGTCCACGTCCCCTGAGCCCTGTGGTGGAGAAACACTGCTCCCCACCCTGACAGACTCGCATCTGTCGTGACCACTGCCCAGGATGGGGGCAGGAAGGATCTTCCCTGAGACAATGAGGTGGGAAGGAGCCACCATTGTAGAGAGTCCTTGGCCGTCTGGGAAAGAGAGACTTTCCTGTCCAGGGACGTTGACTTCCCGTCCCATTGGCGGAGAATGTCCCATTGAAGTGGACGCAGATGAAACTGCGCAAAGGGAACTGCTTCCATGGCTGCCACCATCTTCCCGAGGAAGTGCATGAGGCGCCGTAAGGGGTGCGACTGGCCCTGAAGGAGGGATTGCACCCCTGTCTGTAGTGACCGCTGCTTGTTCAGCGGAAGCTTCACTCTCGCTGCTCGAGTATGGAACTCCATGCCAAGATACGTTAGTGACTGTGTCGGAGACAGATTCGACTTTGGAAAGTTGATGATCCATCCGAACGTCTGTAGAGTCTCCAGTGTAGCATGTAGACTGAGTTGGCATGCCTCTTGAGAGGGTGCCTTGACAAGTAGATCGTCTAGGTAAGGGATCACCGAGTGTCCCTGAGAGTGCAAGACCGCTACCACTGCCGCCATGACCTTGGTGAAAACCCGTGGGGCTGTCGCCAGACCGAATGGCAGAGCTACGAACTGAAGATGTTCGTTTCCTATCACAAAACGTAGAAAACGTTGATGTTCTGTAGCAATTGGCACGTGGAGATAAGCATCTTTGATGTCTATTGAGGCAAGGAAGTCTCCTTGAGACATTGAGGCCACGACAGAGCGGAGGGTTTCCATCCGGAACCGCCTGGCGTGCACATGTTTGTTGAGCAGCTTTAGATCCAGAACAGGACGGAACGAGCCGTCCTTTTTTGGAACCACAAAGAGATTGGAGTAAAACCCTCTCCCTTGTTCCTGAGGCGGTACAGGAACCACTACTCCTTCCGCTCTTAGGGAGTCCACCGCCTGCAGCAGGGCATCTGCTCGGTCTGGATGTGGGGAGGTTCTGAAGAACCGAGCTGGAGGACGAGAACTGAACTCGATTCTGTACCCGCGAGACAAAATGTCTGTCACCCACCGGTCTTTGACCTGTGACATCCAAATAACGGAAAAGCGGGAGAGCCTGCCCCCGACCGGAGATGCGGAGGGGGGGAGCTGGAAGTCATGAGGTAGCCGCTTTGGAAGCGGTTCCTCCATTTGCTTTCTTGGGGCGCGCGTGAGCCCGCCAGGAATCTGAGCTTCTTTGCGTCCTCTGAGTCCCTTTGGACGAGGAGAATTGTGTCTTGCCCGAACCTCGAAAGGACTGAAACTTCTGCTGCCATCTTTTCTGCTGAGGTTTGCTTGATCTGGGCTGGGGCAAAGAAGAGTCTTTACCCTTGGACTGTTTAATGATGTCAGCCAATGGCTCGCCAAACAGTCTATCTCTAGATAAAGGCAAGCTGGTTAAACATTTTTTGGAACCAGCATCTGCTTTCCAGTCCTTTAACCACAAGGCTCTGCGCAAAACTACCGAATTGGCGGACGCCATTGAGGTGCGGCTGGTAGATTCTAGGACCGCATTGATAGCGTAAGACGCAAACGCGGACATCTGCGAGGTAAGGGACGCCACTTGCGGCACCGCTGGATGTAAGATAGCATCCACTTTTGCTAACCCTGCTGAAATAGCTTGGAGTGCCCATACGGCTGCGAATGCTGGAGCAAACGACGCGCCGATAGCTTCATAGACAGATTTTAACCAGAGGTCCATCTGTCTGTCATTGGCATCCTTAAGTGAAGCGCCATCCTCCACTGCAACTATGGATCTAGCTGCAAGTTTGGAAATCGGGGGGTCAACTTTTGGACACTGGGTCCAGCGCTTGACCACATCAGGGGGGAAAGGAAAACGTGTATCCTTAGAACGTTTAGAGAAACGCCTTTCTGGATGAGCGTCGTGTTTCTGGATTGACTCTCTGAAGTCAGAGTGATCCAAGAAAGCACTTAATTTACGCTTGGGATAGAGAAAACGAAACTTCTCCTGCTCTGCAGCTGCCTCCTCTGCTGAAGGAGCTGGGGGAGAAATATCTAACAGTCTATTGATGGCTGATATAAGATCGTTTACCATGGCGTCCCCATCCGGGGTATCCAGATTGAGAGGGGTTCCAGAATAAGACTCCTGATCACTCTCATCAGACGCATCACAGAGCGACTGATTGCGCTGAGACCCTGAGCAGTGTGATGACGTTGAGGGTCTTTCCCAGCGAGCTCGCTTAGGGTGGCTGGGGCTATCATCTGAGTCATAATACTCAGCCTGTGAAGCCGGGGACCCCCTTGCAGTCTGGATTAAATCCAACTGAGGGGGATTAGAGGACAGAGACCTCGCCGTGTCCATAGACTGAGCCCCAGGCATGGATTGCAAAGTTTCAAGGATTTTTGCCATAGTCACAGACATATTATCAGCAAAAACTGCAAAGTCTGTCCCTGACACCGGGGCAGGACTTACAAGCGTCTCAGCCTGGGTCACTACCCCTCCGGACTCCGGCTGGCGAAGCAGCACCGGATCTGAGCATTGCACACAATGGGGGTCCTTGGAGCCTGCTGGTAGAGCAGCCCCACATGCAGCACACGCAGTGTACACAGCCCTAGCCTTGGCAGCCTTGCGTTTTGTGGATGACATGTTGCTGCCTCCTCAGAGCGATCTGGGTATACAGCCAGGAAGCGACCTCACAGTGCAAGCAATAAGGAAATATATATATGTCCAGTGACACAGTACACTAATACACACTGAGGCACTAGAGGGGCCAGCTGAAAAGCCGCTTACCGCCCGCTTAAGAGCGGGTGTGTGATCTCCAAAGCCCCCTAGTCCAGGTCTCCCAGAGCCTTGCGTCCTTCCTCCAGCCAGACATGCATGTAATGGCTGCCGGCGTCCTGAGAGAGTAGGGGGGGCGGGCCCTGGGCGTTCCTGACTAAGAGCGGGAAGCCTGCTTCCCTCTGTGCCTAGTGAGAGGGCTGGAGCATGTAAATCAGGCTCCAGCCCTCGTCGCTGCCGTGAAACAGCGTCTCTCCCCTACCCTGATTGACAGGGTGGGGGCGGGAACGAATCGGAGCTGCCGGCGTCCTAGGCCGCAAAAGCCGGGGACTAGATTTATAAACGCCACCGCCGTAAAAGCGCGGTCGGCGTGTCCCCGGCGAACTAAAAGTCACAGCAGCGCCGCCGGTCCAGCGGGGGTCGGCGCTGCGTTCCCACAACACAGAAAAAAGTCCCCCAGTTAAACTGTAGGAACACTAGCTCTAGCGTTACGGTCCCCGGCGCACTACAACACCCAGCCAGCCCGGAGTGTGTCTGTGCCTGCCGGGGACACAGAGTACCTGTATGATGCAGGGCCTTGTCCCTGATGGTACTCCTGCTCGGCATCCACCAGGTGCTATGGGTCTGTGGATGGAGCCCGGCGTCAGAGCTTTGAGGCCGGCAGGATCCCACTTCCACAGAGCCCTACAAGGGGATGTGGAAGGAAAACAGCATGTGGGGCTCCAGCCCCTGTACCAGCAATAGGTACCTCAACCTTACAACACCATCTACGGGTGAGAAGGGAGCATGCTGGGAACCCTATATGGGCCCTCTTTTCTTCCATCCGAAATAGTCAGCAGCTACTGCTGACTAAAATCTGTGGAGCTATGCATGGAATGTCTGACCTCCTTCGCACAAAGCTTGAAAACTGGAGTACCCGTGATACCACGGGGGGGTATAGCCAGAAGGGGAGGGGCCTTGCACTTTTTAGTGTAGTGCTTTGTGTGGCCTCCGGAGGGCAGTAGCTATACCCCAATCGTCTGGGTCTCCCAATAGAGCGCTGAAGAAAATGTTGCTGTAGCAACAATATTCTCACTGTTAGGCTATGTGGCCATGATCCAGCGACACGGCATCTAGTGCACAGTGCCAGCCTTCCTGCAGAGATGT
The DNA here is from genome assembly GCF_048569485.1 of Anomaloglossus baeobatrachus. Lineage (NCBI taxonomy): Eukaryota > Metazoa > Chordata > Amphibia > Anura > Aromobatidae > Anomaloglossus > Anomaloglossus baeobatrachus. The sequence continues at coordinate 183,822,107 of NC_134357.1, forward strand.
GAGTGCTGTCCACTGGAGAACGCAGCTGCCCATGCCCACGATTTGGGTTCAGGCTGTTGTGGACTTTAGCTCTATTCTACCTGCAGAAAGCACTCGTCTCCGCAGCATAAATTGAGATGCTGAGGCTCGGGAAGCTGCACAACAGGTCGGTTTATGCTGCGGAGAAAAGAAGCACAGTGGGTATGGGATTTCTAAAAATCCTTCCACTGTGCTTGTACTGCACAACGCAGCGTTATAGACGCAGGGAAAACACTCTGCGCCCAAAACGCTGCAAACCCTGATTGTGGGCACATAGCCTAAAATGCTACAATGGATGAATGGATAGATGTCAAACATATATAACGTCTCACCACCCTGCATATTCTAAGCTGGCGTCCTTTAGTGCCTTTCATGTGGCGCTAAAGGATGCCTAGCCTTATTATTAGCCCAAAAAAATAAAAAATAATTAAAATAAATGACGTAGGGTCCCGCCTATTTTTGATAGCCAGCTAGGGTAAAGCAGACAGCTGTAGGCTGCAAACCACAGCTGACAGCTTCACCTTCACCTGTGGGTCCAGAAATAACGCTGCTGCAGTAATTTTGTACGAGCTTTTGTACAAGTGGCCATGAATATAGTTTAACACTTAACCCCGCAGCCTGTTTTCACCTTCATGACCAGGCTATTTTTTTTCAATTCTGACCAGTGTCACTTTGAGGTTATAGCTCTGGAAAGCTTCAACGGATCCCACTGATTCTAAGATTTTTTTTTTACATATTGTACCGTATTTTCGGACTACAAGACGCACCAGACTATAAGACGCACCCTGGTTTTAGAGGAGGAAAATGGGAAAATAACATTTTAAGCAATAAATATGGCCATGACACACTGTTATGGGGTAGTCCCCAAATTCTCCACTAAGGTACCCCAGCCTGGTAATGATCCTCCTGCCTTGTATATGATCCTCCTGCCTTGTATACAGTATATGTCCCTCATCCTGGTATAGCCCCCATCCTGATATATACCCCCATCCTGCTATATACTGCCATCCTGGTATGTGTTCCCATCCTGCTATATACCTCATCCTGGTATATGGCCGCATCCTGGTATATGGCCGCATCCTGGTATATGGCCGCATCCTGGTATATGGCTGCATCCTGGTATATGGCTGCATCCTGGTATATGGCTGCATCCTGCTATATACCCCATCCTGCTATATACCCCCATCCTGCTATATACCCCCATCCTGCTATATACCCCCATCCTGGCATATCGCCACATCCTGCTATATCTCCATCCTGCTAAATTCCCCATCCTGGCATATGGCCACATCCTGCTATATACCCCCATCCTGCTCATATACCCCCATCCTGCTATATACCCCTATCCTGGCATATCGCCACATCCTGCTATATCTCCATCCTGCTAAAGTCCCCATCCTGGCATATGGCCACATCCTGCTATATACCCCTATCCTGCTATATACCCAATCCTGGTGTATGGCCTCATCCTGCTAAATACCCTCATCCTCGTGTATGGCCTCATCCTGCTATATACCCCCATCCTGCTATATACCCTCATCCTGCTATATACCCCCATCCTGCTATATGGCCCCATCGTGTGGCACACAAAAAAATGAACGTTCATACTCACCTTTCCTCGCTCCATGCAGCATCGCTCCTCCTCCCGTCTGTGTCAGCAGCAGCGCCGCTGACCTGTGTGGAGCCGGCCACGATTCCTGCAGCATCGCGATATCTCCCTGTCTGCCGGCTCGCAGCTGTGTGTGGACACGTGCGCACAGCCATTACGTCATTGCTGTGTGCACTGCTAGTCTCCACACACAGCCGTGGCCGCCAGACAGGAGGACGAGCGATGAAGCAGGGATCGTGGCCGGTGAGTGTACTGATTCACTGCACCCCACGCTGATGATGATGCGCGGGGGGCAGTGAATACAGCCGCACATGTTCCCTCCAGGGATCTAGTTTCCAAAATGGGGTCACTTGAGGGGAGTTTCTGCTGTTTAGGTACCTTAGGGGATCTGCAAATGCAACATGGTGCCCGCAATCTGTTTCAGCCAAATTTGCTTTCCAAAATTCAAATATTGCTCCTTTCGTTCCAAGTCCTCCCATTTGCCCAAAGGAAGGTTTCTGACCACATGTGGGGTATCGGCGCGCTCATAAGAAAGTGGGTAACAAAGTGTGAGGTTCAATTTTTGGTGTTACCGCTTGAAAAAGTAAGAAAGTTAGTGCTAAAGCAACATTTTAAGGTAAAATATTAAATTTTTATTTTTTTTCATTCGACATTATTTTAGTTCCTGTGAAGCACCTGAAGGGTTAATAAACTTCTTTGATGTGACTTTGAGTACCTTGAGTAGTGCAGATTTTACACTTTTGGGTGTTTTCTGTCACCTAGGCTTCTCAAAGTCACTTCAAATGTGATGTGGTCCCCAAAAAATGGTCTTGTAAATTTTGTTCAAAAAATGGGAAATTGCTGTTGAACTTTGAATCCTTCTAACTTCCTAACCCCAAATAATTTTGTTTCAAAAATTGCGCTGATGTAAAGTAGACATGTGGGAAATGTAATTTGGTAACTATTTTGTGTGACATAACTCACATGGGCATAAAAATTAAAAGTTTGAAAATTGCAAAATTTGAAATGTCAAATTTCAGATTTTTCACAAATAAAATAAAAAAATATCATCCTAAATTTACCTCTAACATGAAGCCCAATATGTCACGAAAAAACAATCTCAGAATTACCAGGATCCATTGAAGCGATCCAGAGTTATAACCTTATAAAGTGACACTGGTCAAAGAAGGGAATTTTGTTACTTACCGTAAATTCCTTTTCTTCTAGCTCCAATTGGGAGACCCAGACGATTGGGTGTATAGCTACTGCCTCCGGAGGCCACACAAAGCATTACACTAAAAAGTGTAAGGCCCCTCCCCTTCTGGCTATACACCCCCCGTGGGATCACGGGCTGCTCAGTTTTAGTGCTAAAGCAAGAAGGAGGAAAGCCAATAACTGGTTTAAACAAATTCAATCCGAAGTAACATCGGAGAACCGAAACCGTTCAACATGAACAACATGTGTACCCGAAAAAACCAAAAATCCCGAAGGAAACAGGGCGGGTGCTGGGTCTCCCAATTGGAGCTAGAAGAAAAGGAATTTACGGTAAGTAACAAAATTCCCTTCTTCTTCGGCGCTCCATTGGGAGACCCAGACGATTGGGACGTCCAAAAGCAGTCCCTGGGTGGGTAAAGTAATACCTCAAGTTAGAGCTGCAAAACAGCCCTCTCCTACGAGGAGGCAACCGCCGCCTGCAGGACTCTTCTACCTAGGCTGGCGTCCGCCGAAGCGTAGGTATGCACCTGATAATGTTTGGTGAACGTGTGCAGACTCGACCAGGTAGCTGCCTGGCACACCTGTTGAGCCGTAGCCTGGTGTCGTAATGCCCAGGACGCACCCACGGCTCTGGTAGAATGGGCCTTCAGCCCTGATGGAACCGGAAGCCCAGCAGAACGGTAGGCTTCAAGAATTGGTTCCTTGATCCATCGAGCCAGGGTGGATTTTGAAGCCTGCGATCCTTTGCGCTTACCAGCGACAAGGACAAAGAGTGCATCCGAGCGGCGCAGGGGCGCCGTGCGGGAAATGTAGATTCTGAGTGCTCTCACGAGATCCAACAAATGCAAATCCTTTTCATACCTATGAACTGGATGAGGACAAAAGGAAGGCAAGGAGATATCCTGATTGAGATGAAAAGAGGATACCACCTTAGGGAGAAACTCCTGAATTGGGCGCAGCACTACCTTGTCCTGGTGAAAAACCAGGAAGGGAGCTTTGGATGACAGTGCTGCCAGCTCGGATACCCTCCGAAGAGACGTGACCGCTACCAGAAAGGCCACTTTCTGTGAGAGCCGGGAAAGTGAAACATCTTTCAGAGGCTCGAAGGGCGGCTTCTGGAGAGTAACTAGTACCCTGTTCAGATCCCATGGATCTAACGGCCGTTTGTACGGAGGGACGATGTGACAAACCCCCTGCAGGAACGTGCGTACCTGAGGAAGTCGTGCTAGACGCTTTTGAAAAAATACCGATAGCGCTGAGACTTGCCCTTTAAGGGAGCCGAGCGATAAGCCTTTTTCCAAACCCGATTGCAGGAAGGAAAGAAAAGTAGGCAATGCAAATGGCCAGGGGGACACTCCCTGTGCCGAGCACCAGGATAAGAAAATCTTCCACGTTCTGTGGTAGATCTTAGCAGACGTGGGCTTCCTAGCCTGTCTCATGGTGGCCACGACCCCTTGAGATAATCCTGAAGATGCTAGTATCCAGGACTCAATGGCCACACAGTCAGGTTCAGAACCGCAGAATTCAGATGGAAAAACGGCCCTTGTGACAGTAAGTCTGGCCGGTCTGGTAGCACCCACGGTTGGCCGACCGTGAGATGCCACAGATCCGGATACCACGACCTTCTCGGCCAGTCTGGGGCGACGAGCAGGGCGCGGCGGCAATCGGACCTGATCTTGCGTAGCACTCTGGGCAAGAGTGCCAGAGGGGGAAACACATAGGGCAGTTGGAACTGCGACCATTCTTGCACTAAGGCGTCTGCCGCCAGAGCTCTGTGATCGCGAGACCGTGCCATGAAAGTTGGGACCTTGTTGTTGTGCCGGGACGCCATTAGATCGACGTCCGGCCTTCCCCAGCGGCGACAGATTTCCTGAAACACGTCCGGGTGAAGGGACCATTCCCCTGCGTCCATACCCTGGCGACTGAGGAAGTCCGCTTCCCAGTTTTCTACGCCGGGAATGTGAACTGCGGATATCGTGGAGGCCGTGGCTTCCACCCACATCAGAATCCGCCGGACTTCCTGGAAGGCTTGCCGACTGCGTGTCCCGCCTTGGTGGTTGATGTATGCCACCGCTGTGGAGTTGTCCGACTGAATTCGGATCTGCTTTCCTTCCAGCCACTGCTGAAAGGCTTGTAGGGCAAGATACACTGCCCTGATTTCCAGAACATTGATCTGAAGGGTGGACTCCTGCTGAGTCCACGTACCCTGAGCCCTGTGGTGGAGAAAAACTGCTCCCCACCCTGACAGACTCGCGTCTGTCGTGACCACCGCCCAGGATGGGGGTAGGAAGGACCTTCCCTGTGATAATGAGGTGGGAAGAAGCCACCATTGAAGAGAGTCCTTGGCCGTCTGGGAAAGGGAGACTTTCCTGTCCAAGGACGTCGACTTCCCGTCCCATTGGCGGAGAATGTCCCATTGAAGTGGGCGCAGATGAAACTGCGCAAACGGAACTGCCTCCATTGCTGCCACCATCTTCCCCAGGAAGTGCATGAGGCGTCTTAAGGGGTGCGACTGGCCCTGAAGGAGAGCGTGCACCCCTGTCTGTAGTGAACGCTGCTTGTCCATCGGAAGCTTCACTGTCGCTGAGAGAGTATGAAACTCCATGCCAAGATATGTTAGTGATTGGGTCGGTGACAGATTTGACTTTGAAAAGTTGATGATCCACCCGAAAGTCTGGAGAGTCTCCAGCGCAACGTTCAGGCTGTGTTGGCATGCCTCTTGAGAGGGTGCCTTGACAAGTAGATCGTCCAAGTAAGGGATCACCGAGTGTCCCTGAGAGTGCAAGACTGCTACCACTGCTGCCATGACCTTGGTGAAAACCCGTGGGGCTGTCGCCAGACCAAACGGCAGGGCTACGAACTGAAAGTGTTCGTCTCCTATAACAAAGCGTAGAAGAAGGGAATTTTGTTACTTACCGTAAATTCCTTTTCTTCTAGCTCTTATTGGGAGACCCAGACGATTGGGGTATAGCTACTGCCCTCTGGAGGCCACACAAAGCACTACACTAAAAGTGCAAGGCCCCTCCCCCTCTGGCTATACCCCCCCCGTGGTATCACGGGTTCTCCAGTTTTAGTGCCAAAGCAAGAAGGAGGAAGCCAATAACTGGTTTAAACAAATTAACTCCGAATAACATCGGAGAACTGAAAAACCGTTCAACATGAACAACATGTGTACCCGCAAACAACAAAAAAACATCCCGAAGGACAACAGGGCGGGTGCTGGGTCTCCCAATAAGAGCTAGAAGAAAAGGAATTTACGGTAAGTAACAAAATTCCCTTCTTCTTCAGCGCTCTATTGGGAGACCCAGACGATTGGGACGTCCAAAAGCTGTCCCTGGGTGGGTAAAGAAATACCTCATGTTAGAGCTGCAAAACAGCCCTCCCCTACGGGGGTGCCACTGCCGCCTGCAGGACTCTTCTACCTAAGCTGGCATCCGCCGAAGCATAGGTATGCACCTGATAATGCTTGGTGAAAGTGTGCAGACTGGACCAGGTAGCTGCCTGGCACACCTGTTGAGCCGAAGCCTGGTGACGTAATGCCCAGGACGCACCCACGGCTCTGGTTGAGTGGGCTTTTAGCCCTGAAGGAACCGGAAGCCCCGCAGAACGGTAGGCCTCTAGAATTGGTTCTTTGATCCATCGAGCCAGGGTGGCTTTAGAAGCCTGCAACCCCTTGCGCGGACCAGCGACAAGGACAAAAAGTGCATCGGCACGGCGCATGGGCGCCGTGCGGGAAATGTAGAATCTGAGTGCTCTCACCAGATCTAGCAAACGTAAGTCCTTTTCATACCGGTGAACCGGATGAGGACAAAACGAAGGCAAGGATATATCCTGATTAAGATGAAAAGAGGATACGACTTTAGGGAGAAACTCCGGAATAGGGTGCAGCACTACCTTGTCCTGGTGGAACACCAGGAAGGGAGCCTTGGATGACAGAGCTGCCAGCTCAGACACTCGCCGAAGCGATGTGATCGCAACAAGAAACGCCACTTTCTGTGACAGCCGAGAAAAGGAAACTTCCTTCAGAGGCTCGAAGGGCGGCTTCTGGAGAGCAACTAGTACCCTGTTCAGATCCCATGGATCTAACGGCCGCTTGTACGGGGGCACAATATGACAGACCCCCTGCAGGAACGTGCGCACCTTAGAAAGACGTGCTAGACGCTTCTGAAAAAACACGGATAGTGCCGAAACTTGCCCTTTAAGGGAGCTGAGCGACAAGCCCTTTTCTAACCCCGATTGCAGGAAGGAAAGAAACTTGGGCAATGCAAATGGCCAGGGAGACACTCCCTGAGCAGAGCACCAGGATAAGAAAATCTTCCACGTTCTGTGGTAGATCTTAGCCGAATTCGACTTTCTAGCTTGTCTCATTGTGGCAACGACTCCTTGAGATAATCCTGCAGATGCTAGGATCCAGGACTCAATGGCCACACAGTCAGGTTCAGGGCCGCAGAATTCTGATGGAAAAACGGCCCTTGGGACAGTAAGTCTGGTCGGTCTGGCAGTGACCACGGTCGACCGATCGTGAGATGCCACAGATCCGGATACCACGACCTCCTCGGCCAGTCTGGAGCGACTAGTATGATGCGGCTGCACTCGGATCTGATCTTGCGTAGCACTCTGGGCAAGAGCGCCAGAGGCGGAAACACGTATGGGAGCTGAAACTGCGACCAATCTTGAACCAAGGCGTCTGCCGCCAGAGCTCTTTGATCGCGCGACCTCGCCATGAATGCCGGGACCTTGTTGTTGTGCCGGGATGCCATTAGGTCGACGTCCGGCACTCCCCAGCGGCGACAGATTTCCTGAAACACGTCCGGGTGAAGGGACCATTCCCCTGCGTCCATGCCCTGGCGACTGAGGAAGTCTGCTTCCCAGTTTTCTACGCCTGGGATGTGAACCGCGGATATGGTGGATGCTCTGTCCTCCACCCACATTAGAATGCGCCGGACTTCTTGGAAGGCTTGCCGACTGCGCGTCCCTCCTTGGTGGTTGATGTATGCCACCGCCGTGGAGTTGTCCGATTGGATTCGGATCTGCTTTCCTTCCAGCCACTGTTGGAAGGCCAGTAGAGCAAGATACACTGCTCTGATCTCCAGAACATTGATCTGAAGGGTGGACTCCTGCGGAGTCCACGTCCCCTGAGCCCTGTGGTGGAGAAATACTGCTCCCCACCCTGACAGACTCGCATCTGTCGTGACTACTGCCCAGGATGGGGGCAGGAAGGATCTTCCCTGAGACAATGAGGTGGGAAGGAGCCACCATTGTAGGGAGTCCTTGGCCGTCTGGGAAAGCGAGACTTTCCTGTCCAGGGACGTTGACTTCCCGTCCCATTGGCGGAGAATGTCCCATTGAAGTGGGCGCAGATGAAACTGCGCAAAGGGAACTGCTTCCATGGCTGCCACCATCTTCCCTAGGAAATGCATGAGGCGCCGCAAGGGATGCAACTGGCCCTGCAGAAGAGATTGCACCCCTGTCTGTAGTGACCGCTGCTTGTTCAGCGGAAGCTTCACTATCGCTGCTAGAGTATGAAACTCCATGCCAAGATACGTTAGTGATTGAGTCGGTGATAGGATCGACTTTGGAAAGTTGATGATCCATCCGAGAGACTGTAGGGTCTCCAGCGTAGCATTCAGGCTGTGCTGACATGCCTCTTGAGAGGGAGCTTTGACCAATAAATCGTCTAGGTAAGGGATCACCGAGTGTCCCTGAGAGTGCAAGACTGCTACCACCGCCGCCATGACCTTGGTGAAGACCCGTGGGGCTGTTGCCAGACCAAATGGCAGAGCTACGAACTGAAAATGGTCGTCTCCTATCACAAAACGTAGAAAACGTTGATGTTCTGTAGCAATTGGCACGTGGAGATAAGCATCTTTGATGTCTATTGAGGCAAGGAAGTCTCCTCTGGACATTGAGGCAATGACAGAACGCAGGGTTTCCATCCGGAACTTCCTGGCGTGCACATGTTTGTTGAGCCGTTTTAGGTCCAGAACAGGACGGAACGAGCCGTCCTTTTTTGGAACCACAAAGAGATTGGAGTAAAACCCTTGCCCTTGTTCCTGAGGAGGGACTGGGATCACCACTCCTTCCGCTCTTAGGGAGCCCACCGCCTGCAGCAGAGCATCTGCTCGGTCTGGATGTGGGGAGGTTCTGAAGAACCGAGCTGGAGGACGAGAATTGAACTCGATTCTGTACCCGCGAGACAAAATGTCCGTCACCCACCGGTCTTTGACCTGTGACATCCAAATGCCGGAAAAGCGGGAGAGCCTGCCCCCGACCGGCGATGCGGAGGGAGGGGGCTGGAAGTCATGAGGTAGCCGCTTTGGAAGCGGTACCTCCATGAGCTTTCTTGGGGCGCGTGTGAGCCCGCCACGAATCTGAGTTTCTTTGCGTCCTCTGAGTCCCTTTGGACGAGGTAAATGGTGTCTTGCCCGAACCTCGAAAGGACTGAAACCTCTGCTGCCACTTTTTCTGCTGAGGTTTGGTTGTTCTGGGTTGTGGTAAAGAGGAGTCTTTACCCTTAGACTGCTTAATGATATCAGCCAATGGCTCGCCAAACAGTCTATCTCTAGATAAAGGCAAACTGGTTAAACATTTTTTGGAACCAGCATCTGCTTTCCAGTCCTTTAACCACAAGGCTCTGCGCAAAACTACCGAATTGGCGGACGCCATTGAGGTGCGACTGGTAGATTCTAGGACCGCATTGATAGCGTAAGACGCAAACGCCGACATCTGCGTGGTAAGGTGCGCCACTTGCGGCACTGCTGGATGTATGATAGCATCCACTTTTGCTAAGCCAGCTGAACTAGCCTGGAGTGCCCATACGGCTGCGAATGCCGGAGCAAACGACGCGCCGATAGCTTCATAGACAGATTTTAACCAAAGGGCCATCTGTCTGTCATTGGCATCTTTAAGTGAAGCGCCATCCTCCACTGCAACTATGGACCTAGCTGCGAGTTTGGAAATCGGGGGGTCTACCTTTGGACACTGTGTCCAGCGCTTGACCACCTCAGGGGGGAAAGGGAAACGCGTATCTTTAGATCGTTTAGAGAAACGCCTTTCTGGGTGAGCGTCGTGCTTCTGGATTGATTCTCTGAAGTCAGCGTGATCCAACAAAGCACTCAATTTACGCTTGGGATAAAGGAAACGAAACTTCTCCTGCTCCGCAGCCGCCTCTTCTGCTGAAGGGGCTGGGGGAGAAATATCCAACAGCCTATTGATGGCTGAGATAAGGTCGTTTACCATGGCATCCCCATCAGGGGTATCCAGGTTGAGAGGGGTTCCAGGAATGGATTCCTGATCACTCTCATCAGACACATCACAGGGAGACTGATTGCGCTGAGACCCTGAGCAGTGTGATGACGTCGAGGGTCTTTCCCAGCGAGCTCGCTTAGGGTGGCTGGGGCTATCATCTGAGTCATAATCCTCGGCCTGTGAAGCCGGGGACTCCCCTGTGGGCTGGATTAATTCCAAGTGAGGGGGACCTGAGGACAGAGGCCTCGCCGTGCCCAAAGACTGAGCCCCATGCATAGATTGCAAGGTTTCAAGTATTTTTGCCATAGAGACAGACATATTATCAGCAAAAACTGCAAAGTCTGTCCCTGTCACCGGGGCAGGACTTACAGGCGTCTCAGCCTGGGTCACTCTCCCTCCTGACTCCGGCTGGCGAAGCAGCACCGGGTCGGAGCATTGCACACAATGGGGGTCATCGGAGCCTGCTGGTAGATTAGCCCCACATGCAGCACACGCAGTATACACAGCCCTAGCCTTGGCAGGCTTGCGTTTTGAGGATGGCATGTTGTTGCTTCCACAGAGTGATCTGGGAGATGCAGCCAGAAGCGACCTTACAGTGCAAGAAATACAATATCTCTATATCCTACACAGTACACCAATACACCGTGAGGCACTAGAGGGACCAGCACAGAAAAATCGCTTACCGCCCGCTTAAAAAGCGGGTGTGTGGTCGCCAGATAGCCCCTAGTCCAGGTCTCCCAGAGCCTTGCGTCCTTCCTCCAGCCAGACTGCATGTAATGGCTGCCGGCATCCTGAGAGAGAAGGGGGGCGGGCCCTGGGCGTTCCTGGCCAAGAGCGGGAAGCCTGCTTCCCTCTGTGCCTAGTGTGAGGGCTGGAGCATGTAAATCAGGCTCCAGCCCTCGTCGCTGCTAGCGAACAGCGTCTCTCCCCTACCCTGAATGACAGGGTGGGGGCGGGAACGAATCGGAGCTGCCGGCGTCCTAGGCCCAAAAAGCCGGGGACTCAATTTATAACCGCCGCCGCCGTAAAAGCGCGGACGGCGGATCCCCGGCGCACCACAAGTCACAGCAGCGCCGCCCGGTCCAGAGGGGGTCGGCGCTGCGTTCCCATACACAAACAATCCCCCAGTAATCTGTAGGGACACTATCTCCAACGTTGCGGTCCCCGGCGCACTACAACACCCAGCCAGCCCGGAGTGTGTCTGTGCCTGCCGGGGACACAGAGTACCTGTATGATGCAGGGCCTGTCCCTGATCGTACTCCTGCTCCGTCTCCATCAGGTTCTAATGGGTCTGTGGATGGAGCCCGGCGTCAGAGCTGAGAGGCCGGCAGGATCCCACTTCCACAGAGCCCTACCAGGGGATGTGGAAGGAAAACAGCATGTCAGGCTCCAGCCCTGTACCAGCAATAGGTACCTCAACCTTACAACACCATCCAGGGGTGAGAAGGGAGCATGCTGGGGACACTATATGTGTCCTCTTTTCTTCCATCCGAAATAGTCAGCAGCTACTGCTGACTAAAATCTGTGGAGCTATGCATGGAATGTCTGACCTCCTTCGCACACAAAGCTAAAACTGGAGAACCCGTGATACCACGGGGGGGGTATAGCCAGAGGGGGAGGGGCCTTGCACTTTTAGTGTAGTGCTTTGTGTGGCCTCCAGAGGGCAGTAGCTATACCCCAATCGTCTGGGTCTCCCAATAGAGCGCTGAAGAAAACGCTGGTGCTCTGGGGCAATCGGCACGTGGAGATAAGTATCTTTGATGTCTATTGATGCTAGGAAATCTCCTTGAGACATCGAGGCAATGACGGAGCGGAGGGATTCCATCCGGAACCGCCTGGTTTTCACGTGCTTGTTGAGCAGTTTTAGGTCCAGAACAGGACGGAAAGAGCCGTCCTTTTTTGGCACCACAAATAGATTGGAGTAAAAACCCTGACCTCTTTCCAGAAGAGGAACAGGGATCACCACTCCCTCTGCCCTTAGAGAGCACACCGCTTGCAGAAGAGCATCGGCTCGGTCGGGATGTGGGGAAGTTCTGAAGAACCGAGGCGGAGGACGAGAACTGAACTCTATCCGGTACCCGTGAGACAAAATGTCTGTTACCCACCGGTCTTTGACCTGTGGCAGCCAAATGCCGCAAAAGCGGGAGAGCCTGCCACCGACCGAGGATGCGGAGAGAGGAGGCCGAAAGTCATGAGGCAGCCGGCTTGGAAGCGGTGCCTCCGGCTGCTTTCTTTGGACGTGAGTGAGTCCGCCAGGAATCTGAGCTCCTCTGCTCCTTCTGAGTCCTTTTGGACGAGGAGAATTGGGTCCTGCCCGAACCTCGAAAGGACCGAAACCTCGACTGTCCCTTCCACTGCTGAGGTTTGTTTGATCTGGGCTGGGGTAAGGAAGAGTCCTTACCCTTGGACTGTTTAATGATTTCCGCCAATTGCTCACCAAACAGCCTGTCTTGAGATAATGGCAAACTGGTTAAGCATTTTTTGGAAGCAGAATCTGCTTTCCATTCTTTTAACCATAAGGCTCTGCGTAAAACCACCGAGTTGGCGGACGCCATTGACGTACGGCTGGTAGAGTCCAAGACCGCATTGATAGCGTAAGTCGCAAACGCAGACATTTGCGGGGTCAAGGATGCCACTCGCGGCACTGATGGACGTATGATCGAGTCCACCTGCGCTAGACCAGCTGAAATAGCTTGGAGTGCCCACACGGCTGCGAATGCTGGAGCAAACGACGCACCGATAGCTTCATAGACAGATTTCAACCAAAGGTCCATCTGTCTGTCATTGGCATCTTTAAGTGAAGCCCCATCTTCCACTGCAACTATGGATCTAGCCGCAAGCCTGGAGATTGGGGGGTCCACCTTTGGACACTGGGTCCAACGTTTGACCACGTCAGGGGGAAAGGGATAACGTGTATCCTTAAGACGTTTGGAGAAACGCTTATCTGGAGAAGCATGGTGTTTCTGGACTGCTTCTCTGAAGTCCGCGTGGTCCAGAAAAGAGCTCAATTTACGTTTGGGATACCTAAAATGGAATTTCTCCTGCTGTGCTGCTGCATCCTCCGCTGGAGGAGAAATATCCAGCAGTCTATTGATGGCCGCTATAAGATCATTCACCATGGCGTCACCATCAGGGGTATCCAGATTGAGAGCAGTCTCAGGATTAGACTCCTGATCACCTAGTTCTGTCTCATAATACAGAGAATCCTCTCGCTGAGACCCTGACCAGCGTGATGACGCCGAGTGTCTCTCCCAGCGAGCTCGCTTAGGCTGCCTGGGACTGTCGTCCGAGTCAGAGCCTTCAGCCTGTGATGCCTGGGACCCCCTTGGAGCACGGATTAGTTCCAACTGAGGGGGACCGGGGAACATTGAATCAGCAGTGCCCATGGTCTGAGTGACCGGCCTGGACTGCAAGGTTTCTAGAATTTTTGTCATAGTCACAGACATCTTATCAGCAAAAACTGCAAACTCTGTCCCCGTCACCGGGGCAGGGTTCACAGGCGTCTCTGCCTGGGCCACTACTAGCATAGACTCCGGCTGACGAAGTGGCACAGGGACCGAACATTGCACACAATGGGGGTCAGTGGAACCTGCCGGTAGATCAGCCCCACATGCGGTACAGGCAGCATATGAAGCCCGTGCCTTGGCACCCTTGCTTTTTGCGGATGACATGCTGTTGTCTCCTCAGAGCAATATAGGGGTATAAGCCAAGAAGCGACCGTACAGTGCAATATATATATATATGTACAAACAAAAGTACACAAAACAACACTGTGGCACTAGTGGGGTCAGCACTTAGGTGCTGCTTACCGCCCGCTTAATAGCGGTTGTGTGGTCGCCAGAATCCCCTGTCTGGGTCTCCCAGGGCTATGTCCGTTCTCCAGCTCAGACTGCGTGCAGGAATAGCTGCCGGCGTCCTGTGAAGAGGGGCGGGCCGTGGGCGTGCTGCAGACAAAGAGCGGGAACTGGCGTCCCACTGTGCCCAGTGAGAGGGCTGGAGTATGTAAATAAGACTCCAGCCCTCGGCGCTGACTACTGTACAGCGTCTCTCCCCTGCCCTGACTGACAGGGCTGGGGGCGGGAACGAACGTAACTAGGCCGCAGAAGCCGGGGACTAGATTTATCAGCGCTGCCGTCGTAAAAGCACGGTCGGCGCGAAGTCCCCGGCGCACCACAAGTCTCAGCCGCGCCGCTCTCTCCATGGCGGCCGGCGCGGTAGTTCCCCACATAAACTCACTCAGCTAAGCTGCAGTGAGTAAAACCCAGGCGCGCAGCGCTACTGTCCCCGGCGCACTAGAACACCCAGCAACGCTGGAGTGTGTCTGTGCCTGTCTGCACGGGGACACAGAGTACCTGAATGTTGCAGGGCCTTGTCCCTGATGGTACCCAGCTCCGTATCCAGCAGGATCTCCGGGTCTGTGGATGGAGCCCGGCCTCAGAGTCTGGAGGCCGGTAAGATCCCACTTCACCAGAGCCCTCAGGGGGATGGAGAAGGAAAACAGCATGTGGGCTCCAGCCTCCGTACCCGCAATGGGTACCTCAACCTTAACAAACACCGCCAACAAAAGTGGGGTGAGAAGGGAGCATGGTGGGGGCCCTTTAGTATGGGCCCTCTTTTCTTCCATCCGATATAGTCAGCAGCTACTGCTGACTAAACAGTGGAGCTATGCGTGGATGTCTGACCTCCTTCGCACAAAGCTTGAAAACTGAGCAGCCCGTGATCCCACGGGGGGTGTATAGGCAGAAGGGGAGGGGCCTTACACTTTTTAGTGTAATGCTTTGTGTGGCCTCCGGAGGCAGTAGCTATACACCAATCGTCTGGGTCTCCCAATGGAGCGCCGAAGAAATGTAGATTCTGAGTGCTCTCACAAGATCCAACAAATGCAAATCCTTTTCATACCGATGAACTGAATGAGGATAAAGAAGGGAATTTTGTTACTTACCGTAAATTCCTTTTCTTCTAGCTCTTATTGGGAGACCCAGACGATTGGGTGTATAGCACTGCCTCCGGAGGCCACACAAAGCAATTACACTAAAAAGTGTAAGGCCCCTCCCCTTCTGGCTATACACCCCCAGTGGGATCACTGGCTCACCAGTTTTAGTGCAAAAGCAAGAAGGAGGAAAGCCAATAACTGGTTTAAACAAATTCACTCCGAGAAACATCGGAGAACTGAAAACCGTTCAACATGAACAACATGTGTACCCGCAAACAAACCAAAAATCCCGAAGGACAACAGGGCGGGTGCTGGGTCTCCCAATAAGAGCTAGAAGAAAAGGAATTTACGGTAAGTAACAAAATTCCCTTCTTCTTCGGCGCTCTATTGGGAGACCCAGACGATTGGGACGTCCAAAAGCTGTCCCTGGGTGGGTAAAGAAATACCTCATGTTAGAGCTGCAAGACAGCCCTCCCCTACGGGGAGGCAACTGCCGCCTGCAGGACTTTTCTACCTAGGCTGGCGTCCGCCGAAGCATAGGTATGCACCTGATAATGTTTGGTGAAAGTGTGCAGACTCGACCAGGTAGCTGCCTGGCACACCTGTTGAGCCGTAGCCTGGTGTCGCAATGCCCAGGACGCACCCACGGCTCTGGTAGAATGGGCCTTTAGCCCTGACGGAACCTGAAGCCCCGCAGAACGGTAGGCTTCAAGAATTGGTTCTTTGATCCATCGAGCCAGGGTGGCCTTAGAAGCCTGCGACCCCTTGCGCTTACCAGCGACAAGGACAAAGAGTGCATCCGAACGGCGCAGGGGCGCTGTGCGGGAAATGTAGATTCTGAGTGCTCTCACCAGATCTAACAAATGTAAATCCTTCTCATACCGATGAACTGCATGAGGACAAAACGAAGGCAAAGAGATATCCTGATTAAGATGAAAAGAGGATACCACCTTCGGGAGAAACTCCTGAATGGGGCGCAGCACTACCTTATCCTGGTGGAAGACCAGGAAGGGAGCCTTGGATGACAGCGCTGCCAGCTCAGACACTCTCCGAAGAGATGTGATCGCTACCAGAAAAGCCACTTTCTGTGATAGCCTAGAAAGTGAAACCTCCCTCAGAGGCTCGAAGGGCGGCTTCTGGAGGGCAACTAGTACCCTGTTCAGATCCCATGGATCTAACGGTCGCTTGTACGGGGGTACGATATGACAAACCCCCTGCAGGAACGTGCGCACCTTGGAAAGTCGAGCTAGACGCTTCTGAAAAAAGACAGATAGCGCCGAGACTTGCCCTTTAAGGGAGCCGAGCGACAAACCTTTTTCTAACCCAGATTGGAGGAAAGAAAGAAGGATAGGTAATGCAAATGGCCAGGGAGACACTCCCTGAGCAGAGCACCAGGATAAGAATATCCTCCACGTTCTGTGGTAGATCTTAGCAGACGTGGGCTTCCTAGCCTGTCTCATGGTGGCAACGACCCCTTGGGATAAGCCTGAAGACTCTAGGATCCAGGACTCAATGGCCACGCAGTCAGGTTGAGGGCCGCAGAATTCCGATGGAAAAACGGCCCTTGGGACAGTAAGTCTGGTCGGTCTGGCAGCGCCCACGGTTGGCCGACCGTGAGATGCCACAGATCCGGATACCACGCCCTCCTCGGCCAGTCTGGAGCGACGAGTATGACGCGGCTGCAGTCGGATCTGATCTTGCGTAGCACTCTGGGCAAGAGTGCCAGAGGTGGAAACACATAAGGGAGCCGGAACTGCGACCAATCTTGCACTAGGGCGTCTGCTGCTAGAGCTCTTTGATCGCGAGACCGTGCCATGAAGGTTGGGACCTTGTTGTTGTGCCGAGACGCCATTAGATCGACGTCCGGCCTTCCCCATCGGCGACAGATTTCCTGAAACACGTCCGGGTGAAGGGACCATTCCCCTGCGTCCATGCCCTGGCGACTGAGGAAGTCTGCTTCCCAGTTTTCTACGCCGGGGATGTGAACTGCGGATATGGTGGAGGCCGTGGCTTCCACCCACATCATAATGCGCCGGACTTCCTGGAAGGCTTGCCGACTGCGAGTCCCGCCCTGGTGATTGATGTATGCCACCGCTGTGGAGTTGTCCGATTGAATTCGGATCTGCTTCCCTTCCAGCCACTGCTGGAAGGCTAGCAGGGCAAGAAACACTGCTCTGATTTCCAGAACATTGATCTGAATGCTGGACTCCTGCTGAGTCCACGTACCCTGAGCCCTGTGGTGAAGAAACACTGCTCCCCACCCTGACAGACTCGCGTCTGTCGTGACCACCGCCCAGGACGGTGGTAGGAAGGATCTTCCCTGTGATAAGGAGGTGGGAAGAAGCCACCACTGCAGAGAGTCCTTGGCCGTCTGGGAAAGGAAGACTTTCCTGTCCAGGGATTTTGACTTCCCGTCCCATTGGCGGAGAATGTCCCATTGAAGTGGACGCAGATGAAACTGCGCAAACGGAACCGCCTCCATTGCCGCCACCATCTTCCCGAGGAAGTGCATGAGGCGTCTTAAGGAGTGCGACTGACTCTGAAGGAGAGCCTGCACCCCCGTCTGTAGTGACCTCTGCTTGCTCAGCGGAAGCTTCACTATCGCTGAGAGAGTATGAAACTCCATGCCAAGATACGTTAGTGATTGGGTCGGTGACAGATTTGACTTTGGGAAGTTGATGATC
Organism: Anomaloglossus baeobatrachus; assembly: GCF_048569485.1. Taxonomy (NCBI): domain Eukaryota; kingdom Metazoa; phylum Chordata; class Amphibia; order Anura; family Aromobatidae; genus Anomaloglossus; species Anomaloglossus baeobatrachus. The sequence continues at coordinate 183,839,793 of NC_134357.1, forward strand.
CACCCGAACGCCTGGAGAGTCTCCAGTGCAAAATTCAGGCTGAGTTGGCATGCCTCCTGAGAGGGTGCCTTGACCAATAGATCGTCCAAGTAAGGGATCACAGAGTGTCCGTGAGAGTGCAAGACTGCTACCACTGCTGCCATGATCTTGGTGAACACCCGGGGGGCTGTCGCCAGACCAAATGGCAGAGCCACGAACTGAAGATGTTCGTCTCCTATCACGAAGCGCAGAAAGCGTTGGTGCTCCGTAGCAATCGGCACGTGAAGATAGAAGGGAATTTTGTTACTTACCGTAAATTCCTTTTCTTCTAGCTCTTATTGGGAGACCCAGACGATTGGGGTATAGCTACTGCCCTCTGGAGGCCACACAAAGCACTACATTAAAAGTGCAAGGCCCCTCCCCCTCTGGCTATACCCCCCCGTGGTATCACGGGTACTCCAGTTTTAGTGCCAAAGCAAGAAGGAGGAAGCCAACAACTGGTTTAAACAAATTAACTCCGAGTAACATCGGAGAACTGAAAAACCGTTCAACATGAACAACATGTGTACCCGCAAACAGCAAAAACAATCCCGAAGGACAACAGGGCGGGTGCTGGGTCTCCCAATAAGAGCTAGAAGAAAAGGAATTTACGGTAAGTAACAAAATTCCCTTCTTCTTCAGCGCTCTATTGGGAGACCCAGACGATTGGGACGTCCAAAAGCTGTCCCTGGGTGGGTAAAGAAATACCTCATGTTAGAGCTGCAAAACAGCCCCCCCCTACGGGGATGTCACTGCCGCCTGCAGGACTCTTCTACCTAAGCTGGCATCCGCCGAAGCATAGGTATGCACCTGATAATGCTTGGTGAAAGTGTGCAGACTCGACCAGGTAGCTGCCTGACACACCTGTTGAGCCGAAGCCTGGTGCCGTAATGCCCAGGACGCACCCACGGCTCTGGTTGAGTGGGCTTTTAGCCCTGAAGGAACCGGAAGCCCAGCAGAACGGTAGGCCTCTATAATTGGTTCTTTGATCCATCGAGCCAAGGTGGCTTTAGAAGCCTGCAACCCCTTGCGCGGACCGGCGACAAGGACAAAAAGTGCATCGGAACGGCGCATGGGCGCCGTGCGGGAAATGTAGATCCTGAGTGCTCTCACCAGATCTAGCAAACGCAAGTCCTTTTCATACCGGTGAACCGGATGAGGATAAAAGGAAGGCAAAGATATATCCTGATTAAGATGAAACGAGGATACGACCTTAGGGAGAAACTCCGGAATGGGGCGCAGCACTACCTTGTCCTGGTGGAACACCAAGAAGGGAGCCTTGGATGACAGAGCTGCCAGCTCAGACACTCGCCGAAGCGATGTGATCGCAACAAGAAACGCCACTTTCTGTGACAGGCGAGAAAAAGAAACTTCTTTGAGAGGCTCGAAAGGCGGTTTCTGGAGAGCCACTAGTACTCTGTTCAGATCCCATGGATCCAACGGCCGCTTGTACGGGGGCACAATATGACAGACCCCCTGCAGGAACGTGCGCACCTTAGGAAGACGTGCCAGACGCTTCTGAAAAAACACGGATAGTGCCGAGACTTGCCCTTTAAGGGAGCTGAGCGACAAGCCCTTTTCCAACCCTGATTGCAGGAAAGACAGAAAAGTGGGTAATGCAAATGGCCAGGGAGACACTCCCTGAGCAGAGCACCAGGTTAAGAAAATCTTCCACGTTCTGTGGTAGATCTTAGCAGAAGTTGACTTCCTAGCTTGTCTCATTGTGGCTACCACTCCCTGGGATAAACCTGTTGACGATAGGATCCAGGACTCAATGGCCACACAGTCAGGTTCAGGGCCGCAGAATTCTGATGGAAAAACGGCCCTTGAGACAGCAGGTCTGGACGGTCTGGAAGTGACCACGGTCGGCCGACCGTGAGATGCCACAGATCCGGATACCACGATCTCCTCGGCCAGTCTGGGGCGACGAGTATGATGCGGCTGCAATCGGATCTGATCTTGCGTAGTACTCTGGGCAAGAGTGCCAGAGGCGGGAATACATATGGGAGGCGGAACTGCGACCAATCTTGTACCAAGGCGTCTGCCGCCAGAGCTCTTTGATCGCGCGACCGCGCCATGAATGCCGGGACCTTGTTGTTGTGCCGAGACGCCATTAGGTCGACGTCCGGCACCCCCCAGCGGCGACAGATTTCCTGAAACACGTCCGGGTGAAGGGACCATTCCCCTGCGTCCATACCCTGGCGACTGAGGAAGTCTGCTTCCCAGTTTTCTACGCCTGGGATGTGAACCGCGGAGATGGTGGATGCTGTGTCCTCCACCCAATTCAGAATGCGCCGGACTTCCTGAAAGGCTTGCCGGCTGCGCGTCCCTCCTTGGTGGTTGATGTATGCCACCGCTGTGGAGTTGTCCGACTGGATTCGGATCTGCTTTCCTTCCAGCCACTGTTGAAAGGCTAGTAGGGCAAGATACACTGCCCTGATTTCCAGAACATTGATCTGAAGGGTGGACTCTTGCGGAGTCCACGTCCCCTGAGCCCTGTGGTGTAGAAACACTGCTCCCCACCCCGACAGACTCGCATCTGTCGTGACCACTGCCCAGGATGGGGGCAGGAAGGATCTTCCCTGAGACAATGAGGTGGGAAGGAGCCACCATTGTAGAGAGTCCTTGGCCGTCTGGGAAAGAGAGACTTTCCTGTCTAGGGAAGTCGTCTTCCCGTCCCATTGGCGGAGAATGTCCCATTGAAGTGGACGCAGATGAAACTGCGCAAAGGGAACTGCTTCCATGGCTGCCACCATCTTCCCTAGGAAGTGCATGAGGCGCCGTAAGGGGTGCGACTGGCCCTGAAGGAGAGATTGCACCCCTGTCTGTAGGGACCGCTGCTTGTTTAGCGGAAGCTTCACTCTCGCTGCTCGAGTATGGAACTCCATGCCAAGATACGTTAGTGACTGTGTCGGTGACAGATTTGACTTTGGAAAGTTGATGATCCATCCAAAAGTCTGGAGAGTCTCCAGCGTAGCCTGTAGACTGAGTTGGCATGCCTCTTGAGAGGGTGCCTTGACAAGTAGATCGTCTAGGTAAGGGATCACCGAGTGTCCCTGAGAGTGCAAGACTGCTACCACCGCCGCCATGACCTTGGTGAAGACCCGGGGGGCTGTCGCCAGACCGAATGGCAGAGCTGCGAACTGAAGATGGTCGTCTCCTATCACAAAACGTAGAAATGTTGATGTTCTGTAGCAATTGGCACGTGGAGATAAGCATCTTTGATGTCTATTGAGGCAAGGAAGTCTCCTTGAGACATTGAGGCAATGACAGAACGGAGGGTTTCCATCCGGAAACGTCTGGCGTGCACATGTTTGTTGAGCAGTTTTAGGTCCAGAACAGGACGGAACGAGCCGTCCTTTTTTGGCACCACAAAGAGATTGGAGTAAAACCCTCTCCCTTGTTCCTGAGACGGTACAGGAACCACTACTCCTTCCGCTCTTAGGGAGTCCACCGCCTGCCGCAGGACATCTACACGGTCTGGATGTGGGGAGGTTCTGAAGAACCGAGCTGGAGGACGAGAACTGAACTCGATTCTGTACCCGCGCGACAAAATGTCTGTCACCCACCGGTCTTTGACCTGTGACATCCAAGTGTCGTAAAAGCGGGAGAGCCTGCCCCCGACCGGAGATGCGGAGGGAGGGGACTGGAAGTCATGAGGTAGCCGCTTTGGAAGCGGTTCCTCCATTTGCTTTCTTGGGGCGTGAATGAGCCCGCCAGGAATCTGAGTTTCTTTGCGTCCTCTGAGTCCCTTTGGACGAGGAGAATTGTGTTTTGCCCGAACCTCGAAAGGACTGAAACTTCTGCTGCCACTTTCTCTGCTGAGGTTTGCTTGATCTGGGCTGGGGTAAAGAGGAGTCTTTACCCTTGGACTGTTTAATGATGTCAGCCAATGGCTCGCCAAACAGTCTATCTCTAGATAAAGGCAAGCTGGTTAAACATTTTTTGGAACCAGCATCTGCTTTCCAGTCCTTTAACCACAATGCTCTGCGCAAAACTACCGAATTGGCAGACGCCATTGAGGTGCGGCTGGTAGATTCTAGGACCGCATTGATAGCGTAAGACGCAAACGCGGACATCTGCGAGGTAAGGGACGCCACTTGCGGCACCGCTGGATGTAAGATAGCATCCACTTTTGCTAAACCAGCTGAAATAGCTTGGAGTGCCCATACGGCTGCGAATGCTGGAGCAAACGACGCGCCGATAGCTTCATAGACAGATTTTAACCAAAGGTCCATCTGTCTGTCATTGGCATCCTTAAGTGAAGCGCCATCCTCCACTGCAACTATGGATCTAGCTGCAAGCTTGGAAATCGGGGGGTCCACCTTTGGACACTGGGTCCAGCGCTTGACCACATCAGGGGGGAAAGGATAACGTGTATCCTTAGAACGTTTAGAGAAACGCTTTTCTGGATGAGCGTCGTGTTTCTGGATTGATTCTCTGAAGTCAGAGTGATCCAACAGAGCACTTAATTTACGCTTGGGATAGAGGAAACGAAATTTCTCCTGCTCTGCCGCTGCCTCTTCTGCTGAAGGGGCTGGGGGAGAAATATCTAACAGCCTATTGATGGCTGAGATAAGATCGTTTACCATGGCGTCCCCATCCGGGGTATCCAGATTGAGAGGGGTTCCAGGATTAGACTCCTGATCACTCTCTTCAGACACATCACAGGGAGACTGATTGCGCTGAGACCCTGAGCAGTGTGATGACGTTGAGGGTCTTTCCCAGCGAGCCCGCTTGGGGTGGCTGGGGCAATCATCTGAGTCATTATACTCATCCTGAGAAGCCGGGGACCCCCTTGCAGTCTGGATTAAATCCAACTGCGGAGGATTAGAGGACATAGACCTCGCCGTGTCCATAGACTGAGCCCCAGGCATGGATTGCAAAGTTTCCAGGATTTTTGCCATAGTCACAGACATATTAACCGCAAAAACTGCAAAGTCTGTCCCCGACACCGGGGCAGGACTTACAGGCGTCTCAGCCTGGGTCACTATCTCTCCTGACTCCGGCTGGCGAAGCAGCACCGGATCTGAGCATTGCACACAATGGGGGTCCTTGGAGCCTGCTGGTAGAGCAGCCCCACATGCAGCACACGCAGTGCACACAGCCCTAGCCTTGGCAGCCTTGCGTTTTGCAGATGACATGTTGCTGCCTCCTCAGAGCGATCTGGGTATTCAGCCAGGAAGCGACCTCACAGTGCAAGAAATCAATAAATGTCTATGTCCAGTGACACAATACACTAACATACACTGAGGCACTAGAGGGGCCAGCTGAAAAGCCGCTTACCGCCCGCTTAAGAGCGGGTGTGTGGTCTTCCAAAGCCCCTCAGTCTAGGTCTCCCAGAGCCTTGCGTCCTTCCTCCAGCCAGACATGCATGTAATGGCTGCCAGCGTCCTGAGAGAAGAAGGGGGGCGGGCCCTGGGCGTTCCTGACCAAGAGCGGGAAGCCTGCTTCCCTCTGTGCCTAGTGAGAGGGCTGGAGCATGTAAATCAGGCTCCAGCCCTCCTCGCTGCCGTGAAACAGCGTCTCTCCCCTACCCTGATTGACAGGGTGGGGGCGGGAACGATCGGAGCTGCCGGCGTCCTAGGCCCAAAAGCCGGGGACTAGAGTTATAAACGCCGCCGCCGTAAAAGCGCGGTCGGCGTATCCCCGGCGCACCACAAGTCACAGCAGCGCCGCCCGGTCCAGTGAGGGTCGGCGCTGCGTTCCCAGAACACAAAGTCCCCCAGATAACTGTAGGAACACCAGCTCAGTGTATGGTCCCCGGCGCACTACAACACCCAGCCAGCCCGGAGTGTGTCTGTGCCTGCCGGGGACACAGAGTACCTGTATGATGCAGGGCCCGGTCCCTGATGGTACTCCTGCTCCGTATCCATCAGGTTCTAATGGGTCTGTGGATGGAGCCCGGCGTCAGAGCTTTGAGGCCGGCAGGATCCCACTTCCACAGAGCCCCCGAGGGGATGTGGAAGGAAAAAACAGCATGTGAGGCTCCAGCCCTGTACCAGCAATAGGTACCTCAACCTTACAACACCATCCAGGGGTGAGAAGGGAGCATGCTGGGGACACTATATGTGTCCTCTTTTCTTCCATCCGAACTAGTCAGCAGCTACTGCTGACTAAAATCTGTGGAGCTATGCATGGAATGTCTGACCTCCTTCGCACACAAAGCTAAAACTGGAGTACCCGTGATACCACGGGGGGGTATAGCCAGAGGGGGAGGGGCCTTGCACTTTTAATGTAGTGCTTTGTGTGGCCTCCAGAGGGCAGTAGCTATACCCCAATCGTCTGGGTCTCCCAATAGAGCGCTGAAGAAAAGCATCTTTGATGTCTATTGACGCTAGGAAATCTCCTTGGGACATTGAGGCAATGACTGAGCGGAGGGATTCCATCCGGAACCGCCTGGCGTTCACATGCTTGTTGAGCAGTTTTAGGTCCAGAACGGGACGGAAGGAGCAGTCCTTTTTTGGAACCACAAAGAGGTTGGAGTAAAATCCTCGGCCCCGTTCCAGAGGGGGGACAGGGATCACGACTCCTTCTGCTCTTAGAGAGTCCACCGCCTGCAGCAGGGCATCTGCTCGGTTGGGGTGTGGGGAGGTTCTGAAGAACCGAAGTGGAGGCCGAGAACTGAACTCGATTCTGTACCCGCGAGACAAAATGTCTGTTACCCACCGGTCCTTGACCTGTGACAGCCAAATGTCGCAAAAGCGGGAGAGCCTGCCACCGACCGAGGATGCGGAGGGAGGAGGCCGAAAGTCATGAGGTAGCCGCCTTGGAAGCGGTTCCTCCATTTGCTTTCCTGGGGCGTGAGTGAGCCCGCCAGGAATCTGAGCTCCCTTGTCCTTTCTGAGTCCCTTTGGACGAGGAGAATTGGGGCTTGCCCGAGCCTCGAAAGGACCGAAACCTCGACTGCCACTTTTTCTGTTGAGGTTTACTTGCTCTGGGCTGTGGCAAGGAAGAGTCCTTACCCTTGGACTGTTTTATGATTTCAGCCAATGGCTCACCAAACAGTCTGTCTCTAGATAATGGCAAGCTGGTTAAGCATTTTTTGGAACCAGCATCTGCTTTCCAGTCCTTTAACCATAAGGCTCTGCGCAAAACCACAGAATTGGCGGCCGCCATAGAGGTACGGCTCGTAGACTCTAGGACAGCATTGATAGCATAGGTCGCAAACGCAGACATTTGCGAAGTTAGGGACGCCACCTGTGGTACTGCTGGATGCATGATAGCATCCACCTGTGCTAAACCCGCTGAAATAGCCTGTAGTGCCCACACGGCCGCGAATGCTGGAGCAAACGACGCGCCGATAGCTTCATAGACAGATTTCAACCAAAGGTCCATCTGTCTGTCATTGGCATCTTTAAGTGAAGCGCCATCTTCTACTGCGACTATGGATCTAGCCGCCAGCTTGGAAATTGGGGGATCCACCTTTGGGCACTGGGTCCAGCGTTTGGCCACTTCAGGGGGAAAAGGATAACGGGTATCCTTAGAACGTTTAGAGAAACGCTTGTCTGGATGAGCGTCGTGCTTTTGGATTGATTCTCTGAAGTCAGAGTGGTCCAAAAAAGCACTTAATTTACGCTTGGGATACAGGAAATGGAACTTCTCCTGCTGTGCAGCTGCCTCCTCTGCAGAAGGGGCTGGGGGGGAAATATCCAACAGTCTATTAATCGCCGATATAAGGTCATTAACCATGGCGTCACCATCAGGGGCATCCAGATTGAGAGGGGCCTCAGGATTAGACTCCTGATCACCGTCCTCAGTCTCATCACAGAGAGACTCTTCTCGCTGAGACCCTGAGCAGTGTGATGACGTCGAGGGTCTTTCCCAGCGAGCACGCTTAGGCTGCCTGGGACTGTCATCTGAGTCAGAGACTTCAGCCTGTGATGCTTGAGACCCCCTTGAAGTACGGATTAGTTCCAACTGAGGGGGACCAGTGAGCATAGCCACAGCGGTGTCCATAGTCTGAGGAACTGGCCTGGCCTGCAAGGTCTCCAGGATCCTTGTCATAGCCTCAGACATTTTATCAGCAAACACTGCAAAGTCTGTCCCCGTCACCGGGGCAGGGTTCACAGGCGTCTCTGCCTGGGCTACCACCACAATAGGCTCTGGCTGGCGAAGTGCCACTGGGACTGAACATTGCACACAATGTGAATCATTGGAGCCTGCTGATAGATTAGCCCCACATGCAGTACAAACAGTGTACACAGCTCGTGCCTTGGCAGCCTTGCGTTTTGCGGATGACATGTTGCTGCGTCCTCAGAGCAGTACAGAGTGTCCAGCCAGAAGCGACCTTACAGTGCACTATATAAATATATATATATATATATATATATATATGGTACCAATAAAGAAGTACACTAATATATCACTGAGGCACTAGTGGGGCCTGCACTACTGTGCAGCTTACCACCCGCTTAGGAGCGGTGTGTGGTCGCCAGAAATCCCTCTAGTCTGGGTCTCCCAGAGCCTGCTGCCTCCTTCCAGCCAGATCGCATGTGTAATGGCTGCCGGCGTCCTTGTGGAGAGGGGGGGCGGGCCCTGGGCGTACACCGACGAAGAGCGGGAAGTCTGCTTCCCCTTGTGCCTAGTGAGAGGGCTGGAGCATGTAAATAAGGCTCCAGCCCTCGGCGCAGCGTCTCTCCCCTACCCTGATTGACAGGGTGGGGGCGGGAACGAAGCGGCGCTAGGCCGCAGAAGCCGGGGGCTAAAGTTAAAAACGCCGCCGCCGTACAAGCGCGGTCGGCGCCAAGCCCCCGGCGCACTACAAGTCGCAGCTGCGCCGCCGCTCCAGGAGCGGTCGGCGCAGTAGTTCCCAACATACAATCGTCACTCAGCAAAGCTGCAGTGACCTAACCCCCAGCGTACAGCGCCACTGTCCCCGGCGCACTATAACGCTCAGCAAGCCCTGAGAGTGTCCGTGCCTGCCGGGGACACAGAGTACCTGAAGTTGCAGGGCCATGTCCCTGAACGGCACTCCCGCTCCCAATCCAGCAGGTTCTATGGGTCTGTGGATGGAGCCCGGCCCCAGGGCTTGGGGGCCGGCAGGATCCCACTTCCACAGAGCCCCTCAGGGGGATGTGGAAGGAAAACAGCATGTGGGCTCCAGCCTCCGTACCAGCAATAGGTACCTCAACCTTACAAGCACCATCACGGGTGAGAAGGGAGCATGCTGGGGGCCCTATATGGGCCCTCTTTTCTTCCATCCGATAGAGCCAGCAGCTACTGCTGACTACAAACAGTGGAGCTATGCGTAGATGTCTGACCTCCTTCGCACAAAGCAGAAAACTGGTGAGCCAGTGATCCCACTGGGGGTGTATAGCCAGAAGGGGAGGGGCCTTACACTTTTTAGTGTAATTGCTTTGTGTGGCCTCCGGAGGCAGTGCTATACACCCAATCGTCTGGGTCTCCCAATAGAGCGCCGAAGAAAGGAAGGTAAGGAGATATCCTGATTGAGATGAAAAGAGGATACCACCTTAGGGAGAAACTCCTGAACCGGGCGCAGCACTACCTTGTCCTGGTGAAAAACCAGGAAGGGAGCTTTGGATGACAGCGCTGCCAGCTCGGATACCCTCCGAAGAGACGTGACCGCTACCAGAAAGGCCACTTTCTGTGAAAGTCGAGAAAGTGAAACATCCCTCAGAGGCTCGAAGGGCGGCTTCTGGAGCGCAACTAGTACCCTGTTCAGATCCCATGGATCTAACGGCCGTTTGTACGGAGGGACGATGTGACAAACCCCCTGCAGGAACGTGCGTACCTGAGGAAGTCGTGCTAGACGCTTTTGAAAAAATACCGATAGCGCTGAGACTTGCCCTTTAAGGGAGCCGAGCGATAAGCCTTTTTCCAAACCAGATTGCAGGAAGGAAAGAAAAGTAGGCAATGCAAATGGCCAGGGGGACACCCCCTGTGCCGAGCACCAGGCTAAGAAAATCTTCCACGTTCTGTGGTAGATCTTAGCAGACGTGGGCTTCCTAGCCTGTCTCATGGTGGCCACGACCTCTTGAGATAATCCTGAAGATGCTAGTATCCAGGACTCAATGGCCACACAGTCAGGTTCAGGGCCGTAGAATTCAGATGGAAAAAACGGCCCTTGTGACAGTAAGTCTGGCCGGTCTGGTAGCGCCCACGGTTGGCCGACCGTGAGATGCCACAGATCCGGATACCACGACCTCCTCGGCCAGTCTGGGGCGACGAGCAGGGCGCGGCGGCAATCGGACCTGATCTTGCGTAGCACTCTGGGCAAGAGTGCCAGAGGGGGAAACACATAGGGCAGCTGGAACTGCGACCAATCTTGCACTAAGGCGTCTGCCGCCAGAGCTCTGTGATCGCGAGACCGTGCCATGAAAGTTGGGACCTTGTTGTTGTGTCGGGACGCCATTAGGTCGACGTCCGGCCTTCCCCAGCGGCGACAGATTTCCTGAAACACGTCCGGGTGAAGGGACCATTCCCCTGCGTCCATACCCTGGCGACTGAGGAAGTCTGCTTCCCAGTTTTCTACGCCGGGGATGTGAACTGCGGATATGGTGGAGGCCGTGGCTTCCACCCACATCAGAATCCGCCGGACTTCCTGGAAGGCTTGCCGACTGCGTGTCCCGCCTTGGTGGTTGATGTATGCCACCGCTGTGGAGTTGTCCGACTGAATTCGGATCTGCTTTCCTTCCAGCCACTGCTGGAAGGCTTGTAGGGCAAGATACACTGCCCTGATTTCCAGAACATTGATCTGAAGGGTGGACTCCTGCTGAGTCCACGTACCCTGAGCCCTGTGGTGGAGAAACACTGCTCCCCACCCTGACAGACTCGCGTCTGTCGTGACCACCGCCCAGGATGGGGGTAGGAAGGACCTTCCTTGTGATAATGAGGTGGGAAGAAGCCACCATTGAAGAGAGTCCTTGGCCGTCTGGGAAAGGGAGACTTTCCTGTCTAAGGACGTCGACTTCCCGTCCCATTGGCGGAGAATGTCCCATTGAAGTGGGCGCAGATGAAACTGCGCAAACGGGACTGCCTCCATTGCTGCCACCATCTTCCCCAGGAAGTGCATGAGGCGTCTTAAGGGGTGCGACTGGCCTTGAAGGAGAGAGTGCACCCCTGTCTGTAGTGAACGCTGCTTGTCCATCGGAAGCTTCACTATCGCTGAGAGAGTATGAAACTCCATGCCAAGATATGTCAGTGATTGGGTCGGTGACAGATTTGACTTTGAAAAGTTGATGATCCACCCGAAAGTCTGGAGAGTCTCCAGCGCCACGTTCAGGCTGTGTTGGCATGCCTCTTGAGAGGGTGCCTTGACAAGTAGATCGTCCAAGTAAGGGATCACCGAGTGTCCCTGAGAGTGCAAAACTGCTACCACTGCTGCCATGACCTTGGTGAAAACCCGTGGGGCTGTCGCCAGACCAAATGGCAGGGCTACGAACTGCAGGTGTTCGTCTCCTATAACGAAGCGTAAAAAACGCTGGTGCTCTGGAGCAATCGGCACGTGGAGATAAGCATCTTTGATGTCTATTGATGCTAGGAAGAAGGGAATTTTGTTACTTACCGTAAATTCCTTTTCTTCTAGCTCTTATTGGGAGACCCAGACGATTGGGGTATAGCTACTGCCTCCGGAGGCCACACAAAGCACTACACTAAAAAGTGCAAGGCCCCTCCCCTTCTGGCTATACCCCCCCGTGGTATCACGGGTTCTCCAGTTTTAGTGCCAAAGCAAGAAGGAGGAAAGCCAATAACTGGTTTAAACAAATTAACTCCGAGTAACATCGGAGAACTGAAAAACCGTTCAACATGAACAACATGTGTACCCGCAAACAACAAAAACATCCCGAAGGACAACAGGGCGGGTGCTGGGTCTCCCAATAAGAGCTAGAAGAAAAGGAATTTACGGTAAGTAACAAAATTCCCTTCTTCTTCAGCGCTCTATTGGGAGACCCAGACGATTGGGACGTCCAAAAGCTGTCCCTGGGTGGGTAAAGAAATACCTCATGTTAGGGCTGCAAAACAGCCCTCCCCTACGGGGGTGTCACTGCCGCCTGCAGGACTCTTCTACCTAAGCTGGCATCCGCCGAAGCATAGGTATGCACCTGATAATGCTTGGTGAAAGTGTGCAGACTGGACCAGGTAGCTGCCTGGTACACTTGTTGAGCCGAAGCCTGGTGTCGTAATGCCCAGGACGCACCCACGGCTCTGGTTGAGTGGGCTTTTAGCCCTGAAGAAACCGGAAGCCCCGCAGAACGGTAGGCCTCTAGAATTGGTTCTTTGATCCATCGAGCCAGGGTGGCTTTAGAAGCCTGCAACCCCTTGCGCGGACCAGCGACAAGGACAAAAAGTGCATCGGAACGGCGCATGGGCGCCGTGCGGGAAATGTAGAGTCTGAGTGCTCTCACCAGATCTAACAAACGTAAGTCCTTTTCATACCGGTGAACCGGATGAGGACAAAAGGAAGGCAAGGATATATCCTGATTAAGATGAAATGAGGATACGACCTTAGGGAGAAACTCCGGAATGGGGCGCAGCACTACCTTGTCCTGGTGGAACACCAGGAAGGGAGCCTTGGATGACAGAGCTGCCAGCTCAGACACTCGCCGAAGCGATGTGATCGCAACGAGAAACGCCACCTTCTGTGACAGGCGAGAAAGGAAACTTCCTTCAGAGGCTCGAAAGGCGGCTTCTGGAGAGCAACTAATACCCTGTTGAGATCCCATGGATCTAACGGCCGCTTGTACGGGGGTACGATATGACAGACCCCCTGTAGGAACGTGCGCACCTTAGAAAGACGTGCTAGACGCTTCTGAAAAAACACGGATAGTGCCGAGACTTCCCCCTTAAGGAAGCCGAGCGACAAGCCCTTTTCTAACCCCGATTGCAGGAAGGAAAGAAAAGTAGGCAATGCAAATGGCCAGGGAGACACTCCCTGAGCCGAGCACCAGGTTAAGAAAATCTTCCACGTTCTGTGGTAGATCTTAGCAGAGGTGGACTTCCTAGCCGGTTTCATGGTGGCAACGACCCCTTGGGATAATCCTGAAGACGCTAGGATCCAGGACTCAATGGCCACACAGTCAGGTTCAGGGCCGCAGAATTCCGATGGAAAAACGGCCCTTGGGACAGTAAGTCTGGCCAGCCTGGTAGTGACCACGGTCGGCCGACCGTGAGATGCCACAGATCCGGGTACCACGATCTCCTCGGCCAGTCTGGGGCGACGAGTATGACGCGGCTGCAATCGGATCTGATTTTTTGCGCAGTACTCTGGGCAAGAGTGCCAGAGGTGGAAACACATATGTGAGCCGGAACTGCGACCAATCTTGCACTAAGGCGTCTGCCGCCAGAGCTCTGTGATCGCGCGATCGTGCCATAAATGCCGGGACCTTGTTGTTGTGCCGAGACGCCATTAGGTCGACGTCCGGCACACCCCAGCGGCGACAGATTTCCTGAAACACGTCCGGGTGAAGGGACCATTCCCCTGCGTCCATACCCTGGCGACTGAGGAAGTCTGCTTCCCAGTTTTCTACGCCCGGGATGTGAACTGCGGATATGGTGGATGCTGTGTCCTCCACCCACATGAGGATTCGCCGGACTTCCTGGAAGGCTTGCCGACTGCGCGTCCCTCCTTGGTGGTTGATGTATGCCACCGCTGTGGAGTTGTCCGACTGGATTCGGATCCGCTCTCTTTCTAGCCACTGCTGGAAAGCTAGTAGGGTAAGATACCCTGCCCCGATTTCCAGAACATTGATCTGAAGGGTGGACTCCTGCTGAGTCCACGTCCCCTGAGCCCTGTGGCGGAGACAAACTGCTCCCCACCCTGACAGACTCGTATCTGTCGTGACCACTGCCCAGGATGGGGGTAGGAAGGATCTTCACTGTGACAATGAGGTGGGAATAAGCCACCATTACAGAGAGTCCTTGGCCGTCTGGGAAAGGGAGACTTTCCTGTCCAGGGAGGTTGACTGCCCGTCCCATTGGCGGAGAATGTCCCCTTGCAGTTGGCGCAGATGAAACTGCGCAAAGGGAACTGCCTCCATGGCTGCCACCATCTTCCCTAGGAAGTGCATGAGGCGCCTTAAGGGGTGCGACTGGCCTTGAAGGAGAGACTGCACCTCTGTTTGCAGTGAACGCTGCTTGTTCAGCGGAAGCTTCACTATCGCTGATAGAGTGTGAACTCCATGCCGAGATACGTTAGTGATTGAGTCGGTGACCGATTTGACCTTGCCAAATTGATGATCCACCCGAAAGTCTGGAGAGTCTCCAGCGTAACATACAGGCTGCGTTGTCATGCCTCAAGGGAGGGTGCTTTGACGAGTAGATCGTCCAAGTAAGGGATCACCGGGTGTCCCTGAGAGTGCAAGACTGCTACCACTGCTGCCATGACCTTGGTGAACACCCGTGGGGCTGTCGCCAGACCGAATGGCAGAGCTACGAACTGAAGATGGTCGTCTCCTATCACAAAACGTAGAAAACGTTGGTGCTCCGTAGCAATTGGCACGTGGAGATAGGCATCTTTGATGTCTGTTGAGGTAAGGAAGTCTCCTCGAGACATTGAGGTAATGACGGATCGGAGGGATTCCATCCGGAACCGCCTGGCGTTCGCATGCTTATTGAGCAGTTTTAGGTCCAGAACAGGACGGAAGGAGCCGTCCTTTTTTGGAGCCACAAAGAGATTGGAGTACAAACCCTCGCCCTCGTTCCTGAGGGGGGACAGGGATCACCACTCCTTCTGCTCTTAGAGCGTCCACCGCCTGCAGCAGGGCATCTGCTCGGTGGGGAGGTGGGGCCGTTCTGAAGAATGGAGTCGGAGGACGAGAACAGAACACTGTCCTGTGCACGTGAGCACAATGTCCGTCACCCACCGGTCTGTGACCTGTGGCAGCTAAATGTCGCCAAAGGCGGCGGAGTCTGCCATCAACCGCGGATGCGGAGAGAGAGAGAGAGCTGAGAGTCATGAGGAGACCGCCTTGGTAGCGGTTCCTCCGGCTGCCTTCCTTGGGCGTGATTGAGCCCGGCCGGAATCTGAGCCCGTCTGAGGTTTTGTAGCCCTTTTGTACGAGGACAATTGGGACCTGCCCGAGCTTGGGAAGGACCGAAACCTCGACTGTACTTTTAGGACAGCATTAATAGGGTAAGTCGCAGTGCAGACATTGCGGAGTTACGGACGCCTCTGCGGTACAGATGTACATGTGCTCAAGGCCAGCTGCGCAAGAACAGCTGAAAAGGTTAGGTTGCCTATACGGCTGTGAATGCCGGAGCAACCGACACGCCGATAGCCTCCTAGACAGATTTCAACCAGAGTCCATCTGTCTGTGAATGGCATCTTTAAGTGAAGCCCCATCTCCAGTGCAACTATGGCTCTAGACGCAAGCCTGGAGATTGGAGAATCCACCTTTGGACCCTGGGTCCAGCGCTTGACCACGTCAGGGGAAAAGGGATAACGTGTATCCTAAAAACGTTTGGAGAAGACGCTTATCTGGTAAGCGTGGTGTTTCTGGACTGCTTCTCTGAAGTCAGCGTGGCCAGAAAAATACTCAATATCCGTTTGAGATACTGAAAAGGGACTTCTCCTGCTGTGAAGCTGACTCCTCCACTGGGGGAGCTGAGGGAGAAAGATCCAACCTTCCATTGATGGACGCTATAGGATCATTCCGTATGGCGTTACCATCCGGTGTATCCGGATTGATAGCGATGTCAGGATCAAAGTCCTGGAGAGCTGCCTTATCATACAGAGAGTCCTCCTGGGACCCCCCGTTCCAAATGAGGTTGGTCAGGAAGATTGCCCATGGCCTGTCTGGACTGCAAGTCTCTATCTTATGACAATATATCTGTCGAAACTGCAACTCCGTCCCTGTCCTTGGACAGGGATGACAGGTGGTTTCTTTGGCCACGACTAGTAGAGACCCCGGCAGACGAAGTGCTAGAGACCCCGGCAGACGAAGTGCTACAGGGGAGCATGCACACAATGGGACGGTGTCATGAACAGCATCCCATGTAGTAAAAACAGCACTGAAAATCTGTGTTGCTTTTTTGCCGCTGCCGACTAGCCATCTAGAAGTATATAGCCAAGATTGGTGACCGTACAGTGCAATGTATAGCATACAAGCATAAAGTACAAATGAACACTGCAGCACAAGCAATACAAGCAGCATAGAAGCCTGTGCCCTGGCACCTCTGCTCTTCTGCTGCTGTAGACTAGTCATCTAGGGGAATATAGCCCAGAAGAGTGACCATACAGTGCAATGTATAGCATACAAGCACAAGTACAAATGCACACTGCAGCCCATGCAATACAAGCAGCATAGAAAAAAACCTGTGCCCCAGCACCCTTGGTTTTCTGCTGCTGTAGTCTAGCCATTCCAGGAGAATATAGCTAAGACTAGCGACTGTACAGTGCAGTGTATAGCATACAAGCATAAACACAAATGAACACTTCAGTACGTGCAATACAAGCAGCCTAGAAAGCCTGTGCCTTAGCACACCTGCTTTCCTGCTGCTGATGTGTCGCTCTCCAAGCGGGCATATAGCGACCTATGCAGTTAAAATACACATGTACACACTGCAGTATATATTGGGGTCAGCACTATGTGTGCCGCTTACCGCCCGCCTATAAGCGGGTGTATGGTCGCCACCGTCCTGCCTGGTTGCCGAAAGTCCGAGCTCGGACTGCAGTAATGGCTGCCGGCGTCTTCCCCAGCTCGTGTGAGGAGGGGCGGGCCGTGGGCGTGCCCCAAGTCAGAGCGGGAATCCGGCGTCCGACAGTGTGCAGTGAGAGGGCTGGAGCATGTAAATAAGGCTCCAGCCCTCGGCGCTGCTGATTGCTCAGCGCCTGTCCCCTTCCCTGAGTGACAGGGAGGGGGCGGGAACGAAGCGGCACTAGGCCGCAGAAGCCGGGGACTGGATTTATAAGCGCCGCCGCCGTAAAAGCGCGGTCGGCGCCCAGTCCCCGGCGAACTACAAGTCCCAGCCGCGCCGCCGCTCCCGGAGCGTCCGGCGCGGTAGTTCCCAATACACAAAGTCACTCAGCAAAGCTGCAGTGACTGTAACCCTTTACTGTCCCCGGCGCACTAGCACACCCAGCAAGTCTGGAGTGTGCTGTGCCTGTGTGTACGGGGACACAGAGTACCTGTAATGGTGCAGGGCCATGTCCCTGAACGGTACTCCAGCTCCGTATCCAGCAGGTTCAAATGGGTCTGTGGATGGAGCCCGGCGTCAGAGCTTTGAGGCCGGCAGGATCCCACTTCCTCAGAGCCCCCCAGGGGGATGTGGAAGGAAAGCAGCATGTGGGCTCCAGCCTCCGTACCAGCAATAGGTACCTCAACCTTACAACACCATCAACGGGTGAGAAGGGAGCATGCTGGGGGCCCTATATGGGCCCTCTTTTCTTCCATCCGAAATAGTCAGCAGCTACTGCTGACTAAAATCTGTGGAGCTATGCATGGATGTCTGACCTCCTTCGCACAAAGCTTGAAAACTGGAGAACCCGTGATACCACGGGGGGGTATAGCCAGAAGGGGAGGGGCCTTGCACTTTTTAGTGTAGTGCTTTGTGTGGCCTCCGGAGGCAGTAGCTATACCCCAATCGTCTGGGTCTCCCAATAGAGCGCTGAAGAAATCTCCTTGAGACATCGAGGCAATGACGGAGCGGAGAGATTCCATCCGGAACCGCCTGGTTTTCACGTGCTTGTTGAGCAGTTTTAGGTCCAGAACAGGACGGAAAGAGCCGTCCTTTTTTGGCACCACAAACAGATTGGAGTAAAAACCGTGACCTCGTTCCTGAAGAGGAACAGGGACCACCACTCCTTCTGCCCTTAGAGAGCACACCGCCTGCAGAAGAGCATCGGCTCGGTCGGGATGTGGGGCAGTTCTGAAGAACCGAGGCGGAGGACGAGAACTGAACTCTATCCGGTACCCGTGAGACAAAATGTCTATTACCCACCGGTCTTTGACCTGTGGCAGCCAAATGTCGCAAAAGCGGGAGAGCCTGCCACCGACCGAGGATGCGGAGAGAGGAGGCCGAAAGTCATGAGGCAGCCGGCTTGGAAGCGGTTCCTCCGGCTGCTTTCTTTGGGCGTGAGTGAGCCCGCCAGGAATCTGAGCTCCTCTGCTCCTTCTGAGTCCTTTTGGACGAGGAGAATTGGGCCCTGCCCGAGCCTCGAAAGGACCGAAACCTCGACTGTCCCCTCCACTGTTGAGGTTTGCTTGATCTGGGCTGGGGTAAGGAAGAGTCCTTACCCTTGGACTGTTTAATGATTTCAAGCCAATTGCTCACCAAACAGTCTGTCTTGAGATAATGGCAAACTGGTTAAGCATTTTTTGGAAGCAGAATCTGCTTTCCATTCCTTTAACCATAAGGCTCTGCGTAAAACCACCGAGTTGGCGGACGCAATTGACGTACGGCTGGTAGAGTCCAAGACCGCATTGATAGCGTAAGTCGCAAACGCAGACATTTGCGAGGTCAAGGACGCCACGTGCGGCACTGATGGACGTATGACAGAGTCCACCTGCGCCAGACCAGCTGAAATAGCTTGGAGTGCCCACACGGCTGCGAATGCTGGAGCAAACGACGCGCCGATAGCTTCATAGACAGATTTCAACCAAAGGTCCATCTGTCTGTCATTGGCATCTTTAAGTGAAGCCCCATCTTCCACTGCAACTATGGATCTAGCCGCAAGCCTGGAGATTGGGGGGTCCACCTTTGGACACTGGGTCCAGCGTTTGACCACGTCAGGGGGAAAGGGATAACGTGTATCCTTAAGACGTTTGGAGAAACGCTTATCTGGATAAGCATGGTGTTTCTGGACTGCTTCTCTGAAGTCAGAGTGGTCCAGAAAAGTACTCAATTTACGCTTGGGATACCTGAAATGGAATTTCTCCTGCTGTGCTGCTGCCTCCTCCGCTGGAGGAGAAATATCCAGCAGTCTATTGATGGCCGCTATAAGATCATTCACCATGGCGTCACCATCAGGGGTATCCAGGTTGAGAGCGGTCTCAGGATTAGACTCCTGATCTCCTAGCTCTGTCTCATCATACAGAGAATCCTCTCGCTGAGACCCTGAGCAGCGTGATGACGCCGAGGGTCTCTCCCAGCGAGCTCGCTTAGGCTGCCTGGGACTGTCGTCCGAGTCAGAGCCTTCAGCCTGTGATGCCTGGGACCCCCTTGGAGCACGGATTAGTTCCAACTGAGGGGGACCGGGGAACATTGAATCAACAGTGCCCATGGTCTGAGTGACCGGCCTGGACTGCAAAGTTTCTAGAATTTTTGTCATAGTCACAGACATCTTATCAGCAAAAACTGCAAAGTCTGTCCCCGTCACCGGGGCAGGGTTCACAGGCGTCTCTGCCTGGGCCACTACTAGCATAGACTCCGGCTGACGAAGTGGCACAGGGACCGAACATTGCACACAATGGGGGTCAGTGGAACCTGCCGGTAGATCAGCCCCACATGCGGTACATGCATCATATAAAGCCTGTGCCTTGGCACCCTTGCTTTTTGCGGATGACATGCTGTTGTCTCCTCAGAGCAATATAGGGGTATAAGCCAAGAAGCGACCGTACAGTGCAATATATAGGTACAAACAAAAGTACACAAAACAACACTGTGGCACTAGTGAGGTCAGCACCTAGGTGCTGCTTACCGCCCGCTTAGCAGCGGGTGTGTGGTCGCCAGAATCCCCTGTCTGGGTCTCCCAGGGCTATGTCCGCTCTCCAGCTCAGACTGCGTGCAGGAATGGCTGCCGGCGTCCTGTGAAGAGGGGCGGGCCGTGGGCGTGCTGCAGACCAAGAGCGGGAAACTGGCGTCCCACTGTGCCCAGTGAGAGGGCTGGAGTATGTAAATAAGACTCCAGCCCTCGGCGCCGACTATTGTACAGCGTCTCTCCCCTTCCCTGACTGACAGGGCTGGGGGCGGGAACGAAACGTAACTAGGCCGCAGAAGCCGGGGACTAGATTTATAAGCGCTGCCGTCGTAAAAGCACGGTCGGCGCGAAGTCCCCGGCGCACCACAAGTCTCAGCCGCGTCGCAGTCTCCGCGGCGCGGCAGTTCCCCACACATAAACTCACTCAGCTAAGCTGCAGTGAGTATGGCCCAGCGCGCAGCGCTACTGTCCCCGGCGCACTAGAACACCCAGCAACGCTGGAGTGTGTCTGTGCCTGTCTGTACGGGGACACAGAGTACCTGAATGTTGCAGGG